>NC_092770.1:44293190-44893190 GCF_047496795.1 Chiloscyllium punctatum
GAGGGAGAGAGTGTGTGTGTGTGAGGGGGAGAGAGTGTGTGTGTGTGAGAGAGTGTGTGTGTGATAGGGAGAGAGTGTGTGTGAGAGGGGGAGAGAGCATGTGAGAGAGTATGTGTGTGAGAGGGAGAGAGCGTGTATTAGAGAGCACGTGTGTGAGAGGGAGAGAGCGTGTGTGAGAGGGAGAGAGCATGTGTCTGAGAGGGGGAGAGAGTGTGAGTGAGAGGGGGAGCGAGCGTACGTGTAAGGGGGAGAGTGTGTGTGTTTGTGTGTGTGAGATGGAGAGAGGCTCTGTGTGTGTGACAGGTCGAGAGTGTGTGTGTGTGAGAGGGAGAAAGTGTGTGTGTGTGAGAGGGAGAGAGTGTGTGTGTGTGAGGGAGAAAGTGTGTGTGAGAGGGAGAGAGCATCTGTGTGTGAGTGGGAGAGAGCATGTGTGTGTGTGTGTGAGAGGGAGAGAGCGTGCGTGTGTGTGCAAGGGTGAGAGCGTGTGTGTGAGAGGGTGAGAGCGTGTGTGTGAGAGAGGGAGTGAGCGTGTGTGTGTGAGAGGGAGAGTGAGTGTGTATGTGCGAGAGGGAGAGAGAGTCTGTGTGTGTGAGAGGGGGAGAGAGTGTGTGTGTGAGGGGGAGAGAGAGTGTGTGTGAGAGAGGGAGAGAGTGTGTGTGTGTGAGAGAGGGAGAGAGTGTGTGTGTGTGAGAGAGGGAGAGAGTGTTTGTGTGTGAGAGAGGGAGAGAGTGTGTGTGTGTGAGAGGGGGAGAGAGTGTGTGTGTGTGAGAGGGAGAGAGTGTGTGTGTGAGAGGGAGAGAGTGTGTGTGTGAGAGGGAGAGAGCGTGTGTGTGACAGGGAGAGAGCGTGTGTGTGAGAGGGAGAGAGAGCTTGTGTGTGAGAGGGGTGAGAGCGTGTGTGTGAGAGGGGTGAGAGCGTGTGTGTGAGAGGGGAGAGAGCGTGTGTGTGAGGGGGGAGAGAGCGTGTGTGTGAGAGTGAGAGGGAGAGGGAGCGTGTGTGTGAGAGTGAGAGGGACAGGTAGCGTGTGTGTGAGAGTGAGGGAGCGTGTGTGTGTGTGAGAGTGAGAGGGAGCGTGTGTGTGTGTGAGAGGGAGTGAGCGTGTGTGTGAGAGGGAGAGAGCGTGTGTGTATGAGGGAGAGTGTGTGTGTGAGAGGGAGAGAGCGTGAGTGTGTGTGAAAGGGAGAGAGCGTGTGTGTGAGAGGGAGAGAGTGTGTATGTGTGAGAGGGAGTGAGTGTGAGTGTGAGAGGGGGAGTGAGTGTGTGTGTGTGAGGGAGAGAGTGTGTGTGTGTGATAGGGAGAGAGTGAGTGTGTGTGAGAGGGGGAGAGGGCGTGTGTGTGAGAGGGGAAGAGAGCATGTGAGAGAGTATGTGTGTGAGAGGGAGAGAGCGTGTATTAGAGAGCACGTGTGTGAGAGGGAGAGAGTGTGTGTGTGTGTGTGTGAGTGGGGAGAGAGCGTGTGTGCATGAGAGGGAGAGGAAGCGTGTGTGTGAGAGGGAGAGAGCGTGTGTGTGTGAGAGGAGAGAATGTGTGTGAGATTGAGAGAGAGTGTTTGTGTGTGTGTGGGGTGTGAGAGAGCGTGTGTGTGTGAGAGGGAGAGGGAGCGTGTGTGTGAGAGGGAGAGGGAGCGTGTGTGTGAGAGGGAGAGAGAGCGTGTTTGTGTGAGAGGTAGAGGGAGCGTGTGTTTGAGAGGTGGAGAGAGCGTACGTGTCAGGGGGAAACTGTGTGTGTGAGATGGAGAGAGGCTCTGTGTGTGTGACAGGGGGAGAGTGTGTGTGTGAGTGGGAGAGAGTGTGTGTGTGTGGGAGAAAGTGTGTGTGAGAGGGAGAGAGCATCTTTGTGAGAGGGAGAGAGCATGTGTGTGTGTGTGAGAGGGAGAGAGCATGAGTGTGTGTGAAAGGGAGAGATCGCGTGTGTGAGTGAGAGAGAGCGTATGTGTGAGAGGGAGAGAGCGTGTGTGTGAGACGGAGAGAGCGTGTGTGAGTGAGAGTGTGAGAGGGAGTGAGTGTGTGTGTGTGAGGGGGAGAATGAGTGTGTGTGTGAGGGGAGAGAGTGTGTGTGTGTGAGAGAGTCTGTGTGTGATAGGGAGAGAGTGTGTGTGAGAGGGGGAGAGAGCATGTGAGAGAGTATGTGTGTGAGAGGGAGAGAGCGTGTATTAGAGACCACGTGTGTGAGAGGGAGAGAGTGTGTGTGTGAGAGAGAGGAGAGCATGTGTGTGAGATTGAGAGAGAGTGTTTGTGTGTGTGTGTGTGTGAGAGGGAGAGGGAGCGTGTGTGTGAGAGGTGGAGAGAGCGTACGTGTCAGGGGGAAAGTGTGTGTGTGAGAGGGAGAGAGGCTCTGTGTGTGTGACAGGGAGAGAGGGTGTGTATGAGTGGGAGTGAGTGTGTGTGTGTGAGGGAGAGTGTGTGTGAGAGGGGGAGAGAGTGTGTGTGTGTGAAAGGGAGAGATCGCGTGTGTGAGAGGGAGAGAGCGTGTGTGTGAGAGGGAGAGAGCGTGTGTGTGTGTGTGAGAGGGAGAGAGCGTGTGTGAGTGAGAGAGAGAGAGTGTGTATGTGTGAGAGGGAGTGAGTGTGTGTGTGAGAGGGGGAGTGAGTGTGTGTGTGTGAGGGGGAGAGTGTGTGTGTGTGTGTGAGGGGCAGAGTGAGTGTGTGTGTGAGGGGGAGAGTGTGTGTGTTTGAGAGGGAGAGAGTGTGTGTGTGTGCGGGGGAGAGAGTGTGTGTGTGTGAGAGAGTGTGTGTGTGATAGGGAGAGTGTGTGTGTGAGAGGGGGAGAGAGCATGTGAGAGAGTATGTGTGTGAGAGGGAGAGAGCGTGTATTAGAGAGCACGTGTGTGAGAGGGAGAGAGTGTGTGTGTGTGTGTGTGAGTTGGGAGAGAGAGTGTGTGTGTGAGAGGGAGAGAGCGTGTGTGTGTGAGAGGAGAGAATGTGTGTGAGATTGAGAGAGAGTGTTTGTGTGTGTCTGTGTGGGGGGTGAGAGAGTGTGTGTTTGAGAGGGAGAGAGTGTGTGTGTGTGTGAGGGGGAGAGAGTGAGAGGGAGAGGGAGCGTGTGTGTGAGAGGGAGAGAGCGTGTGTGTGTGAGAGGAGAGAATGTGTGTGAGATTGAGAGAGAGTGTTTGTGTGTGTGTGTGTGTGGGGGGTGAGAGAGCGTGTGTGTGTGAGAGGGAGAGGGAGCGTGTGTGTGAGAGGTGGAGTTAGCGTACGTGTCAGGGGGAAACTGTGTGTGTGAGAGGGAGAGAGGCTCTGTGTGTGTGACAGGGAGAGAGTGTGTGTGTGAGTGGGAGAGAGTGTGTGTGTGTTTGGGAGAAAGTGTGTGTGAGAGGGAGAGAGCATCTGTGTGAGAGGGAGAGAGCATGTGTGTGTGTGAGAGAGGGAGAGAGCATGTGTGTGTGTGTGTGAGAGAGAGAGCGTGAGTGTGTGTGAAAGGGAGAGATCGCGTGTGTGAGTGAGAGAGAGAGAGTGTGTATGTGTGAGAGGGAGTGAGTGTGAGTGGGGGAGTGAGTATGTGTGTGTGAGGGGGAGAGTGAGTGTGTGTGAGGGGGAGAGAGAGTGTGTGTTTGAGAGGGAGAGAGTGTGTGTGTGTGAGGGGGAGAGAGTGTGTGTGTGTGAGAGAGTGTGTGTGTGATAGGGAGAGAGTGTGTGTGAGAGGGGGAGAGAGCATGTGAGAGAGTATGTGTGTGAGAGGGAGAGAGCGTGTATTAGAGAGCACGTGTGTGAGAGGGAGAGAGCGTGTGTGAGAGGGAGAGAGCATGTGTCTGAGAGGGGGAGAGAGTGTGAGTGAGAGGGGGAGCGAGCGTACGTGTAAGGGGGAGAGTGTGTGTGTTTGTGTGTGTGAGATGGAGAGAGGCTCTGTGTGTGTGACAGGTCGAGAGTGTGTGTGTGTGAGAGGGAGAAAGTGTGTGTGTGTGAGAGGGAGAGAGTGTGTGTGTGTGAGGGAGAAAGTGTGTGTGAGAGGGAGAGAGCATCTGTGTGTGAGTGGGAGAGAGCATGTGTGTGTGTGTGTGAGAGGGAGAGAGCGTGCGTGTGTGTGCAAGGGTGAGAGCGTGTGTGTGAGAGGGTGAGAGCGTGTGTGTGAGAGAGGGAGTGAGCGTGTGTGTGTGAGAGGGAGAGTGAGTGTGTATGTGCGAGAGGGAGAGAGAGTCTGTGTGTGTGAGAGGGGGAGAGAGTGTGTGTGTGAGGGGGAGAGAGAGTGTGTGTGAGAGAGGGAGAGAGTGTGTGTGTGTGAGAGAGGGAGAGAGTGTGTGTGTGTGAGAGAGGGAGAGAGTGTTTGTGTGTGAGAGAGGGAGAGAGTGTGTGTGTGTGAGAGGGGGAGAGAGTGTGTGTGTGTGAGAGGGAGAGAGTGTGTGTGTGAGAGGGAGAGAGTGTGTGTGTGAGAGGGAGAGAGCGTGTGTGTGACAGGGAGAGAGCGTGTGTGTGAGAGGGAGAGAGAGCTTGTGTGTGAGAGGGGTGAGAGCGTGTGTGTGAGAGGGGTGAGAGCGTGTGTGTGAGAGGGGAGAGAGCGTGTGTGTGAGGGGGGAGAGAGCGTGTGTGTGAGAGTGAGAGGGAGAGGGAGCGTGTGTGTGAGAGTGAGAGGGACAGGTAGCGTGTGTGTGAGAGTGAGGGAGCGTGTGTGTGTGTGAGAGTGAGAGGGAGCGTGTGTGTGTGTGAGAGGGAGTGAGCGTGTGTGTGAGAGGGAGAGAGCGTGTGTGTATGAGGGAGAGTGTGTGTGTGAGAGGGAGAGAGCGTGAGTGTGTGTGAAAGGGAGAGAGCGTGTGTGTGAGAGGGAGAGAGTGTGTATGTGTGAGAGGGAGTGAGTGTGAGTGTGAGAGGGGGAGTGAGTGTGTGTGTGTGAGGGAGAGAGTGTGTGTGTGTGATAGGGAGAGAGTGAGTGTGTGTGAGAGGGGGAGAGGGCGTGTGTGTGAGAGGGGAAGAGAGCATGTGAGAGAGTATGTGTGTGAGAGGGAGAGAGCGTGTATTAGAGAGCACGTGTGTGAGAGGGAGAGAGTGTGTGTGTGTGTGTGTGAGTGGGGAGAGAGCGTGTGTGCATGAGAGGGAGAGGAAGCGTGTGTGTGAGAGGGAGAGAGCGTGTGTGTGTGAGAGGAGAGAATGTGTGTGAGATTGAGAGAGAGTGTTTGTGTGTGTGTGGGGTGTGAGAGAGCGTGTGTGTGTGAGAGGGAGAGGGAGCGTGTGTGTGAGAGGGAGAGGGAGCGTGTGTGTGAGAGGGAGAGAGAGCGTGTTTGTGTGAGAGGTAGAGGGAGCGTGTGTTTGAGAGGTGGAGAGAGCGTACGTGTCAGGGGGAAACTGTGTGTGTGAGATGGAGAGAGGCTCTGTGTGTGTGACAGGGGGAGAGTGTGTGTGTGAGTGGGAGAGAGTGTGTGTGTGTGGGAGAAAGTGTGTGTGAGAGGGAGAGAGCATCTTTGTGAGAGGGAGAGAGCATGTGTGTGTGTGTGAGAGGGAGAGAGCATGAGTGTGTGTGAAAGGGAGAGATCGCGTGTGTGAGTGAGAGAGAGCGTATGTGTGAGAGGGAGAGAGCGTGTGTGTGAGACGGAGAGAGCGTGTGTGAGTGAGAGTGTGAGAGGGAGTGAGTGTGTGTGTGTGAGGGGGAGAATGAGTGTGTGTGTGAGGGGAGAGAGTGTGTGTGTGTGAGAGAGTCTGTGTGTGATAGGGAGAGAGTGTGTGTGAGAGGGGGAGAGAGCATGTGAGAGAGTATGTGTGTGAGAGGGAGAGAGCGTGTATTAGAGACCACGTGTGTGAGAGGGAGAGAGTGTGTGTGTGAGAGAGAGGAGAGCATGTGTGTGAGATTGAGAGAGAGTGTTTGTGTGTGTGTGTGTGTGAGAGGGAGAGGGAGCGTGTGTGTGAGAGGTGGAGAGAGCGTACGTGTCAGGGGGAAAGTGTGTGTGTGAGAGGGAGAGAGGCTCTGTGTGTGTGACAGGGAGAGAGGGTGTGTATGAGTGGGAGTGAGTGTGTGTGTGTGAGGGAGAGTGTGTGTGAGAGGGGGAGAGAGTGTGTGTGTGTGAAAGGGAGAGATCGCGTGTGTGAGAGGGAGAGAGCGTGTGTGTGAGAGGGAGAGAGCGTGTGTGTGTGTGTGAGAGGGAGAGAGCGTGTGTGAGTGAGAGAGAGAGAGTGTGTATGTGTGAGAGGGAGTGAGTGTGTGTGTGAGAGGGGGAGTGAGTGTGTGTGTGTGAGGGGGAGAGTGTGTGTGTGTGTGTGAGGGGCAGAGTGAGTGTGTGTGTGAGGGGGAGAGTGTGTGTGTTTGAGAGGGAGAGAGTGTGTGTGTGTGCGGGGGAGAGAGTGTGTGTGTGTGAGAGAGTGTGTGTGTGATAGGGAGAGTGTGTGTGTGAGAGGGGGAGAGAGCATGTGAGAGAGTATGTGTGTGAGAGGGAGAGAGCGTGTATTAGAGAGCACGTGTGTGAGAGGGAGAGAGTGTGTGTGTGTGTGTGTGAGTTGGGAGAGAGAGTGTGTGTGTGAGAGGGAGAGAGCGTGTGTGTGTGAGAGGAGAGAATGTGTGTGAGATTGAGAGAGAGTGTTTGTGTGTGTCTGTGTGGGGGGTGAGAGAGTGTGTGTTTGAGAGGGAGAGAGTGTGTGTGTGTGTGAGGGGGAGAGAGTGAGAGGGAGAGGGAGCGTGTGTGTGAGAGGGAGAGAGCGTGTGTGTGTGAGAGGAGAGAATGTGTGTGAGATTGAGAGAGAGTGTTTGTGTGTGTGTGTGTGTGGGGGGTGAGAGAGCGTGTGTGTGTGAGAGGGAGAGGGAGCGTGTGTGTGAGAGGTGGAGTTAGCGTACGTGTCAGGGGGAAACTGTGTGTGTGAGAGGGAGAGAGGCTCTGTGTGTGTGACAGGGAGAGAGTGTGTGTGTGAGTGGGAGAGAGTGTGTGTGTGTTTGGGAGAAAGTGTGTGTGAGAGGGAGAGAGCATCTGTGTGAGAGGGAGAGAGCATGTGTGTGTGTGAGAGAGGGAGAGAGCATGTGTGTGTGTGTGTGAGAGAGAGAGCGTGAGTGTGTGTGAAAGGGAGAGATCGCGTGTGTGAGTGAGAGAGAGAGAGTGTGTATGTGTGAGAGGGAGTGAGTGTGAGTGGGGGAGTGAGTATGTGTGTGTGAGGGGGAGAGTGAGTGTGTGTGAGGGGGAGAGAGAGTGTGTGTTTGAGAGGGAGAGAGTGTGTGTGTGTGAGGGGGAGAGAGTGTGTGTGTGTGAGAGAGTGTGTGTGTGATAGGGAGAGAGTGTGTGTGAGAGGGGGAGAGAGCATGTGAGAGAGTATGTGTGTGAGAGGGAGAGAGCGTGTATTAGAGAGCACGTGTGTGAGAGGGAGAGAGCGTGTGTGAGAGGGAGAGAGCATGTGTCTGAGAGGGGGAGAGAGTGTGAGTGAGAGGGGGAGCGAGCGTACGTGTAAGGGGGAGAGTGTGTGTGTTTGTGTGTGTGAGATGGAGAGAGGCTCTGTGTGTGTGACAGGTCGAGAGTGTGTGTGTGTGAGAGGGAGAAAGTGTGTGTGTGTGAGAGGGAGAGTGTGTGTGTGTGAGGGAGAAAGTGTGTGTGAGAGGGAGAGAGCATCTGTGTGTGAGTGGGAGAGAGCATGTGTGTGTGTGTGTGAGAGGGAGAGAGCGTGCGTGTGTGTGCAAGGGTGAGAGCGTGTGTGTGAGAGGGTGAGAGCGTGTGTGTGAGAGAGGGAGTGAGCGTGTGTGTGTGAGAGGGAGAGTGAGTGTGTATGTGCGAGAGGGAGAGAGAGTCTGTGTGTGTGAGAGGGGGAGAGAGTGTGTGTGTGAGGGGGAGAGAGAGTGTGTGTGAGAGAGGGAGAGAGTGTGTGTGTGTGAGAGAGGGAGAGAGTGTGTGTGTGTGAGAGAGGGAGAGAGTGTTTGTGTGTGAGAGAGGGAGAGAGTGTGTGTGTGTGAGAGGGGGAGAGAGTGTGTGTGTGTGAGAGGGAGAGAGTGTGTGTGTGAGAGGGAGAGAGTGTGTGTGTGAGAGGGAGAGAGCGTGTGTGTGACAGGGAGAGAGCGTGTGTGTGAGAGGGAGAGGGAGCGTGTGTGTGAGAGGGAGAGAGCGTGTGTGTGTGAGAGGGGAGAGAGCGTGTGTGTCTGAGAGGGGGAGAGAGCGTGTGTGTGAGAGGGGGAGAGAGCATGTGTGTGAGAGGGGAGAGAGGCTCTGTGTGTGTGACAGGTAGAGTGTGTGTGTGTGTGACAGGGAGAGAGTGTGAGTGTGTGTGAGATGGGGAGAGAGTGTGTGTGTGTGTGTGTGAGAGGGAGAGAGCGTGTGTGTGAGAGGGGAGAGTGTGTGTGTGAGATGGAGAGAGGCTCTGTGTGTGTGAGAGGGAGAGAGTGTGTGTGTGTGAGGGAGAAAGTGTGTGTGAGAGGGAGAGAGCATCTGTGTGTGAGTGGGAGAGAGCATGTGTGTGTGTGTGTGAAAGGGAGAGAGCGTGTGTGTGAGATGGAGAGAGAGCGTGTGTGTGAGAGGGTGAGTGTGTGTGTGAGAAGGAGTGGGTGAGTGTGTGTGTGAGAGGGAGAGAGCGTGGGTGTGTGAGAGGGAGGGAGCGTGTGTGTGAGAGGGGGAGAGAGCGTATGTGTGTGTGAGAGGGGGTGAGCTTGCGTGTGTGAGAGGGAGTGAGCGTGTGTGTGTGTGAGGGAGAGAGCGTGTGTTTGTGAGAGGGAGTGAGGGTGAGCGAGCGTGTGTGTGAGAGTGGAGAGAGCGTGTGTGTGAGAGGGAGAGAGCGTGAGTGAGAGTGGGGAGAGCGTACGTGTGAGGGGGAGAGAGCCTGTGTGTGAAGGGGAGAGAGCGTACGTGTGAGAGGGAGAGTGCGTGTGAAATGGAGAGATTGTCTGCATGTGTGACAGGGAGAGAGAGTGTGTGTGTGTGAGTGAGAGAGATGGAGAGAATTTGTGTGTGTGTGACAGGGATAGCACGTGTGTGTGAGAGGGAGAGAGAGCGTGTGTGTGAGAGGGAGAGAGAGCGTGTGTGTGAGAGGGGAGAGAGCGTGTGTGTGAAAGGGAGAGAGCGTGTGTATGAGAGGGGAGAGAGCGTGTGTGTGAGAGGGAGAGAGCGTGTGTGAGAGAGTGGAGAGAGCGTGTGTGTGAGAGGGAGAGAGAGCGTGTGTGTGAGAGGGAGAGAGAGCGTGTGTGTGAGAGGGAGAGAGCGTGTGTGTGAGAGGGGAAAGAGTGTGTGTGTGTGAGAGGGTGAGTGTGTGTGTGAGAGGGAGAGGGTGAGTGTGTGTGTCAGAGGGAGAGAGCATGTCTGTGAGAGAGGGAGAGAACGTGTGTGTGAGAGAGGGAGAGCGCGGGTGTGCCTGTGAGAGGAGAGAATGTGTGTAAGATTGAGAGAGAGTGTTTGTGTGTGAGGGGGAGAGAGTGCGTTTGTGTGTGTAAATGGGGGAGAGGGAACGTGTGTGTGAGATGGAGAGATTGTCTGTGTGTGTGACAGGGAGAGAGTGTCTGTGTGTGTGACAGGGAGAGAGTGTCTGTGTGTGTGAGAGAGGGAGAGAGTGTGTGAATGTGTGAGAGAGGGAGTATGTGTGTGTGTGTGAGTGAGAGAGATGGAGAGAGTGTCTGTGTGTGTGACAGGGAGAGAGTGTGTGTGTGTGTGTGTGAGAGGGAGAATGTGTGTGTGTTTGTGTGTGAGAGAGATGGAGAGAGTGTCTGTGTGTGTGAGAGGGAGAGTGTGTGTGTGTGTGAGAGGGAGAATGTGTGTGTGTTTGTGTGTGAGAGAGATGGAGAGAGTGTCTGTGTGTGTGAGAGGGAGAGTGTGTGTGTGACGGGGAGAGAGCATGTGTGTGAGAGGGAGAGAGCGTGTGTCTGAGAGGGGGTGAGAGCGTGGGTGAGAGGGGGAGAGAGCATGTGTGTGAGGGGGAGAGAGCGTACGTGTGAGAGAGGGAGAGAGCGTGTGTGTGAGAGGGAGAGAGAGCGTGTGTGTGAGAGGGGGAGAGAGCGTGTGTGTGAGGGGGAGAGAGCGTGTGTGTGAGAGGGGGAGAGAGCGTACGTGTGAGGGGGAGAGAGTGTGTGTGTGTGAGAGGGTGATTGTGTGTGTGAGAGGGAGAGGGTGAGTGTGTGTGTGAGAGGGGGAGAGAGCGTGTGTGTGTGTGAGAGGGAGAGAGTGTGTGTGTGTGAGAGGGAGTGAGCGTGTGAGTGTGTGAGGGAGAGAGCGTGTGTGTGTGAGAGGGAGGGAGCGTGTGTGTGAGAGGGGTGAGCGCGTGTGTGTGAGAGGGAGAGAGCGTGTGTGTGTGAGAGGGAGAGAGCGTGTGTGTGAGAGGGGGGGGAGAGCGTACGTGTGAGGGGTAGAGAGCGTGTGTGTGAGAGGGAGAGAGTGTGTGTGTGAGAGGGGAGAGAGCGTGTGTGTGAGAGGGGGAGAGAGCGTGAGTGAGAGTGGGGAGAGCGTACGTGTGAGGGGGAGAGAGCCTGTGTGTGAAGGGGAGAGAGCGTACGTGTGAGATGGAGAGATTGTCTGCGTGTGTGACAGGGAGAGAGAGTGTGTGTGTGTGTGTGTGAGTGAGAGAGATGGAGAGAATGTGTGTGTGTGTGACAGGGAGAGAGCGTGTGTGTGAGAGGGAGAGAGCGTGTGTGTGAGAGGGAGAGAGAGCGTGTGTGTGAGAGGGGAGAGAGCGTGTGTGTGAGAGGGGAGAGAGCGTGTATGTGAAAGGGAGAGAGCGTGTGTATGAGAGGGGAGAGAGCGTGTGTGTGAGAGGGAGAGAGCGTGTGTGAGAGAGTGGAGAGAGCGTGTGTGTGAGAGGGAGAGAGAGCGTGTGTGTGAGAGGGAGAGAGAGTGTGTGTGAGAGGGAGAGAGCGTGTGTGTGTGAGGGGGAGAGAGTGTGTGTGTGAAAGGGAGAGAGCGTGTGTATGAGAGTGGAGAGAGCGTGTGTGAGAGAGGGGAGAGAGCGTGTGTGTGAAAGGGAGAGAGCGTGTGTATGAGAGGGGAGAGAGCGTGTGGGTGTGAGGGAGAGAGCGTGTGTGTGAGGGTGAAAGAGCGTGTGTGTGAGAGGGAGAGAGCGTGTGTGTGAGAGGGAGAGGGAGCGTGTGTGTGTGAGAGGGAGAGGGAGCGTGTGTGTGTGAGAGGGAGAGGGCGTGTGTGTGAGAGGGAGAGGGAGCGTGTGTGTGAGAGGGAGAGGGAGCGTGTGTGTGAGAGGGAGAGGGAGCGTGTGTGTGAGAGGGAGAGAGCATGTGTGTGTGTATGAGAGGGAGAGAGTGTGAGTGTGTGTGAAAGGGAGAGAGCGTGTGTGTGAGAGGGAGAGAGCGTGTGTGTGTGAGAGGGAGAGAGCGTGTGTGTGAGAGGGAGAGAGCGTGTGTGTGAGAGGGAGAGAGCATGTGTGAGTGAGAGAGAGAGTGTGTACGTGTGAGAGGGAGTGAGTGTGTGTGTGTGAGGGGGAGAGGGAGCGTGTGTGTGAGAGGGAGAGAGTGTGTGTGTGTGTGAGTGGGGAGAGAGCGTGTGTGTGAGAGGGAGAGGGAGCGTGTGTGTGAGAGGGAGAGAGTGTGTGTGTGTGTGTGTGAGATGGAGAGAGGCTCTGTGTGTGTGACAGGTCGAGAGTGTGTGTGTGTGAGAGGGAGAAAGTGTGTGTGTGTGAGAGGGAGAGAGTGTGTGTGTGTGAGGGAGAAAGTGTGTGTGAGAGGGAGAGAGCATCTGTGTGTGAGTGGGAGAGAGCATGTGTGTGTGTGTGTGAGAGGGAGAGAGCGTGCGTGTGTGTGCAAGGGTGAGAGCGTGTGTGTGAGAGGGTGAGAGCGTGTGTGTGAGAGAGGGAGTGAGCGTGTGTGTGTGAGAGGGAGAGTGAGTGTGTATGTGCGAGAGGGAGAGAGAGTCTGTGTGTGTGAGAGGGGGAGAGAGTGTGTGTGTGAGGGGGAGAGAGAGTGTGTGTGAGAGAGGGAGAGAGTGTGTGTGTGTGAGAGAGGGAGAGAGTGTGTGTGTGTGAGAGAGGGAGAGAGTGTTTGTGTGTGAGAGAGGGAGAGAGTGTGTGTGTGTGAGAGAGGGAGAGAGTGTGTGTGTGTGAGAGGGGGAGAGAGTGTGTGTGTGTGAGAGGGAGAGAGTGTGTGTGTGAGAGGGAGAGAGTGTGTGTGTGAGAGGGAGAGAGCGTGTGTGTGACAGGGAGAGAGCGTGTGTGTGAGAGGGAGAGGGAGCGTGTGTGTGAGAGGGAGAGAGCGTGTGTGTGTGAGAGGGGAGAGAGCGTGTGTGTCTGAGAGGGGGAGAGAGCGTGTGTGTGAGAGGGGGAGAGAGCATGTGTGTGAGAGGGGAGAGAGGCTCTGTGTGTGTGACAGGTAGAGTGTGTGTGTGTGTGACAGGGAGAGAGTGTGAGTGTGTGTGAGATGGGGAGAGAGTGTGTGTGTGTGTGTGTGAGAGGGAGAGAGCGTGTGTGTGAGAGGGGAGAGTGTGTGTGTGAGATGGAGAGAGGCTCTGTGTGTGTGAGAGGGAGAGAGTGTGTGTGTGTGAGGGAGAAAGTGTGTGTGAGAGGGAGAGAGCATCTGTGTGTGAGTGGGAGAGAGCATGTGTGTGTGTGTGTGAAAGGGAGAGAGCGTGTGTGTGAGATGGAGAGAGAGCGTGTGTGTGAGAGGGTGAGTGTGTGTGTGAGAAGGAGTGGGTGAGTGTGTGTGTGAGAGGGAGAGAGCGTGGGTGTGTGAGAGGGAGGGAGCGTGTGTGTGAGAGGGGGAGAGAGCGTATGTGTGTGTGAGAGGGGGTGAGCTTGCGTGTGTGAGAGGGAGTGAGCGTGTGTGTGTGTGAGGGAGAGAGCGTGTGTTTGTGAGAGGGAGTGAGCGTGTGTGTGTGAGAGGGTGAGCGAGCGTGTGTGTGAGAGTGGAGAGAGCGTGTGTGTGAGAGGGAGAGAGCGTGAGTGAGAGTGGGGAGAGCGTACGTGTGAGGGGGAGAGAGCCTGTGTGTGAAGGGGAGAGAGCGTACGTGTGAGAGGGAGAGTGCGTGTGAAATGGAGAGATTGTCTGCATGTGTGACAGGGAGAGAGAGTGTGTGTGTGTGAGTGAGAGAGATGGAGAGAATTTGTGTGTGTGTGACAGGGATAGCACGTGTGTGTGAGAGGGAGAGAGAGCGTGTGTGTGAGAGGGAGAGAGAGCGTGTGTGTGAGAGGGGAGAGAGCGTGTGTGTGAAAGGGAGAGAGCGTGTGTATGAGAGGGGAGAGAGCGTGTGTGTGAGAGGGAGAGAGCGTGTGTGAGAGAGTGGAGAGAGCGTGTGTGTGAGAGGGAGAGAGAGCGTGTGTGTGAGAGGGAGAGAGAGCGTGTGTGTGAGAGGGAGAGAGCGTGTGTGTGAGAGGGGAAAGAGTGTGTGTGTGTGAGAGGGTGAGTGTGTGTGTGAGAGGGAGAGGGTGAGTGTGTGTGTCAGAGGGAGAGAGCATGTCTGTGAGAGAGGGAGAGAACGTGTGTGTGAGAGAGGGAGAGCGCGGGTGTGCCTGTGAGAGGAGAGAATGTGTGTAAGATTGAGAGAGAGTGTTTGTGTGTGAGGGGGAGAGAGTGCGTTTGTGTGTGTAAATGGGGGAGAGGGAACGTGTGTGTGAGATGGAGAGATTGTCTGTGTGTGTGACAGGGAGAGAGTGTCTGTGTGTGTGACAGGGAGAGAGTGTCTGTGTGTGTGAGAGAGGGAGAGAGTGTGTGAATGTGTGAGAGAGGGAGTATGTGTGTGTGTGTGAGTGAGAGAGATGGAGAGAGTGTCTGTGTGTGTGACAGGGAGAGAGTGTGTGTGTGTGTGTGTGAGAGGGAGAATGTGTGTGTGTTTGTGTGTGAGAGAGATGGAGAGAGTGTCTGTGTGTGTGAGAGGGAGAGTGTGTGTGTGTGTGAGAGGGAGAATGTGTGTGTGTTTGTGTGTGAGAGAGATGGAGAGAGTGTCTGTGTGTGTGAGAGGGAGAGTGTGTGTGTGTGTGTGTGTGAGAGGGAGAATGTGTGTGTGTTTGTGTGTGAGAGAGATGGAGAGAGTGTCTGTGTGTGTGAGAGGGAGAGTGTGTGTGTGACGGGGAGAGAGCATGTGTGTGAGAGGGAGAGAGCGTGTGTCTGAGAGGGGGTGAGAGCGTGGGTGAGAGGGGGAGAGAGCATGTGTGTGAGGGGGAGAGAGCGTACGTGTGAGAGGGAGAGAGCGTGTGTGTGAGAGGGAGAGAGAGCGTGTGTGTGAGAGGGGGAGAGCGTGTGTGTGAGAGGGGGAGAGAGCGTGTGTGTGAGAGGGGGAGAGAGCGTACGTGTGAGGGGGAGAGAGTGTGTGTGTGTGAGAGGGTGATTGTGTGTGTGAGAGGGAGAGGGTGAGTGTGTGTGTGAGAGGGGGAGAGAGCGTGTGTGTGTGTGAGAGGGGTGAGCGCGTGTGTGTGAGAGGGAGAGAGCGTGTGTGTGTGAGAGGGAGTGAGCGTGTGAGTGTGTGAGGGAGAGAGCGTGTGTGTGTGAGACGGAGGGAGCGTGTGTGTGAGAGGGGTGAGCGCGTGTGTGTGAGAGGGAGAGAGCGTGTGTGTGTGAGAGGGAGAGAGCGTGTGTGTGAGAGGGGGGGGAGAGCGTACGTGTGAGGGGTAGAGAGCGTGTGTGTGACAGGGAGAGAGCGTGTGTGTGAGAGGGAGAGAGCGTGTGTGTGAGAGGGAGAGAGAGCGTGTGTGTGAGAGGGGAGAGAGCGTGTGTGTGAGAGGGGAGAGAGCGTGTATGTGAAAGGGAGAGAGCGTGTGTATGAGAGGGGAGAGAGCGTGTGTGTGAGAGGGAGAGAGCGTGTGTGAGAGAGTGGAGAGAGCGTGTGTGTGAGAGGGAGAGAGAGCGTGTGTGTGAGAGGGAGAGAGAGTGTGTGTGAGAGGGAGAGAGCGTGTGTGTGTGAGGGGGAGAGAGTGTGTGTGTGAAAGGGAGAGAGCGTGTGTATGAGAGGGGAGAGAGCGTGTGTGAGAGAGGGGAGAGAGCGTGTGTGTGAAAGGGAGAGAGCGTGTGTATGAGAGGGGAGAGAGCGTGTGGGTGTGAGGGAGAGAGCGTGTGTGTGAGGGTGAAAGAGCGTGTGTGTGAGAGGGAGAGAGAGTGTGTGTGAGAGGGAGAGGGAGCGTGTGTGTGTGAGAGGGAGAGGGAGCGTGTGTGTGTGAGAGGGAGAGGGAGCGTGTGTGTGTGAGAGGGAGAGGGAGCGTGTGTGTGTGAGAGGGAGAGGGAGCGTGTGTGTGAGAGGGAGAGGGCGTGTGTGTGAGAGGGAGAGGGCGTGTGTGTGAGAGGGAGAGGGAGCGTGTGTGTGAGAGGGAGAGGGAGCGTGTGTGTGAGAGGGAGAGAGCATGTGTGTGTGTATGAGAGGGAGAGAGTGTGAGTGTGTGTGAAAGGGAGAGAGCGTGTGTGTGAGAGGGAGAGAGCGTGTGTGTGTGAGAGGGAGAGAGCGTGTGTGTGAGAGGGAGAGAGCGTGTGTGTGAGAGGGAGAGAGCATGTGTGAGTGAGAGAGAGAGTGTGTACGTGTGAGAGGGAGTGAGTGTGTGTGTGTGAGGGGGAGAGGGAGCGTGTGTGTGAGAGGGAGAGAGTGTGTGTGTGTGTGAGTGGGGAGAGAGCGTGTGTGTGAGAGGGAGAGGGAGCGTGTGTGTGAGAGGGAGAGAGTGTGTGTGTGTGAGAGGAGAGAATGTGTGTGAGATTGAGAGAGAGTGTTTGTGTGTGTAGGGGGGGTGAGAGAGCGTGTGTGTGAGAGGTGAAGAGAGCGTACGTGTGAGGGGGAAAGTGTGTGTGTGTGAGAGGGAGGAGAGGCTCTGTGTGTGTGAAAGGGAGAGAGCGTGTGTGTGAGAGGGAGTGAGTGTGTGAGTGAAAGAGAGAGAGGCTCTGTGTGTGAAAGGGAGAGAGCGTGTGTGTGAAAGGGAGAGAGAGTGTGTATGAGAGGGGAGAGAGCGTGTGTGTGTGAGTGAGAGAGCGTGTGTGTGAGGGGGAGAGAGCGTGTGTGTGAGGGGGAAAGAGCGTGTGTGTGAGAGGGAGAGAGCGTGTGTGTGTGAGGGGGAGAGAGTGTGTGTGTGTGAGAGGGTGAGTGTGTGTGTGAGAGGGAGAGGGTGAGTGTGTGTGTGAGAGAGGGAGAGAACGTGTGTGTGAGAGAGGGAGAGAACATGTGTGTGAGAGAGGGAGAGCGCGGGTGTGTGGGTGTGAGAGAGTTTGTGTGTGAGGGTGAGAGAGTGCGTTTGTGTGTGTAAATGGGGGAGAGAGCGTGTGTGTGAGAGGGAGAGAGAACGTGTGTGTGAGAGGGAGAGGGAGTGTGAGATGGAGAGATTGTCTGCGTGTGTGACAGGGAGAGAGTGTGTGTGTGTGTGAGAGAGGGAGAGTGTGTGTGTGTTTGTGTGTGAGAGAGATGGAGAGAGTGTCTGTTTGTGTGACAGGGATAGTGTGTGTGTGTGAGAGTGAGAGAGCGTGTGTCTGAGAGGGGGTGAGAGCGTGGGTGAGAGGGGGAGAGAGCATGTGTGTGAGGGGGAGAGAGCGTACGTGTGAGGGGGAGAGTGTGTGTGTTTGTGGGTGTGAGATGGAGAGAGGCTGTGTGTGTGTGACAGGGAGAGAGCGTGTGTGTGTGACAGGGAGAGAGCGTGTGTGTGAGAGGGAGAGAGCGTGTGTGTGTGAGGAGAGAGAGCATGTGTGTGTTAGAGAGAGAGAGCCTGTGTGCGTGAGAGGGAGAGAGCGTGTGTGTGAGAGGGAGAGAGAGCGTGTGTGTGAGGGAGAGAGAGCGTGTGTGTGAGAGGGAGAGAGCGTGTGTGAGAGGGAGAGAGAGCGTGTGTGTGAGAGGGAGAGAGTGTGTGTGTGTGAGAGGAGAGAATGTGTGTGAGATTGAGAGAGAGTGTTTGTGTGGGGGGAGAGAGTGCGTTTGTGTGTGTGAGTGGGGAGAGAGCGTGTGTGTGTGAGAGGGAGAGGAAGCGTGTGTGTGAGAGGGAGAGGAAGCGTGTGTGTGAGAGGGAGAGGGAGCGTGTGTGTGAGAGGGAGAGAGCGTGTGTGTGTGAGATTGAGAGAGAGTGTTTGTGTGTGTTTGTGCGGGGGTGAGAGCGTGTGTGTGAGAGGGAGAGGGAGAGTGTATGTGAGAGCGAGGGAGCGTGTGTGTGAGAGGGAGAGGGAGCGTGTATGTGAGAGCGAGGGAGCGTGTGTGTGAGAGGGAGAGAGTGTGTGTGTGTGTGTGAGAGAGGAGAGAATGTGTGTGAGATTGAGAGAGAGTGTTTGTGTGTGTGTGTGTGGGGGGTGAGAGAGCGTGTGTGTGTGAGGGAGAGGGAGCGTGTGTGTGAGAGGTGGAGAGAGCGTACGTGTCAGGGGGAAACTGTGTGTGTGAGAGGGAGAGAGGCTCTGTGTGTGTGACAGGGAGAGAGTGTGTGTGTGAGTGGGAGAGAGTGTGTGTGTGTTTGGGAGAAAGTGTGTGTGAGAGGGAGAGAGCATCTGTGTGAGAGGGAGAGAGCATGTGTGTGTGTGTGAGAGGGAGAGAGCATGTGTGTGTGTGTGAGGGAGAGAGCGTGAGTGTGTGTGAAAGGGAGAGAGCGTGTGTGTGAGAGGGAGAGAGCGTGTGTGAGTGAGAGAGAGAGAGTGTGTATGTGTGAGAGGGAGTGAGTGTGTGTGTGTGAGGGGGAGAGTGAATGTGTGTGTGAGAGGGGTGAGAGCGTGTGTGTGAGAGGGGTGAGAGCGTGTGTGTGAGAGGGGAGAGAGCGTGTGTGTGAGAGGGAGAGAGCGTGTGTGTGTGAGGGGAGAGAGCGTGTGTGTGAGGGGGAGAGAGCGTGTGTGTGAGAGGGAGAGGGAGCGTGTGTGTGAGAGTGAGAGGGACAGGTAGCGTGTGTGTGAGAATGAGAGGGACCGTGTGTGTGTTTGAGAGTGTGAGCGAGCGTGTGTGTGTGTGAGAGGGAGTGAGCGTGTGTGTGAGAGGGAGAGAGTGTGTGTGTGAGAGGGAGAGAGTGTGTGTGTGAGATGGAGAGAGTGTGTGTGTGTGAGGGAGAAAGTGTGTGTGAGAGGGAGAGAGCATCTGTGTGTGAGGGGGAGAGTGCGTACGTGTGAGAGGGAGAGTGCGTGTGAGATGGAGAGATTGTCTGCGGGTGTGACAGGGAGAGAGAGTGTGTGTGAGTGAGAGAGATGGAGAGAATGTGTGTGTGTGTGACAGGGAGAGAGCGTGTGTGTGAGAGGGAGAGAGAGCGTGTGTGTGAGAGGGAGAGAGAGCGTGTGTGAGAGAGGGGAGAGAGCGTGTGTGTGAAAGGGAGAGAACGTGTGTATGAGAGGGGAGAGAGCGTGTGTGTGAGAGGGAGAGAGCGTGTGTGTGAGAGAGTGGAGAGAGCGTGTGTGTGAGAGGGAGAGAGAGCGTGTGTGTGTGAGAGGGAGAGAGCGTGTGTGAGAGGGAGAGAGAGTGTGTGCGTGAGAGGGAGAGAGCCTCTGTGCGTGAGAGGGAGAGAGTGTGTGTGTGTGAGAGGGAGAGAGTGTGTGTGTGAGAGTGAGAGGGAGAGGGAGAGGGAGCGTGTGTGTGAGAGGGAGAGGGAGAGAGAGTGTGTGAGAGGGAGAGGGAGAGAGAGCGTGTGTGTGTGAGAGGGAGAGAGCGTGTGTGTGAGAGTGAGAGGGAGAGGGAGCGTGTGTGTGAGAGTGAGAGGGAGAGGGAGCGTGTGTGTGAGAGTGAGAGGGAGAGGGAGCATGTGTGTGAGAGGGAGAGGGAGCGTGTGTGTGGGAGGGAGCGAGCGTGTGTCTGAGGTGGGGGAGACCGTGGGTGATAGGGGGAGAGAGCGTGTGTGAGAGGGAGAGAGAGAGGGAGCGTGTGTGTGAGAGAGGGAGCGAGCATGTGTGTGTGAGAGGAGAGAATGTGTGTGAGATTGAGAGGGAGTGTTTCTGTGTGTGTGTGGGGGGAGAGAGTGCGTTTGTGTGTGTGAGGGGGAGAGAGCATGTGTGTGTGTGTGAGAGGGAGAGAGCGTGCGTGTGTGTGAAAGGGAGAGAGCATGTGTGTGAGAGGGGAGAGAGCGTGTGTGTGAGAGGGAGAGAGAGCGTGTGTGTGAGAGGGGTGAGAGCGTGTGTGTGAGAGGGAGAGAGAGCGTGTGTGTGAGAGGGAGAGAACGGGTGTGTGTGAGGGGAGAGAGCGTGTGTGTGAGGGGGAGAGAGCGTGTGTGTGAGAGTGAGAGGGAGAGGGAGCGTGTGTGTGAGAGTGAGAGGGACAGGTAGCGTGTGTGTGAGAGTGAGAGGGAGCGTGTGTGTGTGAGAGTGTGAGGGAGCGTGTGTGTGTGTGAGAGGGGAGAGTGTGTGTGTGAGATGGAGAGAGGCTCTGTGTGTGTGAGAGGGAGAGAGTGTGTGTGTGTGAGAGGGAGAGAGTGTGTGTGTGTGAGGGAGAAAGTGTGTGTGAGAGGGAGAGAGCATCTGTGTGTGAGTGGGAGAGAGCATGTGTGTGTGTGTGAGAGGGAGAGAGCGTGCGTGTGTGTGAGAGGGGAGAGAACGTGTGTGTGAGGGGGAGTGAGCCTGTGTGTGAAGGGGAGAGAGCGTACGTGTGAGAGGGAGAGTGCGTGTGAGATGGAGAGATTGTCTGCGTGTGTGACAGGGAGAGAGAGTGTGTGTGTGAGAGTGAGAGAGATGGAGAGAATGTGTGTGTGTGTGACAGGGAGAGAGCGTGTGTGTGAGAGGGAGAGAGAGCGTGTGTGTGAGAGGGAGAGAGCGTGTGTGTGAGGGGGAAAGAGCGTGTGTGTGAGAGGGAGAGAGCGTGTGTGTGTGAGGGAGAGGGAGCGTGTGTGTGTGAGAGGGAGAGAGTGTGTGTGTGTGTGTGTGTGTGTGTGTGTGTGTGTGTGTGGGGAGAGAGCGTGTGTATGAGAGGGAGAGGGAGCGTGTGTGTGAGAGGGAGAGGGAGCGTGTGTGTGAGAGGGAGAGGGAGCGTGTGTGTGAGAGGGAGAGGGAGCGTGTGTGTGAGGGGGAGAGGGAGCGTGTGTGTGAGAGGGAGAGAGTGTGTGTGTGTGTGTGTGAGTGGGGAGAGAGCGTGTGTATGAGAGGGAGAGGGAGCGTGTGTGTGAGAGGGAGAGAGTGTGTGTGTGTGAGAGGAGAGAATGTGTGTGAGATTGAGAGAGAGTGTTTGTGTGTGTGTGTGTGTAGGGGGGGTGAGAGAGCGTGTGTGTGTGAGAGGGAGAGGGAGCGTGTGTGTGAGAGGTGAAGAGAGCGTACGTGTGAGGGGGAAAGTGCGTGTGTGTGTGTGAGAGGGAGAGAGGCTCTGTGTGTGTGAAAGGGAGAGAGAGTGTGTGTGTGAGAGGAGAGAATGTGTGTGAGATTGAGAGAGAGTGTTTGTGTGTGTGTGTGTGTGTGTAGGGAGGGTGAGAGGGAGAGGGAGCGTGTGTGTGAGAGGTGAAGAGAGCGTACGTGTGAGGGGGAAAGTGTGTGTGTGTGTGTGAGAGGGAGAGAGGCTCTGTGTGTGTGAAAGGGAGAGAGCGCGTGTGAGAGAGGGAGTGAGTGTGTGAGTGAGAGAGAGAGAGGCTCTGTGTGTGTGACAGGGAGAGAGTGTGTGTGTGAGTGGGAGAGAGTGTGTGTGTGTGTGAGGGAGAGTGAGTGTGTGAGTGAGAGAGAGAGAGGCTCTGTGTGTGTGACAGGGAGAGAGTGTGTGTGTGTGACAGGGAGAGAGTGTGTGTATGTTAGGGAGAAAGTGTGTGTGAGAGGGAGAGAGCATCTGTGTGAGAGGGAGAGAGCATGTGTGTGTGTATGAGAGGGAGAGAGCGTGAGTGTGTGTGAAAGGGAGAGAGTGTGTGTGAGAGGGAGAGAGCGTGTGAGTGAGAGAGAGTGTGTATGTGTGAGAGGGAGTGAGTGTGTGTGTGAGAGGGGGAGGGAGAGAGTGTGTGTGAGAGGGAGAGAGTGTGTGTGTGTGTGAGAGAGTGTGTGTGTGATAGGGAGAGAGTGTGTGTGAGAGGGGGAGAGAGTGTGTGTGAGAGAGGGGGAGAGAGCATGTGAGAGAGAGGGGGAGAGAGCATGTGAGAGAGAGTGTGTATGTGTGAGAGGGGGAGAGAGTGTGTGTGAGGGAGAGTGTGTGTGTTTGTGTGTGTGAGATGGAGAGAGGCTCTGTGTGTGTGACAGGTAGAGAGCGTGTGTGTGTGAGGAGAGAGAGCGTGTGTGTGAGAGGGAGAGAGCGTGTGTGTGTGAGAGGGAGAGAGTGTGTGTGTGTGAGAGGGGGAGAGAGCGTGTGTGTGTGAGAGGGGGAGAGAGCGTGTGTGTGTGAGAGGGGGAGAGCGTGTGTGTGTGAGAGGGAGAGAGAGTGTGTGTGTGTGAGGGGAGAGAGCGTGTGTGTGTGTGAGAGGGAGAGAGCTTGTGTGTGTGAGAGGGAGAGTGCGTGTGTGTGAGGGGACGACAGCGTGGGTGAGAGGGGGAGAGAGCGTACGTGTGAGGGGGGGAGTGTGTGTGTTTGTGGGTGTGAAATGGAGATAGGCTCTGTATGTGTGACAGGTAGAGAGCGTGTGTGTGTGAGGAGAGAGAGCGTGTGTGTGTGAGAGGGAGAGAGCGTGTGTGCGTGAGAGGGAGAGAGCCTGTGTGTGTGAGAGGGAGAGAGCGTGTGTTTGAGAGGGAGAGAGCATGTGTGTGTGAGAGAGAGAGAGAGAGAGTGTGTGTGTGTGAGAGGGAGAGAGCGTGGGTGAGAGGGGGAGAGAGCGTGTGTGTGAGGGGGAGAGTGTGTGTGTTTGTGGGTGTGAAATGGAGATAGGCTCTGTATGTGTGACAGGTAGAGAGCGTGTGTGTGTGAGGAGAGAGAGCGTGTGTGTGTGAGAGGGAGAGAGCGTGTGTGTGTGAGAGGGAGAGAGCGTGTGTGCGTGAGAGGGAGAGAGCGTGTGTGTGAGAGTGAGAGGGAGCGTGTGTGTGAGAGTGAGAGGGAGAGGGAGCGTGTGTGTGAGAGTGAGAGGGAGAGGGAGCATGTGTGTGAGAGGGAGAGGGTGCGTGTGTGAGGGAGGGAGCAAGCGTGTGTCTGAGGTGGGGGAGACCGTGGGTGATAGGGGGAGAGAGCGTGTGTGAGAGGGAGTGGGAGAGGGAGCGTGTGTGTGAGAGGGAGAGAGTGTGTGTGTGTGAGAGGAGAGAATGTGTGTGAGATTGAGAGGGAGTGTTTGTGTGTGTGTGTGGGGGGAGAGAGTGCATTTGTGTGTGTGAGGGGGGAGAGAGCGTGTGTGTGTGTGAGGGAGAGGGAGCGTGTGTGTGAGAGGGAGAGAGCGTACGTGTGAGGGGGAGAGTGTGTGTGTGTGTGTGAGGGGGAGAGTGTGTGTGAGATGGAGAGACGCTCTGTGTGTGTGACAGGGAGAGAGCGTGTGTGAGAGAGGGAGAGAGCGTACGTGTGAGAGGGAGAGTGTGTGTGAGATGGAGTGATTGTCTGCGTGTGTGACAGGGAGAGAGTGTGTGTGTGTGTGAGAAAGGGAGAGAGTGTGTGTGTGTGTGTGTGAGAGAGAGGGAGAGTGTGTGTGTGTGAGAGAGAGAGAGGGAGAGTGTGTGTGTGTGTGTCTGAGAGATGGACAGAGTGTCTGTGTGTGTGACAGGGAGAGAGTGTGTGTGTGTGACAGGGAGAGAGTGTGTGTGTGTGAGAGGGAGAGAGCATGTGTGTGAGAGAGGGAGAGAGCGTATGAGAGTGAGAGGGAGCGGGAGAGAGCGTGTGAGAGGGAGAGGGAGCGTGTGTGTGAGAGTGAGAGGGAGCGAGCGTGTGTGTGAGAGAGGAGAGAATGTGTGTGAGATTGAGAGAGAGTGTTTGTGTGTGTGTGTGTGTGGGGGGAGAGAGTGCGTTTGTGTGTGTGAGGTGGGAGAGAGCGTGTGTGTGTGAGAGGGAGAGGGAGCGTGTGTGTGAGAGGGAGAGGGAGCGTGTGTGTGAGAGGGAGAGAGAGAGCGTGGGTGTGAGAGGGAGAGGGAGCGTGGGTGTGAGGGGGAGAGAGCGTACGTGTGAGGGGGAGAGAGTGTGTGTTTGTGTGTGTGAGAGGGAGAGCGTGTGTGTGTGTGTGTGAGAGGAAGACAGCGTGTGTGTGAGAGGGAGAGAGCCTGTGTGCGTGAGAGGGAGAGAGAGTGTGTGTGTGAGAGGGAGAGAATGTGTGTGTGTGTGTGAGGGAGAGAGCGTGTGTGTGAGAGGGAGAGAGCGTGTGTGTGAGAGGGAGAGAGCGTGTGTGTGAGAGGGAGAGAGCGTGTGAGTGAGAGAGAGTGTGTGTGTGTGTGAGAGGGAGAGCGTGTGTGTGAGGGGGAGAGAGCGTACATGTGAGAGGGAGAGTGCGTACGTGTGAGAGGGAGAGTGTGTGTGAGAGATGGAGAGATTGTCTGCGTGTATGACAGGGAGAGAGTGTGTGTTTATGTGTGAGAGAGGGAGAGAGTGTGTGTGTGTGTGTGTGAGAGAGGGAGAGAGTGTGTGTGTGTGAGAGGGAGAGATCGTGGGTGTGAGAGGGAGAGGGAGCGTGGGTGTGAGAGGGAGAGAGAGCATGTGTGTGAGAGGGAGTAAGCGTGTGTGTGTGAGAGGGGAGAGAGCGTGTGTGTGAAAGGGAGAGAGCGTGTGTGTGAGAGGGGAGAGAGCGTGTGTGTGAGAGGGAGAGAGCGTGTGTGTGATAGGGAGAGAGAGCGTGTGTGTGAGAGGGAGAGAGAGCGTGTGTGTGAGAGGGAGAGAGAGCGTGTGTGTGAGAGGGAGAGAGAGCGTGTGTGAGAGGGAGAGAGAGCGTGTGTGTGAGAGGGGAGAGAGCGTGTGTGTGAGAGGGGAGAGAGCGTGTGTGTGAAAGGGAGAGAGCGTGTGTGTGAGAGGGAGAGAGAGCGTGTGTGTGAGGGAGAGAGAGCGTGTGTGTGAGAGGGAGAGAGAGCGTGTGTGTGAGAGGAAGAGAGAGCATGTGTGTGTGAGGGGGAGAGAGCGTGTGTATGTGAGAGGGAGAGAGCGTGTGTGTGAGAGGGAGAGGGAGCGTGTGTGTGTGAGAGGGAGAGGGAGCGTGTGTGTGTGAGAGGGAGAGGGACCGTGTGCGTCAGAGGGAGAGGGAGCGTGTGTGTGAGAGGGAGAGGGAGCGTGTGTGTGAGAGGGGGAGAGCATGTGTGTGTCTATGAGAGGGAGAGAGTGTGAGTGTGTGTGAAAGGGAGAGAGCGTGTGTGTGAGAGGGAGAGAGTGTGTATGTGTGAGAGGGAGTGAGTGTGTGTGTGAGAGGGGGAGTGAGTGTGTGTGTGTGAGGGGGAGAGGGATCGTGTGTGTGAGAGGGAGAGAGTGTGTGTGTGTGTGTGTGAGTGGGGAGAGAGCGTGTGTATGAGAGGGAGCGTGTGTGTGAGAGGGAGAGGGAGCGTGTGTGCGAGAGGGAGAGAGTGTGTGTGTGTGAGAGGAGAGAATGTGTGTGAGATTGAGAGAGAGTGTTTGTGTGTGTGTGTGTGTGTGTAGGGGGGGTGAGAGAGCGTGTGTGTGAGAGGTGAAGAGAGCGTACGTGTGAGGGGGAAAGTGTGTGTGTGTGAAAGGGAGAGAGCGTGTGTGTGAGAGGGAGTGAGTGTGTGAGTGAGAGAGAGAGAGGCTCTGTGTGTGTGACAGGGAGAGAGTGTGTGTGAGATTGAGAGAGAGTGTTTGTGTGTGTGTGTGTGTGTAGGGGGGGTGAGAGAGCGTGTGTGTGTGAGAGGGAGAGGGAGCGTGTGTGTGAGAGGGAGTGAGTGTGTGAGTGAGAGAGAGAGAGGCTCTGTGTGTGTGACAGGGAGAGAGTGTGTGTGTGAGTGGGAGAGAGTGTGTGTGTGTGAGGGAGAGTGTGTGTGTGAGGGAGAGTGTGTGTGTGAGAGGGGGAGAGAGTGTGTGTGTGTGACAGGGAGAGAGTGTGTGTATGTTAGGGAGAAAGTGTGTGTGAGAGGGAGAGAGCATCTGTGTGAGAGGGAGAGAGCATCTGTGTGAGAGGGAGAGAGCATGTGTGTGTGTATGAGAGGGAGAGAGCATGAGTGTGTGTGAAAGGGAGAGAGTGTGTGTGTGAGAGGGAGAGAGCGTGTGAGTGAGAGAGCATCTGTGTGAGAGGGAGTGAGTGTGTGTGTGAGAGGGGGAGTGAGTGTGTGTGTGTGAGGGGGAGTGAGTGTGTGTGTGTGAGAGGGAGAGAGTGTGTGTGTGTGAGAGGGAGAGAGTGTGTGTGTGTGTGAGAGGGAGAGAGCGTGGGTGTGTGAGAGGGAGAGAGAGTGTGTGTGTGAGGGGGTGAGCATGTGTGTGTGAGAGGGAGGGAGCGTGTGTGTGTGAGAGGGAGGGAGCGTGTGTGTGTGAGAGGGAGGGAGCGTGTGTGTGTGAGAGGGAGGGAGCGTGTGTGTGTGAGAGGAGAGAGCGTGTGTGTGAGAGGGGGAGAGAGCGTGTGTGTGAGAGGGAGAGAGCGTGCTTGTGTGTGAGAGTGAGAGAGCGTGCGTGTGTGTGAGAGGGAGAGAGAGCGTGTGTGAAAGGGAGAGAGCGTGTGTGAGAGGGGAGAGAACGTGTGTGTGAGAGGGAGAGAGAGCGTGTGTGTGAGAGGGAGAGAGAGCGTGTGTGTGAGAGGGGAGTGTGTGTGTGAGGGAGAGTGCGTGTGTGAGAGGGAGAGAGAGCGAGTGTGTGAGACGGAGAGAGTGTGTGTGTGTGAGAGGAGAGAATGTGTGTGAGATTGAGAGAGAGTGTTTGTGTGGGGGGAGAGAGTGCGTTTGTGTGTGTGAGTGGGGAGAGAGCGTGTGTGTGTGAGAGGGAGAGGAAGCGTGTGTGTGAGAGGGAGAGGAAGCGTGTGTGTGAGAGGGAGAGAGCGTGTGTGTGTGAGAGGAGAGGATGTGTGTGAGATTGAGAGAGAGTGTTTGTGTGTGTTTGTGGGGGGGTGAGAGAGCGTGTGTGTGAGAGGGAGAGGGAGAGTGTATGTGAGAGCGAGGGAGCGTGTATGTGAGAGCGAGGGAGCGTGTGTGTGAGAGGGAGAGAGTGTGTGTGTGTGTGTGTGAGAGAGAGGAGAGAATGTGTGTGAGATTGAGAGAGAGTGTTTGTGTGTGTGTGTGGGGGGGGTGAGAGAGCGTGTGTGTGTGAGGGAGAGGGAGCGTGTGTGTGAGAGGTGGAGAGAGCGTACGTGTCAGGGGAGAGAGTGTGTGTGTGAGTGGGAGAGAGTGTGTGTGTGTTTGGGAGAAAGTGTGTGTGTGTGTGAGAGTGAGAGAGCGTGAGTGTGTGTGAAAGGGAGAGATCGCGTGTGTGAGTGGGAGAGAGCGTGTGTGTGAGAGGGAGAGAATGTGTGTGAGATTGAGAGGGAGTGTTTGTGTGTGTGTGTGGGGGGAGAGAGTGCGTTTGTGTGTGTGAGGGGGGAAAGAGCGTGTGTGTGTGAGAGGGAGAGGGAGCGTGTGTGTGAGAGGGAGAGGGAGCGTGTGTGTGAGAGGGAGAGAGCGTACGTGTGAGGGGGAGAGAGCGTGTGTGTGTGAGAGGGAGTGTGCGTGTGTGTGTGTGAAAGGGAGAGCGCGTGTGTGTGAGAGAGAGAGAGCGTGTGTGTGTGAGGGGGAGAGATCGTGTGTGTGTGAGAGGGAGTGAGCGTGTGTGTGTGAGGGGGAGAGATCGTGTGTGTGTGAGGGGGAGAGAGAGTGTGTGTGTGAGAGGGGGAGAGCGTGTGTGTGAGTGGGCGAGAGCATGTGTGTGTGAGAGAGAGAGAGTGTGTATGTATGAGAGGGAGAGAGAGTGTGTGTGTGTGAGAGGGGGAGAGAGAGTGTGTGTGAGAGGGGGAGTGAGTGTGTGTGTGTGTGAGGGGGAGAGAGCGTGTGTGTGAGGGGGAGAGAGCGTACGTGTGAGGGGGAGAGTGTGTGTGTTTGTGTGTGTGAGATGGAGAGACGCTCTGTGTGTGTGACAGGGAGAGAGTGTGTGTGTGTGTGTGTCAGAGGAGAGAATGTGTGTGAGATTGAGAGAGAGTGTTTGTGTGTGTGTGTGGGGGGAGAGAGCGTGTGTGTGTGTGAGAGGGAGAGGGAGCGTGTGTGTGAGAGGGAGAGGGAGCGTGTGTGTGAGAGGGAGAGAGCGTACGTGTGAGGGGGAGAGTGTGAGTGTGAGATGGAGAGACGCTCTGTGTGTGTGACAGGGAGAGAGTGTGTGTGTGTGAGAAAGGGAGAGAGTGTGTGTGCGTGTGAGAAAGGGAGAGTGTGTGTGTGTGTGTGAGAGAGAGAGAGGGAGAGTGTGTGTGTGTGTGTGTGTGTGTGTGAGAGAGAGGGAGAGTGTGTGTGTGTGTGAGAGAGAGATGGAGAGAGTGTCTGTGTGTGTGACAGGGAGAGAGTGTGCGTGTGTGACAGGGAGAGAGTGTGTGTGTGAGAGGGAGAGAGAGTGTGTGTGTGAGAGGGAGAGAATGTGTGTGTGTGTGTGAGAGGGAGAGAATGTGTGTGTGTGTGTGAAAGGGAGAGAGCGTGTGTGTGAGAGGGTGAGTGCGTGTGTGTGTGAGGTGAGAGAGCGTGTGTGTGAGAGGGAGAGAGTGTGTGAGTGAGAGAGAATGTGTGTGTGTGAGGGGGAGAGAGCGTGTGTGTGAGAGGGAGAGAGCGTGTGTGTGAGAGGGAGAGAGAGCATGTGTGTGAGCGTGGGAGAGAGAGCGTGTGTGTGAGATGGAGAGAGGCTCTGTGTGTGTGACAGGGAGAGAGTGTGTGTGAGGGGAAGAGAGCGTGTGTGTGAGGGGAAGAGAGCGTGTGTGTGAGGGGAAGAGAGCGTGTGTGTGAGGGGGAGAGAGCGTGTGTGTGAGGGGGAGAGAGCGTGTGTGTGAGGGGGAGAGAGCGTGTGTGTGAGGGGGAGAGAGCGTGTGTGTGAGGGGGAGAGAGCGTGTGTGTGAGGGGGAGAGAGCGTGTGTGTGAGGGGGAGAGAGCGTGTGTGTGAGGGGGAGAAAGCGTGTGTGTGAGGGGGAGAAAGCGTGTGTGTGAGGGGGAGAGAGCGTACGTGTGAGAGGGAGAGTGCGTACGTGTGAGAGGGACAGTGTGTGTGAGATGGAGAGATTGTCTGCGTGTGTGACAGGGAGAGAGTGTGTGTGAGTGTGAGAGAGGGAGAGAGTGTGTGTGTGTGAGAGAGAGGGAGAGTGTGTGTGTGTGAGAGAGATGGAGAGAGTGTGTGTGTGTGAGGGGGAGAGAGCGTGTGTGTGAGAGGGGGTGAGAGCGTGTGTGTGAGGGGGAGAGACCGTACGTGTGAGGGGGAGAGTGTGTGTGAGATTGAGAGAGAGTGTTTGTGTGTGTGGGGGGGGGGGGAGAGAGCGCGTGTGTGTGTGAGGAGAGAGAGCCTGTGTGCGTGAGAGGGAGAGAGCCTGTGTCAGTGAGAGGGAGAGGGAGCGTGTGTGTGTGAGAGGAGAGAATGTGTGTGAGATTGAGAGAGAGTGTTTGTGTGTGTGTGGGGGGGGTGAGAGAGCGTGTGTGTGTGAGAGGTGGAGAGAGTGTACGTGTGAGGGGGAAAGTGTGTGTCTGTGTGTGTGTGTGTTAGAGGGAGAGAGGCTCTGTGTGTGTGACAGGGAGAGTGTGTGTGTGTGAGAGGGAGAGAGTGTGTGTGTGAGAGGGAGAGAGTGTGTGTGTGAGAGGGAGAGAGCGTGTGTGTGAGAGGGAGAGGAAACGTGTGTGTGTGAGAGAGAGGGAGCGTGTGTGAGAGAGGGAGCAAGCGTGTGTGTGTGAGAGGAGAGAATGTGTATGAGATTGAGTGAGAGTGTGTGTGTTTGTTGGGGGGGAGAGGGCGTGTGTTTTTGAGAGGGGGAGAGCGCGTGTGTGAGAGGGAGAGAGCAAGTGTGTGTGAGAGGGAGAGGGAGAGAGCGTGTGTGTGAGAGGGAGAGAACATGTGTGTGAGAGGAGGAGAGAGCGTGTGTGAGAGGGGAAGAGAGTGTACGTGTGAGGGGGAAAGTGTGTGTGTGTGTATGAGAGAGGGAGAGAGGCTCTGTGTTTGTGACAGGGAGAGAGTGTGTGTGTGTGTGTTAGGTAGAAAATGTGTGTGAGGGGGAGAGAGCGTGTGTGTGTGAGGGGGAGAGAGCGTGTGTGTGTGAGAGGGAGTGTGCGTGTGTGTGTGTGAAAGGGAGAGCGCGTGTGTGTGAGAGGGAGAGAGCGTGTGTGTGTGAGGGGAGAGAACGTGTGTGTGTGAGGGGGAGAGATCGTGTGTGTGTGAGAGGGAGTGAGCGTGTGTGTGTGAGGGGGAGAGATTGTGTGTGTGTGAGAGGGAGAGATCGTGTGTGTGAGGGGGAGAGAGAGTGTGTGTGAGAGGGGGAGAGCGTGTGTGTGAGTGGGCGAGAGCGTGTGTGTGTGAGAGAGAGAGAGTGTGTATGTATGAGAGGGAGAAGAATTTGTGTGTGTGAGAGGGGGAGAGAGAGTGTGTGTGAGAGGGGGAGTGAGTGTGTGTGTGTGTGAGGGGGAGTGAGTGTGTGTGTGTGTGAGGGGGAGAGAGCGTGTGTGTGAGGGGGAGAGAGCGTACGTGTGAGGGGGGAGAGTGTGTGTGTTTGTGTGTGTGAGATGGAGAGACGCTCTGTGTGTGTGACAGGGAGAGAGTGTGTGTGTGTGTGTGAGAGGAGAGAATGTGTGTGAGATTGACAGAGAGTGTTTGTGTGTGTGTGGGGGGGGAGAGAGCGTGTGTGTGTGTGAGAGGGAGAGGGAGCGTGTGTGTGAGAGGGAGAGGGAGCGTGTGTGTGAGAGGGAGAGAGCGTACGTGTGAGGGGGAGAGTGTGAGTGTGAGATGGAGAGACGCTCTGTGTGTGTGACAGGGAGAGAGTGTGTGTGTGTGAGAAAGGGAGAGAGTGTGTGTGCGTGTGAGAAAGGGAGAGTGTGTGTGTGTGTGTATGAGAGAGAGATGGAGAGAGTGTCTGTGTGTGTGACAGGGAGAGAGTTTGTGTGTGAGAGGGAGAGAGAGTGTGTGTGTGAGAGGGAGAGAATGTTTGTGTGTGTGTGAGAGGGTGAGAGCGTGTGTGTGAGAGGGAGAGAGCGTGTGTGTGAGAGGGAGAGAGCGTGTGAGTGAGAGAGATGCGTGTGTGTGAGGGGGAGAGAGCGTGTGTGTGAGAGGGAGAGAGCGTGTGTGTGAGAGGGAGAGGGAGCGTGTGTGTGAGAGGGAGAGAGAGTGTATGTGAGAGGGAGAGAGAGCATGTGTGTGAGCGTGGGAGAGAGAGCGTGTGTGTGAGAGGGAGAGTGTGTGTGTGAGATGGAGAGAGGCTCTGTGTGTGTGACAGGGAGAGAGTGTGTGTGTGTGAGAGGGAGAGAGCGTGTGTGTGAGGGGAAGACAGCGTGTGTGTGAGGGGAAGAGAGCGTGTGTGTGAGGGGGAGAGTGCGTGTGTGTGAGGGGGAGAGTGCGTGTGTGTGAGGGGGAGAGAGCGTGTGTGTGAGGGGGAGAGTGCGTGTGTGTGAGGGGGAGAGTGCGTGTGTGTGAGGGGGAGAGAGCGTGTGTGTGAGGGGGAGAGAGCGTGTGTGTGAGGGGGAGAGAACGTGTGTGTGAGGGGGAGAGAGCGTGTGTGTGAGGGGGAGAGAGCGTACGTGTGAGAGGGAGAGTGCGTACGTGTGAGAGGGAGAGTGTGTGTGAGATGGAGAGATTGTCTGCGTGTGTGACAGGGAGAGAGTGTGTGTGTGTGAGAGAGATGGAGAGAGAGTGTGTGTGTGTGAGGGGGAGAGAGCGTGTGTGTGTGTGAGGGGGAGAGCGCGTGTGTCTGAGAGGGGGTGAGAGCGTGTGTGTGAGGGGGAGAGAGCGTACGTGTGAGGGGGAGAGTGTGTGTGAGATTGAGAGAGAGTGTTTGTGTGTGTGTGGGGGGGGAGAGAGCGCGTTTGTGTGTGTGAGTGGGGAGAGAGCGTGTGTGTGTGAGAGGAAGAGGGAGCGTGTGTGTGAGAGGGAGATGGAGCGTGTATGTGAGAGCGAGGGAGCCTGTGTGTGTGAGAGGGAGTGAGCGTGCGTGTGTGTGAGGGAGAGACCGTGTGTGTGTGAGAGGGAGGGAGCGTGTGTGTGTGAGAGGGAGAGAGCGTGTGTGTGTGAGGGGAGAGAGCGTGTGTGTGTGAGAGGGGGAGAGACTGTGTGTGTGAGAGGGAGAGATAGCGTGTTTGAGAGGGAGAGAGAGCGTGTGTGAGAGGGGGAGAGAGCGTGTGTGTGAGAGGGGGAGAGAGCGTGTGTGTGAGAGGGAGAGAGAGCGTGTGTGTGAGAGGGAGAGCGCGTGTGTGAGAGGGAGAGAGAGTGTGTGTGAGAGGGAGACAGCGTGTGTGTAAGAGGGGAGAGCGTGTGTGTGTGTGAGATGGAGAGAGGCTCTGTGTGTGTGACAGGTAGAGAGTGTGTGTGTGTGAAAGGGAGAGAGAGCGTGTGTGTGAGAGGGAGAGAGCGTGTGTGTGAGAGGGAGAGAGCATGTGTGAGAGGGGGGGAGAGTGTGTGGGAGAGGGGGAGAGAGAGAGTGTGTGAGAGGGGGAGAGAGAGTGTGTGTGAGAGGGAGAGAGTGTGTGTGAGAGGGGGAGAGAGCGTGTGTGTGAGAGGGGGAGAGAGCGTGTGTGTGAGAGGGGGAGAGAGCGTGTGTGTGAGAGGGGGAGAGAGCGTGTGTGTGAGAGGGGGAGAGAGCGTGTGTGTGATAGGGAGAGAGCGTGTGTGTGAAAGGGGGGGAGAGCGTGTGTGTGAAAGGGGGGGAGAGCGTGTGTGTGAAAGGGGGGAGAGCGTGTGTGTGAAAGGGGGGAGAGCGTGTGTGTGAAAGGGGGGGGAGAGCGTGTGTGTGAGAGGGGGAGAGAGAGTGTGTGTGAGAGGGAGAGAGTGTGTGTGAGAGGGGGAGAGAGCGTGTGTGTGAGAGGGGGGAGAGAGCGTGTGTGTGAGAGGGGGAGAGAGCGTGTGTGTGAGAGGGGGAGAGAGCGTGTGTGTGAGAGGGGGAGAGAGCGTGTGTGTGATAGGGAGAGAGCGTGTGTGTGAAAGGGGGGGAGAGCGTGTGTGTGAAAGGGGGGGAGAGCGTGTGTGTGAAAGGGGGGAGAGCGTGTGTGTGAAAGGGGGGGAGAGCGTGTGTGTGAAAGCGGGGGGAGAGCGTGTGTGTGAGAGGGGGAGAGAGAGTGTGTGTGAGAGGGGGAGAGAGTGTGTGTGTGAGAGGAGAGAATGTGTGTGAGATTGAGAGAGAGTGTTTGTGTGTGTGTGGGGGGGGTGAGAGAGCGTGTGTGTGTGAGAGGTGGAGAGAGTGTACGTGTGAGGGGGAAAGTGTGTGTCTGTGTGTGTGTGTGTTAGAGGGAGAGAGGCTCTGTGTGTGTGACAGGGAGAGTGTGTGTGTGTGAGAGGGAGAGAGTGTGTGTGTGAGAGGGAGAGAGTGTGTGTGTGAGAGGGAGAGAGCGTGTGTGTGAGAGGGAGAGGAAACGTGTGTGTGTGAGAGAGAGGGAGCGTGTGTGAGAGAGGGAGCGAGCGTGTGTGTGTGAGAGGAGAGAATGTGTATGAGATTGAGTGAGAGTGTGTGTGTTTGTTGGGGGGGAGAGGGCGTGTGTTTTTGAGAGGGGGAGAGCGCGTGTGTGAGAGGGAGAGGGAGAGAGCGTGTGTGTGAGAGGGAGAGAACATGTGTGTGAGAGGAGGAGAGAGCGTGTGTGAGAGGGGAAGAGAGTGTACGTGTGAGGGGGAAAGTGTGTGTGTGTGTGTGTGAGAGAGGGAGAGAGGCTCTGTGTTTGTGACAGGGAGAGAGTGTGTGTGTGTGTGTTAGGTAGAAAATGTGTGTGAGGGGGAGAGAGCGTGTGTGTGTGTGAGGGGGAGAGAGCGTGTGTGTGTGAGAGGGAGTGTGCGTGTGTGTGTGTGAAAGGGAGAGCGCGTGTGTGTGAGAGGGAGAGAGCGTGTGTGTGTGAGGGGAGAGAACGTGTGTGTGTGAGGGGGAGAGATCGTGTGTGTGTGAGAGGGAGTGAGCGTGTGTGTGTGAGGGGGAGAGATTGTGTGTGTGTGAGAGGGAGAGATCGTGTGTGTGGAGGGGGAGAGAGAGTGTGTGTGAGAGGGGGAGAGCGTGTGTGTGAGTGGGCGAGAGCGTGTGTGTGTGAGAGAGAGAGAGTGTGTATGTATGAGAGGGAGAAGAATTTGTGTGTGTGAGAGGGGGAGAGAGAGTGTGTGTGAGAGGGGGAGTGAGTGTGTGTGTGTGTGAGGGGGAGTGAGTGTGTGTGTGTGTGAGGGGGAGAGAGCGTGTGTGTGAGGGGGAGAGAGCGTACGTGTGAGGGGGGAGAGTGTGTGTGTTTGTGTGTGTGAGATGGAGAGACGCTCTGTGTGTGTGACAGGGAGAGAGTGTGTGTGTGTGGTGTGTGAGAGGAGAGAATGTGTGTGAGATTGACAGAGAGTGTTTGTGTGTGTGTGGGGGGGGAGAGAGCGTGTGTGTGTGAGAGGGAGAGGGAGCGTGTGTGTGAGAGGGAGAGGGAGCGTGTGTGTGAGAGGGAGAGAGCGTACGTGTGAGGGGGAGAGTGTGAGTGTGAGATGGAGAGACGCTCTGTGTGTGTGACAGGGAGAGAGTGTGTGTGTGTGAGAAAGGGAGAGAGTGTGTGTGCGTGTGAGAAAGGGAGAGTGTGTGTGTGTGTGTATGAGAGAGAGATGGAGAGAGTGTCTGTGTGTGTGACAGGGAGAGAGTGTGTGTGTGTGACAGGGAGAGAGTGTGTGTGTGAGAGGGAGAGAGAGTGTGTGTGTGAGAGGGAGAGAATGTTTGTGTGTGTGAAAGGGAGAGAGCGTGTGTGTGAGAGGGTGAGAGCGTGTGTGTGAGAGGGAGAGAGCGTGTGTGTGAGAGGGAGAGAGCGTGTGAGTGAGAGAGATGCGTGTGTGTGAGGGGGAGAGAGCGTGTGTGTGAGAGGGAGAGAGCGTGTGTGTGAGAGGGAGAGAGCGTGTGTGTGAGAGGGAGAGGGATCGTGTGTGTGAGAGGGAGAGAGAGTGTATGTGAGAGGGAGAGAGAGCATGTGTGTGAGCGTGGGAGAGAGAGCGTGTGTGTGAGAGGGAGAGTGTGTGTGTGAGATGGAGAGAGGCTCTGTGTGTGTGACAGGGAGAGAGTGTGTGTGTGTGAGAGGGAGAGAGCGTGTGTGTGAGGGGAAGACAGCGTGTGTGTGAGGGGAAGAGAGCGTGTGTGTGAGGGGGAGAGTGCGTGTGTGTGAGGGGGAGAGTGCGTGTGTGTGAGGGGGAGAGTGCGTGTGTGTGAGGGGGAGAGTGCGTGTGTGTGAGGGGGAGAGAGCGTGTGTGTGAGGGGGAGAGAACGTGTGTGTGAGGGGGAGAGAGCGTGTGTGTGAGGGGGAGAGAGCATACGTGTGAGAGGGAGAGTGCGTACGTGTGAGAGGGAGAGTGTGTGTGAGATGGAGAGATTGTCTGCGTGTGTGACAGGGAGAGAGTGTGTGTGTGTGAGAGAGATGGAGAGAGAGTGTGTGTGTGTGAGGGGGAGAGAGCGTGTGTGTGTGTGAGGGGGAGAGCGCGTGTGTGTGAGAGGGAGAGAGATGTGTGTCTGAGAGGGGGTGAGAGCGTGTGTGTGAGGGGGAGAGAGCGTACGTGTGAGGGGGAGAGTGTGTGTGAGATTGAGAGAGAGTGTTTGTGTGTGTGTGGGGGGGGGAGAGAGCGCGTTTGTGTGTGTGAGTGGGGAGAGAGCGTGTGTGTGTGAGAGGAAGAGGGAGCGTGTGTGTGAGAGGGAGATGGAGCGTGTATGTGAGAGCGAGGGAGCCTGTGTGTGTGAGAGGGAGTGAGCGTGCGTGTGTGTGAGGGAGAGACCGTGTGTGTGTGAGAGGGAGGGAGCGTGTGTGTGTGAGAGGGAGAGAGCGTGTGTGTGTGAGGGGAGAGAGCGTGTGTGTGTGAGAGGGGGAGAGACTGTGTGTGTGAGAGGGAGAGATAGCGTGTTTGAGAGGGAGAGAGAGCGTGTGTGTGAGAGGGAGAGCGCGTGTGTGAGAGGGAGAGAGAGTGTGTGTGAGAGGGAGACAGCGTGTGTGTAAGAGGGGAGAGCGTGTGTGTGTGTGAGATGGAGAGAGGCTCTGTGTGTGTGACAGGTAGAGAGTGTGTGTGTGAGAGGGAGAGAGCGTGTGTGTGAGAGGGAGAGAGCATGTGTGAGAGGGGGGGAGAGTGTGTGGGAGAGGGAGAGAGCGTGTGTGTGAGAGGGGGAGAGAGAGAGTGTGTGAGAGGGGGAGAGAGAGTGTGTGTGAGAGGGAGAGAGTGTGTGTGAGAGGGGGAGAGAAAGTGTGTGTGAGAGGGGGAGAGAGCGTGTGTGTGAGAGGGGGAGAGAGCGTGTGTGTGAGAGGGGGAGAGAGCGTGTGTGTGAGAGGGGGAGAGAGCGTGTGTGTGATAGGGAGAGAGCGTGTGTGTGAAAGGGGGGGAGAGCGTGTGTGTGAAAGGGGGGGAGAGCGTGTGTGTGAAAGGGGGGGAGAGCGTGTGTGTGAAAGGGGGGGAGAGCGTGTGTGTGAAAGCGGGGGAGAGCGTGTGTGTGAGAGGGGGGGAGAGAGTGTGTGTGTGAGGGGGAGAGAAAGTGTGTGTGAGAGGGGGAGAGAAAGTGTGTGTGAGAGGGGGAGAGAAAGTGTGTGTGAGAGGGGGAGAGAAAGTGTGTGTGAGAGGGGGAGAGAAAGTGTGTGTGAGAGGGGGAGAGAGCGTGTGTGTGAGAGGGAGAGAGCGTGTGTGTGAGAGGGAGAGAGCGTGTGTGTGAAAGGGGGGGAGAGCGTGTGTGTGAGAGGGGGAGAGAGCGTGTGTGTGAGAGGGGGAGAGAGCGTGTGTGTGAGAGGGAGAGAGCGTGTGTGTGAAAGGGGGGGAGAGCGTGTGTGTGAAAGGGGGGGAGAGCGTGTGTGTGAGAGGGAGAGAGAGCGTGTGTGTGAGAGGGGGAGAGAGCGTGTGTGTGAGAGGGAGAGAGCGTGTGTGTGAAAGGGGGGGAGAGCGTGTGTGTGAGAGGGGGAGAGAGCGTGTGTGTGAGAGGGGGAGAGAGCGTGTGTGTGAGAGGGGGAGAGAGCGTGTGTGTGAGAGGGAGAGAGAGCGTGTGTGTGAGAGGGAGAGAGCGTGTGTGTGAAAGGGGGGGAGAGCGTGTGTGTGAGAGGGAGAGAGAGCGTGTGTGAGAGGAGGAGAGAGCGTGTGTGTGAGAGGGAGAGAGAGTGTGTGTGAGAGGGAGAGAGTGTGTGTGAGAGGGAGACAGCGTGTGTGTGTGTGTGAGATGGAGAGAGGCTCTGTGTGTGTGACAGGTAGAGAGTGTGTGTGTGTGAGAGGGAGAGAGAGCGTGTGTGTGAGAGGGAGAGAGTGTGTGTGAGAGGGAGACAGCGTGTGTGTGTGTGTGAGAGGGAGACAGCGTGTGTGTGTGTGTGAGATGGAGAGAGGCTCTGTGTGTGTGACAGGTAGAGAGTGTGTGTGTGTGAGAGGGAGAGAGAGCGTGTGTGTGACAGGTAGAGAGTGTGTGTGTGTGTGAGAGGGAGAGAGAGCGTGTGTGTGAGAGGGAGACAGAGCGTGTGTGTGAGAGGGAGAGAGCGTGTGTGTGAGAGGGAGAGAGCGTGTGTGTGAGAGGGAGAGAGCGTGTGTGTGAGAGGGGGAGAGAGTGTGTGGGAGAGGGAGAGAGCGTGTGTGTGAGAGGGGGAGAGAGAGTGTGTGTGAGAGGGAGAGAGTGTGTGTGAGAGGGGGAGAGAAAGTCTGTGTGAGAGGGGGAGAGAGCGTGTGTGTGAGAGGGAGAGAGAGCGTGTGCGTGAGAGGGAGAGAGAGCGTGTGCGTGAGAGGGAGAGAGAGCGTGTGTGTGAGAGGGAGAGAGAGCATGTGTGTGAGAGTGGGAGAGAGCGTACGTGTGAGGGGGAGAGAGTGTGTGTGTGTATGTGAGAGGGTGAGTGTGTGTGTGAGAGGGAGAGGGTGAGTGTGTGTGTGAGAGGGAGAGGGTGAGTGTGTGTGTGAGAGGGAGAGAGCGTGGGTGTGTGAGAGGGAGAAAGCGTGGGTGTGTCAGAGGGAGAAAGCGTGTCTGTGAGAGAGGGAGAGAACGTGTGTGTGAGAGAGGGAGAGAGCATGTGTGTGAGAGAGGGAGAGCGCGGGTGTGTGCGTGTGAGATTGAGAGAGAGTGTTTGTGTGTGAGGGGGAGAGAGAGTGCGTTTGTGTGTGAGGGCAGTGAGAGTGCGTTTGTGTGTGTAAGGGGGGAGAGAGCGTGTGTGTGAGAGGGTGAGAGAGCATGTGTATGAGAGAGAGGGAGAGTGTGTGTGAGAGAGAAGGGAGAGTGTGTATGTGAGAGAGAGGGGGAAAGTGTGTGTGAGAGAGAGGGGGAAAGTGTGTGTGAGAGAGTGGGGGAGAGTGTGTGTGCGAGAGAGGGGGAGAGTGTGTGCGAGAAAGAGGGAGAGTGTGTGTGAGAGAGAGAGGGAGAGTGTGTGTGAGAGAGAGAGGGAGAGTGTGTGTGAGAGAGAGAGGGAGAGTGTGTGTGAGAGAGAGAGGGAGAGTGTGTGTGTGAGAGAGAGAGAGGGAGATTGTGTGTGTGAGAGAGAGGGAGATTGTGTGTGTGTGAGAGAGAGGGAGAGTGTCTGTGAGAGAGAGGGAGGGAGAGTGTCTGTGAGAGAGAGAGAGAGAGGGGGAGTCTGTGTGAGAGAGAAGGGAGAGTGTGTGTGAGAGAGAGAGAGAGGGGGAGTCAGTGTGAGAGAGAGAGAGAGGGAGAGTGTGTGAGAGACAGAAAAGGGGAGAGTGTGTGAGAGAGAGGGGGAGAGTGTGTGTGAGAGAGAGGGGGAGAGTGCGTATGCGAGAGAGAGGGAGAGTGTGTGTGAGAGAGAGAGGGAGAGTGTGTGTGAGAGAGAGAGGGAGAGTGTGTGTGAGAGAGAGAGGGAGAGTGTGTGTGAGAGAGAGAGGGAGAGTGTGTGTGTGAGAGAGAGAGGGAGAGTGTGTGTGTGAGAGAGAGAGGGAGAGTGTGTGTGTGAGAGAGAGAGAGGGAGATTGTGTGTGTGAGAGAGAGGGAGATTGTGTGTGTGTGTGAGAGAGAGGGAGATTGTGTGTGTGTGTGAGAGAGAGGGAGAGTGTCTGTGAGAGAGAGGGAGGGAGAGTGTCTGTGAGAGAGAGAGAGAGGGGGAGTCTGTGTGAGAGAGAAGGGAGAGTGTGTGTGTGAGAGAGAGAGAGAGGGGGAGTCAGTGTGAGAGAGAGAGAGAGGGAGAGTGTGTGAGAGACAGAAAAGGGGAGAGTGTGTGAGAGAGAGGGGGAGAGTGTGTATGCGAGAGAGAGGGAGAGTGTGTGAAAGAGAGAGAAGGGAATCGTGTTTGAGAGACAGAGAGAAGGGGAGTGTGTGAGAGAGAGAGAGAAGGGGAGAGTGTGTGAGAGAGAGGGAGAGTGTGTGTGAGAGAGAGAGAGGGAGAGTGTGTGTGAGAGAGAGAGAGGGAGAGTGTGTGTGAGAGAGAGAGAGGGAGAGTGTGTGTGTGAGAGAGAGGGAGAGTGTGTGTGAGAGAGAGAGGGAGAATGTTTGTGTGAGAGAGAGGGAAAGTGTCTGTGAGAGAGAGGGAGGGAGAGTGTCTGTGTGAGAGAGAGAAAGGGGGAGTCTGTGTGAGAGAGAGAGAGGGGGAGTCTGTGTGAGAGAGAGAGAGAGGGAGAGTGTGTGAGAGAGAGAGGGAGAGTGTGTGAGAGACAGAAAAGGGGAGAGTGTGTGAGAGAGAAGGGAGAGTGTCTGTGAGAGAGGGGGAGAGTGTGTGAGAGAGAGAGAAGGGGAGAGTGTGTGAAAGAGAGGGAGAGTGTGTGTGAGAGAGTGAGAGGGAGAGTGTGTGTGAGAGAGGGAGTATGTTTGTGTGAGAGAGAGGGAAAGTGTCTGTGAGAGAGAGAGAGGGAGTGTGTCTGTGAGAGAGAGAGAGGGAGTGTGTCTGTGAGAGAGAGAGAGGGAGGGAGAGTGTCTGTGAGAGAGAGAGAGAAGGGGAGAGTGTGAGAGAGAGAGAGAGAAGGGGAGAGTGTGTGAGAGAGAGAGAAGGGGAGAGTGTGTGAGAGAGAGAGAGAAGAGGTGAGTGTGTGCGAGAGAGAAGGGGTGAGTGTGTGTGCGAGAGAGGAGGAGAGTGTGTGTGACAGAGAGGGGAAGAGTGCGTGAGAGAGGGAGAGGGAGAGTGCGCGAGAGAGGGAGAGGGAGTGTGTGAGAGAGTGGGGGAGAGTGTGTGTGCGAGAGAGGGGGAGTGTGTGTGAAAGAGAGAGAAGGGGAGAGTGTGTGAGAGACAGAGAAGGGGAGAGTGTGTGAGAGACAGAGAAGGGGAGAGTGTGTGAGAGAGAGAGAGAAGTGGAGAGTATGTGAGAGAGAGAGAGGGTGTGTGTGTGTGAGAGAGAGGGTGTGTGTGTGTGAGAGAGAGGGTGTGTGTGTGTGAGAGAGAGGGTGTGTGTGAGAGAGAGAGGGTGTGTGTGTGTGTGAGAGAGAGACAGCGTGTGTGTGTGAGAGAGAGACAGCGTGTGTGTGTGAGAGAGAGAGGGTGTGTGTGTGTGAGAAGAGAGGGTGTGTGTGTGTGAGAGAGAGAGGGTGTGTGTGTGTGTGTGTGAGAGGGAGTGAGAGGGTGTGTGTGAGAGAGAGTGTATGTGAGAGGAGAAGAGTGTGTGTGAGAGGGGGAGAGGGAGAGTGTGTGTGAGAGGGGAAGAGTGTGTGTGAGAGGGGGAGAGGGAGAGTGTGTGTGAGGGGGAAGAGTGTGTGTGAGAGGGGGAGAGGGAGAGTGTGTGTGAGAGGGGGAGAGAGAGGGTGTGTGTGAGAGGGGGAGAGGGAGAGTGTGTGTGCGAGGGGGAGAGGGAGAGTGTGTGTGAGAGGGGGAAAGGGAGAGTGCGTGTGAGAAGGGGAGAGGAAGACTGTGTGAGAGGTGAAGAGTGTGTGTGAGAGGGGGAGAGTGAGAGTATGAGAGGGGGAGAGGGAGAGTGTGTGTGAGTGGGGGAGGGGGAGAGTGTGTGTGAAAGGGGGAGGGGGAGAGTGTGTGGGAGAGGGGGAGGGGGAGAGAGTGTGTGAGAGGGGGAGTGTGTGTGAGGGGGGAGGGAGTGTGTGTGTGAGAGGGGGGAGAGTGTGTGTGAGAGGGGGAGGGGGAGAGTGTGTGTGAGAGGGGAAAGGGAAGGGGGAGAGTGTGTGTGAGAGGGGGAGGGGGAGAGTGTGTGTGAGAGGGGGAGGGGGAGAGTGTGTGTGAGAGGGGGAGGGGGAGAGTGTGTGTGAAAGGGGGAGGGGGAGAGTGTGTGGGAGAGGGGGAGGGGGAGAGAGTGTGTGAGAGGGGGAGTGTGTGTGTGAGAGGGGAGAGTGTGTGTGTGAGAGGGGAGAGTGTGTGTGTGAGAGGGGGAGAGTGTGTGTGGGAGAGGGGGAGAGAGTGTGTGAGGGGGGAGGGGGTGAGTGTCTGTGAGAGGGGGAGGGGGAGAGTGTGTGTGTGAGAGGGGGAGGGGGAGAGTGTGTGGGAGAGGGGGAGGGGGAGAGAGTGTGTGAGAGGGGGAGGGGGAGAGTGTGTGTGTGAGAGGGGGAGGGGGAGAGTGTGTGTGAGAGGGGGAGGGGGAGAGTGTGTGGGAGAGGGGGAGGGGGAGAGTGTGTGGGAGAGGGGGAGGGGGAGAGAGTGTGTGAGAGAGGGAAAGGGAGAGTGCGTGTGAGAGAGGGACAGTGTGTGTGTGAGAGGGACAGTGTGTGTGTGAGAGGAGGAGTGTGTGTGTGAGAGGGGAGAGTGTGTGTGTGAGGGGGAGGGGGAGAGTGTGTGTGAGAGGGGGAGGGGGAGAGTGTGTGGGAGAGGGGGAGGGGGAGAGTGTGTGGGAGAGGGGGAGGGGGAGAGAGTGTGTGAGAGAGGGAAAGGGAGAGTGCGTGTGAGAGAGGGACAGTGTGTGTGTGAGAGGGACAGTGTGTGTGTGAGAGGAGGAGTGTGTGTGTGAGAGGGGAGAGTGTGTGTGTGAGAGGGGGAGAGTGTGTGTGTGAGAGGGGGAGAGTGTGTGTGTGAGAGGGGGAGAGTGTGTGTGTGTGAGAGGGGGAGAGTGTGTGTGTGTGAGAGGGAGAGAGCGTGTATGTGAGAGGGAGAGAGAGCATGTGTGTGAGCGTGGGAGAGAGAGCGTGTGTGTGAGAGGGAGAGTGTGTGTGAGAGATGGAGAGAGGCTCTGTGTGTGTGACAGGGAGAGAGTGTGTGTGTGTGAGAGGGAGAGAGCGTGTGTGTGAGGGGAAGACAGCGTGTGTGTGAGGGGAAGAGAGCGTGTGTGTGAGGGGGAGAGTGCGTGTGTGTGAGGGGGAGAGTGCGTGTGTGTGAGGGGGAGAGTGCGTGTGTGTGAGGGGGAGAGAGCGTGTGTGTGAGGGGGAGAGAGCGTGTGTGTGAGGGGGAGAGAGCGTACGTGTGAGAGGGAGAGTGCGTACGTGTGAGAGGGAGAGTGTGTGTGAGATGGAGAGATTGTCTGCGTGTGTGACAGGGAGAGAGTGTGTGTGTGTGTGAGAGAGAGAGAGAGCGTGTGTGTGTGAGAGGAAGAGGGAGCGTGTGTGTGAGAGGGAGATGGAGCGTGTATGTGAGAGCGAGGGAGCCTGTGTGTGTGAGAGGGAGTGAGCGTGTGTGTGTGTGAGGGAGAGACCGTGTGTGTGTGTGAGGGAGGGACCGTGTGTGTGAGAGGGAGAGAGAGCGTGTGTGAGAGGGGGGGAGAGCGTGTGTGTGAGAGGGAGAGAGAGCGTGTGTGTGAGAGGGAGAGCGCGTGTGTGAGAGGGAGAGAGAGTGTGTGTGAGAGGGAGACAGCGTGTGTGTAAGAGGGGAGAGCGTGTGTGTGTGTGAGATGGAGAGGCTCTGTGTGTGTGACAGGTAGAGAGTGTGTGTGTGTGAAAGGGAGAGAGAGCGTGTGTGTGAGAGGGAGAGAGCGTGTGTGTGAGAGGGGGAGAGAGTGTGTGGGAGAGGGAGAGAGCGTGTGTGTGAGAGGGGGAGAGAGAGTGTGTGTGAGAGGGGGAGAGAGAGTGTGTGTGAGAGGGAGAGAGTGTGTGTGAGAGGGAGAGAGTGTGTGTGAGAGGGGGAGAGAAAGTGTGTGTGAGAGGGGGAGAGAGCGTGTGTGTGAGAGGGGGAGAGAGCGTGTGTGTGAGAGGGGGAGAGAGCGTGTGTGTGAGAGGGGGAGAGAGCGTGTGTGTGAGAGGGGGAGAGAGCGTGTGTGTGAGAGGGAGAGAGAGCGTGTGTGTGAGAGGGAGAGAGCGTGTGTGTGAAAGGGGGGGAGAGCGTGTGTGTGAAAGGGGGGGAGAGCGTGTGTGTGAAAGGGGGGGAGAGCGTGTGTGTGAGAGGGGGGGAGAGCGTGTGTGTGAGAGGGGGAGAGAGAGTGTGTGTGAGAGGGGGGGAGAGAGTGTGTGTGAGAGGGGGAGAGAGAGTGTGTGAGAGAGGGGGAGAGAGAGTGTGTGTGAGAGGGGGAGAGAGTGTGTGTGTGAGAGGGAGAGAGTGTGTGTGAGAGGGGGAGAGAAAGTGTGTGTGAGAGGGGGAGAGAGCGTGTGTGTGAGAGGGGGAGAGAGCGTGTGTGTGAGAGGGAGAGAGCGTGTGTGTGAAAGGGGGGGAGAGCGTGTGTGTGAGAGGGGGAGAGAGCGTGTGTGTGAGAGGGGGAGAGAGCGTGTGTGTGAGAGGGAGAGAGCGTGTGTGTGAAAGGGGGGGAGAGCGTGTGTGTGAGAGGGAGAGAGAGCGTGTGTGAGAGGGAGAGAGAGCGTGTGTGAGAGGGAGAGAGAGCGTGTGTGAGAGGGAGAGAGGGCGTGTGTGTGAGAGGGGGAGAGAGCGTGTGTGTGAGAGGGAGAGAGCGTGTGTGTGAAAGGGGGGAGAGCGTGTGTGTGAGAGGGGGAGAGAGCGTGTGTGTGAGAGGGGGAGAGAGCGTGTGTGTGAGAGGGAGAGAGCGTGTGTGTGAAAGGGGGGGAGAGCGTGTGTGTGAGAGGGAGAGAGAGCGTGTGTGAGAGGGAGAGAGAGCGTGTGTGAGAGGGAGAGAGAGCGTGTGTGAGAGGGAGAGAGAGCGTGTGTGAGAGGAGGAGAGAGAGCGTGTGTGTGAGAGGGAGAGAGAGCGTGTGTGTGAGAGGGAGAGAGAGTGTGTGTGAGAGGGAGACAGCGTGTGTGTGTGTGAGATGGAGAGAGGCTCTGTGTGTGTGACAGGTAGAGAGTGTGTGTGTGTGAGAGGGAGAGAGAGCGTGTGTGTGAGAGGGAGACAGAGCGTGTGTGTGAGAGGGAGAGAGCGTGTGTGTGAGAGGGAGAGAGCGTGTGTGTGAGAGGGGGAGAGAGTGTGTGGGAGAGGGAGAGAGCGTGTGTGTGAGAGGGGGAGAGAGAGTGTGTGTGAGAGGGGGAGAGAGAGTGTGTGTGAGAGGGAGAGAGTGTGTGTGAGAGGGGGAGAGAAAGTCTGTGTGAGAGGGGGAGAGAGCGTGTGTGTGAGAGGGAGAGAGAGCGTGTGCGTGAGAGGGAGAGAGAGCGTGTGTGTGAGAGGGAGAGAGAGCATGTGTGTGAGAGTGGGAGAGAGCGTACATGTGAGGGGGAGAGAGTGTGTGTGTGTATGTGAGAGGGTGAGTGTGTGTGTGAGAGGGAGAGGGTGAGTGTGTGTGTGAGAGGGAGAGGGTGAGTGTGTGTGTGAGAGGGAGAGAGCGTGGGTGTGTGAGAGGGAGAAAGCGTGGGTGTGTCAGAGGGAGAAAGCGTGTCTGTGAGAGAGGGAGAGAACGTGTGTGTGTGAGAGAGGGAGAGAGCATGTGTGTGAGAGAGGTAGAGCGCGGGTGTGTGCGTGTGAGATTGAGAGAGAGTGTTTGTGTGTGAGGGGGAGAGAGAGTGCGTTTGTGTGTGAGGGCAGTGAGAGTGCGTTTGTGTGTGTGAGAGGGTGAGAGAGCATGTGTATGAGAGAGAGGGAGAGTGTGTGTGAGAGAGAAGGGAGAGTGTGTATGTGAGAGAGAGGGGGAAAGTGTGTGTGAGAGAGAGGGGGAAAGTGTGTGTGAGAGAGTGGGGGAGTGTGTGTGTGCGAGAGAGGGGGAGAGTGTGTGCGAGAAAGAGGGAGAGTGTGTGTGGGAGAGAGAGGGAGAGTGTGTGTGAGAGAGAGAGGGAGAGTGTGTGTGAGAGAGAGAGGGAGAGTGTGTGTGAGAGAGAGAGGGAGAGTGTGTGTGAGAGAGAGAGGGAGAGTGTGTGTGTGAGAGAGAGGGAGAGTGTGTGTGAGAGAGAGAGAGGGAGATTGTGTGTGTGAGAGAGAGGGAGATTGTGTGTGTGTGAGAGAGAGAGAGGGAGAGTGTGTGTGTGTGTGTGAGAGAGAGAAGGAGAGGGGCAGAGAGTGTGTGAGAGAGAGTAGGAGATAGAGGGAGTGTGTGTGTGTGTGAGTGAGAGAGGTCTGTGTGAGTGTGATCATGTGTAAGAGTGTGTTTGTGTGAGAGTGTACAGTCTAGTGGGGTCATCTGTCGTGTGAAAATAACCCAAGATCTCTGTTGAGGCCATCCTCATATGTACCAAGCTTGGCTATTCGCCTCTGCTTGGCAACTCTGCATTGTTACATATCCCGAAGTCCACCTTGTAGGATGGTCACCCGAAGAAGATGTGACATTTTATAAATTCCTACTATGGAAATAAAATCAGTCTGGCTCAAAGTTGGGATACAGACAAACTCTAACACCTTGAATGCATTGTCTGAGCTGAGGTGTCACCTTTTATTTCATGCTAATAAAACCTTATGTTATCTCAGGACTGTGACTTGAAAGAAGTTTTGGGATTTGCACATTAATCAATCGAAACCTGTATCCCCATTCTAAGTAATTGAAGATTTATCAACAATCTAGGTTTGTTTAATACATCACATCAGTTATATAACTCTTTGATCTTTCACTATAAATTCTGTGTCCTGTGATCTTGCCTCACCCAGCTATCTGACCAAGGAGCAGTGCTCTGAAAGCTTGTTCTTTCAAATAAATCTGTTGGACCATCACCTAGTATTATGTCATAAAAAAACTGTATGTGACATAATTTCTAATTATCAGTTCTTCTGATGCTACTTGATTCTGTCCTGTACAGTTATAACAATTAAACAGTCTGATATGATTTTGCACCAAATGCTAAATTAGAGACAATGCCAAGTGCTATCTTAGGTGGTAAATTCATTATTGGTTCTAATTAATAACTAGCTATTGGCTATGTTTTACATTAAATTGTAAACAAAGACTTTTTAATTGTAGGTCACCAGAAAGCTGTTGAATCTGAGAACTGGCTGAAGTATTGCAAATAGTTGCCATTTGTCATTATGTTTTGTGACCTGTTACTTTCTGTAAGGTACTCCAGAATTCAGATGAAAACTCTAGGATTTCCATTACGTTCTTCCGTCTATTTCGGGTGATGCGTTTGGTGAAGCTATTAAGTCGAGGTGAGGGAATCCGAACATTGCTATGGACGTTCATCAAATCATTTCAGGTGAGGGAGTACAGCATCCTTTCATTATGTCTTCCACAGTTATCACAGCTTTTCTTTTCAATATCTCGTTACTAGAAAGAGCGATTACTTTAGTCATCTTTTTACACTATGCTTAGAACAGAGTGTCCATTTCAAGGCTCTTGTTTCCTCAGACACAACCTAATTAAGGTTTTGCTTAAAAACAGATCGCTGGAATGCTCAAGGTTGTATTTTTGCTGCCAGATCCCTTTTGCCAAGAACTTCATAAATCAAGGTTTAAAAAAAAATCAAATTCTGCAGCACGTCAAAGATTTAATGGGCCATCATTGTTGGTTTGTTTGTTACCAGCAGAAGCAGATCTTTGATGGACTGACCATTAGCCTACTACCCTTTGCATATCTCCAATACATAGATGACACATTTGCTATATTTAATTAAGCAGCTCCCTCAAAGAATTTCTTTACACAACACCATCCTGTGCTTAAATTTACCATTTAAATGGAACAATCAAACACACATCTTTTCCTTGATGTATTAGTTAAGAAATCGGCTCATGGATTCTCTACTACTATCTCCTGAAAACTTACATTCAACACCTGGATTGGAATTCCTGCAATTCCAAGTTGGCTACAAAATCAGTTCTGTTGGCAACCTCAAGAATAGAGCATTTCCAAACAACCCTGCATGATAAAGGCTACTGTGGTCAAAACATCACTTGGTATACATTACACAAGGGCCTCTGGTCGCCACCTTTGCCCAGTTTACCTCCGATTACAAAAGTAGAAATTGCTGGAAAAACTCAGCAGGTCTGGCAGCATCTGTGGAGAGAAATCAGAATTAACGCTTCAGATTGAGTGACCCTTCCTCAAAACCGCTGTAAGGAGAAGATGCCTTACAAATTTGACAGGTGAAGCTGACTGTCTTATGCTGCTACTCTGCAGTATACCCGTCAATTAACTTCTTCACTCAAAGAATGTTACTGATAAGCCAAAAAGACATTTTGCTTACCACACAAACGAGAAATTTGATATATTCTAATGCCAGAAATGTAGGCGATATGTCCAAATGACTAACAGACAATATCAAACACCATATCCTGATGACCATTCATAGCAGGCAGCATGACAACAATTCTTAGTCAGCCATGCTTACAAACCTTAGAACATTATGTCCAAATTTACTTGTGATTTTGAACAACATTTATTAACTAACGTGAATCAAGCTAAGATTTACAATGGAAATCAATTTAAGATTATCAGTCAGGCTCACAGTGTTATGCATTTGCAAGTGTTAGAAGCTACATTTATGAACAAGCACCCACTTCTTTTGTAGGCAGAAGTACCTTGTATATTATTGCACTATTTTCATTTGGAACTAAATGAGTCAAAGAGTCTCTGGTGTATTCCCATCACAGCACCTTGACCAATCAGAGTTTACCTGCTGACTTGAGAACTGCGATTGACAGTTAACTGTTCCTGTTACACCTTCATGCCAAAGATAGCACTACACTCTTCTGATGCCATATAAATTGTGTCCCTTTTGCTCAAGTCTGTTTCCTGCTTTCTAGTCCTGATAAGTGCAAGACAAAAAGTATTTGACTTCATTTAAAACAATTATTTATGTTCTTCAGGCTCTCCAGGCAAGAAAACATAATGAAGGCTGGCACTTTCTCTCAGTGTGAGCGTATTAAGCCAAGAAATTTCCTGACTTGCATTATCTGTTTCTTGGATAAAAATAAGTCACTCGAGTGTTAATGGTTCCTTTAAGTCAAATTGTTGTGTTGATATTTTCATTGTTCAGTTTTGAAATTGAATTTAAGAATGTTTTAATTCATGGATATTTTATGAACACAATGATATTTTCCTGAAAAGTTTGGCTGAAATTGAGTTTAAGAAAAGTTAGGATAGACTTTTCTGCCTTCATCCAGAGTTTTTAGAAAAGTAGGCAGAGGACCCCAGTGAGATGGGAGACAAAAATTCTAGTTTCTAATGGTATGTTACAGTTGTGGTATGAGGGGCTGTTCAGGTATGTCGGCTTTTTTGATTCCAGCCTGCATTCAGTAACATGCCCTAAATATATCTTAATGTCCCAGCTTGCTGGGATTATGTTTCAAACTTTAGGGGGGATAGACTTCTTCCTCCAAGCTTCAGTGAGTACAAACTTCTTCAGTACCCTTGTTCCTTCATAACCGAGGTCTTTGTTTGCACAAGCACTTTCAGCCTAAAGATTCCTGTCTGGGTCAGCTAGCTCATGGTAGGTCCCAGTCATTTGCAGTCTTCCCTATTGTCATCATCCTCCACCTAACATCCAGCTTCATGACTGGAGGGAACCAAGGCATCCTGACATATGCAGAGCACCATGGAGTGTCCTGGATCTGTGGAAGTCTGCTACGTACCCTAAGCAGCAACTGTAAAAAAGAAGGGTCCCGACTAAGGAATGTAAGGAGTCTGAGAGCTGCAACCTGTGTAGGGAAGAGACCAACTGCTTGAGGAGAGGGAGCCACATATGTTGAGATGGCAGGAAGTGGCAACGCAAGCCGTGGGTTCCCAAAAGACAGTAGGTTCCACCCTCCAGCAAGACCACTGAAAAGGGGGTCACCCAGAATGAGGGAAAGACCAGCAAGGACACCAGTACAAGGGACAACAACCAACTCAACCCCCAACTGATAAACTGGAGTCAGTGAGGACAAGGCAATAATGGAATTGAGTGGTTATAGATGAAGAGTAACTGGACCGCCCCTGGCCAACAGCAAAAAGGAAAAAGGAGCTGCATGAAGAACATACCAGCAGCTCCTCTGGCAATGAAGATATGCAGTGGGATGACCACAGACAAAGAAAGGGACAAAGCATCATAGGGGAGGAAAGGATTACGCCCAGTCCAGAAATGCCAGCTGGCCGAAGGGGCCCTGTAAAACCCAGCTTTCAGTCATCGGGAACCATGGAGTACACACTGCACCATAGCTCTGGGCAACTGGGAGCAGCAATAATCTGAACAAGGAGCAGAGCACAACAGCAGCTCTGTCAGAATAGGAACAAGACATTCCTGGCTTCATCCATGACCTGACAACACCTGACAATGTCCCAGGGAGGAACAGGACACCTGCCTCAACCGTACAATGTTGCAACAGTTCACCCACATCACAGGAATGCACGAGCTCACTCAGTGACAAGACAATGGGAGAACTGACATTGGAGATTTGATAATCTTAAAAATCTTAAAACACGATTTTGAAAAATTGTCAGTATTAAAGTACATAACATAAAGCCAATGACGTAATTGGCATACTTGGCCAGCATCAAGGTGGACTTCTTGTTTCTGCAGGTGTGCAGGATACCACACCCCAGCAGCTATAGGAAATGGTCGAGCTTGTGGGCCACAGGCCTTTGATTTGGTTGGGGGGTAATGATTGCCGCTCATCCTGAGTGTTCTGCTGCATGGAGACAATTCACCATCTCCAAGCTTAAGGACATGATGGTTGCCTGCCTCATTGTAGAGATGTACAGAAATTAACTTGACACTCTGGTGTTGAAGAGTGAGCAGATGGCCATTCTTTAGCAGCTCCCAGTGCTGCTGTCAACCCCCAGGCCATCATTCTGGCTGGACAGTACAACTGCATCTTTGACACCACGTCCGGATTCCTGGTGGAAACAGTTAAAAATGCCAATCTATATGTCATCTTCAGCTCCCTGTAGACAAAGCACGACATAGAAGCACCTGGTCATGACCAGACAGATGTATCGGCTCAAGGATGGATTTCCTGATTGTGTCCCAAGTGTTTTAAGTCAGATCTACCAATGTCAAGGCAGTGTTCTTCCCTGACCACTGCCTGCTGCTGGCTAACTGTCACCTATAGAATAACCAGCAGGCTGCAAGGCAATGTGGAAGCTGAACATGAAACCGTTGACCCTAGAACACATAAGCTCAAAAGGGATTACACACGTCAGAGAACCATGAAACCCGTCTTTGAGTTTTCAGTGGACTGGTGGGAAATAGTCAAAGAGAACATCAAGAGGTTTGTCATTCTCAAAGGTGTTCAGAAGATGAGAGAGACAAGGAAAGCTGTCTAAATTCCAGAGAAGCATGCAGAACTATTCCTGCTGCAGGTGATGAGGTTTGATGTTACAGAGGATCTCCAGGAGGTGAAGAGCCAGGAAGTCTCACTCTTTGCATCAGAGGGCTACAAGATAATCTTGCAGTCCAAGATCCACTCCATGGAGTAGAATGAGACGTGCCCACATTTCTTCTTCCAGAAGGTGCACAGGGAGAGCTCTATGATCAACAGCCTCAGGGAAGAAGATGCCCAGCAACATCATCTCAGTCTGATATCCTAAGGATCAGCATATCCTTTCATCCCAGACTATATGACATGCAGCCCACAGAGAGCACGGCCTCCCAGTCATTCTAGTCCTCTATCACACAGCTCTTTGCCAACAGCATGTGGGAGAGGCTGGACCAAAGGTTATCTCTGGGTGAGCTAATGAAGGCCTTCGAGTCCTTTGAGAAGAATAAAACGCCTTGATGTGACAGTTTACTGGCTAAGTTATATTCAGCTCTGTGGGAACTGATTGGCCAGGATCTGCTGAAGGTCTATGACAGTATGCTTCTGGCAGGTAGCATATATGAATCCACAAGAAAAAGTATCACCACCCTCATTTATAAGCAGAAAGGGGAGAGGGAAAAAATTAGAAATTGGCAACCACTTTCACCGTTGAACATGGATTATAAAATCCTGTCCAAGTTCTTCATCAACCAGGATAGGTCTGCTCTGGGATCAGTGATTCACCCCACCCAAAGCTGTGCTGCACCGAGCAGAAAGATCTTTAAGAGCCTTGTGCTCCTCAGGGACACGATCACCTATGCGCAGCACGGGGTTGGCGGGGGGGGGGGGGGGGAAGCGGGGCGGGGGCTGAACACTTGCCTCATCAGCCTGGAGAAAGAGACTGCCTTTGACAGGATATCGCACACCTACATGAGGGATATGCACTCCAAAATGGTCTTTGGGAGGGAATCCACAATTGGATCCTGCAGTCATACAGTCTCAATCAATGGGTTTGAATCAAAAAGCATACCGATCAGACCTGGAGTCGGATAGGGTTGCCCCCTCCCCTGCCTTGTTTGTGTGTTGTACAGAGCCTTTTGCCAACTCCATCAGGAAGGATGTGAACCTGAACAGGGTGACTATTCCAGGCAATGGAGGCCTGCAGGTCAAAGCCTCCCTATACGTGGATGGTGTTACTATTTTCTGCTTGGATCCACTCTCAGCACACAGACTCATGAGGATCTGTGACCAGTTTGAACTGGCCTCAGGAGCCAAGATAAATTGAGACAAGAGTGAGGCTGTGTTCTTTGGGAACTGAGCCAACCAATACAGGTTACCTGAACGTGCTGGATTTATGGTTCGGAGGGGCCAGGTCATGCATTAAAACGTAAGATGAGTGTACTGCCAAAGTGAGGCAGTAACTGGCCTGATGGGAACATTGATGCCTCTCTACTGTGGTTAAAAACCTGGTCATCAGATGTTCAATACTCACTGTCAGTGTTGTTGTATGTAGTGCAAGTCTGGGCTATTCCCCGAGCCTGTGCCAGTGCAGCCACCTGAGCTATCTTCCACTTCACCTGGAGATCAAAGATGGATGATTTCCACAGGGGACACCATGTTGTAAGCTCTGGATAAGGTCAACGGTAGTTGGGGAAGAGAGTGAGGTACCCAACGCCACTCCTGTTCTGATGGTTACTTTTGTGTGTGGCTCCATCAAGCTGCTCATAGACACTTGTTATGCAAACACCAAGTATCACTACAAACTGAGGTTCTTCCTGTCTCCGATTTTTGGAAGGATGGGCCTGGCCTCATTGCTGTGAATGTTCCATGTTATTGAACTTTTCCGTAACACCTATCCCTCATGGAAAAAGTTGTGAAAGAAAACAGCAAAACACCTTTGACCACAAGTCCATCGGGCAGTGATCAGTACGTCGCATCCTGGAAATCCTGCAGGTAAAGGAGACGGTTGGTCCTGTGGGGTGGTTCTCTGAGCAGACTCTCAAAATCATTTGGCAGAATGCCTTATTGCTGGAACTCTTCAACAAACACCAAGACATCTCTTGCCGAGTGATAAGGAGGCAATTACCTGTGAAATCCTTCATGTAAGCCCAGACTGTCTCTGCCACTGCACATCAACCTCGAAGCAGCTGAAGGGGGAAGAGACTGTCACACATCTCCTTCTAAGATGCAGATTTTTGTTGAGGTTTGTCCCAAGCAGCTCTGTGACGCACGACTCTGATTTCTACAGGTTGATCCCCGAGATACATACCAAGACAAGTATCAACTCCACCTGGAAGACCATCAACTCAAGGAAAGTTCTTGGTGTTACAGTGCAAGATGTTGACCTCAACCAAGTGTTGTCGATTGGCACATTCCAAGGTCCAGGACCACATGCTGAGGGATGCCTTAAAGCTTGGGACAACTGCTGCCAAGGCACAATGGGAAAGGGTGTAGTCTAAAGTCTTTCTGCCAAAGTATAACAAGGGTCTGTTCAGTAGACAGACCCTCTTGGTGCCTCAAAATAAACATAAATAGTCTCCTACATAAATTGAAAATTCCTCTGTTTTTTGCAACTGTAAAGAAGCTCTAGAAAATGTCAAAGTTCCTAAAGTTTGTTCAATTATGATTTAGAATTATGTATGTATTTACAGATGACATTTAAGAATCAAGTATATTTTTGAAATGCCATAAAAAGCAGTGAAGCCTGTCTGGTTTAATAAACCTTACAATAAGTATCAATCATATGCATGGTTGCTTGTATTAAATGCTTACAGAATTAGGGATGAGGCCTACCCAAGTGAGGTAGCCATACTGGTTGACATGAGCAGACCTGACCAGGAAAGGTAGGTGGACTGAAATCAAAACTGAGGAAATTCAGATAAAGGTCAATTAGGTAGAAAGGGATGGGAAGGAGGATAACTTAAAGAATGGTGTTGGAAGCACTTCAAGGGAGGAACTTAGGGGAGGAACTTAGGGGAGGAACTTGGAAGGCAGTGTGAGAGTCACAACATATGGCGGGGGGGGGATAAGAAAGGGTGAGAGTTGCATATTTAGAATGAGGAATACAATAGAACATTTAGCTGTGTAAGATTGTGAAAAAGAACAGTTACATTGTATAAAGGGCTTGTAAGGCTGAGGCTGGGCATGAGGATCTGGATGGATATGGGAACAGAGGAAGAGCAGAACTATATGGTTTACTGGGTATATCCTGCACATCCAGATGCAACCTGATTGGTCTGACCTAATGGCCCCGAAAGAAGGGATGTTGTACATTGGGGCACCTCTGGAATCTCCTGAGGTAACAGCCCATGGGTGCCTGTCTGTCACTGCTTTTACTTGTTGATGTATAATGCACCTCTCTGAAACCATGAGAGAATGGAGCACCTAGAGGGAGGTCAATATCCTTCTGCTCCCTTTTGCCCATCCAGTGAGTAAATGCAGATATGGTTCAAGTAATGGTGTGAAGCTCTCCACTCATTTCTGGCAGATACTGAAAGTTCTGCTGGTCCTGGCTCTCCGTGACAGCCACCAAATGTTTTAGGGAGACAACTAGGTGCTCAGATGCTAGAGCTACAACATCAGATTGAATTTGGGCAGACTGCTCAACCTATCACTCCAATATGTACAGGATCTCTGGCACCTCTGCCAGACATTCTCCTGCTTTTCTATTGTTATGTTGGTGTTTCCTTTGGAACCAGGAATTATATACTAGGTTGACAAATTTTACGTCTGAACAGGAACACTTTATGGATGATGCTGTCACCTTCACAGCTGGTTTTAGACTGAACCTAAGGTCAATCCAGGTCACTTGACCAGCTCTCTTAAAGGAACAGCACCTCCAACTGTATACATAACACCTCCGTCTTTCCATCAGCTCATTAATGTGAGTCCAGAGGCTCATCATCTGGAGCTGGCATGGCAAGGGCCTGTTCTCCAACAATCCTCCATGTTTCAGAGACCTCGGCCATTTCTTCCTCTATATTTGTGGGCCCATATCAGCGTTGTGCTCACCAGAATGTAACCATGTGTAGGTGAGGACTGCAGATGCTGGAGATCAGAGTCAAAAAGGTGTGGTGCTGGAAAAGCACAGCTGTTCAGGCAGCACTGGAGGAGCAGGAGAGTCAACGTTTCGAGCATAAGCTCTTCTTCATGTGGTATGTGTATGCAATGAGCTGACAGAGGAAGTGGTGGAGGCTGGTACAATTACAACATTTAAGAGTCGTATATGGGTGTATGAATAGGAAGGGTTTGGAGGGAATTGGGCCGGGTGCTGGCAGGTGGGACTAGATTGGGTTGGGATGTCTGGTCGGCATGGACAGGTTGGACCGAAGGGTCTGTTTCCATGCTCTACATCTCTATGACTCTAAGTAGCACTACATTGGTATCTGCAATGAAGTAACAGATATTCTTTGTACAAGTCATCTGTAGTGACCAACCTCCTGTGTGACAGACCTCTCCAGTGGCAATGTTACAACACTAACTCATAAAAGCATGAAGCATTGAGTGGACAGTTGTACATAACCTTGTGGAGGTTAGTAGATCATTCATTCTGTGGAGACACTGGAGCCACCTGTGGGCACATAGCTCTACAGCTATCTATGTCTAAGTGTCTTTGTCATTCAGGACGGCATCATGTTGCCACCCTGAGAGAAAAGAACAACTTCCTTTCTCTCATGGACAGCCTTCAGGAGAACATCTGTGGAGACATCATAAAGGTCTTAGTGCCACTTTTTATCTGGCCTCTGATTTCTCTTGGGTTGAGTTGGGATGGCAAGCTGAGATTGAATGATATTCCTGGCTTGCAGAGAGTGAAGTGCTGTTTGGGTGCATCCAGACGTTGGAACCTAAAAGGTCCTGGCAGGGAGCAGAACTTCCTATCTTCCTGCCTAAAATTTGACAATACACAATGAGCTTCAACAACACAACAGTGTAAAAAAATCCAAACCCCCTCCAAGCAGCAGTACCTCCCACCCACTTTTAAGCCCAACTCCATATCAGCATAAAAAGAAATTCCACCCTTCAATATTGTTTGATGTTAAAATGTACCAGTTAAAATTGCAGGACTTGCATTTCATCAAGGCTCATGTCTCTTGACTTTAGCTGCTTCCAGATATTTGCAAGTATTTATCTGAATGAAACATTTGATCTTCCACATTTGTATCATTTTATGAGGGAGAAAGACTTCTATTCTGTAGTTTTGCATGAGGCTGGTGAAAGAAATGCCTTGCCTGATGCAGCAAAACATAAGAACTTAAACAGGAGCAAGAGGGACCAAGCAGCCCCTCAAGCCTGCTGTCCCATTCAATATGATTGTGGCTGAACTCCCAACTCATGTGCTCGAGCTATCCTGTCCTACTGTGCCAAATCCATTGATTCCCATAGTGTCTAAAAAAGGTTAATAATCTCAGCCTTGAAAATACTCATCAACTGATTTTCTACAGCTCCCTGAGGTAGAGAATTGCAAAGATTCACAAACTTCACAACAGTTTTAAATTTCTAATCCCTTATGTTGATACTACATTCACTAGTTCCAGCCTCTCCAGCCTGGGGAAACAGTCTTTCAGCATTTATCCTGTTAAGTCTCTAAGAATTTGAAATTTTCAATTACATTATGTCTTCCTCTTCTAAATTCTATAGAATAAAGACTTACTCTAATAAACTGCTCAGAAGGAAATTTCTCCCCTCCCAGGAATTAATCTGGTGACTGTCAAGGTAATTATACATTTTCTTAGACAAAGCAACCAAACATATACAGGTATTGCAGGTGTCAGGTCACCAAAGTTTTATTTCATGCAGAAAAGAATCCTTACTCTTTCCCTCCAACTCCCTTGCAAAAAAACTAACATGCAAATTGCATTTTTAATTGCTTTTTTGTAGCTGCGTGGTTACTTACTGTAATTTACAAACAAGGATAGATCTCCCCCACCCCCAAATTCACCTCCCAACGCCACCTGAATACGAGCATTTAATATTTATGTACATTAAAAAACCACCTTGCCATTCTTCCTACAAAAGTGGATAATTATATATTTCCCCACATTATATGCCATTTGCCACCTTCTTCAAAATGTATTTAATTGGTCTTTATCTCTTTTCAGCCTCTTTACATCATCCCTCACAACTTATTTTCCCACTTTGTTTTGCACAGTCAGAAAACTTGAATAATTAAAAGTGGCCCCTTTCTCTAAATCAGTTGTATAAACCTGTGCACCAATCCTTGTGGATTTCCAGATTACACTCTGTAATCCCCAAAATGACCTGTTTACTCTTATTCCCTGATTTCTGCCTGTTAATCAATCCTCAATCCATACTATTATATTATTTGAAATGTCATTAGTTCTTGTCACGTGGAACAATTTCTTGAGAACTACTTATCCAATCCATCAGAAAATCCAAACTTACTAGATTCATTCTTTCTACTTTATCAATGTTACTAATTATGCTCTCAAAAAAAACTAATAGTTTTCTCAAGTATGATTTCTCCATCATAAATCCATTTGAATTTATGAACCAGATAGTGATTTTCTGTTATAATCTTATCATTAATAACAGATTCTACAATTTTCAGTACTTTGATGTCAGGTTGGGACTGGAGTTCTGCTTTTTCTCTCTTCTTCCTTTCTTGAACAAATGGGTCCAATCCACAGAGATGGTTCTGGCCTACAGAGGAATTTGGGAAATTAAAGCCAATGCAGCCACTTCTCTTACAAATTTGTAATGTAGGATGCCAAGTTCTGGCTTTTAGTTACATTAATTAAGTTTAATATTAATTAAGTTTCTCACTCTCATTAGACTCTTAATTTCCCACAATTTCCAGAAAGATCTTTGAGACTTCTGCCGTTTCTTATTTCTCATTATAATTCTTCTGTTACTGTCTCTAAGGATCCCACATGTTTCTACATGTAAATTTCTTACAATCTGATTTTATATTTCATGCTAGTTTAGTCTCATCTTCAACTTTCTCATCCTTTAAGAATGTCTTGATCATTCTTCGATGTTTTTTTTAAATCTTCCCAATCCATAGCTTTACCATTCTTTTTAGGTGATGTTGTAAGCTGCTTCTTTTAATCTAATAACTTCTCAAATTAGCCACGGTTGCATGACTTTTCCAGTTGCACTCCATAGTTTCAAGGAGGTGATGAAAGAATTAGGTAAAATAATGGGTGCTGACAGGTGGGACTAGATTGGGTTGGGATATCTGGTTGGCATGGATGAGTTGGACCGAAAGGTCTGTTTCCATGCTGTACATCTCTATGACTCTATGACTCTAAGTTGAGACTACTGGGCAGTGATTACTACATTTATCACCTTATTAACTTCATCATCTTAAAGGTTACATTGGCACTCAGTTCTGCATGCTAACAGGTCATTTTAGGAATCATCTCTTAATCAGCAGGCGAAAGTTTCTCAAAGAGGATCATAAGCCCCTGTACCACTGAGCTGGCTGATGTATCAAATTTATTGCTTATCAGGGTCAGTTAGACTGAAAAGGCAATCAGTTTTACATCCATGACTGCATTTTCACAAGTACAGTGTGTAATGATTGTAAATAGTTCATGTAGGAGTTTTTCAGGAAGCTGCCAAGAATATATATACAATCCCAATCACCTCAGCTCATTCAACCACCTTTGTGGCTGATCCTGTGAGACAAGACATATTCTCTGAACTCTTTCTGAACACTCAACACTGCTCCAACACACAGATAGGGGACAAAAAATAAGTTCTACCAAATGACTGCAAAGGAAAAGACAGGTTGGGAGTTGAAGATTATCAGACCAATGGGCTGAATGGCCTTCTTCAGTTCCTATACCTTACAGTTTTACTGTCTTATACAAGGGCCACCATCAAGAACACCATAGATATGTTGATGATAAGGTTTATGAAATATGTAATATGTACCCTTAATTGTGTCCCACATGATTACTGTCTGCTGTGCATTGACACTCCAGAGAAGAATAATGTTGAGCCAAGGAAATATCTCAGTGGAAGACTAGAGTCAATAGCTGCCATCCAGTACAGGTGCTCCTGGATTGGTGTGGGGTGTAGGCCACAGGACATAGACATACATGGCCAGGAGTTTCATACCTCTTTGATCAGCAGATGTTTAAGGGCAAGTGGAAAAGGATGCTGAGCCAAGAATCTCTTTCCCAGAGGTGTGATTCTTAACCTGTCATCAGCGATCCTTATCACCCATTGTTAGGTTCTTTTTCTTGAAAAGAACCAAATACCATATGACTGAAATGTGCATTGTCCATCAGATAAACGCGTACTGTCAAGTGTCTTGCCTTTTTACAGGCCATATCCTCATCAGTTTTAACATCTTGACAACTGTTGTTTCAAAATAAAGATGTAATTAATTATAAATTTAATTTCAACAACTTTTTATATTAAATATTACGTTAGTATACATGTTACATAATAACACCATCCAATGAACCCAAGTACTAATCTATGGCTTTCGGCATATGCTTATAATTTCTATTGGATGGTCCACCTGAGCTTTGCATTGATGTGGAGGCAGGTTGATGTATCCCAAATCTTCTGGGTTTTTAAATCTTACTGGGATTTGGCATATTTGGAGCCACCTGCATCTCTGCCAGGGCCATCTCAGTCATCAGAACACAATCTAGCATTCCTGTCACTGTCGGAGGAACTGAGGAGGTATCTTCAGCTGTAAATCCTTGAAATGAGCCCACATTGCCTTAAAGCTGGTTTTCCACAACCATTTAAGGCTTCACATTCACTCATGTAGTCACCTGAAGTGGTTGTGGCTTTGGCAATGGAAAGATGCATGGCAGGCCCATCTCAGCCATTCATCAATTTATTGATTTCATAGATGAGGCTAGGGTCTGAATGCCCGTAACCCCTGCATCCAGTTAGTTCTATTTTCCATATATGTCTTCATGAGGATGTCAGTCTCTAAATCAAGGTCATTATACATTTACATGTCCGAAAACAATTAACCACTCATGTCACAGATGGAATCCTTTAACATTTGTACACGGGGCTTCACTCTCTGGAAACCTAAACAGATGTTCACAGATTTGATACATTAGCCAGTCCCTCTCCTGCTTTGTTAATGGCATCCTAGGTCCACCATCTGCATGAAATTGAGCAGCTGTAGAAACATTTTTAATTAATCTTTTCAGAGACATTGTGACATACCACTTGAGCAAGTGGGATTGAACCCAGGACTCTGGGTTCAAAGGTAAGGACACTAATACTGCATCACAAGCACCTTGGGATTGGTTATAGCTGTTACTGTTTTCATTATCTCCTCCTATGTATCTGTGAAGTATACTCACCAGATTATGCCACACCATTTACACATGCAACAGCTCACCAGTGTTAATGTGTCTGCACAGCAATGGGTGGACATAGTCTTCAGATGCTAATGCATCCTTTGAGATTTCCAATGTCTCTAGTGTCTGAAATGTTTCTCAACTTTTAAGATCCCCTCTACCTGATGGATACAGACCAAGTTTGCCAGAAAGTGATTGGGTTGATCCATTCAAGTAAAAGTAAACTATATAGGTCTGCTGATTCTTAATTACTAACAAACAATTTCTCTGAAAATTAACTTTGAAAAGTCTCAATCCTTTTGATTTGAGCGAGTTTTGAGAAGATTGAGGAGGTTGAGGAGATTGAGAAGATGGACAACACATCCATCTTAGGACAAGCCAAACAGAGACACACATGAGAATTCGTAGAAGCATGGCATTCCAACCGGAACTCTAGCAACAAACACATTGATTTGGACCCAACTTACCACCCCTGAGAAAAAGAACAGGAAATGACATCACTGTAGGAAATGACATCACCAACCCAAAGAAACCCAAACATATAAGTAGAAAGCAGGAATTGTCAGCAATGCTTTGTCCGAAGGCTCACTGAAGATGTTACCTAGTATGGTGACGAAATGTCTGAAAATGAACCTTCCAGTTCAGTGAGCAAACCTACATCCAGAACCCCGTTTTGATTTGAATTGATGTTGGAAACTTAGAAAAAATGTATTTTTCTTTACTTTTATTCATCTCTGTCTCTCAACTCCAATTCCTTTTTGCTTTATTTAGCTTTCAGTTCTTAATTTACGATTAAAGTAAACATTCTTAATTCATATTCCTTGCTACTGACTGTACACTTCTTAGTAACAATGTTTCTGTCATTGATGAAGAAGATGCATAATTGCTTGTTTTGATTTCCTATATCAATAGCACAATTATTCATACCAGCTTTGTGAGCCAAACCTCTTTTGATCCTGCAATAAATGCTCATCTTATCCCCATATCTCCAATTTGAAGTTTAAAACCTACAAAAAATAGACAGGAACCCACCTGTTACTTCACTATCCATGCTACCAGAGAACAGCAACTTTATTTCACAATGGAGCAAAACATTCTTATCTCGATATTCATTCTTGTTCAACAGATATTACTATTTGCAATAGTCAAGGCATTAAAGCCAGCGGTCAATAAAGTCAGTTAATGGTATTTTCACTTTCATTACAGGCACTGCCATACGTTGCTCTTCTAATTGTTATGCTGTTCTTCATCTATGCTGTGATTGGAATGCAAGTAAGTGACCTTGTACTAAGGATACATCATCACATTTGTTCAGCACCAATTCATATATCGTGTGGTAAGAAAACAACAAGTATTGTATAATGTACCAACTGGCCACTGCCTTTATTATGGTTAATTTTTGACATATGTGAAACTGATTATTTAGTTTTGTCCAATATAGATTTATACAATACAATATGTAGATGAATAATATTGAATTAATAAATAGCTGCTAGCCTGAGGAAGCTCATACAACACTGGCTACTAGGTGCAAGAAGCTATATCGTGCTCCATTATGACAAACAGTATCCTTCCAGAACAAGCATTATTCAATTGCATATGTGACCATACATCAGTCAGAACAAATTATGTTTATACTCTGCCTGGAACTTGAAAACTATCAATAGATCTTGGACTTGTTATTACTGACAGAACCAGTAAATCTATTCCCACCTCTCATTACTAATGATAACAGATCCGTTGGTAACCATGGAGTTCTCTCCATTTAATTTCTAAAACCTAATCAAAAGATGATACATCAATCCATTCATTCACAATGTTCCTACTGTAAACACAGTCATGTAGGAAAACCTGCCTGTTTCTTCCCATGAGCACCAGATATTCAAATGCACAATATCCTCAAAAATGTGACAACAGTATTTTTGAGAATTCAATCAAAATATGTAATAATTTGCTCAACAATAATAATTTAACATAATAAATAGCCTCAAAATACTTATCAGAAGCATTATCAGACATGATCAGACATTGAACCATAGAAGGAAACTTTAGGAAAGAAAAACCAAATGCTTAGTCAAAACAGTGGGTTTTAAGGAGCATCCTAAAGGAGGTGAGAGAGATGGAGAAATTTAGGAAAGGATTTCCAAAACTTTGGCCAAGACAGCTAAAGGCATAGTTACAATAATGAACCAATAAATATTAGGGACCATAAGAGGCTGAAATGGAGAACACTAGCGTTCTCACAGATCTGAAGAAGGTAGCATAGACTCAAGAGAGGTGAGACCATGGAGGGAGTTGAAAGAGTTCTAAAAATTTTAATTTGATGAATACTAATCCAGAAGTCAGTAGAGGTCAGTGGACATGGGTTGTGGTGTGTGAATGAAACTTCAGTGCAACTAAGGAATATGAACAACAGAATTTGAATGAATTCAGGTTTATGGCAAGTATAAAGGTAAGAGGCTGCCATAACAGAATTAGAATGGCTATGTTTGAAGATAATAAAATCATGGGTATGGATCTAGCCAGCACATAGATTGAGGCAGAAACCAGAGCTATTGCTATCAGAAGCTCATCTTTGTCAGATGGGAAGCCAAAGTTGCAAGTACTCTGGTTCACCACTGACGCTAGCCATTTGATGATTAGAAACAAATACTATGAGATGGAGTTTGTGACAGGAGCCAAAGATGATAGCATCTGGTTTCTGAATATATAATTGCAGGAAATCAATACTAACATCAGCCTAGCAGGGTGACAAATAGAATCATAGAAAAGCTACAGCATACAAAGGGTCATTTCATGCCTCATGGTGCACCAACAGAATAAACAGGTGTTTTTTTTCTCTCTCTTTTCAGATTTCAGAATTGCACATTATACTCCAACTGTGGCCTAACCAACCTTTTCTACAGTTCCAGCATAACCTCCCTGCTCTTAAATGTTATGCCTCAGCTAATAAAGTGTAAAACATGCCTTAATCATTTTATCCATCTGGCCTGATACCTTAAGGATCAGTGTTCATGCACACCGAGGTCCCTTTGATTTCAGTGCTTATCAAGATCCTATTATTCATCATGTTTTCACTTGCATCGTTTGTCCTGCCCGAGTGCATCACCTTACATTTATCTAGATTGACTTTCAGTTGCCACTGATCAGTCCATCTATACCTTCTTGTAATGTAAGGCTATCATCCACATAGCTTACTACCCCATGAATTTTCGGATGAGAATTACAGTATTCCATTGTTTTATTTGCCATCCCCAAAGACATAACCCCTCACATCCTTGGATTACATTATTTTTGCCACTTCTTCACCCATTGAACCAAAGCATTGATATCATCCTGAAGCAACAGCTATCCTCTTCATTACCAACTACCTGTCCAATTTTTGTGTAATCTGCAAACTTCCCAATTATGCCGCCTACATTTAAGTTTAAACCACTAAAATATATCACAAACACTAAGGAACTCAACATTAAGCCCTGTGGAACACTATGGAAACTACTTTCCAATCACAAAAACATCCATTCACCATTATCCTTCATTTCCTGTCACGAAGCCAATTTTGGGCCCAACTTGGCACGTTCCCCTGTGGATTTTAAGGTTTTCTATTCAGTCTGCCACATGGGACCTTGTCAAATGACTTACTAAAATCCACGTACAGTACAACCTCGATTATCCAAATGAGATAGGTGGGGAGTATTTTATTCAGATAACTGATCGTTCAGATTACCGATCTGTTCATAAACAAGCGGTAATTTGACTGCCGGTTATCGAACATACCTCGGTTATCTGGCAATGCACGCCATAATGCCGTTTAACTGATAACTGAATGCTGAGGTGCCTAAAGCCGTTTTTACTAGACCTTGAGATCTTGTTCAGATAATTGATGTTTGGATACTCGAGGTTATACTGTAGATAACATCAACAGCATGTCCTCATCAATCCTCCATGTCACTTCCTCAAAGAAATTAATTTAGCAAGATACAACCCTTGCTTAACAAAACCAGAATATCATATGTTTCATAAACTCACCTCTTGTTCTTCTGAACTTCAATGGACAGTAGTTCAACCTGTCTAACCTTTCTTCATAAGACAATGGCTTCAGTTAAGGAATCAACCAACCTTCTCTGCACTGCTTCTAATGCAATTAAGTAAATGAGGAGATCAAAATATCATTTAAATAAGGACATTACCTCAGTTAGATGGATGGCTGGTTTACATTGAGGAGTTGCAGATGCATTCAGTTCCCATATTGGCTAAAGTTAGCATAATGCTCGTACTTTTGAACCTATCTCCTCATCTGAGGTATGGTGACATTAATGACAGACAGCCCTACGTCTCGTAGACTGTGGTGACTTTACCTTTATCATTTAAATAATATCCTTCTTTTTATTCTTTCGACCAAAGTAGGCAAGTTCACATTTTCCCAAGTTATACTCCATAATAATTTTTTTATACTTTTGTTACTTTTTTACCTTAATCAATCAATATCACTTTGCAGACTCTTTATGTCAATTTTACAACTTAATCTAAATATTTATAGTACTGATTTAGGATCCTTGTGCAATGTTTCACAATTCCTGATGCCATATGAGACAGTTGCCCTCTTATATTTTAATGATGGGTCTACACACATTATGAGGCATTATGATAGAGTATAAACTTGATCTCTTTAGTCTGTCATACAATTGTTTTACATTCAAATAAGCAAATGATTATCTTAATAAACTGAGAATTTTGAGAAGGTAAATTTCATCATCCTGGGCTGCCATAGTATTCACACTGAGGTTTCAAAAAGAACAGCAGAATACTGCAGATGCTGGGAATCTCAAGTAAATGCCAAAAGTGCGAGAAACATTCAGAAAGTCAGATAACATCTGTAGAGATAAATTGGATTATTGGAGCAAACAAAGGGTCATGAACCTGAAATGTTGGGAAAACATTTCTGCTCTCGCTGGTGGTGAGCTTTGAGGTGGGTAGGGCATGTAAATAGGTGTGATAGTTGTGCACCTGAATCTTTGTCATCTTCCCAACTCTGCCAGAATTAGATTCTGGATGGGAATTCCATGTCAGCCTCCCTGCCTCACTGCCAATTGAGGTGTTTAAGTAGTCACTTAATGACTTTTTAAAGACCTAATTTGTAGGCACTTTCACTTCCTTTTTGAATTTCTTAAAAACCTTCTCCTCTGTTTTGGTTGCACTTCAGTCCTACGCTCCTGATCTTTGGGCACTTGGTGCGGAAGAGGGAGGGTAGGTCAGAGGACCTCCTCCTGGGCCTGCTCCTGGACCTGGCCAAGCTGGCCATAACAAGGTCCAGGCAGCCGGCTGTGGAGGGGGGCCACAATGGCAGATTGCCTGCCCCTCTTCTGCGGTTGTGTCAGAACCCAGCTGTCCCTGGAGAAGGAGCACGCAGTAGCCACCAACGCCCTCGAGATTTTCAGGAAAAGATGGGCACCACAGGGAGTGGAGTGTATTATTTCCCCCTCCAACTCTATTTTGATTTAATCCGTGCCCTCCCCTTCATTGTTTGATCACACAGCATTGCCCTTTGAGACGGACACTGCTTGTCACTGATCACTTGGGTGTTTCCTTTCTTCCTGGTGGTGGGAATTGAATAAAGATTTGCACACCTGTTGTCTTTCACTGTGTCTCACACCTGTGCACACACATCATGGGTGCTGGGAAAAATATAAGCAATACCGCTATTAGGCAGTTGTATGGGGGTAAGGAAAAAGAAAGGGAAAAAAATTTAAACACCTAATCCCACCAGCAATGATTTTAACCCAGTTGCGGGCTGTTGGGAGGTGGTATTCATAGGAGCTAAAACCATATGGGGATGGGAATGTCCCTCATCTGTGCTGGATTATTGGAGCAAACAAAGGATCATCAACCTAAAATGTTGGGAAAAAGTTTTCTGCTCCCTATGGTGGTGAGCTTTGAGGCGGGTAGGGCATGTAATAGTTGTGTGATAGTTGTGTACCTGAATCTCTGTCATCATTCCCAACTCTGAAGATACTCAGCACTTGATCATGTGACTGGACATCAGGTATGGGGATCCTGCTGAGAGCCACCCCTTCCTTTGCTGCTGATTCCACTTCACCATCTCCCTGTTACCCCAATCTCCCCAAAATGCCACGCTGTGACCTGGTCCGTTCAGCCTTCCTTGGACTCCAATGTCTGCCTTTGAGCAGCAACCACGCCTCCCAGTAGTGGTGTTGAGCACAATTGTCAGCCTCTTAATGGCAGGCAGCTCTCAGTATGTGAAACCTAGAGAGGGGAAATTGCCAAGGCTCTTCCCTTATTTTTGGGGTATTCCAAAAAAAGGTTGTGAAGCTAGTTCCAGCAATTAAAAGGCCGTCAATTTAATGTTGGTGATGGAAACATTGCTGGAAACAATTATTCACGATAGAATTAATAGTATCATGTAACCATATAGACTTATTCAAAAGAAGCAGCATGGATTTATTAAGAGAAAATTGTGTTTAACTGACATGGTGGATGAGGCAACAGAGAGGATTAATAAGAGGAAGACTGTTAACGTGGTGTACATTTATTTCAAAAAGATGTTCAATACAGTGCCATACAACAGACTTGTGAGGAACTTCAATTCTTGAAATAAAACGGAAATTGGCAAAGTGGATACAAAATGGCTGAGTGATAGGAAACAGAGTACTGTATTGGTTAATGGATTTTTTTTGGGCTGGAGTAAAGTTTATAGTGGAGAGCTCTGGGGTTGAAATTGGGACTCTTGCTTTTCCTGATTCCTATGTGTAAATGAGCTAGCTGTTAAGGTGCAGGAGAAAAATCAAAAGTTTGCAGAAGCCTAGGAAAATTGTAAACGGTGAGGAAGACAATGTTGAACTTCAAAAGGACATTGACACATTGGAGATGTGAACAGATAGGTGGCACATGAAGTTCAATTCTGAGAAATGTAAGGTGAGAGACTTTGGTGCAAAGAGCATGGAGAAACAGTAAAAATTATATGGTACTATCTTATAGAATGTGCAGGAGCAGAGAGCTTGGTGTGGTTATGGATATGTCACGAAAAATGGCAGGAATGGTAGAGACACCTGTTAATAAGGCATACAATATTCTTGGCTTCATGAACAGGGTCAGAATATAAGAGCAGAGATGTTATGACACTTACATAAGACGCTGGTTAAACTTCAAATGGAGTATTGTGTACAGTTCTGGACACCACACTATAGAAAGAATGTAAATGCAATGGAGAGAGTGGCTCCAGTGATGAGACAATTCAGATATGAACAAAGATTGGAGAAATTATGAACCAGAGGGCACAGTTTTACAGTATTTCACAAAATAAGCAAAAGTGAGTTGAGAAAAACTTGTTCCCAGAGCAAGAAGTTAGGGTATAGAATGCAATATTCAATGAGGCGTTCAAAAGAGCATTAAATAATTATTTAAATACAAGGCAATGCAACACATTATCCAGAAAGCCAATGCAGTCATGATGGGCCAAATGGCCACCTCCTGACCCATAATATTTCTGTGAACCCTCTATCTCGGTGTCTTGGTTCTAGGGGAAGGCCTTGCCACTACTTGATTAACTTGTGGTTTGGCTAATCAGGTAGCAAAAACAGGGACCCTAATTTCCCCTGAATACATCAAGTTTTGAAAATCCTTTGCAAGTCATATGGAAGATAATCATACACAGATGCAGTTCAGGAACAATATGAATGCTGGAGCAATCAATAGTCCTGGTAGTTTCCTACCTATCTTTGTGTCATCAGCAATTTGGAATGCATACATTCCAGCCATTGATGTAGTTTGTATTTAGTAAATAGCCTCTCCAATAGCCTTCTATTGAGCTTGCAGCTTCTATATAGAATGGTGTCAATTCCACTGCTGAGAAAATGCCAATACATAGATACTTTAAACCACTTAAAAACAGGCCCATAATTATTTAAATTAACTGCCCACCTCTGTGATTCTAGTAGCCGTATTGTTTTTCACCTTGCTTGCCCTGGGAAAGGGAAATGCTCCCTTCTATTTTTATAGCATCTCACATACGTGCCCACCATCACAGGGATGAGAAAATTCAACACCATGTTTCTAGAGGATGATATAGAGGGGCAAGATAATATAGCATAAGTAAAGTAGATCAATATAATTTTGATTGTTTCATTGTTGTAGGTGTTTGGTAAGATTGCCATGATTGATGGGACTCAAATCAACAGGAACAACAATTTTCAAACCTTCCCACAGGCTGTTCTGTTGCTCTTCAGGTTTGTAATGAACTTATATTTCTAAAATTGAGACTCAACATTCTATGTCTAATAACACACAAGTCTGTGTGTTAATATGATTGTTTCTTTAATTTCAGGTTTTGTGGAGCATTCCTCCTATAGATATAAGTTGAAACCCTGGAGCCTAGTTTTATCGGATTATTTCACTCATTTAGGGGCCCTCTTGACATTTGCAATGTGCAAGTACACTACAAGTTAAACCAATATCATATGGTGAAAAACATGGACTTGATATTACCACTGCAGAGCCAGGAACCTGGAAAATGCCATCTGTTAACGATTATGTTATTACCCTCCATTCTAACAGATTTTTCTTTTTTCCTATCTTGGAGTTCTTTCCCCTTTGCATGGTGTTAATGGAATGTGGACATTGCTAGCTGTATTTGTATTTATTACCCAAGCTTAATTGCCCTAAAGTTGTCAGTGAGCTAACATATTGAGCTACATGGGATCTACATGGTTCTATTAGGAAGGGAGTTCCAGATGTTTGGCCCAGTATCAGTGAAAGAACAACAATATACTTCCAAATCAGGATGATGTGTGGCTTGGAGAGTACCTTGCAAGTGGTGGTGGTTGCATGGATCTTCTGCCCTTGTTCTTCCTCAATGGTAAAAGTCATGGATTTGAAAGTGCTGCTTAAGGAGTGTTGGTGAGTTGGTTTGGTGCTTTTTATAGATGGCACGCACAACTGCTACTGTACATCAGTGGTGTACGTAGTTAGTTTAAATGTGTTAGTTGGAGTGCCAGTCAGCAGGTTGCTTTGCCCTATATATGTCAAGTTTCTTTAAGGCTGTTGAAGCTGCATTCTTCCAGGAAAGTGAAAAATATTCCATCACACTCTTGACTTGCACCTTATAGATGGTGGATACACTTTGGGAGTCAAGAGTTTCTGAACTGCACTTGTGGCCATTATGTTTATATTGTTTGTCCAGTTTCATTTTTAATTAATGTTGACGGCGGTGGGTTCTGTAACGGTAATGCAATTGCATGTCAAGAAGTGATGGTTAACTTTTGCTTATTGAATATGGTCAAGCCATTTGGATACAGAACTGGCTCAACGGTAGAAGACGGGGGGTTGTGGTGGAGGTTTGTTTTTCAGACTGGAGGCCTGTGACCAGTGGAGTGCCACAAGGATCAGTGCTGAGTCCTCTACTTTTTATCATTTATATAAATTATTTGTATGTGAGCATAAGAGGTACAGTTAGTAAGCTCACAGATGATACCAAAATTGGAGGTGTAGTGGACAGTGAAGAAGGTTACCTCAGATTACAACAGGATCTTGATCAGATGGGCCAATGGGCTGAGAAGTGGCAGATGGAGTTTAGTTTAGATAAATGATAGGTGCTGCATTTTGGGAAAGCAAATCTTAGCAGGACTTATACACTTAATGGTAAGATCCTCAGGAGTGTTGCTGAACAAAGAGACCTTCGAGTGCAGGTTCATAGCTCCTTGAAAGTAGAATCGCAGGTAGATAGGACAGTGAAGAAAGCATTTGGTATGCTTTCCTTTATTGGTCAGAGTATTGAGTAAAGGAATTGGGAGGTCATGTTGCAGCTGTACAGGACAATGGTTAGACCATATTTGGAATATTGCATGCAATTCTGGTCTTCTTCCTGTTGGAAAGATGTTGTGAAACTTGAAAGAGTTCAGAAAAGATTTACAAGGATGTTGCCAGGGTTGGAGGATTTGAGCAATCGGGAGAGGTTGAATAGGCTGGGACTGTTTTCTTTGGACCATAGGAAGCTGAGGGGTGACCTTATAGAGGTTTACAAAATTATGAGGGGCATGGATAGGATAAATAGACAAAGTCATTTCCCTGGGGTGGGGAAGAACAGACCTAGAGGGCATTGGTTTAGGGTGAGAGGGGAAAGATATAAAAGAGACCTAAGGGGGATCTTTTTCATGCAGAGGTGCTACGTGTATGGAATGAGCTGCCAGAGGAAATAATTTCGGATTAGTGGTGCTGGAAGAGCACAGCAGTTCAGGCAGCATCCGAGGAGCAGCAAAATCGACGTTTCGGGCAAAAGCCCTTCATCAGGAATAAAGGCAGACAGCCTGAAGTGTGGAGAGATAAGCTAGAGGAGGGTGGGGGTGGGGAGAAAGTAGCATGGAGTACAATAGGTGAGTGGGGGAGGGGATGAAGGTGATAGGTCAGGGAGGAGGGTGGAGTGGCTAAGTGGAAAAGAAGGTAGGCAGGTAGGACAAGTCATGGGGACAGTGCTCATCTGGAACTTTGGAACTAGGATGAGGTGGGGGAATTTGGAAATGAGGAAACTGTTGAAGTCCACATTGATGCCCTAGGGTTGAAGTGTTCCGAGGCGGAAGATGAGGCGTTCTTCCTCCAGGCGTCGGGTGGTGAAGGAGGCCCAGGGCCTCCATGTCCTCGGCAGAGTGGGAGGGGGAGTTGAAATGTTGGGCCACAGGGCGGTGTGGTTGATTGGTGCGGGTGTCTCGGAGATGTTCCCTAAAGCGCTCTGTTAGGAGGCGTCCAGTCTCCCCAATGTAGAGGAGACTGCATCGAGAACAACAGATGCAATAAATGATATTAGTGGATGTGCAGGTAAAACTTTGAAAGCTCCTTTAGGGCCTTGGATAGAGGTGAGGGAGGAGGTGTGGGCGCAGGTTTTGCAGTTCCTGCGATGGCAGGGGAAGGTGCCAGGATGGGAGGGTGAGTTGTAGGGGGGCGTGGACCTGACCAGGTAGTCACGGAGGGAATGGTCTTTGCGGAAGGCGGAAAGGGTGGGGAGGGAAATATGTCCCTGGTGGTGGGGTCTGTTTGGAGGTGGCGGAAATGTCAGCGGATAATTTGGTTTATGTGAAGGTTGGTAGGGTGGAAGGTGAGCACCAGGGGTGTTCTGACCTTGTTATGGTTGGAGGGGTGGGGTCTGAGGGCGGAGGTGCGGGATGTGGACGAGATGCGTTGGAGGGCATCTTTAACCACGTGGGAAGGGAAATTGCGGTCTCTAAAGAAGGAGGCCATCTGGTGTGTTCTATGGTGGAACTGGTCCTCTTAGGAGCAGATATGGCTGAGGCGGAGGAATTGGGAATAGGGGATGGCATTTTTGCAAGAAGTAGGGTGGGAAGAGGTGTAATCCAGGTAGCTGTGGGAGTCCGTGGGTTTGTAAAAAATATCAGTGTCAAGTCAGTCGTCATTAATGGAGATGGAGAGGTCCAGGAAGGGGAGCGAGGTGTCAGAGATAGTCCAGGTAAATTTAAGGTCTGGGTGGAATGTGTTGGTGAAGTTGATGAATTGCTCAACCTCCTCGCGGGAGCACGAGGTGGCGCCAATGCAGTCATCAATGTAGCGGAGGAAGAGGTGGGGAGTGGTGCCGGTGTAATTACGGAAGATCAACTGTTCTATGTAGCCAACAAAGAGACAGGCATAGCTGGGGCCCATACGTGTGCCCATGGCTACACCTTTGGTCTGGAGGAAGTGGGAGGATTCGAAGGAGGAATTGTTAAGGGTGGGGACCAGTTCGGCCAAACGAATGAGAGTGTCGGTGGAAGCCAGAGGAAATGGTGGAGGCTGGTACAATTGTAACATTTAAAAGGCATCTGGATGGGTATATGAAAAGGAAGGGTTTGGAGGGATATGGGCAGGGTGCTAGCGGGTGGGACTAGATTGGGTTGGGATGTCTGGTCAGCATGGACAAGTTGGACCAAAGGGTTTGTTTCCGTGCTGTACGTCTCTATGACTCTATTACCTGCCATTTATTAGTCCAAACCTGGATCTGGTCCAAGACTTACCATCTACAGGCACGAACTGCTTTCTTTATCCAAGGATTGCAAAAGCGATTACATTATGCAATCACTGACAAGTATCCCCACACGTGACTTTATAGTGGAAAGAGGTCATTGTTGAAGCAGCTGAAGATGGTTGGGTCCAGGGCACCAACATGAAGAATGTCTGCAATGATATCCTAGAATTGAGATGAATCATCTTCAGTAACCACAGCCACTTTTCTTTCTGCTAAATATGACTCCAATCAGTGACAAGCTTTCCCCAATTTCTTATTGACTTCAGTTTTAAGATACATTTTCTTTCACTGCTTGATTTCAACAGGTTGCACAATCTCTGTGGCCAAAAAGATAGATAAGAGACCTGTTGCAAGCTCAATGAACTACACAAGAGTCAGTGAGCAATTAATATCACTCTGATTTCCAAATTCTTCTCAATTGAGAAACGGTTAGTTGCCTGTGGACTTTGCTCTGCATCGATTGCTTCACCTCTATGCTTGATTAGTGGTGCTAGAAGAGCACAGCAGTTCAGGCAGCATCCAACGAGCAGCGAAATCAACGTTTCGGGCAAAAGCCCTTCAGCATCTGCAGTCATTGTTTTCACCTCTATGCTTGACAGTCTTATTTTCTATATATTTGCAGAGGCTTCTTTTTCCAACAATTATGGACATACACAGACGACGATCAATCTTGAAACTTTGAGCAATTGGTCTAAATATTTGTAGTACTATTTTAGGATATAGCTGCCAGAATGCAGTGTCCACAGGAGCAGAGTCCGTACAGCTACCTGTTACCTCTATTGGTGGGGGGTGCCCCTTGATCAGAAAGACTGAGTGCTTGATCAAATAACTGATCTTAAGAAAAGGGGAACCCAGTGAGCACCACAACCTGCCCTTGTTGCTGACTCTACTACATAATTCTCCCTGCAATCCCAGTCATATGAACCAAGCTCCTTAACAGTCTTCAGCTGCTCCACATTCCTAGGATTCCAATGTCAGTCCTGCTGGCAGCAGCTGTACCTTTCCTATGGTGGCATTAACCATAACAGCTGTCAATGAAAGGTTGGCAGCCTCACTAGGTGAAACAGCCATCCCTCAGATCTTGATATGAGGAGAAGGCTAGTTGGTGGCCTCATCAGTAATTGACTGACTGGTCATTCAGCTCACCTTTCCACAAACGAACAGCATAGGTTCTTCAATAGCTCTCCCACTAACTGGCCAGATCCCTTCATCTTAGAAAGGCTGTTTCTCTTGCTGAATACTTTTTAAGGTTTTAAAAATCTCTTATAAATCAAATAGACAGAGAATTTTGCACAGGGCCTAAATGGCGGCCTAAATGGCAACCCAGATGCAGTCCATAGAACCCTAGGAAAGTCAGTAATTTGGAGACCATGTTTTCTTTGCTAAATTGCTACTGAAGTAGAAAACATTATGAAGTTAGTGGTCCAGCTTTATTATTCATCTACATACACCTAAGTACACTTTTAGGCAGCAACTGTCTGCCACTATAGACATTCCCAGCAGTAATCAGGAAGACACAAATCATACAAAATTTGAAGGCTGTACTGACTCTTTCAGTGCTTTGTTAACATTTGTTAACAGACAGCATTCTTAAGGAGTGAGCACAATTTAGCTACACTTTCCTGTGTTACACCTCACTGGGTTAGATGCTGGAAATCAAGCCCACTATTCCTGAAGTCATCACAAAGTCAAGAATTTTATAAAAGTAAACAAAATTCTCCAAATTACTGTCATTTAGACATAGGTTGTCAGAAAGCAAGAGCAAATTTCACTGCTGTCTGACATAGCAGTGAATCTGCACAGCTACTGCCTTTGCTGTTTGAGTTCAAGTATTTCTGGACATTGGAATGTGTCTAAGAAAAATTGACAAACAGTGAAATTTACAGCTGACCTTGGAGGAACCTGTATGGGAGAGCTCACAGCACAGGAGCAGATAAATGCATGGTTTTTAAATGTAACCTTGCTGTCTTTTTTTTAATGTTGAGTATAGTGGGTTCTTTTTGGTTATATGTTTTTATTGAGATTTGTCTCTTGATTAAAATTCAAAAATATAAAACAATGGTACAAAGTTAGCCTGGAGTAGTGTTTTTTAGAGCAGTGAGACATTGCTATTTTCTGTAGATTGTCAAGGTGCAAAGATGGCCTTTAGTAGAGTGAAGTGCTGTTCCTGTCAGATGTGGGAGATTAGAGAGAATTTCCATGTTACTGATGATTATATCTGCAGTAAGTTTGTTTGGTTGCGAATCCTATCAGATCACATGGTTCGGTTGGAGATGCAGCTGGAGGCAATGAGGAATTTACAGGAGTTGGGGTGTGATTGATGGCAGTTATAGGAAGGGAGAAAAACAGCAGATACAGTCAGATAGATGGGTTACCGCCAAAAAACGTAGGAGAGGGAGACTGGTAGTGCAGGAGTCTCACATGGCTATCCCCATCTCAACAAGTATGTTGCTTTGGAAAATGTAGGGGGTGATGGACTCTCAAGGGAACGTAGCACAAACAACTAAGTTTCTGATACCAAGACTGGCTCTAATGTAACAAGGGGTACGTCACATTCCAAGCGATCGATTGTGATAGGGGACTCTCCAGTCAGGGGCACAGACAGATGTTTCTGCGTCCCACAGCGAGAAATCAGAATGGTATGTTCCATCCATGGTGCCAGGATCAAGGATATTTCTGAGACAGTGCAGAATATTCTCAAAAGGAAATGGGACCAGGAGGAGGTCATTGTACACATTGGAACTAAAGATAGAGTAAGAAAACAAGATGAGATTCTAAAGGGAGAATTTGGAAAGTTGGCAGGAATTTAAAAAGGAGGCCCTCAAGGGTAGTAACATCTGGATTACTCCAGGTGCTATGAGCTAGTGAGGATAGGAATAGGAGAATCGAGCAAATGAATGTGTGGTTGAGGAGCTGGTGCACGGGTGAAGGGTTCACATTTTGCAATCATTGGAATCTCTTCTGGGGTAGAAATGACCTGGACAAGAAGGACAGATTGCATCTAAATTGGAAGGGGACTAATATACTGGCAGGGAGATTTGCTAGAACTGCTTGGGAGGATTTAAAGTAGTAAGGTGGGGGGGTGGGACCCAGGGAGATAGTGAGGAAAGATTTCAATCTGACAATGGTACAGTTGAGAACAAAGGCGAGTCAAACAGTCAGGACAAAGCAGAGAACAAGGTGGACTGATAAATTAAACTGCATTTATTTCAGTGCAAGACACCTAACAGGGAAGGCGGATGAACTCAGGGCATGGTTAAGAACATGGGACCGGGATATCATAGCAATTACAGAAACGTAGCTCAGGGGTGGACAGGACTGGCAGCTTGATGTTCCAGGATACAAATGCTACAGGAAGGATAGAAAGGGAGGCAAGAGAGAAGGGGAAGTGGTGTTTTTGGTAAGGGATCAGATTATGGCTGCACTTGGGAGGATATTCCTGGGAATACATCCAGGGAAATTATTTGAGTGGAACTGAGAAATAACCTTATTGGGATTGTGTTATAGACTCCCCCCCCCCCCTCCACCCCCAGTCAATGGGAAATTGAGAAACAAATTTGTAAGGAGAACTCAGTTATCTGCAAGAATAATATGGTGGTAATGATAAGGGATTTTAACTTTCCAAACATAGACACGGACTACCACAGTGTTAAGGGTTTAGATGGAGAGGAATTTGTTAAGTGTGTCAAAGAAAATGTTCTGATTCAGTAAGTGGATGTACCTACTAGAGAAGGTGCAAAACCTGACCTACTGTTGGGAAATAAGGCAGGGCAAGTGAATCCTTAGAAGTGTCAGTGGGGGAGCACTTTGGGCCATTGACCGTAATTCTATTAGTTTTTTAAAAAATTATGGAAAAGGATGGACTGGATTCAAAAGTTGAGGTTCTAAATTTGGAGAAGGCCAATTTTAATGGTATTAGGCAAGAACTTTCATAAGTTGATTGGGTGTGGATGTTCGCAGATAAAGGGATGGCTGGAACATGGGAAGCCTTCAAAATGAGATAACAAGAGTCCAGAGACTGTGTGTTCCTGTTCGGGTGAAAGGCAAGATTGGTAGGTGCAGGGAATGCTGGATGACTAGAGAAATTGAGGTTTTGGACAAGAAAAAGAAGGAAGTATATGTCCAGCAGGGATCCAGTGAATCCATAGAAGGTCATAAAGGCTTGGAGCATACTTAAAAGGGAAATTAGGAGGGCAAAAAGGGAACATGAGATAGTTTTGGCAAATAGGGTTAAGGAGAACCCAGAAGGATTTTATAAATACATTAAGGACAAAAGAATAACTAGGGAGAGAATAAGAACCCTCAAAGATTGGCAAGGCCACCTATGTATGGAACTGCAGAAGATGGGGGAAATACTAAACAAGTATTTTGCTTCAGTGTTTACTATGGAGAAGAACATGGAAAATACAGAATGTGGGGAAATAGATGGTGACATCTTGAAAAATATCTATATTACAGAGGAGGAAGTGCTGGATGTCTTAAAATGCATAAACATGGATAAATCTCCAGTATCTGATCAGGCATACCCTAGAACTCTGTTGGAAGCTGGGGAAGTGATTGCTGAACCTCTTGCTGAGATATTTGGATCACCGATAGTCACAGGTGAGGTGCCGGAAGACTGGAGGTTGGCTAACGTGGTGCCACTATTTAGGAAAGGCAGGAAGGAAAAGCCAGGGAACTATAGACCAGTGAGCCTGACATTGGTGGTAAGCAAGTTGTTGGAGGCAATCCTGAGGAATAGGATTCACATGAATTTGGATGGGTAAGAACTGATTAGGGATAGTCAACATGGCTTTGTGCTTGGGAAATCATATCTCACTAACTTGATTGAATTTTTTGAAGAAGTAACAAAGAGGATTGATGAGGACAGAGCAGTGGACGTGATCTATTTGGACTTCAGCAAGGCATTCGACAACATTCCTCACAGTAGACTACTTAGCAAGGTTAGATCACATGGAATACAGGAAGAACTAGATACAGAACTGGCTTGAAAGTAGAAGACAGAGGGTGGTGGTTGAGGGTTGTTTCTCGTCATTTATGTAAATGATTTCGATGTGAATATTGAAGGCAAAGTGAGTAAGTTTGCAGAGGACACCGAAATTGATGGTGTAGTGGACAGCGAAGAGGTTTACCTCAGAGTGTAACACGATCTTGATCAAATGGGCACAGGGTTGAAGAGTGGTTGATGGTGTCTAATTTCGATAAATGTGAGGTGCTGCATTTAGGAAAGGCAAATCAGGGCAGGATTTATACACTTAAAGGTAAGGTGCTGCGGAGTGTTGCTGAACAACGAGATGCTGTCCTTTATTGGTTAGAGCTTAAGTATAGGTGTTGGGAGGTCATTTTGCGGCTGTACAGGACATTGGTTAGGCAACTTTTGGGATATTGTGTGCAATTCTGGTCTCCCTCCTATAGGAAGGATGTTGTGAAACTTGAAAGGGTTCAGGAATGATTTACAATGATGTTGTGCGAGGGTTGGAAGGTTTGAGCTGTCGGGAGAGGCTGAATAGGCTGGGGCTGTTTTCCCTTGAGCGTCAAATGCTGAGGGGTGACTTTATAGAGGTTTATAAAATCATAAAGGGCATGGACAGGGTAAATAGACAAGTTTGAGGTTGGGGAAATCCAGAGCTAGAGGGCATAGGTTTAGGGTGAGAGGGGCAAGACTTAAAAGGAACCGAAGGGGCAATTTTTTCACGCAAAGGTTGGTGCGTGTATGGAATGAGCTGCCAAAAGAAGTGATGGAGGCTGGTACAATTACAACATTTAAAAGGCAACTGGAAGGTACATGAATGAGAAGGGGTTAGAAGGATATGGGCCAAGTGCTGACAAATGGGACTGGATTAATTTAGGATATCTGGTTGGCATGGACGAATTGAACCAAAGGATCTGTTTCCATGCCATACATCTCCATGATTTTATGACTTTAATTATGATTTATTTCGAATGAGAACGTTCTAGCTACAGATAAACAATCTTGAACCTTCACCTATAGCTCTACTTGTTAAAAGTCTAGCCCCTTATAAATTCTCCCTAAATACGCATACATTTGGCCTTTCCCAGTTACTTTGACAACATTAATGCTGCTAAACAACACATTTGCTGTTATGGATTTTCTCTTCTGAACTGCTCATAATTCCTCAACATTACTTCTGTAGAAACACTACCTAAGCTATTGGTAACTACATCAACCATGACATCTGGATCCTTCCCCTCAAACTCCAAGTCCTTCTCAAGCACAGATAAGATCTTGTGCTTCTTGACAGTGTTGTGAAACACAGCCGTTGGGCACTCTTGTTTTTGCTGCAGAGACCAACATCAATTCCTTGATCTATGCTATATCCTATTAGTGGTACATTTCTCTTTTCTCCCCCCACTTGAATGTTGCTGTGGACCAAGGAGCTGTAGTCAGTTCATTCAAGACCACTGGCAGAGGTTCCTCAATAGTTAAATTCTGGATTTCCATACCTGCCTCATTCACAGACTCACCCTCCTGTCTCTGACCACAGACCAAATTTTATGGATTAATTTAAGAAGTGTGATTACCTTGTGCTTTTTATGAACTTACTATCTCCACTCTCTCAAGCTCCTCCTGTCTTTTCCTCAGTCTCCTTCACATTGATGCTGACTGCTGCACAATCCTCACATTCTCCTTCACAATAATGCTTACTTCCTGCACACACCTCCCAGTCACAACTTTTAAGTCATTTCAACTATTTTCTGGGAGATAGCATAATATTTCATACAATTTTTTAAGCATCGCCATATTATCCAATCTGATCACTGGTGGATGGGACTTGACAATTTTCAATATATCATTAAATTTCCAATCGTTCTGTCAATTTGATTTTGCTTTCTATTTCTTTCACCATTGTAAATATTGTTTTCTTCTGTCTATCCTCCCTGGCATATTGTCGCTTTAACATATTAACATGACAGACTTGCTAATTTTTCCTCCAGTCTGCAGTACACATTCTTAATTCACATAATATAAATTATTTTTTAATTGATAAAATCTAATGAACCTTTCTTTTAATGGTACTGCAAGTATAGGTAACAGTACTAATGCCTTGACAAAATTCCAAGTTTTGGCTATTTTGCTTGCTGTAATTTTCATTGTTCATTAAGCAACTTCCAATTTTTTTGTCCAACTCATATGTTAAGGTTTTCTTCCAGAAAATTGCACTAAGGTCGGTCACTGAGCTTTGATTTAGAAAGTTTTATTTAATTATTTTAAGAATCCTTTCACCTCATGTCGATAAAATGTGTTATGAATCTATAAACAACACAAAAATGCACATATGTACAGTAGTCAAGTGCAATATTTACTGATACCCTCGCTTATGACAGAGGAATGAGGATTTAAAAATACTAACTTTCAAATGAAATGCAGCATCTGTGGTCGATCATTTGATTGTGGTTTAGTTCTATTTAGAAAGACATGGGGGGCTCTGAGAAGAGCCTTTGGCTTCAGATATTTAGATTTCAAGCTTCTTATTTCTTGGCTGGTGATTTCTTCACTAATTGCTTCCTGTCTGTTGGTTTCTTCATTTCCTTTACTACTTTCCTCGGGTTTCCGTTTTAACAATTTTGAGCCTTTTTTCAACCTACCTTCTGATGCTGAATCTTACTTAGCACTGGAGTTTCTCAACATCAATCCCGCTGTCAGCCAAAACTTTCTTTATGGTGACGAGTGATATCCCCTTGTGATCATTGTAACTTGGCATAACCTTATTGGTGTTTTCGAGCCTAGGCAAGAGTTGCAAATTCCTCGAATTGCCAGTGAAATCAGGGGAGGTAGCCATCTGCATGTATTCAGCCAGAGGCAGCAATTTATTGTAGCTTTCTTACTATTTATAACATGCATTCCAGGACAGAGAGGAATACAAAGGAAACAGAGTTTTAGTGGATCCAAGTCTACATTTGATAATTTCCTGTTTATTAATGATTAATATTCACTGGCTCAAAATCTTCATGGTAGGTTACATGTTTAGCTTTTGGGCCCAATTAGGATGAGAGTAAACAAAGTAAAAATTAGAAATATGGGTTCAGATTTTCCAGTCTCCAGGTGGTCAGAGATTGGATATATCCCCAGCCATAGATGTTGTTCTCCCTCAGATGTCCAAATACACTCTCACCCTGACTATCTCCCCCACCTGACTATCCTAACACAGTCTATCCTCTTATCCATCTACCTGTCATCCTATCTGCTCACTCTCACACCTGCCACGCTACTCCTTCACCCAACTGTCACATATACCTTACCATCACCCACCTTCAACCCTGCTCCTCTTTTCATCTTTATCCCAAGAATGACTCAAATTAACCTTCTCTGAACTGTTTTCAAAGTAATTGTGACTTTTTATTTCAAATAATGAGATCAAAACTGTATTCAACACTCCACATATTGTATCACCAATATCCTGTACAACTGCGGCAAAGTTCATTACTTTTATATTCCAATCCCCTTGCAATAAATTACAACATTTCATTCACTTTCCTAATCAATTGCTGTACCAGCATAGGAGTTTCATGTGCTGTCTGTACGAGGGATTCCTCATCATTTAAGTAACATACTGTTTTTCTATTCTTCCTGTCAAAATAGACTTGCTCACATTTACCAATATTATACTCTATCTGACAATTTCTTTCCTACTCACATAACCTGTTTGAAGTTCACAGAATTCCAGGTGTTTGTCCGACGAAGTCCCCAAAATAGTTTTAATTTGGAGACATCAGTGTTGGACTGGGGAGTACAAAGTTAAAAATCAAACTGTACCAGATTATAGTCCAACAGATTTATTTGGAAGCACTAGCTTTCGGAGCACTGCTCCTTCATCAGGTGGTTGTGGAGTATAAGATCGTAAGACACAGAATTTATAGCAAAAGTTTACAGTGTGATGTAACTGAAATTATATATTGAAAAAGACCTGGACTGTTTGTTAAGTCTCTCATCTTTTTAGAATGAACATGTTGGTTTCAGTTTTTTCATATGTAAATCGCAGAACTTTTTTAAAAGTTACATTCTCATGTGAACATTGGGCTGACATGACACCAATTGTTAAAGTTCAGGATATGGGATACAGGACCACCTTCACAAAATCAGAAGCCATGCCGGTGTGAGGATTAGTGGAGGTGCCTGATCTGAAGGATGGAATGCAGTCCCCGTTTAGATGGTCGTCAAAAGGTTTTTTATACATGGGAATTATTACCCCTGCCCTCCCCCAGCTGTATAAAGCTAACTATGCACAATTACTGGAAAGGATAAAACAGGATTTGCATTGGTGGGAGGGATTACCGTTATCATGTTTGGGCTGAATAGCCCTGATTAAAATGAACGTTATTCCTCGCCTGTTGTACACCATGAGTATGCTCTCTTTGTTGCTACCCAGACAAGTGTTATGGAGGCTTAGTGGTTGGCTAGGGTCCTTTATTTCGTGTTGCAGGCACCCCCAAATAAAATTTACTAAATTGCAGCTCCCGCAGGTTGAAGGGGTGATGGAGCTTCTGGACTTGAAGAGAGATCAAATAAGCGCCCTGTTAGCATACGTGGGAGACTAGGGGCATTCAGAGTCGATTTGGCTTGACGTTGAAGCCTCGCAGTCGAGATGTCCCCTAGTTAATCTATTACTCATGGATAAGATGAAATCCATGTTTGAGCAGTGTAAGAGCCCAATCATTTTAAATACAGTGAAAGCTGAGAGGATAAGGAGGCAAGATGAGAGCAATTGGCTTAAGACCTTGTAGTTTACCCCGTTGAATTGAATTGAATTGAATTTATTGTCACGTGTACCAAGGCACAGCGAAAAGCTTTGTCTTGTAAGCAATACAGGCAGATCACAGAGTTAAGTAGCATCGAAACAAAAATAATAGGTAAACAACAGCAAAAACAAAAACACAGGTACAGGCGAATGTTAAGAGTTTGAGAGTCCATTCAGTATTCTAACAACTGTAAGGTATAAACTGTTTCAAAACCAGCTGATGAATGTGTTCAGGCTTATGTACCTTCTCCCCGATTGTACTGGTTGTAGAAAAGCACTGTTAGGGTGGGATGGATCTTTGAGAATGCTGGCTACCTTTCCTTGACAGCGGGCCTGGCAGATGTTCTAGGCAGAAGTAAAGGGCAAATGATATGGCATCTGACATGGATCTCTTAGTCCGTTAGGCACATTGGAGTGGGTCAAGAGTAGTGGGGAAGCTGGAGTTGATTAATGCCATGACCAGCCTTCCAAAGCACTTCATGACCACTGGGGAATAGTCATTGAGACATGCTGCATGAGCCTTCTGAGGCACAGGGATGATGTTGACCCTCTTGAAACAGGCAGGGACAGTGGCCTGCTGCAGGGAGTAGTTGAAGATGTCCATGAAGATCTCTGCCAGTTGATCTGCACATGCTCTGAGTGCACGGTCTGGTATTTCATCTGGTCCTATCGTTTTCCTTCGATTCACACGAAGGAAAACTTATCTAACCTCCAATACAGTGACTGTTGGGATAAGTTCGTCAGCACTTGTCAGAATAGGTGTTACCTCTCTGCCAAAATTCTGCTCAAAGCGACCTGGGAGAAATATGTCATCATCTGCTATCTTGCACTGTCTCTGATGTCATTCAATCCTTGCCATTGTCTCCAGGTGTCTCTCTGGTCTGTAGTTTGGATCGGTATTGATCCTTGGATGTCTTAATGGTTCTGTGAAGGCCATACTTAGATTCCTTACATTTGAGTGGGTCTCTTGATCTGAACACCTCACACCTGGTTTTTAGAGGGTTCTGTATGTCCTTATTCATCCAGGGTTTCCTGTTGGGGAACATCCGGATTGACTTCCTCGGTATGCAGTCTTCCACACAGTTGCTGATACACTTGCTCCTGTTGGCGGGAGCCCAAGTATTTAAACGTGGGGCAATGGACTCCAGCTTTAAGCTTTGGGAGAATAAGGGAATCTCTTGTTTGGGAGATTTATTCGAGGGAGATAATTATGGGTACAATGACTGGTGCTCCCAGAGATGGAAGCTTCACTGGAGGTGTGGTAGGCGAAATAGCATAAAGTAATGTGATGTAATTTAATTAGTTAATTTGAATTTAGCTTAATTTAATTTTTATTTAATTTGATTGTAGTTTAGTTTAAGTTACATGGATATGTTTGTTCTAGAAGAATAGTAGGTAGTTTATTATTAATAGTATGGTGATATGACATTGTTGTACTACCTCTATCTTCTTGTATTTTGGGTTTTTTAATGTTTAGTTGCTTTGTAAAAGATTCAAAAAAGTTTTTAATAAAAATATTTATATAAAACAAAGGTGATCGTTTGATGTGCTCTCTCCAGGCTTGGTTGGTCAGTCGGTCTCAGCATGGTTCAAGTGAAGTCTATTCCACGAGAATACCTCCCTTCTATCCCAATACTGGTGCCAGCAAAGTTGCCTGTAAGCTGCGCATGTAGTCACTGACATTCCACACAAAGTGATTGGTATGCCAATGCAGATCAAGGTGTGGAGATGCCAGTGTTTGACTGGGGTGGACAAAGTTAGAAGTCACACGACACCAGCTTATAGTCCAACAGGTTTATTTGAAATCACAAGCTTTCAAAGGGCTGCTCCTTCATCAGGTGAACTTCAAGTGTCTTGTGAACGCAGATCACAGCGTTGACTTCTGGTTCATTGCCTCACGTAGACCTTGGAGGTGTGTGCTGAAAAATAAATTAGAGAGTACGCTGGATGTCAAAACCTCATGAAACCTATTTATACCACTTCATTCTAAGCCACACATTTATCTCCTTGATTTTATTTATGTTTCCCATGGCTCAGGTAATCATAAGATTATTACCTTGGAAATTCTGCTTTTTAGTTAAGCTCCTCACAGTTCAAAATCTTTCCAGTCCAATCAATGTTACCTTGGCAATTTTTCACATTGTCAGGTAGATGTCAGTGTTGTAACTGTACTGGAATAGCTAGGTTGCAGCCAATTCTGGGACACAAATCTTCAGTATTATTGCTGGAATATTGTCAGATCTCACAGCTTTTGCAGTATCCAAACAGTTTCTTGATATCATGTGAAGTAAATAAAATTGGTTGACGACTGGTATCTGTAAGCTTGAGAACAACTGCAGAATCATCCACTCGGCACTTCTGTTTGAAGACTTCTACAAATGCTTTGGCCTTATCTTTTGCACTGATGTGCTGGGGCTCTTCCATCATTGACAATCAGACCAATGTGGACCCTGTTCCTCAGTGAGTTGTTTACCTGTCTGTCCCCATTCATGACCAAATGTAACACAACTGCAGTGCTTAAATCTGATCCATTGGTTGTGGGATCACTTACTGCATATGCTGTTTGGAATGCAAGTAGTCATCTTTGGTAACTTCAACTGTTTGACACTTCATTTGTATGTATACTTGGTGCTGCTCCTTCTGCACTCTCTGTTGAACCAGGGTTCATCACCTGGCTTGATGGTAATGGTTGAGTGGGAGATGTACTGGTCCATGAGGTTACAAATTGTGCTGGAGTGCAATTCTGCTGCTGTTGATAGCTCACAGTGCTTCATGGATGCCCAGTCTTGAGTTGCTAATCTATTTGAAGTCTGTCCCATTTAGCACAGTGATAGTGCCACACATGCTGGAGATGTTATCAATGTGAAGGTGGGGCTTTGTGTCCACAATGACTCTGTGGTGGTCACTGTTACTGATACTGTCGTGGACACATGCATCCTCAGCAGGCACATTGGTGAGGACGAGGTCAAGTACGTTTTTCCCTCTTAGTGGTTCCCTCACCACCTAGCACAGACTCAGTCTAATAGCTATGTCCTTTAGGACCCAACCAGCTCAATCAGCAGTGTCGCTGCCAAGCCACTGTTGATAGTGGTGGATATTGAAATCCCCCACTCATGATATTTTGCACCACCTAAGTGCTGTTCAACATTAATCAGTACAAGGAGTATAGTGTGTGGTAACTAGCTAGAGACTTCCTTCCCCATGATATCATGAGACTTCACTATGTCCAGAGTTAATGGTGAGGACTCATGGGATAACTCCTTCCCACTACGCAGTGTTAGGGATCTGAGTTTTATTACAGCCTTGGGTGACTGTAGAGTTTGCATGTTCTTCCTGTGTCTGTGTGGGTTTCTGCCATGGTCCAAAGATGTGCAAGTTAGGGGATTGGTCATGCTAGATTGCCCTGTAGTGTCCAAGGATGTGCAGGCAAGATGGACGAGCCGTGTAGGGTTATGGGGATAGGGTGGGGAAGTGAGTTTAGGTGGGATGTTCTTTAGTGGGTTGGTGCAGACTCAATGGGCTGAATGGCCTCTTCTGCACTTTAGGAATTTTATAATTCTTTGACTCTATATCACTGTGCTGCCACCTCCTCTGGGTTTTTCCTGCCAGTGGGACAGAGCATATCCAAGAATGGTGATGGTGGTGTCTGGGACATAGTCATACTCATAGAATTATAACTTTCAGACAATATCAGACTGTTGCTTGACTCATCTGTGAGTCAGATGGCACTAGTCCCAAAATATTATGAAGAAGAACTTTGCAGGGTTGACAGGGCTGAATGAATTGCAGCATGGCTGTTAGGGATGATTAAAATGGATACAAATAAACACCCAGTAAGAAGAACAACCTAGAGACCAATTGTAAAATTGTAACAAGTTAAGTGGTTCAACATTAATTAGTTGAGGTTTTTTTACCCAGTAAATCTATAAAAGGAGGGCCTAAAATTGTGAGTTGAATATATGAATGTTATATTTGAGTGTTGAGTGATGAGCATTTGAGTGTTTTGTGAGTTGGTTGATACAGGATTGTTGTGCATTTGTAGTCTCTGATATTACATTAATACATCTACAATTTATAACAACCTTTGATCCATTTCACACCCAGAATAGAAGAGAAAATCCTCAGAATCTGGATCAGAATATCCCTATTGCCACACCCTGAATAATCAGAGTCTATCGCCTAGTCAGAGATCTAAGTCTGACGGTTATCTGTTTCTGTTGCATATCCATTCCATCAAAGGCCCAACCAATCACATTTTACAAATTGTTTTACTTTTCCAAGCTTGATTTTTTGCATCCGTCTCGTGATGAGAAAAAGGTTTGTTTTCATGCTTCCTTTTAGTTTTTCAGTTCTGTGAAATCAAACAATTGATAAAAAGTATGTATTTTAAATATATATAAAGCGAGAGTTAGAGCTTGGAGGAGATGAAGGTTTATCAACTCAATTGTCCCTTTTTGTATGTTGACTTCCAACCGTGATGAGCACCGATGAAGTTTATCCGCAATACTTTTAGGGTGTATTCCACTGTTTTATTTCAAAAGAATGTTATTTTCTCCAAATACAGATTGAGCTATATCGTATCATACATGGTTCTTTAATACAACAAGTCAACATTTATGGTTTGCATTTCCAGATGTGCTACAGGTGAGGCCTGGCAGGAGATCATGTTATCTTGTCTCCCAGGAAGACATTGTGAAAAAGAGCCAACGCGTCATGAAACAGAGCTTAACTGTGGAACTTATTTTGCTTTCTTCTACTTTGTTAGTTTCTACATGCTGTGTGCCTTCTTGGTGAGTACACATCCAGAAGGATTCTTGGTATTTTCCATTTAATGAATAAAGTATTCAGTTGAAATATATAGCACTCAAGAAAAAGTACAGGTCATATTGTATTCTGTGGATTAACCTCTAATCTCCAACCTTCCATTGCAACTTTTGAGTAACAACGTTAATACAGAATGTAGCCTAGTGCTATTATGTGTTGTTCATCTAATGAACTTTGAGAAATGATAGTCTGTATCAGTTTCTCATTATTGACAGGAAGTGTTGTGGAATCAGTTCTCAAACTCTGACAGAACTCTTCAGTGCTTAGTTTCAATTCTTATAAGAATGACCATGTGAAAGGGCATTTAGGTAAACAGGCAGGTAAACGTAGTCCAGGCTCCTTTTCTACAATTCTAAACAGCAAGTTTTAGAAGCAAATTACACTTTTTAATGGCATACTTTCATACAGCTGTCAATTAAAATCCCAGTCTGCACTTTTTCCCATCTGGCAGCTATTTTATTCCACTGCTTTCTTGAGTGATTGAGGCACTTTTCAAGCAGGATCCTTACGAATTAATTTAAATCAATATCCTATGGAGTCATTAAGACACCAATGCAAATTTAGTTGCCCACTGAACAAAGCATCCACATGAAAGATCAGACAGATAAGTTTAGAACTTGTCTTTATGGAATGAGGGGAGGCAGAAGTTTACTTTAAATATTTGAAGTCGTCCACCCTCAACCCCATCCCATTAACTAATTACCTAAATGTAAGTCACATGCAATCTTTGCAGGCCAAATAATTGTGAATCTCTCCAGATACCTGTGTCAGTGAGCAGCACATTGGCACAATGTTAGGAAGCTTGAAGCCTTAAATACACAATGTCTTTCAGTACAGTTTCCAAGTAGATACCTTGCATCCCTCCAATCCTCAAGTGTGCATTAATTAACATTTCCTTGTACCCCACTCCTCAACTTACTATTACATAAATAAAGGATTAGAAACATACAAAAAAACCTGGCTAAAAGAATCAGCGATTACATTTTAAGATGTGTTATTCTAGATCACCAAATTATGTTATAATCTCAGACCTAATCGACAGTTTAAGTTGTGACCTGGCCAGAGACCAATAATTTTTGAAGTAGACAAAATGTTAGTTCCCAGGGAGAAGAGAATACATGCAATATCTGAGTGTATTATCACTGGACTGTTAATCCAGAGACCCAGGTAATGTTCAGGGGACCCAGTTTCGAATCCCACTTCAGCTGATGGTGGAATTTGAATTCAATCAATATCTGGAGTTAAAAAGCTAATGATGACCATTAATCCATTATCGACTGTTGGGAAAACTCATCTGGTTCACTAATGCCTTTAGGGAGGGAAACTGCCATATTTACCTGGACTGTCCTACAAGTGACTCCAGACACATAGCAATGTGGTTGACTTTTAACTACCCTCTGGCAATTAGGGATGGGCAATAGCAAGCTTCGAAGCCAGCAATGTCTGCATCCTGTGAAAACATATTAAAAACTCAATAAGAGAATAAAGCCACAAATTTTTATGGTTTTGAGCAAATAACAATAACATACCATACAAGTTACAACAGTAATACAATCTACACTACATGTAGAACTTATTTGTAGCACCCAGATTTAACATGTGGTAAACATGGATAACAACTGACTAATAGCACTTAGACCTTGGTACTTGTTCTAACAGTAGAGAGATGTTTGACAGCACAGAGGTGTCTGTCTGTTCTTTGGACTTAACTCACTTTACAGAACACATGTAGCTCAGCTGCTTTCTCTGCTGGACAGTTAAAAATCAACATTCCTAACAATGACAGTTAAAAATCAACATTCCTAACAATGACAGTTAAAAATCAACATTCCTAACATGTCTCCTTCCCATAATACTGACTTCTCTTACTCAGTTTGTCTTCTTTGAACTCCTGTTCAGTGACCCCTGAACTTCAGTGAGCTTAAACTAGTCTGGCTTTGGTGGTGGTGGTGGTGGGCAGTAAGGGGGATTGGGGGAGGAACCCTAAGCAGTAGTGAAAGAAAATAGTGAAAGTGAGGCTGGTATGGAACTTAAAGAGACTGAGTTAAATAGGCAGGCAAGAGTACAGCAGAGGATGCGGGAAGTCCGATGAATTAAAATGCAGTTATTTCAATGCAAGAGGCTTGACAGGTAAGGCAGATGAACTCTGCATGGATGGGAATATGGGACTGGGTTATCATAACTATTATGCAAACATGGCTGAGGGAGGGACAGGACTGGCAGCTCGGTGTCCATGGTTTGGATGTAATGGGAAGGATAGAAAAGAGGCAAGAAAGGAGAGGGAGTAGCGTTTTTCGATTAAACATCATAACAGTACTTAGAGAAGGTATTCCTAAGGGATCATCCGGTGAAGCCAATGGGTGGAGCTGAGAAATAAGAATTGGATGATCACTTTGATGAGATTTTACTATAGGCCCTCCAATAGTCAGTGGGAAAATGAGGAGCAAATATGTAGGGAGATTGCAAGTAGGTGTAAGAACAATACAGTGTAATAGGAGAGGATTTTAACTTTCTAAACATAGACTGGGATTTCCATGAAGTTAAGGGCTTGGATGGAAAGGTATTTGTTAAGTTTGTTCTCAACTAATATGTGGATGGCCCTACTAGAGAAGAGGTAAAACTCGACCTCCTCTTGGAAATAAGTCAGAAGTCACACGACACCAGGTTACAGTCCAACAGGTTAATTTGAAATCACAAGCTTTCTGAGTGCTGCTCCTTTGTCAGGTGAAATCAACCTCATAACCTGGTGTCGAATGAATTCTGATTTTGTTCACCCCAGTCTAATGCCAGCACCTCCACATCTTGGGAAGTTAGGCTGGGCAAGTGACTGAGATGTCAGTAGGGGAGCACTTTGGAACCAGCTACCATAATTCTATTAGTTTTAAAATAGTAATGGAAAAGGATAGGCCGAGTTCAAAATTAAAGTGCTAAATTGGGAGAAGGCCAATTTTGATGGTATCAGACAGGAACTTTGATTGGGAAGGCTGTTTGCAGACAAAGGGATGTCTGACAAATGAGAGGTTCTCAAAAATAAAATTACAAGAGTTTAGGGATAGTATGTTCCTGCTAGTGTAAAGGGCAAGGCTGGCAGGAGTAGGGAACACTGGATGACTTGAGACAAAAAGAAGGGGGCATATGTCAAATGGGATCATGTGAATCCTTTGAGGAGTATAGGAGTATATTTAAGAGGGAAATCGAGAGGGCACAAAGGGGACATGGGATAGCTCTGGTAGATAAGGTTAATAAGAATCCAAAAAAATTCTACAAGTATATTAAGGGCAAAAGAGTAACTGGGGAGAGAATAGGGGCCCTTAAACATCAATGAGGAATCACAGGAGATGAGATCCCAAATGAATATTTTCCAACACTATTTCCTGTGAAGAAAGAGATGGAAGCTCAGGAACTTGGGGGTAAATAGTGGTGTCATGAAAAGAGTCTGGATTACAGAAGAGGGGGTACTGGACTGAAGAAGGGCTTATGCCCGAAACGTCGATTCTCCTTCTCCTTTGATGCTGCCTGACCTGCTGCGCTTTTCCAGCAACACGTTTTTAAGCTCTGATCCCCAACATCTGCAGTCCTCACTTTCTCCTAGGTCTTAAAGCACATACAGATAGACAAATCCTCAGGACCTGATCCCAGAATATTGTGAAAAGCTAGGAAAGAAATTTCCCCAAGCAGAGATATTTGTAACATTCATAGTCACAGATGCAATGCTGGAAGACTGGAGGGTGGCTAAAGCTATACCATTATTTAAGAAAGGTGGCAAGAAAATGCCAGGGAGCCACAGACTGGTGAGCCTGATGTCAGTGGTTGGCAGGTTGTTGAATGGGATTCTGAGAGACAGGATTTACAGACATTCAGAAAGGCAAGGTATGATTAGGGTTAGTCAGTATGGCTTTGTGTGTAGGAAGTCATGACTCTCAATCTTTTTGAAGAGGTGATCAAGAAGGTAGATGAAAGCAGAGTGGTAGACATTGTCTACATGGACTTTAGCAAGGCTTTCAACAAGGTTCCACATGGTAGATTGGTTAGTAAGATTAGATCAAATGGGGTCCAGGGAGAGCTAGCGAATTGAATACAAAATTGGCTTGACAGTAGGAGACAGAAAGTGGTAGTAGAGGGTTGTTTTTCAAACTGGAGGCCTGTGACCAGCAGTGTGCTGCAATAATCGGTGCTTGGTCCACTGTTGATCATTTCTATAAACAATTTGAATAAGAATATAAGAGGTATGGTTACTAAGTTTGCAGATGACACCAAAATTGGTGGATGGTGAAGAAGGTTATCTGAGAACACAACAGGATCTTGATCAACTGGGCTAGTGGGCTGAGGAATGACAGATGGAATTTATTTAAGATAAATCCATGGTCTTGCATTTTGCAAAGACAAACCAAAGCAAGACGTACACAGTTAACGGTAGGGCCCTGGGCAATGCGTTGAACAGAGAGAATTAACAGTGCAGGTACATAGTTCTTTGAAAGTGGTATCACAGATGGGCAGGGTGATGAAGGTGTTTGGCACAGTTGTCTTCTTTGGTCAGAACATTGAGTACTGGAGTTGGGACATCATATTACGGCTGTACAAGATATTGGTAAGGGTACATTTGGAATACTGCAAAAAATACTCAGCATCCTCCTATACAAAGGATGTTATTAAACTGTAAAGGGTCAAAAAGATTTACAAGGATCTTACTCAGACTTGCAGGATTTGAGTGATCAAGAGAGGCTGGATGGAGACTTATTCCCTGGATCATAGGAAGCTGAAGGGTGACCTTGTAGAATTTTATAAGATCATGGGCATAGATAAGGTGAATAACCAAGATCCTTTCCCCAAGTTAGGGGAGTCCAGAACTAAAGTGCATAGATTTAAGTTGCGAGGTATAAGATTTAAAAGGGGCAACTTTTTCATACAGAGGGTGGTACATTTTTTAGAACAAGCTTCAGAGAAAGTGGTAAAGGTAAGTACAGTTACAACACTTAAAAGGCATTTGGACAGGTAAATGGATAGAAAGGTGAGGGGGGATATGGGCCAAATGCAGTCAAATGGGATGAGTTCAGTTTAGGCAATCTGGTCGGCATGAACAAGTTGGGCCAAAGAGTCTATGTCTGTGATGTATGACTCTGTTACCAATCAAAATAATTGCAAAAAGCCTCTCTTCCATCAGCTTTGTAGAGAAGCTTATCACTTATGGATTGCAGTTGTTCAAGAAGGCAGGTCAAATCCACCATCTTAAGGATGGTTAGGGATGGGTATTAAATACTGGCTAAGGTGTAATGTCCACATCTTGGGAGCAAGTAATGTTTTAAAATGTTCATCTCATTAGCACCTTATTCCCACCTAAAACAGGATGGTAAAATTTTAAGGCTCAAAAAATGTGTAGTCCATGTTGCAATCACTTTGATATTTCTCTCTGTTTCACCTCTTCTGTTCCTCCTTTTATTTTATATTGTTCTTTTCTCTTAAATAATTTGATTTTATCCCTATCACCTTCTGGTACTTTCTTTTCTTTCCTTTTGGAAAGTCACTGATGAGTGATATATGTCAGGAATTGAGTCACTAATAGTAGCAATCTGCACTTGGCATGGAGATTATGCAAATATTGTGGCTATCCAACTTCAAAAGATATCAAATGAATCTGTCTGTCTCTTCATCCCTGTCTCATAGATGTTTGTAATTCGTCTCTCTCTCTCTCTCTCTCTCTCTCTCTCTCTGTCTCATGGTCATAGCACAGGTCTCCTGTAATCATTAAAAGATATACAGTGAAAGACTTAGTTTTTAAAGTGAGCTAATAATTTTCAATAAAGGAAAAAAATATATTATAGCTCTTATTTCTTTCTCTGCCTCTCTCTACTTCTGTCTTTCTTGCACTCTCTGACCCTAATGTTTATCTTTCTTCTCTCTAATTCTGATGCCTATCTAATTTTTTCTGTCATGCTGTTACTGTCACTTTCTCTGAGCTCAATTTTGCCTCATCTCAGATGCAAGTGTTTTGACATGGTGGTGAACCCTTCTGTTAATTAAACCAACACCCAGAAAAGCTCACCTTGCTTCATAATCTGTTAAAATATGAGTAACAGACAACTCCCAAATTTCACTATTTAAGTAAAATAATATCAATTTGTTCTTTAACTCTAAAAGTGAATATTAAACAAGAACTATTCACAACTCTTAAACCCCCCTTTCTCTTAATTGCTTATCATCTGCATCTAACTGTCTAACAAAATGCTGTTCCAATGAGACACTTACGAAAATTACATCAATTCAATTTCAAAACCGCCCAGCGGTTGTCGTCTTCAGTGTCTTTCTTTTTCCTGCTGAAGGTCTCCCTGAATTGTCGTCTTTTTATTGCGAATATATTTCATATGAAAAGGAACCTTTGATATAGAGTGTTTTCTAATCTCTTGGGTCTCTCTCAATGGCAGTTGCTCTGTCTCCAACTTTCAAAATGCCTGCATTTTTATTTCCCCAACATCGGTTCATCTCATTGGTTCCATGTTGGCAAAACAATAAATTCAAGCTCAATTAGGTTTTAGTATCCTGGGGTATAATTTAAACTGGTTAAATATGAGTTGTTGTCCAAACAGTAACCAACTCAGGTATCCATTTCACAGCCAAATGTTACATACATTCAATTTTCTAGTACATTCTGCGACTGCCATCTAGTCATATCCTTGTTATCTCTCAGTTCAGAACAGCATTCACACTCTCTTAAAGGTACAGTACACACCTTCAACTTTATAACACAAGTAATAATTAGCAAAAAATGAGATAATTAATTCGCTTCAGAATACATCTGAAATTTTAAAAACTAAAACAACATTGATCTGAAGACTATCTTCTCTCTACAGGTCTTTCTATCCCACCCCTCTGTTGCTTATCACATTTCAGAAATTTAAAGCTACAAATGTGTTACCACAACATTTTGATTTTCATACCTATCTATGTTTTCCCCAGACCTTTACACAAAAGCAATGGTTCTGCACCTGAACTGTAAAGTCAGGGATGACATTGACTGGATTGCCTTGCAGCAATTTAAGGCAATGATCATTAATGGCTCAGGGTGAACATCTTGGAGAATGGCCATCTCTAAGAGTCACATGGGAACTGTGTCTCCTGTTGGGACTACAGTTAATCTCCCCAAAGCAAAGCCACCTTGCCAAATAGGATCTTAAGGATGAGTTTGGAGGCTGAAGGGCATTTAATGAGGCATTAAGGTGCCTGCTAGGGACTCCAAATTGTCTTTTGCCTTTGCCCCAACTGAGCCCAGAGCAGAAAAACCTGTGGATGCTAGGTGCTTTGGTGAATATGAAAAGTTTACATTATTGGGATTCAGAGTGGCATTTCAGTCAGTGTGTAGTGATAGTATCAAGAGTGTGGTGCTGGTAAGGCACAGCAGGTCAGGCAGCATCCAAGGAGCAGGAAAATCAATGCTATGGACATAAGCCCTTTATCAGAATGCTGCCTGACATGCTGTATTTTACCAGCACCATACTCGACTCTAATCTCCAGCATCTGCAGTCCTCACTTTTGCCTTGTAGGGATAGTATGTTTACTTTGCAAATATATGAATATGCATGAATGTTAAATTGCTATATAAATCAAATGTAGATCTTCTGCACGTGGTTTAAATGGATCCTTATGTTCCCTTATATTTAAAGTAGTCATTGCCCAGTAATATTTTATTACCAATTACATCGTAAAGGCAGAATATCATACTATTTTTTCTTTTGAAGCTTGAATTTATTCCACATTTGCTAACTAAATTTCTCTTCCTCTCAGATTATCAACCTCTTTGTAGCTGTAATCATGGATAATTTTGATTATTTAACCCGTGATTGGTCTATTCTTGGTCCACATCATCTGGATGAATTTAAGAGAATCTGGGCTGAGTACGATCCTGAGGCCAAGTAAGTGCAGCAACTTAAAACACGACATTTGAAACTTGCTTTTTAGATTAATGTATTTAATTTGGTATTTTGTGCTTCTGATTAATATCACAAACCCTCAGCTATATGCAGTAATTATAATAGCTTTGACTCTCATAACGGCCATAATGCAGTAGCTTATTTCACAAATGCCAGGCTTAGAGTCATAGAGTTTGACAGCATGGAGAAAGGCCCTTTGGCCCAAACTGGTCCATGCCAACCAAAATGTCCACCAACACTAACCCAATTTTCCTGCACTTGGTCGATATCCTTCTAAACCTTTCCTATCCATGTAGTTGTCTAAATGCCTTTTAAATGTTGTTAATATGCCCACCTCAACCACTTCCGCTGACAGCTCATTCTATATGTGTTCCACCCTCTGTGTAAAAAAAAGTTGCCCCCCAGGTTCCCTTTTATTCTTTCCCCTCTAACCTTAAACTGATGCCCTCTAGTCCTTGATTCCCCAGCTCTGGGAAAAAGACCAAGTGTATTCATCCTATCCATGCCTCTCATGATCTTATATATTTCTATAAGATCCCCCTCAATCTCCCACTCTAAAGAAAAAAAGCCCTAGCTTTCCTATAAGTCAGATCATTGAATCCAGACAACATCCTTGTAAATTTCTTCTGTACTCTTTCCAGTTTAATAACATCCTTCCTATAGCAAGATGACCAAAACTGAACATAATACTCCAAGTGCGGCCTCACCAGCATCCTTTACAACTACAGCATAACTTCCCCACTTCTATACTCAGTGCCCTGACTGATGAAGGCCAGTGTGACAAAAGCCTTCTTCACTGCCCTGTCTACCTGTGACTCCACTTTCAGAGAACCGTGCACCTCAACTCCAAGGCCCTTCTGTTCCACTCCCCTCCTTAAGGTCTACCATTCACCATGAAACGCTTATCTTGAATAGACTTTCCAAAATGCAAGACCTCACACTTATCTATATTAAACTTCAATTGCCATTTCTCAGCCCACTTTCCCAGCTGATCAAGGTCCTGCTGCAATTTCTGATAATCTTCCTCACTGTCCATGGTGCCTCCTATTTTAGTGTCATCTGCAAACTTACTAATCATGCCATGTACATTCTCATCCAAATCATTGATATAAATAACAAACAGCAATGGGCCAAGCACTGATCCCTGAGGCACTCCACTAGTCACAGAGCTATAGTCTGACAAACATCTTTCCACTATTACCCTCTGCTTCCCACCATCAAGTCAATTGTGTATCCAATTTGCCATCTCCCCCTAGATTCCATGTGATCTAACCTTCCAGAGCAACCTACAATGTGGAACCTTATCAAAGGCCTTTCTGAAATCCATATAGACTACATCTACTACCCTGCCCTGCGCTCGTCAACCTTCCTGGTCACTTCATCAAAGAACGGCATGGTGGCTCAGTGGTTAGCACTGCTGCCTCACAGCGGCAGGGACCCCGGTTCAATTCCCGCCCGCAACTGTCTGTGTGGAGTTTGCACATTCTCTCTGTGTCTGCGTGAGTTTCCTCCCACAGTCAAAGATGTGCAGGTCAGGTGAATTGGCCATGCTAAATTGCCCATAGTGTTTGGTGCATTAGTCAGGGGTATTTGTAGGGGAATGGGTCTGGGTGGGTTGCTCTTCGGAGGGTCGGTCGGTGTGGATTTGTTGGGCCAAAGGGCCTGTTTCCACACTGTAGGGAATCTAATCATCTAATCTAATCAACTCTAACAAATTTGTGAGGCTTGATCTCCCACGCACCCAGCCTTGCTGACTGCTCCTAATCCAACCCTGTCTTTCCAAATGCATATATAGCATATCCCTCAGAATCTACTCAAGTAACTTAACTATCACAAGTGTTCAGCTTACTGGTCTATAGTTCCCAGGTTTTTCTGTGAAGCCCTTCTTGAATAAGGGCACAACCTCACTACCCTCCAGTCTTCCGGGACCTCACCTGTGGCTAATGATAATGCTAAAATGTCAGCCATGGTTCCCACAAGTTCTTCTCTAGCCTCTTGATGTGTTGTTGGATATATCTAGTCAGGACCTTATCCACCTTCATACATTCTAATACATCCAACACCTCCTCTACTGTGATATGGACTGTCCCCAAGATATGGCCACTAACTTCCCCAAGTTCCCAACTCTTCATGTATTTCTCTATCGTAAACACAGCGAAAAAATATTCATTGAGGACCTCGCCCATCTTCTTTGGTCTGCACATCCATTTGGTCCTTGAGGAGTCCTATTCTCCCTCTAGTTATTCTTTCTCCTTCAATATACTTAAAGAACCTCTTTGGATTCAAGGCTATCTCGTGCCCCCCTTTCACCCTCCTGATTTCCTTCTTCAGTAAACTCCTGTATTCCCTATATACATCCAGGGATGGACTATGGTTTCTGTCTCTTAAACACAGAACTAAACATTGTATGCAAATATAACAATGATGTTTCTCTTTGCAATATTGAGGAATATATGTAGGAAAAAGAAAAAAATTGCAGAAACCAGTTGCTGTAGAGGTTTCTGCGCTGTTGTGCTGTCCTGCCTTGTCCCCAGTTGTGTAAGTGAAAGAGCCATAACACTTGATATACAGCTCTGCCATAAACAATATGGTAGAATCATCAGAGCTTATGCCTCAATCTTAATTCCAGTGACGATGCAAAGAACAATTTCTACTCTGACTGTGTTGAAAACCTCACTGCCATCCAAAAGGAAGCAAAGAATCATCCATCTGGTGAACTTTAATTCCAAAGTTGATTATGACTTCGATGAGTGAACCATAGTCTGTGGGAAAAGCCAATGCAAATAGAGTCCTTCTGCCAATGTTAAATTCGAGTGATGATTAATCAAAGTGGTCTGATTATACAAAACATCCTCCATCACCAGAAGGATAAACTCAAAGCTACATGGAGACATCTTAGAACAAAGCATTGGGGCCTTAATTGCTTGGGTCCAAAATTGTTATTTGATCTTTGCAAGAGATCCATGCGTGCTGATCAGACGATTGACTTGTTCAGTTAATAATGAGCATTCACTTAGAATCAAAATGACTCAAAGCCCAAAAGCCCAGGATGAAGATGATCAAAGATATAGCCTTAAAACTGTCCAATCAAGTGTAGCTCACAACCAGTCTGGAAAGTTTTCACACATCTAAGACTCAGCTGTACTAGGCTCTTGTGCCCAAACCATTCATTTAAAACATTGTCATCACCAGTACTGATTTAATAGAAATGATGCTCAAATATGTGACCTCCTCGAATGCAGCTGTCATTGCCTGATGGAACAAGTCAAGAAGACCACTTTCTATGAGCTGAAGGTTGACAATTCATGTTTTAGCTATGTCCTGTGGGGCTCCGGGTATTTCCTTCTGCACTCTTCATTGAACCAAAGTTGATGCTCAGCCAAAACGTTTGGAACTTTGTTCCACAAACAACAGTGAATGCTGGATCAGTTATTAATTTTAAATCTGAGATACATCAATTTTTGTTAAGCAAAGGTATTAAGGGATATTGACAAAAGGCAGATATATGGAGTTAGGCCACAGATCAGCCATGACCTCATTGAATGTTGGAACAAGTTAAAGGGGTAGTATAGCCTCCACCTGTTCCTATGATCCTATATCGTTGCAGGGAAAATGGTGGAGCAGTAATGGCAGGAGTTTCTGAGGTAATTCAGAAGGCACAGAAATTCATTGCAGGGAAAAAGAAACATACTAAGGGTAGGATGAGGTTACCATGGCTGGCAGGGGAAGTCAGGGACAGCATAAAATCAAATGAAAAAGCGTAGTTTATGGTGAAGATTAGTGGGAAGCCAGAAGATTGAGAAGGTTTTAAAAACTAGCAGAAGGCAATGAAAAAACAGTAACAGAGGAATAGATGAAATATGAGAGAATGCTAGCTAGTAATATAAAAGAAGATTGCAAGAGATTTTTAGATATGTAAACTGTGTTATGGATTAGGCCAGACCACTCAAAATATTCTTCAGCAGTCAGCCCGAGACCTAACTTTGCAATTTGTTTTGGTAAATGTCTAGTGAAAATTTCCCAGCGTAAGATAGCTGGTTTGACTACTAGATTTTAAAACAGACAAAAACTTTATTCACAAAATTACACAATGAAACACAAAGAACAGACTCAAAGAACCTCTACAGAATGCAGGCTATTCAACTAGACTTAATTATGCTGTTCCAAATATACACAACAGTCCCAATAAGCAAACTCCCTTTAAAAACCATTTTAAAGGATCACATGCTTACAAGTTGAAGTTGAAGGGCAGAAAAGAGAGAGAGTTTCCATACAGTTCCCTGTTGAACGTCCCAATTCAAGACTGAACTAAAACTGCTCAGCTCAGCTCAGCTAGCTTAGAGAGCTGACCATGCCCCTTTCTATATACAGGTCACTTCTAAAGCATGACCACTTTAGCCTGAAGTCTCATCTGTTTACACATTAAACAAAGGCCTCTCAAAATTCTTTTCATCTCTGTGCCAAACCAAACTAATTGGAGTCCGGCCCGGTTTATTGCCCCTCTGAACGAAATCAAGGACAGAGTCTCCTTGAACCAAGGAACAGCTTTTTTATAAAAAAGGACTAGCTTCGTGACACCCCCCCCCCCCTTAAAAAAAACCCTCAACTACAAAAGATGGCTTCATTTTTAACCTTTCAAAATCCTGGTTAGTAGTTTAAACACACGTATACATTATAACTAGAAACCACATGCAAATTCAGGTCACGGGACACCCACCACTGAACGCCTCCGTATCTCATTCAAGTCTCAATAACGCATCGGCAATCACGTTTTCACGACCTGCCACATGCACAATTGTCAAAGTGAATGCTGCAACAGCAAGCTCCATCTAAACAATCTGGCATTTTTGTCCTTAAATTATTCCACAAATGTCATTGGATTGTGACAGTATGTACGGTTTTCTCAGATGCATTGCTGATAATATAAAGGCTGAAATGTTGTAATGCCAACACCAATCTTAAACGTCTTTCTCCACTGTTGCATATTTCTGTTGATGAACTTTCAACTTCCTGGAAAAATACCCAATGGGTCTTTCTATTCCCTCGTCATCTTCCTTCAGGAGCATTGTACCAACACCCAAATCACTGGCATCAATAGACACCTTGAAAGGCTTCATGTAATCCGGTGTGGCTAATACTGGAGCAGTAGTTAACACAATTTTTAGGCTGTCAAATGCCTTTTGACAGTCCTCTGTTCACTGAAACTTCTTGCCCTTTTTTAACAATTCGATGAGTGGAGCAGCCACACTGATATAGTTTGGCACAAACTTTCGATGAAATCCACTTAACCCCAGGAACCGTAGTACTGAATTTTTTGTTGACAGTGTGGGAAATTCCCCATTACTTTCATTTGGCATTTCGTGAGACCATTTCTCCATGTCCAATAACATAGCCCACGACGGTGACTTGGGCTTTAGCAAATTCACTTTTAGCTAGGTTTACCACCATGCCTGCCTTCCGAAGTTGATTGAACAAGTCCGATAAATGCTGTAAATGTTCCTTCCATGAGTGACTAAAATCACCAGGTCATCAATGTACACCACACAATTAGGTAACCCTACAATGACTTTCATTCAGTCTCTGAAACATGGCTGGAGTGTTTTTCATGCCAAATGGCATGACTTTGAACTGATAGAGTCCATTTGGCGTTACGAAAGCAGAAATTGCCTTTGCTCTCTCCAACAGAGGTACTTGCCAGTAGCCTCTGAGCAAGTCCAACTTAGAAATGTAAGTTGCTTGTCCTACTTTTTCGACACAGTCCTCCAATTGTGGAATTGGAAATGCATCAGTCTTTGTAACGGCATTGACTTTGCGATAGTCTACACATAACCATTGGATGCCATCTGGCTTTGGCACCATGACTATAGGTGAGCTCCAGTCAATGTGACTCATTTCGACTTTGCCATCTTGGAGCATGCGCTTTATCTCCTTCTGACCTGTGCCAACTTTAGAAGGTGACGCCTATAAGGACTTTGCTTAATTGGAACAGCATCTCTTATATCTACATCATGCATAATTAGGTTAGTACTTCCCAGTTTATTTCTGCATATCTCCCCATGTGATAGCAATAACTATTTCAGGTCATTTTGATTTTCTTGTGGAAGGTAACTCAATAATTTATCCCAATTTTTGGCAACTTCTTCATTCTCCAATTTGATTTGAGGAATATCCAATTCAGAATCCTCTGAACTTGGTTCTTCCTTCAGTGCTGTGATCGTTAACACCTTCTCCTCTTGCTTTCCTTCCCTATCAAAATACCTTTTAAGCATAGTCACATGACATACTCTGTGAGATTTCTTCTTGTCTGGAGTCCTTATCAACTAGTTCTTCTCACTCAATTTCTTCTCAACTTGATAAGGTTCACTAAACCTTGCTTTTGAAGGCTCACCTGTCACTGGAAGTAACACCAATACCTTATCCCCAATTGCAAAACTGTGAATATGTGATTTCTTATCTGCTTCTTGTTCCATTGTAAGCTGTGATACTTTTAAACGCTGTCTAGTCAACTCTCCAGTTCTACTTAATCGTTCTCTAAAATTTGACACATAGTCCAAATAGGTGCTCTCTGAATTTTGACTTATCAATTTCTCCTTAATCAATTTTAATGGTCCTCTTATTTCATGCCTAAACATTAATTCAAGTGGACTGAATTTGGTTGATTCATTTGGTGCATCTCTGATCGCAAAAAGTACAAGTGGAACTCCCTTAGCCCAATCATCTGGATAATCCTGACCATAAGCCCTCAGCATGGTCTTCAGTGTTTGATACTGGCAGTGCTAGAGAGATCTTCACTGAGATCTACCTTTCCCTTTCCACGTGAGGATTTCTCTTTACCCCAATTTCTATCCTTCATGGACTGAAATTGATTCTGGAAGCCAAACCATGTTTTATGGACCAGCTCATAATCATCAGCCACTTCAGCTGCTAACCTTACAGTTTTAGCTCTCTTCTCTTTCACTTGAGTTTGCACTACTTCAGGCAGTGAATGTTTGAATTCCTCCAAAACAATTACCTCTCTAAGGGCATCATAGGTTTGCTCGATTTTTAAAGTTCTTAGCCATCTATCAAAATTACTCTGTCTGATCCATTCAAATTCAATGTAAGTTTGACCAGGGTCCCTCCTTAGATTCCTGATATGTTGTCTATAGGTTTTTGGTAAAACCTCATATGCACTTAAAATGGCTTTTTTCACTTCCTCATACTCCCCAAATACCTCCTCTGATAGAGATGCGAATACCTCACTCGCACTACCTACAAGTTTTGTTTGGATCAACAAAACCCAAATTGCCACTGGCCACTACATTTGTTTAGCCACCTTTTCAAATGAGATGAAAAAGGCTTCCACATCCTTCTCATCAAATTTAGGCAATGCTTGAACATACTTAAACAGTTTCTCATACTTTAAACAGCTTCTGACTACCAGAGCTTGCTCATCTTCACTCTCTTCCTCACTAAGCCTACCCTGAGCTTTATCTCCAGCCTTTGAAGTTGACTTTCCTTTTTAAGTGGAGAAAGTGAGGACTGCAGATGCTGGAGATCAGAGCTGAAAATGTGTTGCTGGAAAAGCGCAGCAGGTCAGGCAGCATCCAAGGAACAGGAGAATCAGGAATGAAGAAGGGCTTATGCCCAAAACGTCAATTCTCCTGTTCCTTGGATGCTGCCTGACCTGCTGTGCTTTTCCAGCAACACATTTTCAGCTCTTTCCTTTTTAAGTGTCAGTTTTTGAAGTTCAAAAGCTCTCTCGTTTTCTTTCTCTGCTCTCTTTTTCTCTCTGTTCTCCTTCTCTCTCTTTTTCCCTCTCTTCTGCTTTTAATCATAGCTCAAGCTGTTTCATTTCTGCTGCCCTTTCCTTATATCTCGCTTCCAACTCAAGCTGCTTTATTTGCAATTGAATTCTTGCCATCTCTATAGATTCTGATGGTTTCTTCAGCAAGTTTAAATGCTGACCTATGCTCTAACTATCTCTCCTTTCCTCATAGACCCAGGCAGTTCCAATTCTAGCTTCTCTGCTAATTCTTGCAACTTGGTCTTATTCACTTTTTGCAAAACTTCCAAAGTCACTGCATCCACGTCCAGAAAACTTGTGGTGACTGAAAGAGCCATTACTATCCAAAGCTTTGCCTTCGGAATCAAACCAACACCTGAAATAAAGACACTAGCACCTACCACTCGATGTTTAAAATCCCGCAAAGAGCCCCCAGTCTGTTATGGACTAGGCCTTAAGCAGGCAGCCCTAGACCTAACTTCGCAATTTATTTTGGTAAGTGTACAGTGAAAATTACCTGCAGTAAGATAGCTAGGTTAACTACTAGATTTTAAAATAGACAAAAAACTTTATTCAGAAAATTACACCATGAAACACAAAGAACAGAATAAAGAACCTTATAGAACTCAGCCTATCCAACTAGACTTAATTATGCTGTTCCAAATATACACAACAGTCCCAATAAGCAAACTCCCCTTTAAAAACCACTATAATGGAACACATGCTTACAGGTTGAAGTTGAAGGACAGAAAAGAGAGAGCGTTTCCACACAGCTCCCGGTTGAACGTTCCAGTTCAAGACTAAACTAAAACTGCTTAGCTCAGCTCAGCTCAGCGCACTAGAGAGCTGACCTCTCCACTCTCTTTACTCAGGTTACTTCTAAAGCATGACCACTTTGGCCTGAAGTCTCATCTGCTTACGCATACACAAAAGGCCTCTCAAAATCATTTTCATCTCTGTGCCAAACGAGTCTATCGGAGTCCGGCCCAGTGTATTGGCCTTCTGAAAAAAATCAAGGACAGAGTCTCCTTGAGCCAAGTAACAGCTTTTAGAAAAAAAGTACTAGCTTTGTGACAACTGTAAGAGAGAGGCAAGAGTGGACATTTAACTGCTGAATATGAGATTGGAGAATTTGTGTTAGGGAACAAAAAATTGGCAGAGGAACTGAATAGCTACCATGCATCAGTTCTCAGGCTAAAGGCCACCATTAGCATATCAGAACGTCAAGAAAATCAGGGGACAGAGATGAATGTCATGGCTATAAGTAAGGAAAACATGCTGTAGAAGCTAAAAGGTCTGAAGATGGATAAATCACCCAGACCAGATGGACTACACTCCCAAATTCTGAAGGCGATAGCTGCAGAGACTGTAGAGGCATGGTGGTGATCTTTCAAGCATCACTGGAGTCAGGAGGAGTGGAAAATGGATAATGTAATATCCCTGTTTAAGAAGTGCGGGAGGCGGAAGACAGAAAATTATGAACCAGTTAGCCTGACCTCGGTTGTTTATAAGATTTTAGACTAGGCAAAAGTGAGGACTGCAGATGCTGACACTCAGAGTTGAGAGTGTGGTGCTGGAAAAGCACAGCAGGTCAGGCAGCATCCAAGGAGCAGGAGAATTGACATTTCGGGCAAAAGCACTTCATCAGGCTGGGAGCCAAGGGGGTGGAGAGATAAATGGGAGGAGAGTGGGGCTGGGGGGAAGGTAGCTGAGAGTGTAATAGGTGGATGGAGGTGGAGGTGAAGGTGATGGGTCAGAGGGAAGTGTGGAGCAGATAGGTGGGAAGGAAGAATAATAGGTAGGAGTTCAAGGGGGCGGTGCCAAGTTGGATGGTTGGACCTGGGATAAGGTGGAAGGAGGGGAAATGAGGAAACTGGTGAAGTCCACATTGATGCCATGACGTTGAAGGATCCCGAGGCAAAAGATGAAACCGTTCTTCCTCCAGGCGCTGGGTGGTAAGGGAGTGGTGATGGAGGAGGCCCAGGACCTGCATGTCCTCGGCAGAATCGGAGGGGGAGTTGAAGTGTTTGGCCAGGGGCGGTGGGGTTGGTTGGTGTTGGTGCCCTGGAGATGTTCTCTGAAGCACTCTGCGTGTTGGCGTCCTGTCTCCCCGATGTACAGGAGACCACATTGGGAACAACGGATGCAGTAAATGATGAGTGGAAGTGCAGGTGAAACTTTGATAGATGTGGAAGGGTCCTCTGGGGCCTTGGATGGAGGTAAGGGGAAGGTATGGGTGCAGGTTTTGCAACTCCTGCAGTGGCAGGGGAAGGTGCCGGGAGGGGAGGGTGGGACGGTGGGGGGCATGGACCTGATGAGGGAGTTTCAGAGAGAACGGTCTTTACAGAAAGTGGATGGGGTGGTGAGGGAAATACATCTCTGGTAGTGGGGTCCATTTATAGGTGGCTGAATGCTGGAGGATGATGCAATGTATATGGAGATTGGTGGGGTGGAAGGCGAGGACCGGGGGCGCTCTGTCCTTGTTGTAGTTGGTGAAGGGGGTTTCGAGGGCGGAGGTGCGGGAAATGGATGAGATGCTTTGGAGGGTATCATCAACCACGTGGGAGGGGAAATTGCAGACTTTAAAGAAGGAGGCCATCTGGTGTGTTCTGTGGTGGAACTGGTCCTCCTGGGAGCAAATGCGACGGAGGTGGAGGAATTGGAAATAAGAGATAACATTTTTAGAGGAGGCAGTGTGGGATGAGGTGTAGTCCAGGTAGCTGTGGGAGTCAGTGAGTTTGTAGACGTTGTCAGTGTTGAGTCGGTCCCTGTTGATGGAGATGGACCTTAAACAGTTCATCAACTTCACCAATGCATTCCACCCGACCTTAAATTCTCCGGGACCATCTCAAACACCTCCCTCCCCTTCATGGACCACTCCATCTCCATCAAGAACACCTCATCTTCTGCCTTGGGACCCTCCAACCCCATGGCATCAATGTGGATTTCACCAGATTCCTCCTTTCTCCTCTCCCCACCTTATCCCAGATCCAACCTTCCAACTCAACAGCGCCCCCTTGAACTGTCCTACCTGTCCATCTTTCTTCCCACCTACCCACTCCACCTTCCCCTCTGATTTATCAACTTTACCCTCACTTCCATCTACCTATTGCACTCTTAGCTACCTTACACCCCAGCCTCACCCCCCACCCCCATTTATCTGTCCATCCCCTGGGCTCCCAGCCTCATTTCTGATGAAGGGTTTTTGCCCAAAATGTTGAGGAGGCTGCTAAATGCTGTTAGAGGCAAGGATAGAGGACTGGCTGACTGACAGAAGGCAGAGAGTGGCGGTCTTTTTCAAGATTGCACACGGTGATAAATGGAATTGCACAGAAGTTAGCTTTTGGACCTCAATTATCCACATTATCCGTTAACAGTTTGGATGAAGGAACTGAGGGCATTGTTGCTAAGTTTGCAGATGAAATAAAGATAGTTGGAGAAACAGGTAACATTGAGGAAGTGGAGAGGCTGCAGAAGGAGTTAGGCAGGCTAGGGTAATGGACAAAGGGCAGGTGGAATAAACTGCTGAAAAGATTATACACTATGGGAGGAAGAATAGAGTATTTTCTATATGGGGAAAGACTTCAAAAACTTGAAACACAAAGGAGCTTCGGAGCCTTAGTTCAGGATTCTCTTAAGGTTAACATGCAGGTTGAAACAGAAGTTAGGAAGGCAAATACAATGTTCACATTCATTTCAAGAGACCTAGAATATAAGAGCAGAGATGTACTGCTGAGAATGTATAAGTCTCTGGTCAGATCACATTTGGGATATTGTGAGTGGTTTTGGCCCCTGTATCTAAGGAAAAGTGTGCTGGCCTTGGAGGGAGTCCAGAGAAGTTTTACAAAAATGTTCCCAGTGATGAAGAGCTTGACATATGAAGAATGGTTGAGGACTCTGGTGTACTTAATAGAGTTAATTTAAGGCTGAGAAAAAGAGATTTTTAATCTATATGAGTATCGAGATTTATGGGGAAAAGGCAAGGAAGTGGAACTGGGGGTTATCAGGTCAACCATCATGTCATTGAATGGCAGAACAAATTCAGTGAGTTGAGTGGCTTACTTCTACTCTTTCACTTTTTGGTTTAATAGTCTTACATTAGAGTTCTAGCAGCAGATGGCTGGGGAAGAAAGGGGATCATGTGGCAAAACTGAAAGTAGGCAATCTTTGTGTTGGAGAAACATGGGATCTTAAAACAACAAGCCAACATAAGATGTGCATACTTGTAATTAGAGTAAGATTTTGAATCCTTTAAATGATTGCAATTCCAACCGGCACCCTAGGAACCAACACAAGAAAAAGAAATGGCAGTTAGGGTGGGAGTTAGGGGTTAGTTAGAGAACTTAGGGAGGTCTGCTCACATTGACTTGTGTGGTCCCTGCACTTATCAGCATTCTTTGAAGAACTATATTGTAGATGCCCCATGCATATATCAGGAATATACAAAATTGACAGACTGTAATGTAATTTGGTTTTAGCACTGATTAAAACCAACAACACAAAATGAAATTGGTGTGCAACCACACAGGCAATCATGATGGCAAATACCCACTATCTTGGCAGCGGTCACAATTGTGTTGGGCACATTGGATATCTGCTCCTAGCCAATTAACATGCCTGTCCACAGGACCTCCTGGCCACAGTAAAACAAAATCAGCCTTCCATCTAATGCACTGATACTTCCAGTACTTCATTGGAGATCCTGGGCATTTACTGTTTGACCCACTATCTTTTATCAGTTTTCATCTTGTCTACAAATCCTCTCTCAAATCCACTTCCAGCACCTACTGCTTCACGAAATGATGAAGGGCTTCAATTGTTGCTGGCCTAGCATGAGCCTGGTAGCCGTATTGACAGTGGACTGTAATCTGGCACGAGAGAGGTTTGCAAGATAAATTTTTTGCAGGATAAGATTAAAGATATGCTTGACCATGCGTGTGGCACTACCATGCTGAAAAATGGCAATCCAATCGAGGAACACAAAACTGGATAACTATTGCATTCTGTGGGCCATCAGTATCAGCAGCAAAATGTATTCATCCACAACTGTAATCTCATAGCCAAATCCACCATTACCATGAAGATAGGGATATCAAACCTGGTTCAATGAAGAGTACGGGTGGGCATGCCAGAACCAGCAGCAGGCATACCTAAGAATGAGGTGTCAACCAAGTGAAGTTAAACATAGGTCTAACAGCATTCCAAATAGCAGAAGCAGCATGTAATAAGCAGGTTTAAGTAATCCCACAACGTACAGATGAGATCTAAAATAAAACAAAGAACTGCAGATGTTGGAGATGTGAAATAAAAGCAGAAATTACTGGAGAAATTCAGCAGGTCTGGTATCATCTTTGGGAAGAAAGCAGAGTTTATGTTTCAAGCCTGGTAACTTTTCATTAGAACTGATGTTCATCAGAACTCCTCAGTTCTGATGAAGAGTCACTGGATTCAAAACGCTAACTCTGCTTTCTCCCCACAGATGCAGTCAGACCTGCTGAGGTCAGATCTAAACTCTGCAGACTTGCTAAATCCAGCCACTAATGGTTCTAGACAATTACACAAGAAACTAACAGGAATTGGAGACTTCTCAAATATCCCCAACCTCAATGATGGGGGAGTCCAGCACACCAGTGCAAAAGGCAAAGCTGAAATATTTACCTCCATATTGAGTCAGAGTGCTAAGTAGATCATTCATCTCAACCTCCTGAGGTTCCAATATCACAGATGCAAATCTTCAACCAATTTAAGTCAATCCACATAACATCAAGATAAGGCTGAAGGCACTAGATATGAAAATACTCTGGGTCTTGGCAACATGCCAGCAATAGGATTGAAGGTATGCTGCAGAACCCACACTAGTAGCCAAGCTGTTCCAGTACAGTTACAGCATTAGCATCTACCCAATAATGTGGAAAATTGCCCAGATGAGTCCTGTGCACAAAAAGCAGGGCAAATCCAACCCGGCCAATTACTTTCCTAACAGCCTATTCTTGATCATAAGCAAACTGATGGAAGTTGTCATTGGCAGTGTTAACGAACAGAAGTTGGGTAGGAATAACCTGCTTACTAATGGTCAGTTTATGATCCACCGAGGCAACACAGCTCCTGACCTCATTACAGCCTTGGTCCAGACATCATTAAGAGCATAACTCCAGAGGTGAGATGACAGTGGCTAATAAATGGCAAGTGACATTTTTGACATATATGTAAGAGGTAACGACCATCTCTTCAAGACAGAATCAAACTATTGTCCCTTGAAGTTCAATGGCAATGCCTTTGGAATGTCATGCACAATCAACAACCTGGGCATCACCATTGACCAAAAACTGAATTGAATCTGTCTTGTAAATGCTGTGGCTATTAGAACAAGTCAGAAGCTAGGAATTCTGCTGTGAGTAACTCACCTCCTGACTCCACAATGCCTATCTACCATCTACAAATCATAGGGCAGGAATGTGATCAAATACTCTCCACTTGCCTGGAAGAATGTATCCCCAACACTCAACAAGGTTGACACCATCCTGGAGAAGGCAGTACACCTTCAACTTTATTCCTTACACCATTTGGCAGCAGCGTGTACCATTTACAAGATGCACTGCAATATCTCAGCAAGACTCCTCTGATAGCACCTTGCAAACCCACAATCCCTTGCACATAGAAGGGCAAGAACAACAAATGCAAAGGAGTACCACCCTGCAGGTTTCCCTCTAAACCAACATCACCCTGACTTGGAAGAATACTGATATTCTTCACAGTCTCAGAGTCAAAATCATGGAACTATCTCCCTAACCTCCTTAACTGTGGGCCTAACCAGAGTCGTCCACATTCCATGAGCAAATAAAAAAAGGGTTGTCAATCTAGAAGGAAAATGATGAAAAGTGTTATACAGTCACAGCTATACAGCACAGAAACAGGTCCTTCAGTCCAACTTGTCTGCACAGACCCATTTAGCAATCTGACCTAGTCCCATTTGCCAGCATTGGGTTCATATCCCTTTAAATCTTTCCTATTCATATACTCAACCAGATGCCTTTTAAATGTTGTAATTGTACTAGCCTCCACCACTTCTTCTGGCAAATTGGACTATACATGCACCACCCTCTGCGTGAAAAAGTTACCCTCTCATCTTACACCTATGCCATCTAGTTTTGGACTCCCCCACTCGAAGAAAAAGACCTTGGCTATTCGCCCTACCTAATCCCCTCATGATTTTATAAATCTCTGTAAGGTCACACCTCAGCTTCCAACGCTCCAGGAAAAAAAAACAGCCTATTCAGCCTCTCCCTATAACTCAAACCCACCAATTCTAGCAACATCCTTGTGTTATTTTCTGCATCCACTTAAGTTTAAGAACATCTTTCCTATTGAAGGGCAACCAGAATTGTATGCAGTATTCTAAAAGTGCTTCACCAGTGTCCTATACAGCCACAACATGAACATCCCAACTACTATATTCCATGTTCTGATCAATGAAGGCACGGGTGCCAACATAGAACTTCACAGTGCAGCACAGGCCCTTCAGCCCTCGATGTTGTGCTGACCTGTGAAACCAATCTGAAGCCTACCTATCTTAGGCTACTTCTTATGTTTATCCAATGACCATTAAGATGCCCTTAAATTTGGAGAGTCTACTACTGTTGCAGGCAGGGTGTTCCCTACAACTCTCCAAATAAAGAAACTACCTCTGACATCTGTTCTATATCTATCACCCCTCAGTTAAACCTATGCCCTCCATGCAAGCCATCAGCATCCGAGAAAAAAAGGCTCTCATTGTCCACCCTATCGAATTCTCTGATTATATTATCTATCTCAATTAAGTCTTCTCTCAACCTTGTTCTCTCCAATGAAAACAGACTCAATTCCTTCAGCTTTTCCTCATAAGACTTTCCCTCCATACCAGGCAACATCCTAGTAAATCATCACTGAATCCTTTTCAAAGCTTCCATATTCTTCCTATAATGTGGTGACTAAAACTGTACGCAATACTCCAAGTGCGGCCGCACAAGAGTTTTGTACAACTGCAACATGACCTTGTACCTCCAAAACTCAATTCTACCAATAAAAGCTAACACACTGTATGTCTTAACAACCCTATCAACCTGGGTGCCAACTTTCAGGGATCTATGAATATGGACACCAAGATATCTCTGCTCATCTGCACTGCCAAGAATCTTGCCATTATCCCAGTACTCTATTCATGTTGCTTATTCCAAAGTGAATCAGCTCACAGATTTCCACATTAAACTCTATTTGCCACCTCTCAGCCCAGCTCTGCAGTTATCTATGTCCCTTTGTAACCTGCAACATCCTTTGGCATTGTCCACAACTCCACCGACCTTAGTGTCATCCACAAATTTACTAACCCATCCTTCTATACCCTCTTCCAGGTCACTTATAAAAATGATAAATAGCAGTGGACCCAAAACAGATCCTTGCAGTACACCACTAGTAACTGAACTCCAGGATAAGCATTTCCCATTAACCACCACCCTCTGTCTTCTTTCAGCTAGCCAATTTCTGATCCAAACTGCTAAATCACCCTCAATCCTATGCCTCTGTATTTTGTGCAATAAACACTTCCTTCACCACCAATTTACATGTGACTCCACTTTCAGAGGACAATGCACCTGCATCCCTAAGTCTCTATTCGGCAACACTCTCCAGGGCCCTACTTTACCTTATCAAAATGCAACACCTCATATTTATCTAAATTAAACTCCACGGTTTTACGGACTCCATGCAACCCCTTCAGTATGGGTACGGTCAAGGATTCCAATCTGGTGAAGAGAACAGTTGAAATACTTCAATGTCAAGCCAAATGCTGGTTTAGATCCTCTTTCTACTTCCAAAGGTAGATTACTGGGGGACACCTCCACCAATGAGGACATCACCAATAAAACCTTGTGCTTCAGCATTTATGTCAATTTCTGTGGTTTTTACAGCCCCTCTGTGATCAGGTGTGTAGTGACCTGTTGATTGGAGACTCTGTGGTGCAGAGAGGAACCCGTAGTGGCAAACGATACCCCAATCAAAACATTTCTATCTCTTAGCACCATTTCACTGTTCTCTCCTTGCTGGGGTCTGGGTGACTGTTCTGCTATTTCCAACCCCCACCCCCCCCCCTTACCTGATTCAATGGTGTCATCCATGATATTGCTCCTAGCTAAGTGCAGTCCTAGCAATGGCCACAACTCCTAAGTGACTACTGCTGAAAAGCTGCTGGCCCTTTGCAGACTTTTTGTGTTCTCCTCAAGCAGCCACCTATCAAATGTGGCTATAATGTTTTTAGTCTCTTCATCCACACCACTAAGAGTGATTGAAGGTAACTGAGGCCCAAGCATTGATCCATGTGGCACGTCATTCATTGCAGTGTGCTAAAATGTTCTCAATCAAGTGGTGCTTTCAAATATCATGTAAAATGCTGAAAACATGTTAAGGACTGGGAAAACAAAATTGTGGTTGTAAGAGCTGCAAATCTTTTGAGATATTTTAGGTGTTAGAGCTGATTTCTGCGAATTCCAGGAGCAGTTGCATTGTTTTGGAGAGAGCAAAACAATGGCATTTTAAAAAGGAGGAGGAGAGATAAAGGTAGAGACCACATGGTCAGAGAAAAGAACCTGTACTGCTATCTGACACGGCAGTAAGTCTGCACAGCTACTGCCTTTACTGTTTGAGTTCAAGTATCATTGGACATCAGCGTGCATCTAAGAAAAATTAACAAACAGTGAAATTCACAGCTGACCTTGGAGGAACCTGTGTCGGAGAGGTCACAGCATGGAAGCAGCAAAGTGTATAGTTTTTAAGTGTAGCCTTGCTGTAAACCTACAGTAGGGAGTAGAGTGGGTTCTTTTTTGATTATATGTTTTATTGAGACTGTCCCTTGAATAATTTGAAAAGTATAAAACATAGGTACTAAGTTAGCGTGGAGCAGTAAGACAGTGCTATTTTCTGGGTCTGTACATTGTTAAGGTGCAAAGATGGCCTTTAGTAGAGAGATGTGTTCTTCCATTTGGATGTGAGAGATTAGAAAGAGTTCCATATTACTCATGATTATGCCTGCAGGAAGTGTCTGTGGTTGCACATTCTGCCACATCGCATGGATTGGTTGGAGCGGCAGTTGGAGGCAATGAGGAATTTACAAGAGCTAGGGAGTGTGATGGATGGCATTTATAGGAAGGGAGAAAAACCATAGAAAATGTCAGTTAGATGGGTTACCTGCAGGAAGCTAGGGAGGTAGGTAGTGCAGGGGTCTCCTGTGGCTAATCCCATCTCAAATAACTGTGCTGTTTTGGAAAGTTTAGCGGGTGATGGACTCTCAGGGCAGCGTAGCATGAGCAGCCAAGTTTCCCATACTGAGACTGACTCTAATACAACAAGGAGTACGTCAGGTTCCAAGCGATATGATATGGGATTCTCTAATCAGAGGCACAGACAGACATTTCTACGGCTGACAGCGAGAAATCAGAATGGTCTGTTGCCTCCCTGGTGCCAGGATCAAGGATATCTCTGAGAGAGTGCAGAATGTTCTCAAAGGGGAGAGGGGTCAACAGGAGGTCATTGTACATATTGGAACTAATGACATAGGAAGGGAAAAGGATGAGATTCTGAAGGAAGAACAGCAAGTTACGCAGGAATTTAAAAAGGAGGGATCACATTTTTGGATCATTGGAATCTCTTCTGGGGTAGAAGTGACCTGTTTAAAAAGGATGAATTACACATGAATTAGAAGGGTACTAATATACTGGCAGGAAGATTTGCTACAACTACTTGGGAGTATTTAAACTAGTAAGGGGGAGGGGGTGACACCCAGGGAGATAGTGAGGAAAAAGATCAGTCTGAGACTGGTACAGTTGGGAAAAGGAGCAAGTCAAACAGTCCGGGCAGTCAGGAACAAAAGCAGCGAACGAGGTAGGACTGATCAATTAAACTGCATTTATTTCAATACAAGAAACCTAATGGGTAAGGCAGATGAACTCAGGGCATGATTAGGAACATGGGACTGGAACATCATTGCAATTACAGAGATGTGGCTCGGGGTGGACAGAACTGGCAGCTTAATGTTCCAGAATACAAATGCTATAGGAAGGATAGAAAGGGGGTCAAGAGGGATGGGGGTGGCATTTTTGATAAGGATAAGATTACAGCTGTACTTGGGGGAGATATTGCTGGGACTTAAGAGGCAATTTTTTCACACAGAGGCTGGTGCATGTATGGAATGACCTGCCAGAGGAAGTGGTGAAGATTCTTACAATTACCACATTTAAAAGGCAACTGGATGGGTACATGATTTGGAAGGGTTGAGAGGGATATGGGCAAAATGCTGTAAAAAAGACTATGGGCGGCACGGTAGCACAGTGGTTAGTACTGCTGCCTCACAGCGCCAGAGACCCGGGTTCAATTCCCACCTCAGGTGACTGACTGTGTGGAGTTTGCACGTTCTCCCCATGTCTGCTCCGGTTTCCTCACACAGTCACAAAGATGTGCAGGTCAGGTGAATTGGCCATGCTAAATTGCCCGTAGTGTTAGGTAAGGGGTAAATGTAGTGGTATGGGTGGATTGCACTTCGGCGGGTCGGTGTGGACTTGTTGGGCCGAAGGGCCTGTTTCCACACTGTAAGTAATCTAATCTAATTTAAGATATCTGGTCGGCATGGATGAGTTGGACCGGAGGGTCTATTTCTGTGCTGTACATCTCTATGACTCTATATAACCTTCTGGCTAATCCACCATCTTGTCAACAGATGACATGTAGAGAATCGATTGAAAAGAAAAAGAAGAAATTAGTAGAAAGGACAACCCATACTCAGACAAAAAGAGCAAAACATTTTTAGTCAATAATTACATTGTTCTGTTTATATTGTTTCAGGGGTCGCATCAAGCACTTAGATGTGGTTACTCTCCTGAGAAGGATACAACCGCCTTTGGGATTTGGCAAGTTGTGTCCACATAGAGTGGCCTGCAAAGTAAGTAATCTTATTATGCTTTGGAAAGACAATTCTCAATATTTCTTTGGCACTCATGCATCATTAGCTGATAAAGTTCCAGCCATAGAGACAGTTTATTTTTATTTAGACTCGTCATCATTTTGTGCACCTCCACTCAATCTTCTCTCAAGTTTCTCCTCTCTAACAAAAACAACCGAAGCTTCTACAATTTATCCACCTGGTTGAAGTCTTTTCATCTTTTTTTTTCCTGCAGTCTCTCTGAAGTCTTCACATTCTTTCTGAAGTGCAGTAGCCAGAATTGTACAAAATATTCCAGTTGAGCCTAAATATAAATTCTTTAAATGTTGATCATAATTTCCTTGATTTTGTAATCTGTAATATGGCAAAATTTCTGCAGCCACAGGGGAGCAGCATTAAGACAATCCCTGATACATTTCCACTGCCAGAAACTTTTTCCAGAGTAGGAACGAGGATTATTACTTTGCAGCCAAATCACTTATATGAGGCCTATATTAGGAATGAAATAAAAGTTTTCCAGTGTCAGGGTCACCTTTGTGAGGTCATTCAATCAATGATCTCAGCCCTTCAATCAGAGAAATCTGTTTGCTTAGCCTTTGTTCAAAGAAAATGCTTTCATTACTGCTAGAGCACCTCCATTTTGAGACACCCTGTTTTTGCCCAACCTACTGAGCAACAACCAGCTCTGTCAGTGGGTATGCCAAGGTTAGAGTTGCCAGCCATGTAATTGGACTTGTAGCATCAAGAGCCCACTTTCCATCCTTGATTGAATGGTGAACTTAGAGATAATCACTTAAGAGACCTTCTACAGGAAAATGGCTCTACCAGCCTGGCTCCGAGCAATTGATCTTGGTGTGTGAGTACCAAAGTCAGTATGAAAATCTGGTCCTATTTAGAAGCACAGATTCTAATTTTAACTAATTTCACAAGCTGCTTTGCCACTGTCAATAATTTGTGTTCATGTACCCTGATATCTTTCATCTACACCTTAAATATGACTTTCACTTTACGTTGCTTCTACTCATTGTTCCTTCTAAAATGTGTCATTTTACATACCTATGAATTAAATTTTGTTTGCTACTTATTCACCCATCCCATAGGTCAGAATGTGCCTTCTCAAAGTTCACAGTACTTCTAAGTCTTGCATTATTTGCAAATTATGCCATTAGTACCTGAGTTTTGGTCATCACCATGCATCAAGAAAAACCTTGGTCTTGTACCAGTGTCTGGGGTACTCCCCTACATATCTTCCCTAAATCCAAAAAGCAGCCACTGACCAATGCTCCCTGTTTACTGGTAATGAAGAAATTGTGGTCTAGCCAGTGACACGTACATCTTGCAAACAAACTTTTAAGAATCAGAAAAGTTTATACACATGCTGTCACAGTATATTCAGTTCGATGTACTTCAAATTTACTGGAAAGCCTAATCTGTGGCAGTTTATCAAATAACGTTTGGAATTCTAAACAGATTACCTCACATATTTCAGTAACCTTCTTCCATTACCTCAAGAGAAATCCTTTGAAGTTATTATTCAAAGCTTGGAATTTAAAACAGGGAAACTTTGTTACAATTGAGCAGGGTGTTGTTGAGGCCTCATCTGGAGTACTTTGTATAGTTAAGATATCCTGGCATTGGTGGCTGTTCAAAACAGATTTACCAGGCTGGGATGAAGGGTTGACTTATGAAGAAAGGATAAACCATTTATGACTTGCATGTAGAAGAATGAGGGGTGATTTATTGAAACATTCAAGATTCTGAAGGGGCTTGGCAGGGTAGTTGTTAAGAAGGTATTCCCACTTTTGAGAAAGTCCTGAATTAGGGAACACAGTTACAGAATAAGGGAATCCTCATTTAAAACTGCAATGTAAAGTCTTCTCCCAGAGGGCAGAGAATGTCTATCTCAGACAGTTGTGGAAGCTTGATCCACAGAGATTATTTAAAGACAAGGTAGATTTTTTGAACTATCAGGGAGATAACAGCTAGACTGAGCTAGCAGAAAAGAAGAGTTAGGTCTGGAGCAGATCAGCTAAGACCTTGTTGAATGGTAGGGCAGGCTTGAGGGGCCAAATGACTTGAGACACCAAATGGCTTGGACAATATTTAGGCAAGCCAACCCATCTTCCATATGTCCAGGTCTACATATAAATTAGAAAAATTTGTATTGGGAGAATAGCTTGATGAGTAGTTCACATAATGCTTTTGAGATGGTTTCCTAAAGGAGCACGTTCTAAAAGAGACCTGAGACCAGGTATGTTAGGCTTGGTATTGTGTAATGGGACAAAATCAATTTATGACCTCAGAGTAAAGATAGCAATGATCATAGTACAATTGAATTTTACATTAAGTTTGAAGGGAGAAGAATATGTCCATGACCAGTATTTTAAACTTTAGTAAAGGCAACTGTGTGGGCATGGGAGCAGATCTAGCTGAAATGAACTGATAATGGATTAGTAGAGCAGCAGTGAAACTTTTTAAGGGTACCTCATAATGCCTGCAATAAGTAAAACCTTTCTGTAAATAAAAATGATAAGGACCTGCCAATGTTTGTTTAAAAGGTTAATCAAGACAAGTAAATCATGAGAAGCTGCTGACCTAGAAGTGTATAAACAGATAGCAAGAGTTTCTGTAAGTTATTAAAAAGGAAAAGAATAAATAAAATGTGTATTGGTTCTTTAGAAGAGGGGAATGGTAGGAAGAAATGGAAAATATAATTAACTATTTTGTTTCTACATTCACTGTAGCGAATACAAAAAGATTGAATTTTAATACCTATAATCAGAAGGAACATGGTGAAATTTTAATCACTGGAGAAACAATACTGAGCAAACTGATGGAGTTACAGGTTAATATGTCTCCAGGTCCTGATAGACATCACTCTCAGGTCTTAAACGAGGCAGCTAATAAGGCACTAGAAGTTTTGGTGTTAACTTTCCAAAATGTTGTTGAAAAAACTCAATCAAACTGTCAGAGGAGATGGTGGAGGCAAGTATAATTACAACATTTAATTGGCATCTGGATGAGTACATGAATTGGAAGGGTTTAGAGGGATATTGGCCAAATGCTGGCAAATGGGACTAGTTGTGGATATCTGGTTGGTGCGGATGAGTTGGACTGAAGGGTCTGTTTCCATGCTCTCTGAAGCTATGACTGTACAACATTGTGCTGTCACCCCTGCTGGGTCTGTCCTGCCAGTGGGACAAGACATATTCAGGGATGGTGATGGTGATGTCTGGGACATTGTCTGTAAGGTCTGATTCCATGCGTATGAATATGTCAGACTGTTGCTTGACTACTCTGTGAGTCAGCTCACCCAATTTGACACTAGCCCCTAGATGTTAGTAAGGAGGACTTTGCAGACTTGACAGGGGTGTTTCTGTTTACTGTCTTTTCCACTGATTTTTATTAGATTATTGTTGTTGTCACATGTGCCTATGTATAGTGAAAAGTTTTGTTTTGCAAACAGTACAGGCAGATCATAACATACAAGGTCATACAGATCATTGGGTGTTTAGACAGAGTGAGGCATATAAAAATACAGCTGCAGAGGAGGAGTACAAATGCAAGATCAGCATTAGATTTGATTTTTATAGACTTGGAATTGAGGTTTACAAGTGCATACTGATTGTACAAAATGTGAGAATAATTCTGCTGTGGAAAGCTCGCAAAGCTCCCATTGTCAGGTATCAATGCCAGATGGTTTGTCCTATTTCATTTATTTGTTGAGACTGCACAGCAGTTGATACAACTGAGTGGGTTGCTAGGCCATTTCAGAGGGCAGGTGATGGTCAGCAAAATTGCTGTGGGTCTGGAATCATATGTAGGCCAGACCAGGTAAGGATAATGGATTTCCTTCTCTGGAGGACATTCGTGGACCAAATGGCTTTTTCCAATAATCAATAAAGGTTTTGTAGTCATCACTAGATTCTTAATTCCAGATTAATTCTGATAAGACTATTTACTTTAGCTATGTGATAATGGAGTTGGTGACTGATCATGACAAATGATCTGTAGTAGTGCAAAGCTTTCAGAACCATCTGCCCAAAGTTGTCTGTTCCTCTGAAACATGCTATACTTAGTAAGAGTCATGCCTCAAATTATTTTTATACTGTAACACACAAAAAAACTGAATTCTCAGTGTTTAGAGATTATTTTGGCAATTCAAATTCTCAGATTCTTACATGGGATTTGAACTTTAAGTCCTATAATTATTAGTCCAGATATCTGGATTACTCTATCTATAACATTTGGACCACACATTTATTGCATTTGATTCTGTAAAACATATAGGTGGAGCACCTGGATGAAAATTGGTGATAAGAAGCAAATACAAATTAGGAAAACCTTCTGATTTTCTGTACGTAGAGCTGAATCCTATGGGGCCCTCAATGACAAAATATCTGGGGGAATCATGTGCAAAGTTGGGCAAGGACTTTCTCACAGGAACCACACATTACATTCTCAAATAGAGTTCCAGACCTTGAGACAAAATTCTCATTAGGAAGCAGTGATCTGCTAATTCACAGAAATTGCTGCTTATTATCTGCGTAATTAACTGCAAATCTCACATCATGAATATGAGTTTTCTATCCTATCACCCGCAACAAGGAGACTATACATCAACAATTTCGGACATGAAAGTGACTTTAGCTTACCTCTTGCTCCTCCAATCTGGCATTCTTGACACCCGACAACAACATCTCAGGGCACGTTCCAAGCACCAGCTGCTCTCTTGCCATGTCCATGGATGCTGGCATTCTAAATCTGCCACTTCCCAAGACCCTCATGACACTTTTCTGATCCATTTATGGGACCTTCTAAAATTTAATGCTGCACTTCGGTGTACATAGACGACTACTATTGAAATGCTGCTGCACAGACACTGTATCGAGGAACATAGCTTCAGCTCATAGCTTCAGATCAGGCTGCATCTCAGGGCTGTTCACTTGCTCTTTTAGCACTCACTCACCTTCAGCTTATCAGGATGCTCACAGCATCCCTGTCTTGCTCTGTATTTTGCACCTTGCCCACCAACCAAAGCTGCCAGGCTCACGCCACTTTTGCCTTGTTTTGCTGTTTACCGCAGACACAGAGCCAGGATGTTTGTCATGGTTGTTAGTGGTCCTCAGTGAGGGGATTCAGCCTTCAGTCAAGGTGTCCCAGTACAGTAAGTCAAGGACACCCTCTATTACGACTCCACTGCTGGGATATGGTCAGTTAGCTATCCAAATGGTCAAAGTCTGAATTCTCTCCTCATATATGATGATAAGCTGAATTTTAGTTAGCTCACTACTCACCCTGCCCTATTCTGGCCTATTCTCTCCTGGAATGTGAGAAAGGGAGTATTGAATGAGATGAAAGCAGATTGCACAACTGTTAGTGAGGGTACTAGTGGGGGAAAATGGTTATATGCCCTGCATTAGTGACTCAGAAGGTTGGGCTAACTGAGAGCAAGTAAGAAAAATATCACATTCAATAGCGTGAGGAGTAGAGCATGATCCTTCGTATGAGGTGGGTGCAGTGGTAATGGTGAAATGAGTAGAGATATAAATGAGGTAGCAGACATAAGATGATAAACCTTACCCTAGCTGAGCAGAGAAGGTCATTGATCACCTTCTTTTGCTGCTGGTCATTCCTTCAGTAACCCAGGTGGGAATCATGGACCAAACTGCCAGGATCTAATTGTGTGGCATTCTCTGCTGGTTCTGGTGGATAGGATGTTGCTGCTCGTGCCATCCAGTCCACCAGGACTTCCACAAGTGATAATCTGTCCACAAAGCAAGCCTCCAATTTTCTTTTTATTTGCCTTATTGGGGGAAGATATCTTAAACTGTGCAGGAAAGCTTTGGACTGATGGTGCTTGTCCAGGTGCACAATGACCTTTTTAGGTGCTACAGGTGCCAGGTCTATTTGGAGGTATCCCTACAGTGGCAAGTTCTTCTGCTTATTGCAGTTAGTTGAATCCTGAAGACAATGGATGAGCAGTAAGGGTAGGGGTATGGTAAGTAATTAATAAGTGCAATTTGAAATAATCAAACAAGAAAACTCACTAGGCTTCATGGAGAGAAGCTCTCCACATGACTCAACAACATTAAAACATCTGATAAAAGTAAAATTATGCCTATAGTTCTTATTGGTCTATCCAAGATATACTGTCTGTTCAAAAATAATAATAGGAAAAGTATGGATAAAAATGAATTTGGAAACCATTTCTTATGATCAAACCTGTTCAGGTTTTAGTCTGGTTTTATTATCCATATTTTGAAAAAAAGCTTGTTGATTTTCTCCATTTTTAAAACTGGATTTTGCTTTTCCTTTGACTGTATATTTAGTTTCATTCACATAACTTTGATATCTCACAATAAGAGTTGGAATAATCTTTACGCTGTTTCACTAAGTCACATTGTTTGTTGTTCCATGCAGCGCTTGGTATCCATGAATATGCCTTTAAACAGTGATGGCACAGTCATGTTCAATGCAACTCTCTTTGCATTGGTTCGCACTGCATTAAGGATCAAAACTGAAGGTATAAATTTTTAACAATTTCTTTGGTTTCAGATCTGTAAGCAATGGTGGCCTATGATTTTGGTATGTTGCTGAGATGCCTTCTTTGAGATATTTATTATTAATTATTTTTATAGGGAACTAGGTTAAATAAATGTTTAGAGAAGGGAACTCACTAGAGGGGATTTTTAACTGCCTACTTGTCTGAAAGATGGATGATTCGAGGTACAATATCTAGAAGAGAACTTGAGTATATGTCTACTTAATTAAAATTTAAGCCAAGTTTTAAGTGGGCACCCAACCCTCCAGTCCAAAACAGATAGGAGACTATATAAATGTATAGATTAGGGTCAAACACCAGATAAATGTGGAAGCTATTTCAAAAAGGCTAATTTTTGTATTTTGAAAGACAATTCAAAATAAACTTTCCAACCTTATGTGGTCTCATTCTCAATTAAATGTAATGTCCCCATACAACCACTTGGCACCTAGGGGCACTAGCATCTGCCTTCTCTATGCAGAACCTACATGATTTTAAGCTGTAAACCAGCAAGTCACCCATTTGACATAAGTACATTTCAAAGGAGGTCCAAATCTGAAAGTAGTGCAGTCACAGTGGCAACACAAATCCATTTTTAGCAGAACCAGAAAATTTCCTCACCATCACGACAGGTAAGAGAATATTATTTAGTATATTGGGTTGGATTGAGGCTTTAATTTCCGGACCTGTGTTTGAAATGCAATGTCCTGTCTGAACAGGTAATTTGGAACAAGCAAACGAAGAACTTCGAGCAATTATTAAAAAAATCTGGAAACGTACAAGCATGAAATTGTTGGATCAGGTCGTGCCACCAGCAGGAGGTGAGTATCCTTCAAATATGTAACAGCTTGAAAAACAGAAGTAGTTATCTTGTAATAACATATAATTAACTAACCAAGTGACACAACATGACAATGGATTGGTAACACTTAAGATTGTTTGTTGGGAAATGATTTCCAGGAGTAATTCAGAAATTGTCTCTGTCTCTTGATGGTAATAATTCTTGATCTATTCACATGAATATCAGAAAATAGTATAACACAGAAGAAGACCTTATAGACCATCTAATCTGCATCAGGTCTTTCAAAGTGCAATAAAGTAACCCCCATTCATTTGTTCATTCCCCATAACACTGCAACTTTAATTTTTTTTCAGGTATTTATCTAATTACCTTTTGAAAGCAACTATTCAATCTGTTTCCATCACCTTATCAGAAAGTGCATTCTAAATCCTAACCACTATTGCATAAAAACACATATGCTCATGTCTCTGATTCTTCACCTGATCACCTTATATTTGGACCTCCTAGTTATTGACTGTTCTGACATTAGAAACAATTTCTCTTTCCTCAGTCTATGTAAACCATTCATGACTTTAATTGCATCTGTCAATTTACCTCTTAGCCTTCTCTCCTCGAAAGAGAAACAAGACTAACTTTCTATTTTATCGACATAATTATAATTCCTCATCCCTCAAAGTATTCCTTATCTCTTCAGTATGTCTTCCAAAGTTTTCATATCCATCAAAACTAATGGAGCCTCGAATTTGATTCAATACTCCAGCTAAGCCCTTTAAAGTTTGAGCATAATCCTTGTTTTTGAATTCTATGCCTCTATTTACAAAGCCAAGATCCCATACATATTATTAGCTGCATGGTAAACCTGTTCTGCTATTTTCAAAACATTGTGTTACTTTGTTCTTACACACAATTTTTCCTCATGCTTCTTACCAATTAATGCCCCATATTTTTCTGCATTTAATTTCAACTGTCATGAGCCCATGTGGTCAATACAATCGTAAGAAGATCTCTTGGCATACTTTAAGCCTAGTTTCAAACATATTGGGTGCAACGTTTTGATGAGTAACGCTCCTGAAATCTTGAAGGCTGAATGTTTCTAATGCGACAATACAGCATACTTTGTGGAACAAGGTACACATGCGGACATTCCCTTCCATATATTGGAACCGCATGAAGTGTTGAGGTGTCATGATGTCACATAACTCGACAGGCTGTTGTGACAACTATTTTTCAAATTAGGACCCCGTAGGTCCATTCAGTTTGTAATGGACCAGACCAAAGCCCTACAAAATGTGTCAAGAAGATAATCTATAGCCTAACTTTTTCTTACTTTAAAGGTAAGTGTAAGGCATCGTGTTCCAGAACCAATTTGACTGTTCAAGCTATCAGACTTGAAACAAAACCTACCTTATTCATTTACTTTAATTGAAATACAAACAAAATAAAATAAAATAATTGGTTTAAGTGTAACACTGTTGAAATGCTTAACAAATTAATATAGACTACCTACTGCTAATTAACTGTTCCATTATAGTAACATCTCATAAACACACCTTTGGCCAAGGTAAATTCAGTAATATAGATTGATTCAAATGCAATCCTAATAGAACCCAGGTTTCGTCTGTATCAGAGAGAGGAATAAGAGCTTCCACATCCAGCTTCAAGACCCCAGCAACTGCTGAAAACTAAAACTAAAAGTTGGGAGCTTGAACCTGCCCATTCAGGCTGTTTCTATTGTTTCAACTTAAAAAAAACAAGGCCTCACAAGCTGTTTACTTTATTGTTTATTTTTTTATAAAACTGAGACAAAATACACCTCTTAATGCCATAGTATCATTACACCTCCACTCTTAAAACCATCAATATACAAAGATGTCTTCGTTTTTAAAATCCTTTGTCCTTAACTCTATTAGTACACTACAATACGTATACATTGACTCTAATCATGAAAATATTGACTACTACAGTCCATTTCAGTCTGTTTTTTTCCCACCACCAACCGCCTCCATCCTATCCTTGTTCATCAAAGTAACAACAACGCATTGGCAAATACATTGTCTCATCCTGCCACGTGTCTAATTTTCTAATTGAATGGCTGCAATAATAATCTCCATCTAAACAGTCTGTAATTGTTATTCTTATTTTTTTCTCTAAAAAACTTGAAGGAGTTATGATCAGAATATATAATTGTCTCATTACTGGCAATACAAATGTTGAAATGTTGCAATGTCAGCACTAAACTGAAGGTCTGTTTCTCAATTGTGGAATATTTCTGTTGATAATTATTCAATTTTCTGGAAAAATATCCAATATGTCTTTCTATCTTCCCATTGTCTTGTAAGAGTACAACACCGACATCCACGTCATTCGCATCGATAGCCACCTTGAATGGCTTTGTGTAATCAGGTGTGGCTAACAATGGGACAATGGTTAATTCAGCTTTCAGGCTGTCAAATGCCTTCTGACATCCTTCCATCCACTGAAAGTTTCTGCACTTCTTCAACAAGTCAGTCAGTGGAGTAACCGCACTGCTAAAATTCGGTACAAACTTCCAAGAAGAATCACCCAGTTCCAGGAATCATAGTACTTCCCTGTTCAGCAATGGTATGGGAAACCCCCGCAATAATCTTTTTTTTTTCACATCCTGTGGGGCCATTTGTCCATGTCCAATGGCATAGCCAAAAACTTCACTAGGGTTTTAAACTCAGTCTTAGCCATGTTTATCACCAAGCCCACATCTTGAAGTCAGTCGAATAATTCCAATAGATGTTCCAAATGTTCCTTCCATGTGTGACTAAAAATCACCAGATCATCAATGTGCATCACACAACTGAGTAATCCAAAAATTACCTTATTGGTGAGTCTTCAAAATGTGGCTAACACATTTTTCGTACCAACTGGTGTGACTTTTAAGCTGGTCTAGTCCATTCAGTGTTATGAAAGCCAAACTTTTCTTTGCTGTTTCAGTCAAAGGTACCTCTAAATAAGTCCACCTTAGAAATATAAGTTCTCAATACTGTCTTCCAAATGTGGAATAGGATATGAATCAGATTTTGTAACTGCATTGACTTTGCGATAGACCACACATAATTGTTGGGTACCATCTGGTTTTGGCAGCATTACAATGGGTGAGCTCTATTTATGCAACTAACATTTCAACATGCATTCAATCTCTTTTTGAACCTATGCCAACTTTAGAGAGTTAAGTCTTAAAGGATTTTGCTTAATTGGAACAGCATGTCCTATATCTTCATCAGGCATGACCAAATTAGTACTTCCCAGCTTATTCCCACATATCTCCCCATATAATTGTAATAATGCTTACTGGTCATTTTGATTTTCCTCTGGAAGGTAACTCAATAATTTATCCCAATTTTTGAAAACTTCCTCATCGTCCAGTTTAATTTGAGGCATGTCCAATTCAGAATCACTTGAACTTGATTCTTCATCCTGTGTTATAACCAGAAACATTCTCCTTTTGCTTTCTTTCTTTATCAAAATACTTTGAGTATATTCACATGACACACTCAGTGAGATTTCTTCCTATCTGGTATTCTTATTAAACCATTCACCTCACTCAATTTCCTCTCGAGATGATAAGGCACACTAAATCTTGCCTTTAAAGGTTTACCTACCACTCAGAGTAACATGAACACTTTATCTCCAATAGCAAAGTTACAAATTTTTGGTTTCTTGTCTGCCCCCTGTTTCATCACACACTGTGCTATTTTTAAATGCTGTGTCTCGCCAACTCACTTGCTCTATTTAATCTTTCATGAAATTTGACAAATTGTCCAAATATGTGGTCTCTGATCTATAACTGACCAATTTCTCCTTAATTAATTTTAGTGGTCCTCTCACCTCATGCACACAAACTAATTCAAATGAACTGAACTTATTTGAATCATTGGGTGCAACCCTAATTGCAACCTCTATCCCAATCCTCTGGATAGTCTTAGCTATATGCCTTCTATGTGGTCTTTAATTTTTGATACCACCATTCGAATGCTTCCTGCAATTTTGGATGGTACCCAGTGGATTTGAATGGAATGGAGGGTAGCTAATGTAACCCCACTCTTTTCGACAAAAGAGGGAGGGAGAAAATGGGGAACGATAGGCCAGTTAGCTTGATATCGGTAGTGGGAAGAATGCTGGAGTCGATCATTAAGGATGAAATAACTGAGCATTTGGAAGGCAGTGACAGAATTGGTCCTAGTCAGCATGGATTCAATAAAGGGAAATCATGCTTGACAAATCTTCTGCAATTTTTTGAGGATGTCACCAGTAGAGTGGACACAAATGAATCAGTAAATGTTATGTATTTGGACTTGCAAAAAGTTTTTGACAAAGTTCCATGCAACAGACTAGAATAGAAAATTAAAGCTCATGATATCGGAGGTAATGTATTGACATGGATAGAGAACTGATTGGCAGATAGGAAGCAAAGAGTTGAAATAAACAGATCCTTTTCAGAATGGCAGGCAGTGACGTGGAGGACCACACAGTTCAGTACTGGGACCTCAGCTGTTCACAAAATACATTAACAGTTTGGATGAAGAAATTGAATGCAATATTTTCAATTTTGCAGATGACACTAAGCTGGGTGGCAGTGTGCCCGGTGAGGAGAATGTTAAGAGGCTGCAAGGTGACTTGGACAGGCAGGCTGAGGAGGCAAATACTTGTGAAATGCAGTATAATGTGGATAAATGTGAAGTTATCCATTTTGGTCACAAAAAACAGGAAGACAGATTATTCATATTGAAAGGATTTGAGTATAAATGCCTTGCTGCAGTTATAGAGGGTCTTTGTGAGGCCATACCTTGAGTATTGTGTGCAGTTATGGTCTCCTAGTCAGAGGAAGAACATTCTTACTATTGAGGGAGACTAGCGAAGGTTCACCAGAATGACTCTAGGGATGGTAGACTGACATATGAGGAAAGACTGGATTGATTGGGCTTATATTCACTGGATTTTAGAAGAATGAGGGGATTGCCTAGAAACATATACAATCCTGATGGGACTGGACAAGCTAGATGTGGGAAGAATGATCCTGATGATGGAAAAGTCCAGAACTAGGGGTCAGAGTCTACGAATAAGGGGTAAGTCATTCATGACTGAGATGAGGAAGAATTTCTTCACTCAGAGAGTTGTGAACCTGAGGAGTTTTCTCCCACAAGAAGCTGTTGTGGCCAGTTCATCAGATATATTCAAGAGGAGCTGGACGTGGCCCTTGCAGCTAAAGAGATTGGGGGTGGGGGGAGAGGGCAGGAATGGGACACTGAGATTGCATGATCAGCCATGATCATATTGAATGGTGGTGCAGGCTCAAAGGGCTGAATGGCCTACTATTGCACCTATTTTCTATGTTTCTATATCCTTCTCGTGCGTAAATACAGACACAAAGTACTCATTTGGCATCTCACCCACATCATCTGCCTCAAAACACAAGTTTACTCCTTTACCCTTGAGTGGTCCTACTTTCTCCCCAATTATTTTCTTGTATGGAATGTCTTGGGATTCTCTTTAACCCTTGTTGCAATGGCCCCTTCTTGCTGTCCTAATTCCCTGCTGGAGTTCTTTCCTTCTTTCTTTATATTACTCATGGGCCCTGTCCTATTTTAGCTTCCTAAACTTTACATGCTTTTTTTCCTTTTACTAAATTCACCACTTCCTTTGTTATCGAAGCTTCCTTTACCTTTCCATCCTTGTCATTCTTCCTTACTGGAAAATGCCGGTCCTGAACTCTGATCAACGGGTCTTTGAACAACTCCCACGTGTCAAACGTGGACTTACCCAATAAAAGCTCCTCCCAATTAACACTCCCTAGCTCCTGCCTAATATGACATAATTTGCCATCCCCCAGTTGAGTACCTTCCAGCGAAGGTTCTGTCTTATCCTTATTCATAGCTATCTTAAAACTTAAGGAGTTGTGATCTCAGTTTCCAAAGTGCTCTCCCGCCGAAAGGTCAGTCACCTGGTCAGGCTCATTAGCCAGTACAAGGGCCAGTATGGCCCTCCTCTAATTGGACTGTTAGCATACTGTTTCAAAAAACCATTGCGGATGCACTTAACAAATGCTGTCCCGTCTAAGCCACTCACTCTAAGGGAGTCCCAGTCAATATAGGGAGATGTTAAAGTCACCGACTGTAACAATCCTGTTGTTACTGCATCTTTCCATAATCTGCCTACATTTTGGTCCTCAAAGTCTTGGTGGCTGTTCGGAGGTCTGTAGTATAATCCCTTGCTCTCAGGGAGTTCCAGTCAGTATTGGGGAAGTTAAAGTCACTCATTATGACAACCCTGTTGTTATTGCATTTTTCCATACTTTGCCTACATATTTGGTCATCAATGTCTCGATGATTGTTGGGGGTTCTATAGTATAATCCTATCAGAGTCATTATACCTAATTTATTTTTGAGCTCTACACATATAGCCTCAGTGGATGAGCCTTCCAGTATGTCCTCTCTGAGTGCAGATGTGGCATTCTCCCTGATTAATAATGCAACTCCTCCACCTCTTTTACCCTTCTCTCTGTCTCATCTAAAAGAACAAAACACTGGAATGTTAAGCAGCCAGTCCTGTCCCTCTCTCAACCAAGTCTCTGTAAGGTCACAACATCACAATCCCATGCACTGATCCAGGCTCTAAGCTCATCTGCCTTACCTATAACACTCCTTGCGTTGAAATAAACACACTTCAGCTCATTAATACCATCGTGTTCATTTGCTTGTCTCTGCCTGTCCTTCCTTTCTGACTTACTGATACTAACGTCTATCTTCCTCTCAATTCCTCCACTTGCTGATTTGCTGCTCTGGTTCCCAGTCCCCTACCACTCTTGTTTAAATCATCACAAGTAGCACTAGCAAACCCCCCGTGAGGATATTTTAGATACAACCTGTTCCTCTTATACAGGGTCACCCAGACCCCAGAGGCTATCCCAATGATCCAATAACCTGAAACCCTTTCCCCTGCGCCAGCTCCTTAGCCATGCATTCATCTGTCCAATTTTTCTATTCCTTGCCTCACGAGCACAGGGCACTGGTAGTAATCCAGAGATTACACCCCTCAGCCTTTTTCCTAATTCCTTGTACTCACTCCGCAGGACCTCATCCCTGTTTCTGCCTTTGTCATTGGTACCAACATGCACAATGACCTCTGGCTGCTCACCCTCCCCTTTAAGAATTTCATGCAACCCCTGCTAATCTCGCAGTCTTAATTCGCTGCTCTTCAACAAGTTCTCACTATTTCAAGAAGTGAATTTTTGAACTCCATGAAAATAACTGATTCTTTAAGAGTGTCATATGTTTGATCTATTTTCAATTCCCTTATCACCTTCAAAATCACTTTGTTTGTTCCTTCCAGGTTCCCTCCTTCAATTCCTAAAACGTTGTCTGTAGGCTTTAGGTACTAGCTAATATGCACTTAAAACTAGTTCAGAGTTGTGATTGTGTCTTTTGTCCACTACATGACTATGAAATGGAACAAAGAATACAGAAATGAAAACCTTACAAGGATGCTAGAGGAGGATAATTCGCCATAAGGGGCTATACCTTAAAAGAGCAAAATGGGATCAATTCTTCTACTGTACCTCACCCAGGAGAAATGTCTGTGGCGAATCAGATTCACCAAAGATTGCTTGACTGAACAGTATGCATTTGAAATCAAGAATTTTATTGCAACATTTTAAACTTATATTAGTTTTGTCGAGCTTTCGCAAACCATAAGCATATTACAGCCGATGTTTACATTAAATTGGTCTATTTGTTACAATCTGTTGTGGATGAAATTCCTCTGTTGTTCCAATAAGCTCTCACAATTGTCAGCAATCTACAGTAAATGTCACAAACTCCACCAGGACTTGAATGCATCAAGTCTTAGCTCTAGACCAGAATTTCCGAGGTCACTTTGAATCTTCACCAATCCCTACAATGTCACTAATGAAGGGAGTTCCCTTACCTCAGCCATTCAGGAACCCAGCATAATGTAAGAGGCCAATGAATTAAATTAAAATAAGAGATCCTTACTAATTGAAAGATGGAAGTGGGTCATCCATAGGACCGGCGAATAAAGTTTCTACCCAGCAGTTATGTTTCTTCGTAAAATTATCTTCATTTGAAAAACTCAAGAGGTTCCACCTGGATGTGGATTCAAGAATCTATCAGATATATGTCACTTTAGTACCCTTACCAGACCTTTCACACTCTTCCAAAACATGCACTGGAGGTGATATTAGTCGATTAAATGCCTGTTTGAGTGTTGAGATCTTGTTTTATGAACTTCAAAAATTTCTATCTTCTGACAGAAATTTCATTTGAACTGCTGATAATGTTCCAGATTTGCTGCATTCTGATAGTAAAGGTGCATGAACATGCAAAGTGCTCTTTATGATTGTTAAATTTAATGTAACTGCATTATAGTGTGTAACAACTTTATATTCCAGATGATGAAGTTACTGTTGGAAAATTCTATGCTACATTCTTAATCCAGGATTACTTCAGAAAATTCAAAAAGCGCAAAGAACAAGGCATTGTTGGGAAAGCAGTGCAGAAAAATGCATTGTCTCTACAGGTATGTTTGGGAAATCTTCACTTGTGTGCTAATTTAAGTTAAAGTAAATCACTGATGTAGTACATACTTTTTAATGTTCATTTTCTTCAGTTACTTGTGAAAAAGCATGGAGAAAAATGATCAATGTTGAGGAATGGAAGTTCTTTGGCTTTGTGCCAGTTTCCATGTAGAGTGCCAAGATTACTTTTTCTGGTTCAATACTATACTTTGGTCCCATGGTCATCAAAGACTCAGAGGGGATTCTGCCAACAAACAAAATAAATCTTGGGCAATTTTGTTATCTGGGAAGTGCTATCTGGATGCTGATTTTTGACTTATTCAAATTAATATCTTACAGTTGGCAAACAGAAAAGACTTGCACCTAATTAGTCAAGCTAATTTCAAATGCTCGTAGTTGACAAAACAATACTGTTCTAAACCAGTGTACATCAATATTGCATTTTTAAATTATAATACGTGATGATATTTCTTATTTAAAATACATTGCTTGAAAACACTAAATTATCACTTTAACATTTCTTGAAAAAATGATTGTGCCAGTCACTCTCATTGGTTTAATGTCATAAATATTTCATGCCTTTCAACTATTTGATTAAGAAATATAGATGGAGAAATGTTTGCAGTATGTATTCAGCTTCATTAAGAGAAATGGACATTTTTTTAGTTTAGTGTAAAAAAAATCTCTTGCTTTTCTTTCTACTATGAACCACCTTCATAAATCCTTTTCCCCATCTCCTCCATCCTCACCTCCAATGACCATAAAGCAAAGAGTTATCAATAGAGGGTGCAATGATAATGATATACATTGATATAATCATATGTCGTGTCACAGATTATGTAGGGAGAACTGGAATGGAGCTGAAAGTCCACCAGATTTTTGACAGAGCATGTGCATCTATTAAGAAGCCATTCATCAGACACTAATTAGAGGTTGATCCCATAAACATGATTAAATAATGGCAAATGGGAATAGCTCATTGACATCTATGTTAGTAAGATTAAGACCATTCTTTTAGCTGCCTTTGCTGTTCCTGTTCCTTCCCCTCACTCACCAAGACAAATCTCTTCTATTGTATCTCCCCTCACTGGCTTTGAATGTGCACCCTTCTTTAGTTTCACTCTGATCTCTCTTCATGTCATCCATGAACTCACTGGTCAATGATATTTACTTTTTGCTCCCTTGATCTGAATCATTTTTTTTAACATTTCTCTGTCCTCCTGTTCTGTTCCCTTTTTTCTTCAGATCTACCATCAACACTTCTCTCCTCAAAGAAAATCATACCCTTGATCACCCTATCCTTACAAATCAAAATATGAGACATAGACATGTAAAGGAGATACATACATGCTTGAATATGCAAATCAATTTCTTTCAGGAAACTGGCTCCCAGCCAAATACATATACTAGAAGTAACTTTCCGGAGGAACAAGAGTGCTCTTTCTGGCCCAACTTTAAAGAATCACTTCAACATGACAACTCTCAGTCTTTAAATGCTCAACTCTCAATTTCCCATGCCACAGACTAGACTCAAGAGGCCAGATCTCAATCTGCAATTCCCACTGGCCCCAAGTTCCAATCTTCTACTCCCATCCTAGCCTCCAAGAGTCCTGAGCTCCCTTGCATTTCATGCCTGAAACATCTTATCCAAATCTCTTCATCAGATCCTGTTCCTTTGCATAATCTACCACTTAATTGAGAGTCATTATACCATCTGAAGTCTTAGAAGCACACTGCACTCCTCAGCTGTAAAGCCACAACAGCACAATAACAATGACGTCCAAGGCACAATAGAAAGTTGTTTAAGATCTCACCACTTTGTGGCATGCATTCCACAGAATCAGAGAGTTGTTTCAGTGCAACAAGAACCTTCAACCCACTATGTTTGCATCAACTATCCTAATGAGCATTATGACCATTTTCCTGCCTTCACCCTGTAACCATGCATATTGTTTATCTTCAAATAATCTTCTAATGCCTTAAATCATTTGATGAAAATCTGCCCTTTGACTCAGTTGAACTTATTTCCACAGCACTAGGATGTAGTACTTTTCAGACCCTAATTGATTGCTATATGAAAAGACTTTTTTTCTCACAGTTCATCTGTCTCTTTTGCTAATTCCTTTAAATCTATGCTCTTTCATTCTGTCCATGTTATCTGCCTGAACTTCAAGAAGACCTTTGACAAAGTGCCGTACAGGAGGTTACTGAGTAAGCTAAGGCCCCATGGTGTCAGTGGCAAGATGCTAGCATGGATAGAACATTGGCTGTCTGGCAGGAAGAGAGAGATGGGATGAAAGGGTCCTTCTCAGGATGGCAGCTGATGACAAGTGGTGTTCCACAAGGCTCAGTGTTGGGACCACAACCTTTTACTCTATACGTTAACAATCTAGATGAAGGAACTAAGGACATTCTGGCTAAGTTTGCAGATGATACAAAGATAGGTAGAGGGATAGGTAGCATTGAGGGGGCTGCAGAAGAATTCAGACAGGCTAGGAGAGTGAGCAAAGAAGTGGCAGATGGAGTACAACGTGAGAAAGTGTGAGGTCATGCAGTTTGGTAAGAAGAATAGAGGCCTGGACTATTTTCTAAATGGGGAGAAAATTCAGAATTCTGAAGTGCAAAGAGCGTTCTAGTCTAGGATTCTCTTAAGGTAAACTTGCATATTGAGTCAGTAGTTAGGAAGGCAAATGAAATGATGGCATTTATTTTGAGTGGACATAAATACAGAAGCAGGGTTGTATTCCTGAGGTTGTATAGGGCTCTGGTCACATCACGCTTGGGGAATTGTGCATAGTTTTGGGCCCCATATCTCAGGAATGATGTACTGGCCTTGGAGCATGTTCAGAGGTTCACGGAATGATCCCAGGAATAAAAACCCTAACATATGAGGAACTTGTGAGGACTCTGGGTCTGTACTTGATGCAGCTTCGAAGGATGGAGGTTGGGGGGGGGGGGGGGAGGGGGAGAAATCTAACTGAAACTTAGAGTAGTGAAATGCCTGAACAGAGTGAATGTTGGGAAATTGTTTCCATTCGTAGAAGAGATTAGGACCAGAGGGCAGAGCCTAAGAGTAAAGGGAAGACCTTTTCGAACGGAGATAAGGAAAAACCACTTCAGCCAGAGGGTGGTGAATCTATAGAATTCACTGCCACAGAAGGCTGTGAAGGCCAGGTCATTGACTGTATTTAAGACTGAGACAGGTAAGTTCTTGATTGAGAATGAGAAACTTATCAGCCATGATTTAATGGGGGAGCAGACTCGATGGGCTGAGTGGCCTAAGTTTTGTTCCTATGTCTTATGGTCTACTCTTTTACAAGCCAGATATTTCTCTCTATCTACTCTGTCGACACCCCTCACAATTTCAGAATCTTCTATCAAATCTCCTCTTAGCCTTCCCTCCTCCAATCAATCTTCATAACCTAAATTTCTCATCCCTGGAACTCTCTCCAGTGGATTCACATCATTCCTGAACTGTGGTACCAGAATTGTGCACAATACTCCAGCTGAGGTCTAACTTGCAGAACTTCCCTGCCCTTGTATTCTATTAACGTCCCTACAAATAAACTAATAAAGCCTAGAATACTGTTTGCTTTATTAACTGCTCTCTCCATCTATCTTGCCACCTTTAATAACTTATGCACATATACTTGCAACCTTAGTGTGGTGTTCTTTATTTTGTACTGTTCTTTCATGTTCTGTTGACCAAACTGTACCACCTGACACTTCTTTGCATTAAACGTCAACTTCTGATCACTTCACAATTTGTCAATGTCCTTTTCAAGTTCTGTATGGCCATTCCCAAAGTTTCCAGCACTTTCAAGTTTTGTATCATCCACAATTTTTGAAATTGTCCCCTGCACTGCAAAATCTGGATTATTTTCATATATATACTAGGAAAAGCACAGCTCCTAATTCAATGGCTGGAGATCTCCACTTCAAAAATTTATCCAGTGTGAAAAACATCCACTTTGACCATTATACCCTGATTCCAATCATTCGCCTATTTTGTATCAATGTTGTTATTTTCCCTTATATTTCATGAAATCCAACTTTTCTTACAAATTTGCTGAGTGACACTGTATCAAATGCTTTTTGGAAGTAAATGACCACTACCTCAACAGCAATTTGGTTGAGTACTTTGAAGAAAACTCCAAATTATTTGAACATGATTTTTCCTTACAAAATCAACACTGGATTTCCTTAATTAATTCCCACTTCTTCATGTGACTGTTAATTCTGTCCTGAATTATGGATTTTCCAGAGACTAAACAGTTCTTATTTCCAGTATAGATGGGAGTTGTGCCTGGGGATCGTATAGAATTCCCATTGTAGCTGTATCTGAAGGAATTGCCAGGGAAATTGAAGATTTATCTACTCTGGACAGACCCCTCCCACTTTCACCAGCCAGGATCCAACCTTCCTTTAATGCTCCATACCTGAGTCACATTCACCATCAGGCTACAAACCTCTATCCTTTATCTGCTGTGGATATGATCCCCTTCATCCCCCAAGAGCTGACACCCCTTTACTCCCTGAGACATGACACCCACTTCACCTGCTCCAGATGTGATCCCTTCACCCCACAGCAACTAGGCCTCTCTTTCTGAGATCTGCCTCTGCTTCCCCTGGGACCTGCTCCACTTCTTCCCCCATTTGGGACCTAATCTGTCTCCACTCCCTTCCATCCCCAGGACCCAAAACAACCCTATCCAACTTCCACCGCCAAGAAAACCCAACTACCTGCCACCTGACACCCACCATTCCCCCACCAGACCTGATTTCTTCCTCACACTCCAACCTAAACATTGCCTCACCTACCTGCCCCCCCTTTTCACCTGACAACTTGGAAAATTACCTACCTGGCAACCTCCCCATCTGTTATTCTACTTATCAGGTACCTTGGCACAGTTCCGGCTGGCATCCTACTTACTCAAGACCCTATCTCCCTAAGCTCAGACATACCTTATGTAACTATCATTTGATGGTAGCTGTCAAAGTGGCTGTTTGTGATTCTGGACTTTTGATTTCCAGAATATGGCAAGCAATTGCTATGAAATGGGACATACCTTACTTTTCACAAACAGTTCTTTACTCCAAGACAGGAAGGTGTTTGGCTTAGAGAGGAATTTCCAGATAGTGACATTCCCACATATCTGCTGCCCTTGACCTTCTAAATGGTGGTTGTCGTGAGTTTCAAAAGTGTTGTCTTGGTAAATTTCCACAGTTCACCTTGCGGATGGTATACACTGCTATTACTTTGCATCAGTGGTACTGAATGTTTGTGCATAGTGCCAATCTGGGTTGCCCTTTCCTGGATAATTCAAAGAGTTTTGAATGTTGGTACAGCTACACTCTTTCTGGCAAATGGACAGTATTGCATGACAATCCCAAATTGTACCTTATAGTTGCTGGACAGGTCAGGAGGTGAGTTAATGGTTGCTGAAGTCTTATCCTCTGACCTGCTGTTGTAGCTACAGGATTTCTGGTCGCTGGTCAAGTCAGTTTCTGGTCAATAGTAACTCCCAGCATATGGGGGATTCAGTGATGGAAAATGCCATTAAATATCAAAGGCAATGGTTAGATTCTCTTGTTGGAGATGGTCATTGCTTGGCATTTATATTGTGCGAGTATTAACTGGATGAGAACCACACTAAGGTGTGGTTTCCTCTGGAGGGTCAACCTCCAAACATAGTGACATTAATGCCTTATCTCTGGGTTTTCTTATAATTAGATCCAACAAGGTTTGGAGAAGGATAATATAAGCTGAAGGGCAACTTCTGCTCACCAAGGTATGATGAAAGGAGGCAGGGAGTTGACAGTACTATGAGTGTTTGAGATGAAGAGCGTAAGAAAATACTGGACTATGCAGGGCACTTCCAACTTGGAAATCTAAAGGTCCAGAATGGTATACCTGATGGGTTGCACCATTTGTTCCTAAACCATAACTCCACTAATGATGTGCAAGGGCCTTTTCTCATTCCAGGTCCACTTTCTGACAGCTATGACCTGAAGGAAAAGCCACTACTGCTTCCCACTCAGGCCTAATTCAATTTTGCACTCAGGCCCCAATTAATGTCATCAGAGTTTGATTTGTGTACTTAGAGAAAGTCTGTACAAGTTTCATTGAATGTCTGGCCTCCCATAATTTCCAGACCAGATTGTGATCTGGAGCTATTTTTTAATGCTCTTGTAATTCCCTCCTGACCTGATTTGGCAAGAGGTGAGAATTTAAATTACCCTCAGTCTCTGTAGGACAATATGTAGGTACAAATTTTCATACCTTTAAAAAGTCTTCCTTTTTTGTTTTTATAGGCAGGTCTGCGTACCTTACATGACATTGGCCCTGAGATTCGTCGTGCAATATCTGGGGACCTGACAGCAGAAGAAGAACTGGAAAAAGCGATGAAAGAGGCTGCTTCAGCTGCCTCAGAAGATGACATTTTCAGGGTAGGTTTTACATAAGATAATTATTAAAGACTGTAGAGTGATTTAAATTTTTCCCCTCAAATCCTGTTCTGGTAAATACCATTATGTTCAATATTTTGTACAGTTGCAGCAGAGAATCAGAAAAAATAGTTTAAAAAATTACCAATTGGCCCTTTAAGCCTGCTGCACCATTCGATATCATTGCGGCTAATCATCCAATTCAATACACTGTTTCCACTTTCTCCCCATACCCTTTGATCCCTTTAGCCCTAAGAACTATATTTAACTCCTATATAGCATTCAGTATTTAGGCCTCAATCATTTTCTGTGACAGAGAATTCCGTAGGCTCACCACTCTCTGGGTGAAGGAATCGTTCGTCATCTTAATTTTATTAGGCCTACCCAATATCCTTAAACTGTAAGGTATAGTTGTGAACTCCCCTGTCATCAGAAACATACTTCCTGTGTTTACCCTATCTAGTCTTCTTAGACTTTTATAGGTTTCTGTAAGATCCCACTTTATTCTGCTAAACTCCAGTGAATATAGTCCCTACCAATCCAGTTTCCAGTCTCTCTTTTTACATCATATTGCCACCCAGGAATCAATCTGGTAAACTTTACTCAACTACCTCCATAGCCAGAAAATCCTTCCTCAGATAAAGAGACCAAAGCTACATATAATACTTCATGTGTGGTCTTGCCAAGGCACTGAACAATTGCAGCAAGACATCCCTGTTTCTATACACAAATCCTCTTGCTAGGAATCCCAAATTACCATTTGCCACGCTTACATGCTTTCTTTTAGTGACTGGCATACAAGGACAACCAGGTTTGTTTCACCTCCCTCTTTCCCAATCTATTACCATTCAGATAATAATCTGCCTTCCTGCTTTTGCTACCAAAGTAGATAATCTCACATTTATCCACATTATATTGCATCTGTCGCTCATTTGCCTACTCATTCAATTTGGTCAAATTACACTGAAGTATTTGCATCCTGCTCACAATTCACCATCCCACACAACTTTGTAAAGTCTGCAAACTTGGAGATATTACATTTACTTTCCTCATCTAAATCATTAAAAAAAGTTATGAATAGCTGGTGTCCATTACTGATCCTTGTGGGATCTCGATAGTTACTCTGCCACACAAAAAAAGACCCATTTATTCCTATTCTTTGTTTCCCATCTGCCAACCATTTCATTGTCCATGTCAGTACACTAATCCCAGTCCCGTGCGTTGTCATTTTACATGCTAATCTTTTATGTGGGATGTTATGGAAAGCCTTCTGGAAGTCCCAAGTAAACTACATCCACTGGCTCCCTCAAATCAACTGTACTAAGTACATCCTTGAAAAATTCCAGTAGATTTCTCAAATGCAATTTCTATTTTGTAAATGCATAGTGATTCTATCTGATCCTGTCACTGTATTCCAAGTGCTCTGCCATTAAATCTTTTATAATGAAATCTAGCATTTTTTCTACTATCACTATCAGGCTAACTGGTCCATAATTCCTTTTTCACTCTAATTTCTATTTTTCATGTTTTTCTTACACTAATATTTGAATTATAAAATTGTTTTCATAACATTGAGTATGTTTTTCAGTAAGAGGAAGCATAGCACCCCACAATAAAAATAGTAAGTGGAAAGTGCAACCCCCATTATGTTACTTCAACTAAGTACAAATGTACCCTCTCCCTGTTTTCCTCTCTATTCTTGCTAAACATTTTATACCCAACAAAGTTTTGTATCGAGTCCTGGTTTTTCTGTAGCCTTGACCTAAATGACAGGCAAACAGAATAACAACCTGGAATCACATTGTGGCTGCAGAAATTACTGTCTTATTAATGTCAAATTAATGAAACCTCAATCACAATTGGTTCTCTTGATAGTCCTCCTTCAGCTCACCCCCGCAAATAGCTGATTATTCCACAAAGTTGTAGACTCAGCTCTGGAGAAGAACCATCAGCTTAATTGGTAGAACTGAATACTGGTTAGACAGTGGAATGCAGTGACAATTCTATGCACCATATGGCTGGCCCTCCTTGTCTCTCTGCAGTTACCAGTAAACTGCTAAGTTGAAGGATGAAATGCACTATCTACATAGCTTTTAACCTTACCCTGAGACCCTGAGCTCCTCCAGCTGACAAGACATCCTGCGTGTGTTTTTTCAGGACATAAGAAAAGTCCTGAGTTTCCCATATAGTTCAAGATGAAGCACTGGACCAGACTGAAATGTCCTTCTGTGCATATTCTTACGTAGCTATTTAAAACTTACGGGAAACGAACCTTACTTGTAGAAATAAGTAATACTGTTAAAAAAAATGCCTGTAACTAATTAAAATAACTGTCCAAATTAGGATGTATAATTCTAAATAACCTAGAATTTTGCAACACTTAACTATTGTATGTCTGGATTGAAGCACTTTTGTGGAAGGAACAGACTTTGTGGACTGAATGAGCTGTTCTAAATTTTTTTTTGCATTTCTTCTTATTGAGTATCTTGCTATTATTTGCCCTGTTCCATGGCTGTTGGTATGTTGGTATCTGCTTTCAGACCAATTTGAGAATTGCCTTATAATTGGCTGCTTGGGGACTTGTAGGATTACTCAGTTTACTCATCCTCTATACTCGATGGACTTGACTAAACTGTGCTATGGATCTACTTTATACTATAGCAAATGTTGAGACTGTATATTACAGGGAGTGAGAAATGCAAATTAAAATCTTCCCTCCAACTTGGACAGCTCATTTAACAGTTTTGTGGTGAAAGATACGGATTAATTGTTAGAGGATGCATGTGTTCAATATAATATTGTAAGTTTGAATATGACTAAAAATGATTTCTTCCGACAGAGAGCTGGTGGTTTATTTGGGAACCATGTTGGCTATTATCCAAGTGATTGTAGAGGCTCCTTTCCACAAACGTTCACTACACAGCGTCCTTTGCACCTCAATAAATCAGGAACCTCTCAAGTTGAAGTAGAATCACCATCACATGAGAAACTGGTTGATTCAACCTTCACTCCAAGCAGCTATTCATCATCTGGGTCAAATGCCAATATCAACAATGCCAATAATACTGCAATATCCAGATTCCCAATTCCAGTCAACTACCAAAGCACCGTCAGCACAGTGGATGGTCATAGCAATTCACTGACTTCAGCACTTATATTGCAAGGCACAACATGGAGGATCAATCCCAAAAGGTAATGTCGTAATATTGCAAGATATTTCTCTACCATTCATTGCCATTTCAATTTAAAGTGTGTTATTATGTAAACATCTTTCATATGATGGAAAAAAGGCTTTCTTAGTCTATCTTTAGCCCATTTAAATAAGCAATATGTGTGTGTATAGTGACTGCTGGATTAGAATATACAAAGTGTGCAGTGTATGCATTTGCTTATGACTTGAGCTCTACAAATACAAGCAGTATGAGTATTGCATAACCTCAAAATAAAAGACACTAAATGCACTATATAATTATGCTGAGTCAAAATTTAAGAGTTTCGATAAATAGCACGATAGATCAATAGCATTGCTAAATTTCTAAGGTGTGTGTGAGAGTGTCTCCCTCAAAACACTTACTCAGGTTAGGAACCAGCAAATGGAGTCTTCTAACATGGAAATGTTTTTTGCACCACAGCTATCACATGGTTCTGGCTGACCAGGAAACAGATCCTGATCTTGCCTCCTCCTGTACTTATTCATAATTTTCCAAGAGCTGTTAAATGTACTTAAGAAGATATCAAATTGATTTTTTTTTTCTCTCTGTTTTCATGCTTTCTTGTGAAACAGGACTCGGTATTACGAAACACTGGTACGGTATGTACCCTTCTGAGTATTCTTTTACTTTAACAATAGCAGCTTTAACCTTTATAATGTTCTTTTTATTCCAATTAAATAATAAATGCACTTATTATGTAGACTCAATTTATTTTAGAATTTCTTCAGATTCTTCTCATTTGGTACAACATGAATGAGAACAGAAAGGTCGTTTAGGTCATCAGTGCAGAAGTTAGAGCATATTGGTAACATTATATAATGCTAAATACTAACTATCTGACTTCATTATTTCAAATTTAACTATGAAGAAAGTTTTTTGTAATTTTATTGTTCAACAATTTGTTTATATTGCCTTGAAGTCATAATTTTAGAATAATTCCTTTATAATCAGGATTGTTTTTTGTTTAGCCCTTTAGTTAAATATTGTTCAGATTAATCTAGTACAGTATTAGTTTCTTCCTTTGAATACTTCGCGAACTATCAACACTAATTTTAAAAACTTGGAAATCTGAATCAAAAGCTGAAAATGCTGTTAAGTACTTAAAACGTGTTCTTAAGATGGAGTCTAATCAACCTGTCTTTTCTCTCTTCTATATTTCCAACATTATCTGTTTTTATCTTTACAAAAAGAGTCCTAGAGGTGTACAGCATGGAGACAGGCCCCTTGGTCCAATTCGTCCATGCCAGCCACACATCCTAAATTAATCTAGTCCCACTTGCCAGCACTTGGCCCATATCCCTCTAAACCCTCTATTCATATACCCATCCAGATGCCTTTTAAATGTTGTAATTGTACCAACCTCTACCACGTCCCTGGCAGGTCATTCCATACATGCACCACCCTCTGAAAAAGTTGCCCCTTAAGTCTCTTTTAAATCTTTTCCCTCTCATCTTAAACCTATGCCCTCTAGTTCTGGACTCTCCCACTCCAGGGAAAAGACCTTGTCTGTTTACCCTATCCATGCCCCTCATGATTTTATAAACCTCTATAAGGTTATCTTTCAGCCTCTGATACTTTAGGGAAAACAGCCCCAGCCTATTCAGCTTCTCCCTTTGGCTCAAACCCTCCAACACTGGCAACATCCTAATAAATCTTTTCTGAATGCTTTCAAGTTTCACAACATCCTTCCTATAGGAGAGAGACCAGAATTGCACACAATATTGCAAAAGTGGCCTAACCAATGTCCTGTAAAGCTGCAATACAACCTTCAACTCCTATACTCAATGCTCTGGCCAATAAAGAAAAGCATACTAAATGCCTTCTTCAATACCCTATCTACCTGTGGCTCCACTTCCAAGGAACTATGAATCTGCATTCCAAGGTCTTTTTATTCAGCAACATTCCCCAGGACCTTACCATTAAGTGTGTAAGTCCTGCCCTGGTTTGTCTTTTTATGGGTAACAATTTTGTATCATTAAGGATCAAAATAATAGTCAACCATTGCATGATATTCAGTCACTTACCAAGGATGTACATATGATGGTTTTGTTTCTCTGCTTTACATCAGGTATAATGACCCTGTTACACGCTTGTATTTTTAGTTCAGACTCTGAAGATAGCAGTTTGCCAATTATTCAGCGAGAGGAAGCATATCCTGATGAAATTTATGATGAGAACTTCAATGAAGATCCCGATTGCTGTAGTGAGGACAGCATACTTTCTTCACAACTGTGAGTCCTTCTTTCTAATTTGAGGCGGTATCAAAAGAAAGACAAACATGCTACAAAGCCAAATATTTGGGAACATTTTCAAAACTAGTGAAGGTTGACAAAAAAACAATGAAGAGAGAAAAGTAGAATGAGAGTAAGCTCGCAAGAAATATACAAGCAGACAGCAATAGCCTCTTGCAAATATGTCAAACGGAAGAAGAGTAACTAAAATAAATTTGGTCCCTTGGAAGTTGGGACTGGAGGATAAACATTGGGAAACAAGGGAGAGACCTAGACAAGTCCTTTGTATTTGTCTTTACTGAAGAAAATGCAAAAAATACTTCAAGTATAGCAAAACATCAAGGGTCAATAAGAAGGGAGGGATTTAAAGACAATTACTATCACTTTTAAAATATAAGGAAAACTAACATGACGAAAGGCTGAAAAGTGCCCAAGGCCCTCTAATTTAGGGTCTTAAATGGGTCTTTGTCTGCAGAGAAAATAGGTACATTATTTATAATATTCCAAAATTCCCTGGATTAATAGATTAGAAACTACAAGAATTACACTTCTATTAAAGAGAGATACAGAAAGCAGGAGGTATAGAACAGTTAAACTCACAGCTTTCTTGAGGAAAATGGTAGAAGCCATTAAGGAAATTCTAGTTGAAAATATCGAAAATCGTAATATAATCAAACAGAGTCACAATGGTTTCAAAACAGAGAAATCTTGTTTGACAAATTCATTAAGATTCTTTAGGATGGAATAAGCTGGGGGGATAAAGGCAAACGAGTGTATTTGGATTTCCAAAAGACATTTGATTAGATGCTGCATAAAAGGTTATTATGTAAGACAAGAGCTCAAAGGTTTGGACATAACATGTAAGCACAGGTAAAGAATTGGTAAATCAAACAAAAAGCAGTCTGTATGAATGGTCATTTAAGTTGAAAAGCCAACTATAGATAGTTCTGGAATAACACCCGTTTTGGCAGCGCGATTTGGCGAAAAAATCGCTGAAGAATTAGGGAACAGTATTTTTGAGAACACTTAACCTCTGTTCACAATAGTGTGATTCCAGTGGGGATAGGTGCACACGCTTCATTCTGTGCATGCGCCAAAGTCTCCGTGCCAATCTGTGCATGTGCCGATATCCATGTCAAAGTTTCTGTGCCATTCTGTGCATGTGCCGATATCCACGCCGAAGTCTCCGCACCGTTCTGTGCAGTGTCAATGTTAGCCTTCGTGTCATACTGTGCATGCACCAATGTCACGTGCCAACAAAGCAGCCTTCTGTGAGATGTACTGTACTGAAGGCAGCTTTCTTACATTTTTAAATGTACTGTGTTAAATTTACTTTTGTTTGGTTACTAAGTATGATTTCAACCTTCATTCAGGCTGGACTATACTTTGTGTTTGACTTTTGGGTGACTATTGAGTGATTGTGAGTAATATTGTGGCTCTGGTATTTATATTAAGCAATTTTCTATTAAGCAAGGTTTCACGAGAACGTAACTATGGTGTTGCAGGAAAACTACCTATAGTGAGATGCTACTGTGATCAGGTGTAAAGTCTCATGGAAACACAGAAACTAGGCCATTTGTCCCTTTCAGCCTGCTCCACCATTCAATGTGATCATCACTGATGCTCTATCTCAAAGACGTATGCCCACTTTTCCTCGTGCCCCTTGATTCTTTTGAATGTCTCTCTTGAATATAATTCAGTGACTTAGCCTCCACAGACTTCCATTGTAGAGAATGACACAGATAGTGAAGAAGATTTTCCTCATCTCAATCTTAAAGTGCTAAATATTCTGACATGGTATCCACTACTTCTAGATTCCATAACCATGGAAACAGCCTTTCTGCATCTAGTCTGCCTAGCTGTTTTAGGAGTTTTATATGTTTCAATCAAATCCACTCTCATCCTTCCAAATTGTAATGAATACAGGGCAGGTTAAACCAATCTATTCTCATAGGACAGTCGAGTCATCCCCTGTGTCAGTCCAATGAACATCTGCTGCACTTTTTCTATGGCAAGTATATCCTTTGTTAGGTAGAGAGACCAACACTGCATGAAATACTCTGAAATGGTCTCACCAAGGTCCTGTAAAACTGCAGTAAGGCATCCCTACTCCTAAACTCAAATCTTCTTTCAATGAAGGCCAATATGACAAGGATGCAGAGATCCTTCTGTATGATCTGGACAAGTCGGGTGAGTGAGCATATCAATGGCAGCTGCTGTATAATTTGGAGAAATGTGAGATTATTCACTTTGGAAGCAAAAACAAGAAGGCAGATTACTATCTCAGTGGCTGTAAATTGGGAGAGGTGAGTATGCAGCAAGACCTGGATATCCTTGTGCACCAGTCGCTGAAGGTAAGCATTCAGGTGCAGCAGGCGGTAAACAAGGCAAACGGCATGTTGGCCGTCATTGCAAGAGGTTTCAAGTACAGGAGCAAAGATGTGTTGCTGCTGTTATACAGGGCCACACCTAGAATACTGTGTGCAGTTTTGGTCTCCTTTTTTGAGGTAGGATGCTCTTGTCCTCAAGAGAGTGCACCGAAGGTTTATGAAGCTGATTCTAGGGATAGCAGGACCAACATATGAGGAGAGATTGACTAGAGTCATAGAGATGTACAGCATGGAAACAGACCCTGCGATCCAACCCGTCCGTGCCGACCAGATATCCCAACCCAATCTAGTCCCACCTGCCAGCACCCAACCCATATCCCTCCAAGCCCTTCCTATTCATATACCCATCCAAATGCCTCTTAAATGTTGCAATTGTACCAGCCTCCACCACTTCCTCTGGCAGCTCATTCCATACCCGTACCATCCTCTGTGTGAAAAAGTTGTCCCTTAGGTCTCTTTTATATCTTTCCCCCTTGCCCTAAACCTATGCCCTCTAGCCCTGGACTTCCTGACCCCAGGGAAAAGACTTTGCCTATTTATCCTATCCATGCCCCTCACAATTTTGTAAACTTCTATAAGTTCACCCCTCAGCCTCCGACGCTCCAGGGAAAACAGCCCCAGCCTGTTCAGCCTCTCCCTATAGCTCAAATCCTCCAACCCTGGCAACATCCTTGTAAATCTTTTCTGAACCCTTTCAAGTTTCATAACATCTTTCTGATAGGAAGGAGACCAGAATTGCATGCAATATTCCAACAGTGGCCTAACCAATGCCCTGTACAGCCGCAACATGATCTCCCAACTCCTGAACTCAGTACTCTGACCAATAAAGGAAAGCATACCAAACGCCTTCTTCAGTATCCTATCTACCTGCGACTCCACTTTCAAGGAGGTATGAACCTGCACTCCAAGGTCTCTTTGTTCAGCAACACTCCCTAGAACCTTACCATTAAGTGTATAAGTCCTGCTAAGATTTGCTTTCCCAAAATGCAGCACCTCGCATTTATCTGAATTAAACTCCATCTGCCACTTCTCAGCCTATTGGCCCATCTGGTCAAGATCCTGTTGTAATCTGAGGTAACCTTCTTTGCTGTCCACTACACCTCCAATTTTGGTGTCATCTGCAAACTTACTAACTGTACCTCTTATGCTCACATCCAAATCATTTATGTAAATTACTAGATTAGGATTGTTTTTGCTGGAGTTCAGAAAAATGAGGGGGGATCTCATAGAGACTTATAAAAGTCTGGCAGGACTAGATAGGGTAGATGCAGGGAGGATGTTCCTGATGGTGGGTGTGTTCAGAACCAGGGATCACAGTCTGAGAATTCAGGCTAGACCATTTGGGACAGAGGTGAGGAGACATTTCTTCAACAAAAGAGTAGTGAACCTGTGGAATTCATTACCAAAGGAAGCAGTTGATACCAAACCATTGAATGTATTCAAGAGGCAAATGGGATCAAAGGTTATGGGGAAAAAGCAGGATTTGACTATTGAGTTGGATGATCAGCCCATGATAATGATGAATGGTGGAGCAGGCTCGAAGGACTGAATGGCCTCCTCCTGATCTTATCTTTTATATTTCTATGAAATATACAATTTGCCATTTTAATTGCTTGTTGCATGAGCCTACTTTCATTGGCTGGTGAACCCGGACATCCAAATCCTTTTATACATCAACATTTCCCAATGTATCCCCATTTAGAATGTGTCCTTCCTTTCTGTTTTTTTCACACGGAAGTGCATAACTTAATATTTTGCCATGTTATACTGCATATGCAAGTATTTGCTCACTCACTCAACTTGACTAAATCTCTGACACCTCTTAGAATATTCCTCACAACTCTAACTCGTGTTTAGCACATAAATCTATCTCAGTCTGTCTCAACCTGACTAGTAAATATTGTTTCAACAGCAGCATGAGCAAGTAGTTATTGAAGATTGTAGACAACTGGAGTTCTGTATTCAGATGGAGCTGGCAACAGAAGTGGATTAGTCTGTGGATGAGTGACCAGTTATCAGTGACAGAGGCCTTTTGCTTGCCAACAATCATGTGATTTATTCTCAGATAATTTAATAGCTTGTGCTGTGAACAGAAAAGATCTCTACCAGCTCAGAAGCTGTCTCACTGTTCACTGTGGTCAAACCCCAATTTAGACCTGAAGGAAACCAATTTATATTTTCTTCAGCAGTTATAGAGTCAGAGAGTAAGAAAACATAGAAATAAACTCTTCAGTCCAACTAGTCTCTCATGTTCCCAACCTAAACTAGTCCCACCTGCCTGCTCCTGGCCCATATCCCTCCAAACCTTTCCTATTCATTAACTTAGCCAAATGTTTTTAAATGCTGTCACTGTACCTGCATCCACCACTTCCTCTGGTAGTTCATTCGACACACTAACCACTCTGTGGTAAGAAAAAAGTCGCCCCTCGTGTCCTTTTTAAACTGTTCTCCTCTTACCTTAAAAATATGCCCCCTGATTTTGAACTTCCCCACCTTAGGGAAAAGACCTTTACTATTCACCCTATCTGTGTCCCTCGTGATTTTATAAGGTTACCCCTCAACCTCCTATACTCCAGTGACAGAAGTCCCAGCCTATCCAAACTATTTTTGTAACTCAAACCTTCTATTCCCAGCAACATCCTGATAGATCTTTTCTGAAGCTCTCCAGTTTAATGATATTTTCCCTATAACAAGGCAATCAGAACTGCTCCAGAAGAGGCCTCACCAATGTCCTGTACAACCTCAACATGATATTCCAACTCCTGTATTCAAAGGTGTGAGTAATAAAGGCAAGCGTACTAAACACCTTCTTAACCACCGTGTGTATCTGTGATGCAGGCTTTAAAGAATTATGGAGCTGAACCCCTAGGTCTCTCTGTTCTACAACATTTACAAGGGCGAAAATGAGGACTGCGGATGCTGGAGATCAGAGTCAAGATTAGAGTGGTGCTGGAAAGGCACAGCAGGTCAAGCAGCATCTGAGGAGCAGGAGAATCAAAATACGGGCAAATGAAGGGCTTTTGCCTGAAACATCGATTTTCCTGCTCCTCGATTGCTACCTGACCTTCTCTGCTTTTCCATCACAACTCTCATCTTAACACTGACAAGGGGCGGGCCCTTCCATTAATTGTGCAAGTCCTGCCCTTGTTTGTTTTACCAAAATGCAATATCTCACTCTTATCTAAATTAAACTTCATCTGCCACTCCCCAGCCCATTGACCCAATTGTTCAATATCTGGTAAAAAATCTTAGATAACCTTATTCACTGTCCACTGTACAACAGGTGTCATGCAAACGTACTAACCATGCCTCCTATATTCTCATCCAAATCATTTCTATAAATGACACACAAAAGTGGACCCAGTACTAAACCCTGTGGAACATCACTGGGCACAGGCCTCCAGTCTGAAAAACAAACCTCCACCAGTACTCTCTACCTCCTACCATAAAGGCAAAAGTGAGGACTGCAGATGCTGGAAACCAGGGTTTAGATCAGAGTGGTGCTGGAAAAGCACAGCAGGTCAGGCAGCATCCGAGGAGCAGGAAAATCGACGTTTCAGGTAAAAGCCCTTCATCAGGCCCTGATGAAGGGCTTTTGCCCGAAACGTTGATTTTCCTGCTCCTCGGATGCTGCTTGTATGCTGTGCTTTTCCAGCACCACTCTGATCTAACCTCCTACCATAAAGTCAATTTGATATCCAATTGGCAAGCTCATCCTGAATCCCAGGTGATCTAACTTTACCAATTTGTCTACCATGTGGAACCTTTTCAAAAGTTTTAATGAAGTCCACGTAAACAATATCTACCACTCAACCCTCATTAATCATCTTGGTTGCTTACTCAAAAAACTTAATCAAGTTTGTGAGACACAGTTCCCTCGCACAAAACCATGCTGACTGTAATTATTCCTATCCTCTCCAAATGGATGGTGATAATTCTATTCATTTTAAACTAGTTATGGAGTAGACTGAGTTTTTACCTACCCTCTCCAAATGGATGTCAATCCTATCCTTCAGAATCACTGCCAATGACTTACCCACCACTGATGTCAGACTCACAGGTCTATAGTCCCCAGGGTTCTCGTTACATCCTTTTTTAAATAAGCCACCTTCCAGTCCTCTGGCAACTCACCCATGGTTGTAGATCTTACAAGTATTTCTGCTAGGGACCCTGCAAATACCTGCCTAATGTCTCACAATGTCCTGGAATATATGAACAGGTCCAAGAGATTTATCCACCTTTATGTTTTCTAAGACCTCCAGCATTTTCTCTTCTGTAATGTGAACTGTTTATAAAACATCAATATTTATTTTCCTGCATTCTCTAGCCTCCATTTCTTTCTCCGCACTAAATACTGAGGCAAAATATTTAGTTAATGCCTCCCCACCTCCTGAGGTTCAACACAAGGGTGACCTCGTTGATCTTTAAGGGGCCCTACTCTCTCTCTAGTTGCTCTTTGCTCTTAAAACTTGTTGAATCTCTTTGGATTATCCTTAGCCATATCTGCCAGGGCTTTCTCACATTCCTCTTTGCTTCGCCGAGTTCCCTCTTAAGAATGCCTCTACACTCTTTAAAATCTTCCAGAGATTCATTTGATGCCCAGTTGTCTATATCTAATATATAATTCTTTTTTATTCTTGACTAAAACCTAAATATCTATATTTATCCATTGTTCCCTCGTCTTACCACCTTTCACTCCTCCAGGAACATAATGCCTTTGAACTCTGGTTATCACACTTTTGAAAACTTCTCATTTGTCACTCGTCCCTTTACCTGCAGACAGTCTACTCCATAACTATTTTAAAATGAATAGAATTATGATCATTGCTCCCAAAATGTTCTTTTACGAACACTTCAGTTACTTGGATTGCCTTTATTCCCCAAGAGAAGGTCAAGTTTTGCTCCTTGACCTGCCAATCCTTTCCTTCCGTCAGCCAAGTTCCTGTAATAGCTATGACATCCCAATCCCATGTTCCCATAAATGCCCTGAGTTCATCACCCTCACTTGTAAGATCCCTTGCATTGAAATAACTGCAGTTTACTCCTTCAGAGTTACCTCATTCTCTGATTTGCTCTTTTCAGTCTTTTTTAATTAACTTGCTGTTTTCTGATTGAGAACCATCCTCATCTGTCTTTCCATTTTCAATGCTACTTAGGAGCACATATACACACACGCATACAATCACACTCTCACTCTCTCTCTGTCTCTCTCTCTCACTCTATAAGAGATCACAGGTTCCTGAAATAGAACTAGAAAATCTCCCCACCAGGATTTTGGCCCATTTCCAATTCAGGTGAAACCCATCCCTTTTGAGCAGGTCGATTCTACACCAGAGGGGATTCCAATAATCCAAGCATCTGAAGCCCTGCACATTGCACCACCTCTTCAGCCATTTAATAATCTGCCCTATCCTTTTATCCCTTCTCTTAGTAGAACTTGGCAATGGGAGTAAACCAGAGATTGCCACTTTTGAAGTTTGGATTTTTTTAACCTTCTACCTAACCTCTTAAGAAGACGATGATAAGGAATGCTTTTACTCAGAAAATTGTTGGTTTTTGGAATTTTCAAACTCCAAGAGATACTCAACTTTGGTATTTTGTGTATTTTTTAAAATCTTTAACTTTTGTGGCAAATGAAGCATTTGAAGTGGCAGGAAACTGAAAGCTTGAGGACATATTTGCCATTGTTTCACCAACACCGGCACTAGACCCATCAACGTCAGAGTCATCATTCTTCAAGGACCATCTTCAATCACTGTGTCCATCTCACAGATGCCACTGTCAATCCAGATCTCCATCTGCGCCAGCCCCACTAACATCAGAGTCACCACTCTTCAAGCACCATTGTTCTGCTACTGGGCCCAGCTCGCTGATGCTGCCGATGTCGCACACTCCTCGGCTAATGAAGTTTAAGAATGAAGAGAAAATAAAGAAAAAGAAAAGGCAAACAGATGGAAAAAGGAGCAGACAAACCCCTGCCTCAGGAGCCCTCCACTGTGTACTCCTCTGCCACCATCTTCCATCATTACTGAGGGAATGTAGTTCCCTGCACATATTCAGCAGACAATGTGTTTTACCTGGATTCCATGGTATTTTCTGACTCAAGCATAGAGAAACCAGCACAAAACTGATAACTTTAGATTCCTGCACGCTACCACCCCATTTACCAACTACCTCTGATAAACCTGATTGCTATTGCTGAGGGTCTCTATGCATTTTGCTGGTCACTAAATACCAAGACCATGGGATCATCTTCCATGTGGAGCTGAGCAGTTGCCTGCTTTCTGTTTGTCTTCAGAGTGCTAGAGACCTGAAGCATTGCTTCCTTTACCAGCTGCAGAAATGTTTCATTGATATGCTTACTAAACCGTGCTCCTGAGTCTAATCTAGACAGAGTACCCACTGAGCTGATAGAGGGTGCAAGTCAAAACCTCACTGTTGCATTCTTAGAAGGTTGTTGCTTTCTCCTCAGAGGTGCTGGTTGGGTTCACAGTGGACAGACTGATCTCTTTCTCACCATAGACTGCTGGGGCCCATTAGTACCTGCATTAATGTGGAATTGCTGGTGTTCGACTGTGGTGAACAAAGGCAGAAGTCACATGATACCAGGTTATAATCCAACAGGTTTATTTGAAATCAGAAACTTTTGGACCACTGCTCCTTCGTCAGGTGATGTGGAGGGAAGCACACAGGCAATTAATTTTTATGCAGGAAAATAATGGTAAGATAATTTAAGAGAGTCAAAAGTAAATATAGATGGTGTGAGTAGAATGTTGACAGGCTGAATAGCAAGTCTTTGCAGGTGATCAAAAGTGTCAAATGGTGTGAGTAAAGTGTCAACAGCTGAATAGCAAGTGAAGGGATGACCTATGATCTGACTAATAATTACAAAAAATCAAAAATGGGATAGTGCTAGAAATGGCTGGAATAACATGATCGGGTAGAAGAGTTAAAATGGAAACCTTAACAAGGATCTAACCAAAGTAACAATAGTTCATAGCTCTACAAAGTAATTAAGGTAGAGAGATAAAAACAAGATATGCAGGTGATGGTGTCAAAACAGAACAGTAAGGAAGATTTTATACAGAACAGTATAGTGAGGTTACATGCAGTGCAACATGAACCCAGGACCATAATTGAGGCCGTCCTCGTGGGTACAGAACTCGGCTATCAGCTTCTGCTCGGCACTTCTGCTTTGTAGTGTATCTGAAAGGCCACCTTGAAGGACGTTTACCGGAAGATCAGAGACTGAATGTCCTTGACCACTGAAGTGTTCCCTGACTGGGGAGGGAATCTGCCTGGTGATGGTTACACGGTGTCCATTCATCCATTGTCATAGTGCCTGTATAATCTTGCCAAAAACCAAGCATCATTGCATCCTTGCCTACAGCATATGAGGTAGACAACATTAGCCGAGTCACATGAGTATGTACCATATACGTAGTGGGTGGTGTTCCATGTGTGATGGAGGTATCCATGTCATTGATCTGACATATCTTGCAGAGATTGCCATGGCAGGGTTGTGTGGTGTTGTAATCGCTGTTCTCCTGAAGACTGAGTGGTTTGCTATGAACAATGGTCTGTTTGAGGTTAGACAGCTATTTGAAGGCAAGAAGTGGAGACATAGGGATGGCCTTGGTGAGATGTTCACCATCATCAATGGCATGTTGATGGCTGCAAAGAATATGTTGTAGCTTCTCCGCTGCGGGGAAGTACTTGACAATGAAAGGAACTCTATTGGTCATGTCCTGTGTCTGTCTTCTGAGGAGGCTGTTGTGGCTTTTCACTGTGGCATGTCGGAACTAGCAATCGATGAGTTGAGCATCATATCCCGTTCTTACGAGAGCATCTTTCAGCGTCTGTAGGTGTCTGTCGCGTTGCTTTTTGACTCAGCAGATCCCATTTATACTCAGGCTTGTCTGTAGGGGATGGTTTCTTTAACATGTTTGGGGTAGAAGCTGGAGAAGTGAAGCATCATGAGGTTATTCGTTACTTTGTAGTAGAGTTAAGTACTGAGATGTCTGGCCTTGATGGAGATGCATGTGTCCAAGAATACGACTAATTCTGAAGTGTAGTTCATGGTAAATCTGATGGCAGGATGAAAATTGTTGGTATTATCCAGTAATTGTTTCGGTGATCCCTCGCCATGAGTCCAAAGGAAAAAAATGGCATCAATGTATCTGGTATATGGGGATGGTTGAAGATCCTGTGCAGCAAAGAAGTCTTGCATGAAAATATTGGCGTCTTGGGGTGCAAGTTTGATCCCCGTGACTGTTCCATGTGTCTGGATGAAGAACTAGTTGTTGAAGGTTGAGGATGAAGTGGATGAGTTGTATGGTAGCGTCTGGGAATTGGTAGTTGTCAGTGCTGAGTACTGAGGCTGTTGCAGCAAGGCTGTCAACCTGGGGATGCAAGTGTAGAGTGCCAAAACGTCCATTATAATGAAGAATGTTACTGGTTTGACTGATCTGTGAGTGTTGAGTTTCTGTAAGAAATCTGTAGCATCACGACAGAAGCTGGGGGGTTCCTTGGACCTGTTATTTTGGTTAGATCCTCGTCACACACCTCTTATACTTATCATGTTGGTCTAGCCATTTAGTGTCTCGAGCACCATCCTATTTTTGATTTTTTGTAATTATCAATCCGATCAAAGATCATACCTTCACTTGTTATTCAGCTGATGACACTTTACTCACACCATTTGCTGCATTTGATCACCTGCAAAGACTTGTTATTCAGTCTGTCAACATTCCACTCTCACCATTTGTATTTATCTTTTGACACTCTTAATTACCTGGATTATTTTACCATTATTTCTCTGCATAAAAATTCTGTGTCTGTGTTTGCTTCCCTCCATTCACCTGATGAAGGAGCAGTGCTCTGAAAGCTTGTGGTTTCAAATAAACCTATTGAACTATAACCTGGTGTCATGTGACTTCTGACTTTTTACTGCATAAAATAAGACGGCATTAGTTGTAAGAAAAAGGGTAAAAGCATGCAAAGATAAGAATGAGATTCACTGGTGTTAATGGAAGTATAATGCAATACAATGAAGCTCAATCAGTTGTTTAGGTGTGGAGGTCTTGACAACTCCATGAGTAGTCACTCTCTTCCTCAATTAACTCCAACATTTTCTTCCCTCATTCAGCCTAATGTCCACCTCACTATTGTCTTGCCCCTGATGGCAGGTTGTGAAAGATTTTTTTTCCCTGTAACTGGACAAAGGGAGGGACTGAGTATGATGGAAAAGGATAGGAGAGTCATGAGTAGTGATGCAGGGCCAGGCAAGCCGGTAAAAGTGTCCCCAGTGAATAAGTATGATGCACAGAGGGCAGGAATGGGAAGCAATTTGGATGAACGAGCTGAGTGAGAGCCATTGGTTGGCATGTTGCGAGTTATTGTCCATAAGTTTTGGTGAGAGGTGGTGCAGTAGCAGAGTTAGATTGAATAGTGGAGTTCCTGTGGGTGTGAGGTAGCAGAGAGAAAATACTGGCACTTTCCCTTGCAAAGAGCAGAATATCATTAACCTTCCTTTGACAGTTCTGGGTATTTCTTTTTACCTGAAACACCGCATTGACTCTGGTCACTATTTCTGTCCAGACTGGCAATTGGTGGTGTGGTCCCCTTTTACAGTCTGGAGAAAGAACACTGCCCTTCTGTCAACCATCCATCTGTCAGAACCTCCAGGCCCCTGTCAGAGAAACAAGCTGTCAGGTTCCCTTTCTGCACCATTTGTTGAGTTCACAGTGTAAGGGACAGTTCCTGACTTAGTGTCTGATATGCTGTGGACCTGGGTTTCAAATATTGGGCCAGCAACATGAATATTGGGAAGTCCCAGTAGTGGTGAACACTTCTACCACTGTTTTTGCATGAGCTAGGTGCCAAAGAGACCAGTTGCAAATTCAATAAGCTGAATAGCAAAAATTTGCTTGAGAAAAGTTAACATGAGCCATGCCAAAAATGAAAAGATTCAGCCCCTTATTTCTAATCTAAGTCGATCAAGAAAATTGCACGGTAATTTGCCTGTGATTTGTTTTTGAATCTGTCTGCCAATTGAGGAGCCTGCAAAAGTGCAAATGCAGGGCTCCTCACAGAGACAGTCACAGGAAAGGTCTGTGGAAACCACACTACATTTACAGCAAGAGCTGCCATATTACAATAAGTAAACATAGTTTAAACGTCTATAGCTTCTTTCAAAGACTATGGAAAGAGTAAGTGTGTAAGGTAAGTGCGTATGGCAGTAAAGTGAGTGAGGGGACAGGATGGCAGGTGAGATGGGTAGATTAGCAGATGCTAAGGTGGTACGCAATTGAGTGGGTAAGGGGTATGGTGGCAATTGAGTGAGTGGGCAAGTAGGTAGGGTGACAGGTATGTAAGGGTTAGGGTGTGTGTATCATTTTCATATGTGTCTGATTTACTTAATAATAATGAAACATAGTTTATCATGAGACATGATCTATTATCATAGTTCAGCACAAGATATAAACATGCAGTTCCATGAAAACTGTCTTTGCCTCTATTTCTTGAGTAATCTTACAGTTCTTAGACTACTGTGTTCTCATACTTGTTTAACATCTGCTTTGGAAGTTCAAGATGATAAAAAGGTTTATACTATCCCTGTTACAACTGGCTGAACTGAGGTTGAGACTGTTCTTTTCGCTCTCAAGGTTCCTGCTTCTTGTGCTATTATTATCTTGGAGTGTCAGCTCCTTTGATTCAAGAGCCCCTTTAAATAAGGTTCTCCGGGTCATCCCCAAGTATGTTGGCTTCCTATCGTTTACTATGTCAGCATGGTAACTGACATGCAGCTTCCTCCTATGTAATGTTGTGGACCAGGCCAGGCCCCCTCAAAATAGTTTAAGAAGGTAGCCTAGACCCTAACTTTTTCATATTTTAAAGACAGATGTGAAGTGGATTTTCCAGGTGTGAAGCAGATCAAACCCCTTGGCTTTAAACAAAACATAATTTATTTAAACACTACAGTTGAAATACGAACAAGAGAAAACAGCATTTAGAATGACTTAACTATTACAAAACTTAATGGACCTGATGCAATAACTTTTACGAATTAACTGCTCCAATACAGTAACATCCCTTAAATACACCCCTTGGCAAAAAGATAAATTCAAACATAAATTCTTACAAGCAGGAAGGAGCAACATCCAAAGAGATTTCAGAAGAAGGTCAGAGGCTTTTTTTTCTGAAGCTGCAACTCCCCTAGACTCTCACATCTTGTGACTGCTACATCTGTAACCTCCCTGAATAATTTTGCTGTCAAGTTTGACCCTTGATCTGATTGTACTTCTGTGGATAGTCCATATCTAGTGAAAAATCTGAATAACTCTTCTACAATCCTTTTAACTGTGATAATGTCTAATGGAATGGCCTCTTGAAATCTTGTGGGCACATTCATTACTGTTAATAAATATCAATTCTCACTTGTTTTAGGTAGGCGTCCTACGTAATTAATTAAGACCCTTGTAAAAGGTTCCTCAAATGCAGGAATGAGTCGTAAACATGCTGGTTTTATTACTGCCTCATGTTTTCCAATTACCTGACATGTATGACATATCTGGCAAAGTTCAAATGCATCCTTATGCAACGCAGGCCAGTAAAAATGTTTTTGGATTTTAGCTTGAGATTTTCCTACTCCTAAATAACCTCCTACTGTTAGTTCATGTGCCACCCGCAACATCTTTTTGTTCTGCTAGAGCAATTCTTTCTTTTTCTCTTTCCTCTGCTTTTAACCATAATTCAAACTGTTTCAGTTCCTTTTCATGTTCAAGCTGCTTCATCTGCAATTGAATTCTAGCTATTTCAAAAGATTCCGATGGCATTTCCAGCAAATATAAAAGACGAGCTATTGCTGTAATTATGTCTCCTTTTCTCGCAGATGAAGGCAACCCCAACTCCAGCTTGTCTGACAATTCCAACAGTTTTGCCTTGCTCACCTTTTGTAAAACCCCCAAAGTCACTTCTTCCACTCCAGAAAACTCCTCATGACTGAAAGAGCATTTCTACACAAAGCATTGTAGAATTCAAAACCCAGAACAAAAGATTAACACCAACCATTTTCCACCTTTGAGTGAAGGTATAGCTCAGAATTGGAACCGAAAGTGGAATTATAGAATCAATCCCGACAAGAGCCCCCATTCTGTTTATGGACCAGGCCAGACCCCCTCAAAATATTTTAAGAAGGTAACCTAGACCCTAACTTTTTCTTATTTTAAAGGAAGATGTAAAGTGGATATTCCAGGTATGATGCAGGTCAAACCACTCAGCCTTGAGCAAAACAATTTATTTAAACACTACAGTTGAAACATAAACAGAAGAAAATGGAATTTAGAATAACTTAACTATTAGAAAGTTTAACTGGCCTGATACAGTCACTAAAACTTATTTACTGTTCCAATACAGTAATGTCCCTTAAACACACCCCTTGGCAAAAAGATAAATTCAAACATAGATTCTTACATGTTGGAGGGAACAACATCCAAAGAGATTTCAGAAGAAGGCCAGAGGTGTTCTTTTCTGAAGCTTGCAACTCCCCTGGACTCTCACGTCTTGTGACTGCTAATTATATTAATTATATTGCTGTATCAAACTGCTGGAATGATTGTGACAGTGCTGTCACTTTAAAAAGGCTATTTTATCCTTGTTTTGTTTCAAGAGAGGTCGTGAAGGCAGAGATGAAGAGTCAAGTTCAACAATGGAAGGGGAATGGACCAGTTCTCTCAGTTCAGGTTTTTTCTGGTTTGTTTTAGCTAAAACAAAAATAACCTTTTAAAGTGACAGCATTGTCACAGTCATTCCAGCAGTTTGATACAGCAATGTAATTAATATAATTTGCTTACTCCATATAAATGTGTTTCTGCTCCAGGAAGGGTGTTACCAAAGCCAGAATTGGATATTGTAATTTCCTTATTGATTGAGCCGGCCCTAGGTGCCGGGCTGTCTCATCAACACATAGTCAATATAGTCAATCAAGGTAAATAATTTTCATACATGTTCCAGCCTGATCCAATTTGACAGTGAATTCTGCAAGCTTCCTAGCTTACTATCTCAACTCCCTTCCTAGCATGCCATTGGGTTGGCCAATTTTGCTTTTAGTGTCTCAAAAGAGCTATTATTTATTTGAAACGGACATTCCACTACTTACAGGTGGCAAGTGTATAGGGAGGATAATGCAATGAGGCAGCAGTGAGGAGTGTAGAAAGGCAGCTGAGTATGAGAGAGGCTAGGTCAGATTGAAGAGTACTTGGGTGGTGAAGCATTTTCATGGGGTCTGGAAGAGTCAGACAGTCAGGGGCAGATGACAGGAAGAACTGGATTACTGGTAGAGTTGAGTCAGACCTGGAGCGTTGTTGGTTGTCAGGTCAGATGGTGGAGGTATAGCTCAGAATTGGAGACTTTTTCAGAGGTTTCCGAGCAAAGAGTAATTGTTATCAGAAGTTTAAATCTCCTGGGCAGTTTCCAAAAATACAGTCCATCGGGATCTCAGCTTTGGGTATAGTCGCACTCTGACTGTCTGGAGACCGAAAGACCTGCATCATTATTTATCCACTATTCCTGATATTCACCATTTTGTTTTTCAATACATATCCAAATTTCACGCAAAGTTTTTGCTTTGTAAAAAATGGGCTGAGTTGTATTAAAAATTTACTGTCAATTTCAAGGTGTATAACGGTGGGTTTCTCTCTGAGTTTTTCTGAGTTATCTCTTGCAATTCCCAATGCTGACCCCATTATGTATGCATGTTCTCATGCTATCTTGCATTTATTAGCAGATGATGACCATGGTGCCATATTTAAAGCCCAGATAATGTGTTCCAGGTGAAACATTGCCAGCCACAAAGTGAGCTTTACTGTATACATAGTGGAGACAAACAAAAGAGTTAAACCTTCTGCGGGCACATGGGTAAAACTCACTGGAACATTCAAAAATGCATTCCTAGTCATTATTACCTTCTGATTGACTGTCAATGTAACTACAATACAAGAATTAAACCTCATAGGCTGCCCATCCTTATCACCACAACATGTGAGCACCTGCAGAGACATAAACAGAGTTAACGTTTCAAGTCCACAAAGAATCATATTACATCCAAAACACTGTTTGCCACTTGGTTGTTATACTGGTGTAGGTAGGAGTTGCATATGGGGACTTTTCGGAATCCATCCCAGTGCACTGCAAAGCAAGTCCCCAGGAAATTGTCTTTTCTGATGGGTAATTCCAACATGCCTGGAACCTCTCAATAGTCTCCATTTAAATAAAAGACTTCAGATGATTCTGATGAAATTAAGTAAAACAGTTATCCTTGAAAGGTTAGACATAGTCTAACTCCTGAGTAACTATTAAACAGACTTACTTATCTAACAAATCAAAAACTACTCACCCTTCAGACTCCTTACTCCCCCCTGAACTGACTACCAGGACGTAACACCCAAATACCTCTACCACTGCCCCTCCCATTCTTAGCTTCACCTAGCCCAACTCAACCAGCCCAGGACCCACATCGCCTATCCCCTGCCTCCCATCAGATCTGACCCTAAACTCTTGTTCTGCCAGACATGACCCAACCACCCCTGCTGATACTAACCCAACCACCCCTGCTGATACTAACCCAACCACCCCTGCTGATACTAACCCAACATCCCTCTTAGGCTGGGCTGTACCCGATACACTTGTTACGTCCTGTTGTTGGACCTGACCCATCATGCACCCCAACTGGACCTGATTTCACACACCCACTCTGAGGTACCCTAAATATTGCATTACTTACCTCGCTATCTTGCACCCTTACACTCGGCACTCTCCCCTTAACCCTATTTGCACACGACCTACCTGACCCTACCCAAGCCACCCTACTAATTTGGAATGTGATCTGACATCCTATCTCTGGCATTCTATTCCCTCTCCATTTGGCACCTTTCCCAGCCAGCATCCTATTTACTTGGTATCTTGACACCCTACCCTCCAGCTGGCACTCTTACCTACTTCCCACTAGGCACTGTAACAGCATTGTAACATCACATTATACTTTCGTACTTTTGTTTGACAGCAGTTATCAAAATGGCTATCTGAAGCTTTAATCTTCCATAACCCAATTTTCTCTTGATAATACCCCTTTGGAGCATTTTGGGATGTTTTACAATGTCATAGGTGCTAAATACACATAACTTGCTGACATATGAATCACATAGATGGAAGGAGCAAAAAGGAAGTTGGCTTGCATTTTTAAAAATGATGTAGTGTGGAATGGTAATAACATTTCCATATGGTTCTGTCAATTTCCTGTCAGACAACTTGTGGAAATTCCAGGCAAGTATGTTTATGCTCTTTTCATAGTGCAATTGTTGGTCATACATTGTCGAGAAGTGTGGTGGATTCAATTATAACTGACTAAGAAAATGGAATAAATAGATAAAGGGAACAATTTGGGGGTTTATGGAAAGAGAGATAACTTGGACACTCATTTTAGGCACATGCACAATGGGTGAAATGTGCTGTATCATTTGACAATCTTTGATACTTCTGCAATCTCCTGAATGAAATTGGATTGATAATATAGGTTTGTGACCAGTGGAGTGTCACAAGGATTGGTGCTGGGTCCTCTACTTTTTGTCATTTACCTAAATGATTTGGAGATGACACCAAAATTGGAGGTGTAGTGGACAACGAAGAGGTTTACCTCAGATTACAACAGGATCTGGACCAGACGGGCCCATGGGCTGAGAAGTGGCAGATGGAGTTTAATTCAGATAAATGCGAGGTGCTGCATTTTGGGAAAGCAAATCTTAGCAGGACTTATACACTTAATGGTAAGGTCCTAGGGAATGTTACTGAACAAAGAGACCTTGGAGTGCAGGTAGATAGGATAGTGAAAAAGGCGTTTGGTATGCTTTCCTTTATTGGTCAGAGTATTGAGTACAGGAGTTGGGAGGTCATGATGCAACATTACAGGACATTGGTTAGGCCACTGTTGGAATATTGCGTGCAATTCTGGTCTTCCTATCGGAAAGATGTTGTGAAACTTGAAAGGGTTCAGAAAAGATTTACATGGATGTTGCCAGGGTTACAGGATTTGAGCTATAGGGAGAGGCTGAACAGGTTGGAGCTGTTTTCCCTGGAGCGTCAGAGCTGAGGGGTGACGTTATAGAGGTTTACAAAATGATGAGGGGCATGGATAGGATAAATAGGCAAAGTCTTTTTCCTGGCGTCGGGGAGTCCAGAACTAGAGGGCATAGGTTTAGGGTGAGAGGGGAACGATATAAAAGAGACCTAAGGAGGCAATTTTTCACGCAGAGGGTGGTACGGGTATGGAATGAGCTGCCAGAGGAAGTGGTGAAGGCTGGTATAATTGCAACATTTAAGAGGCATTTGAATGGGTATATGAATAGGAAGGGTTTGGAGGGATATGGGCCAGGTACTGGCAGGTGGGACTAGATTGGGTTGGGATATCTGGTCGGCATGGACGGGTTGGACTGAAGGGTCTGTTTCCATGCTGTATATCTCTATGACTCTATAACTGTCAAAACTGAAGTGTGCTTCTGCATTTCCTAGTGGAATCTTCTCACAGACATATGGAGCTCCCTTCTTTCATAAAAATTAAGGGCCCGTGCAGTAATCTGCATGAGATTGCTATTCCTCAGAAAATCTGGCCCATTAACTCCACAGCTGCTGCCTGACCTTCTGCATTTCCCCAATACTTTCAATTTTTATTTCGGATTTTCAGCATCTCCAGTACTTTAATAAACCAAAGAGCTACAGATGCAGGGGATCTGAAGCAACAAAAACAGAAATTGCCAGAGGAACTCAGCAGGTCTGGCAGCATCTGTGGGAAAAAAACAGAATTAACATTTCAAATCTAGTGACCCTTCTTCAGAAGTTCTTTGAAGTACTTTATTTTTATTCTAATGAACCATCATTAGGTACTATCATTAATGCTAATATATTTGATTCTTTAATAATTATCTGCATAATAAGTCAGAAATATATTCATTTTTATCTATCTTTATCTTTTATTTTAATGATGTATTTTGGTTGTTTGTTTTTGCTTAACCCTTACAGGAATTCATATAAAGAGCATGATGAAAACCAGCTCACTCCACCAGTGGACTGCTGTGAGGCAAGTGATAAAAAGACCCTGTCTCCTTCAAAGGGACTTCTTTCAGCAACATCATTAGGTAATTTAAAATATGTAATACAAATGTAGTTTTTATTATAACCAGTACTGATAATTAGAATTGTTGAATGAAACAAATACAATATACAATTTTAAGATACAGGGACAGTTGTGGTTCTTTTCCAAAGGTGCACCTGTTGATGTCTAGATGGAATAGTTCATAAACAGATTTGATCTGTCATGAACCTATACCTAAGATTTTGTTTACTCCAAATACATTGGCATTTCCAGCCAACCTATACTCACGATCTGTATGACATACTATAGAATATGATTAGATTAGATTACTTACAGTGTGGAAACAGGCCCTTCGGCCCAACAAGTCCACACCGACCCGCCGAAGCGCAACCCACCCAGACCCATTTACCCCTTCACCTAACACTACAGGCAATTTAGCACGGCCAATTCACCTGACCTGCACATTTTTTGGATTATGGGAGGAAACCGGAGCACCTGGAGGGAACTCACACAGACACGGGGAGAATGTGCAAACTCCACACCAGTCAGTGCTGTGAGGCAGCAGTGCTAACCACCGTGCCACCCACAAATATGTGGTATGCTAATTAATTCTCCCTTCATTTGTATATGGAGAATAAAATTAATCAGGATTCCAGGAATGATTTTAACTACAGTTCTGATGTGAACGGTTAGCAAAGTTGTAGATGGAGTATAGTATTTGCTAAGTATTACTGATCTCTCATGGCAAAGTATTTATTATGTACTACTTTATCCAGAATGTTTCAGATGTTCTGATTCCTGTCAGAACTATTTGACTATTGGTTATCTTCATCAAAATGCACACTTAACTGTCAGTGACTTTTCTGGCCAAGATTCTGAGTTTGGACTTTTCCAAACGTGTCCAGAGGTAAACAAAGACAAATCCACACAGTGCAAAAGCAGCTTTGCATGGCTAGACGCACCTTTTTTTTCTATCACTTGATGCTATATTCCAGCAGTTAAAGGGTCTTAATGACATTGACAGTGACTGAGGTGTGTGTAAGATATATGAGTGGGGTATATGGCAGGAAGATGGGTGAGTACTTAAGGTTGGTCGAGGTGGCAGATCCAGGATGGTAAGGTCGTTCAGGGCAGGCTTGGTATGGGGTCACTTTTAGAGTTATAGAGGGTTTATGGCAGGTTTTACAACCTCCAACTTTTTCGTAGAAAATTATTAAGCTTCAATTAGTTGGAGCCTTCTGATTTCACAAACTTTAATGAACTTGTTCAGTAGGTTCCAGATGTAGGAGACTTGCCCATCAGAATATTAAATTTCCAGAAATTAGTGAAATCGATAATGAACTTATTGAGTCATGAAGACTGCAGACCCCTCAAGTGAAAAATGAGATGCGATTCTTCCTGCTTGCACTGAGCCTTGCTGAAGCAGTGTAGCAGGTCAAAAACCAAAATGTTGGCCAGGATATATGATGGTGTGTTGAAGTGGCAGGCAACTGGAAGTTTATATCATTATTGCAGGAGGTGTTCTGCAAAGCATTCACCCAGCCTACATTCACCTCAACAATTTGCCTGCAATTCACTTAGTCCAGTCTACTGTATTTGCTGCTCACAATGTGATCTTCTCTACATTGAGAGATGAAACACAGACAATCTTAGAACTTAAACACCTTCTTCTCTATCCTTTACCCACCACCACATGACAGGCCCTGTACTGACATGGGCTGTTTTCAGCACAGCCAACCCATTTTCACTTAATTATGTACCTCATTATCAGCTTTACTTTCTTCCTGGCTTACTATTATTCATCTACCTAACTGTCGTTCTTTCTCTCTGGACTATGTCTATCTGCTCACTCTTCTTGAACTCCTCCATCCCGTGTATTCAGCATATATACACCTTTTTCCTGGGTGTTATCAATTCTAAAGAATGGTCACTAGACTTGAAACATTAACTCTGCTTTCTCTCCACAGATGCTCTGAGACCTGCTGAGTTTCTGCAGCCAATTTTTTTTTATATACGTGTACAAATGTTAGCTGAGAATGGATCCAAATCTGTCTGAAACAGTCCTTTCTCCAACATACTCACACATGAAGAAATAATCACTTATGGGAAATACCAGAAGGCTTTTTAAAATATATTCATGGGATGTGAGCATAGTGCCAATCATGATTGCCCTTGAGAAGGTGACAGTGAGCTATCTTCTTGAACCATGACATTCTATTTGCTGTCAGTAGATCAACAATGTCACTGGGAAGTTTCAGGAATCTGACCCAGAGATAGTGAATGAACGGCAATATATTTTCAAGTCAAGATGCTGAGTGGCTTAGAGGTGAATTTGTTGGCTTCGTATTGGATGGTGTCAAGCTTCTTGAGTATTGTTGGAGCTATACCCACCTAAGCAAGTAAAGAATATTCCATTGCACTCCTAAATTGTGTTTTGTAGATTGTGGGTAGGCACTGGGGAATCAGAAGGTGAATTTTGTGCCAGGTTTAATTCTGATCAGTGGAGAATTTTCCCATTGTTTTCAGTTTTGCTAGGGTCCCTTTATGTCAAAGGCAGTCATTCTCACTTCATTTTTACATCAAGGCAGTATAACAGGAGAAGAGAGAAAGGAGGGAATATTAGAAAAAATTGAAAGAAAAAAATGAGGTATTGAATTAGAAATGAAGAAATGTCTAATGATTGTTGGTTCTCCTTTAAAAACTAAGACTGGATTTTTGCAACAAAAGAGACCACCTTCCATTTTCAGAGGGGAGAGAATGGAGTCAGGTTGTGATTCGTGCATGTGCATTTTACTGAGGCAGTCGCCCGCCCGTAGAAATCAACAGCTATCTCCACTCCAGTGTAATTTTGATAATTTATGAGTGTAAAATTTAAATGTAATAATCTACAGATTAGGTCTGGTAGCATCAGGTCTAAATTTTGTGGATATATTTGCAGAGCTAGGATAACCTTTTGGAAAAGTAAGATACCACTTTTGATAAAGCCCCAGGAAACCAGATCAGTTGTCCTTTGGAAGCAAGCATAAATGCGATGATTTGATTGACAGTAACAAGTGGATATAGTTTCTTTGAAGTGGGGCTAAGAATACCATTGCTTGTTGTTGTAAGGGTTTATGCATTTGAATGAAATGTTTGTAATATATAAAGCATTATGAGTGGAAGGAATGTTGTAAATTATTTTTTATGAATGAAGGTGTTATTTTTCAGTATAATGAAGTCTGCAATAGACACTTAGTACTATATTTTATCTCTGCATAGGTCTTGATATGTGTTCATGGTAGATACTTGATGAGTTAGCATGATAGGCGCAAGGGCAAAAAGAGTAATCAATGAGCTAGTATCAGTTGGCATACTCTGCAACTATGTTGACATATGGCCTATAAAGGATCATGAGTGTCAAGTGTTTTTTGAAACATCAACAGAGTGCCAGGACACAGAGGCAGATCTTCCACCAAGATTGCATTAGTATTTCTCCATTCTTGTTCTCAGGTCATCTAGCCTGCCACCTCAGAATGAAACCCCCAATTTCCAAGTCACTTTTTCTTAATCAGATTTGCAAAGCTGAGAATTTTCCTAACTCTGTTCTCCCAACCCAAAAATGAAATCAAAGCTTGAGTCTTCATTAGCCTGACTGATACATCAATAATCGGTAACAGCTATTTACATGCCTTTGTTTAATATATTTGCTTCTTGAAGGGAGAAGATCATCATTTCACCTGGAGTGCCTAAAGAGACAGAAGAATCAGGGCTTGGAAGTTCCTTGCACAACTCCACTCTCTCAGAGGACAGCATTCCCACTACATTTAATTCAGCACCAGGTAACAGAAAGTTACAAATATTCACAACTGCTTCTGTTACAACATTATACTCTATCTTTTACCAAAATGAATGGCTCGCAGAGACCTTTACCTGTCCAGTACCTGGACAAAGTAGATATTGGGAAGATGTTTCCATTGTTAGGAGAGACTAAGACCAGAGGGCACAGCCTTAGAGTAAAGGGAAAGCCTTTTAGAACACAGATAAGGAGAAACTTCTTCAGCCAGAGAATGGTGAATCTATGAAATTCATTGCCACAAAAAGCTGTGGAGACCAGGCCATTGAGTATGTTTAAGACTGAGATAGATAGATTCTTGATCATCAAAGGGATCAAGGGTTATGGGGAGAAAGCAGGAGATTGGGTTGAGAAACTTATCAGCCATGATTGAATGGTGGCGGCAGACTCAATGGGCTGAATTTCTGCTCCTATGTCTTATGGTACCCCAGTATGCTGTGTGTAAAGAATTGATTTGACTTAGCACAGTTTGGTTTACTGATGTTCTATATTGCAAGTTTTATTGCTGCTAAATGAATGAGAGTGGGTTAGTCAGGTCATATTTCTGGTCAATAATAACCCCCAAGGATACTGACTGTGGAAGATTGTTCAAAGGTAACGCCATTAAACACTAAGCGACTGTCCAGTTAACAAAATATCAAGAGGGATTCCTTTTTTTTAGAGATGGTTATTCTCAGACACGTGCATAACACAAATATTCATTGCCACTTATAAGCTAAAGCTTTTTTAAAAATTATTCATTCATGGGATATCAGGGAGAAAGTGATTAGAGTTGAAAGCTAGTCAGATAGAGGCAAGAATTTTAAAGTTCAAAGAGAGCAGCGAAAGTTTAAAGAACAGGCCTGAAAACGATGCAACATTGGTGAGAGTTCAGAGTTCAGGTGAGACTCTGTGTTCTAAAGAAAATTGATGTGTGATATACTGACCAATTACTTAACATGAAAAATGGTGTGTATTTTTTCTCCCCCTCTAAACAAAATTATTTATTCAAATTAGGAGCTCGGAAGATAAAAACATTTGAAGCCTTATTAAGTTATTTGTATAATGCAATAAGATGGCCGGGCAAGTGATCGGTTGCATCCATATAATGTAAAGGCTGGTAGACACCTGTGTGAAATATGATGACTACATCTTTAGTTTGCAGTTCTAGGAATTTGGGCTCAGAGTTAGTGAACCAGAGTCTGAATTTAGGACATTGCAAGGCATCATGGAGAGGAATTTACCTGGGCAATTTGCTCTTTTAAGCTACGTTCTTCAGATTTGGTCTGTGATCTGGGGCAGGTTGCAGTGACTGCAAGTGGAGCAGCAATGGAGATCAAGAAGGCAGAAGTAAAGCATCCTTAGTCCTTGTGGTTGTCCAGTAATTTCACGATTTTTTTGAATTGGGATTGATGTCAAATAACATCAACCCCTGGAGCTTTGCAACAAATAGGAGTTTAATTACAATCAATTATTTTCAGCAGCATGAGATAGGGTCATGAAGAGAGTAGTTGCTGCAACCTGTGCCAGCTTCTTGATTGCTTCTTCATTGGTGAAGGCCATTTGAAGCTGAGCAAATTTTTCTGCCCATTTTCTGAAATAATGAGCTTTTTCTGTAAGTAGTGCTGACTTTTGGCTTTGAGGATTGGTAATGAACCACTAGAATGGGGTATGCAGGTAAGTTTCTGAGCATCGTAATATCTCTTCTAGTCTTTGTGGCCTGTTTTCTGATTCAACCAAATGTATTGCATGTCTCCAAGCTTGCACTGGGTAGTCCTGTAACTATCCTGTAGGCATCTTGCTTGGATATTGATGCTTTGTTATTGCTTCAGACCTTCAGTCTCCAGATAATTAGAAACCACACATACCATGTAAGATTCATGTTAGGACCTCTTATATAATCCAAGATACTTAACTACATGGGAATTGCCTGAGGGGTTTATACTTTTAAAGGACAATTGCTTGGTGTCTGTAACCCTTTAAAAAATCACAATGAGTTACTCAGAGAATTCTAACTATTCATCTTAATAGATAGTTAGGAAAGGTCAGAGGATTAAAAACTACTCTGACTCCTGGTCAACAATTTAACTGACCCCCCCTGTCCAATCAGTCATACTGACCTTGGCATCCAACTCCACCTATCAACCCAATCCCAGCCCATCCACTCCTCATTCCCACCCAACAAATCCCAGTCTCCACAATCATCTAATTGACCCAAACCCTCACTCCCCACCAACAACTGACCCAACTATTTCCACCTATGCTTCCATGGACACCCAAACAGCCCTAACCCACTCTCCCATGGACATCAGACCAACTAAAACCCCGGACTCCTGAACATGCTGTTCCAAACTGGCACACCCTGCCCTCTCAATCATGAACTACCACATGTACCCACTCATTCACCTATCACCTATATTCCCTCATACATGTTACACCCCACCAACTAGCATCTGTAATCACTTGACGTGCCAGGGATATGTATCCCGTACCCATTTGATACCCTGCTGCCCCAAACTATCTGCCAACCTAACCCCTCATTTACCTTAAGCATTTACTTTCTCTCAGTAGATGTCAAAGTGGATTTGGGACCTTTAAACATAGAATATAGCTATTGTCGTAAAAGGGGGAATGGTTTCTGTGATGATCCACTTTGCTACTGCCTACATGGTTTGCTGGTGTGGATTGCTTCATTCATGTAATTTCTTGCCTCAGCCATTTAGCTGGCAATGTCCTGGAAAGATAAATGGCCAAATCTTTGTCTGATCTGAATCAGAAATAGGGATTCTGACCTAGATTGTAAAATTCAAGCCAATGAGGTCAATAGAGGCAATGTTTCTCCTCCAGTATGTTCTGGATACATCATTGGTTCCATTGGACCAATCTTGATACATTTGTGAGGCCGGGCCAAAGATCTTTAAAGCAGTGAACTACGCTATATCCCTGAAGGCCCAATCATCTGCAGTGCAATGTGTCTGTATTTTCATTATATTCAAGTGATTCCAGAAAAAGCTATTCCTTCACAGTTATCTGTTTGAACCAGTTTTACAGATTATTGAAACTTCAGGCCCCAACAGCATCCTAGGAGGTGGGCAGATGCATTACAGATGTAGCATAATGTGGTTAGATGAGAGGTTATCCATTTTGGTAGCAAAAGCAGGAAGGCAAATTGTTATCTGAAGGGTTATAAATTGAGAGAGTGAAATGTGCAATGAGACCTCAGTGTCATCATACACCAGTCACTGAAGGTAAGCCTGCAAGTTCAGCAGGACTGCAAAGAAGGCAAATGGTATGTTGGCTTTGATAGCAAGATGGTTTGAGTACAGGAGCAGGGATGCTGCAATTGTATGAAGCCTTTGTGAGACTACACCTGGAGTATTGTGCACAAGTTTGGTCTCTTTTTCAAAGGAAAGGTGTTCCTTCTATAGAGGGAGTGTAGTGAAGGGTTACCAGACTGATTTCTGGGATAGTGGAACTAATGCATCATGACAGATAGAATTCATTAGAATTGTATTCAATGGAGTTCAGAAGAATAAGAGGGGATATCAGAAAAACCCATAAAAGTCTCTCAGAACTAGACAGGGTAGATGCAGAAAGGATATACCCAATGGCAGGAGAGTCCAACATCATGGGTCACAGTCTAAAGTTACAGGGTAAACCACTGAAATGAGGAGAAATTTCTTCACCTAGAAAGTGATGAGTCTGTGGAATTTATTAACACAGAAAGCAGTCAAGGCCAAACATTGTATGGTTTCAAGGAAGAGTTGGGTATGACACCAGAATGGGTGGGGGAGAACTATAGTGATCAAAGGCTATGTCGAAAAAGCAGTAATGCTAATGAATTGGATGACATTAATGAACAGCAAAGGAAGGTTGAAAGGCCAAATAGCCTGCTCCTATTTTCTATGAATTTTATTCAGGGTTGAGTTATAGATAAGTCAAGGGTTTGGGGAACAGACTGAATATTGAGGTTAAAATCAAGATCTGATCAGCAATGATGCTGATTGAAAATGGTGGAAGAAGCTCAATCAGCTATATGATCTGCTTCTGCTCCCATTCGTTTTGTCCTTATTTTACAGATCTTATCATCTTTTCCAATCAGGGACAATCACCCTTCTTTTCCTTTCTCCCAGACTTGTATTTCCCAACTTTGGACACTTTGTTAAGAAGGGATGGATTTTAGGTCCCATTGATGATAGGAACTAAGGCAAGCAAATGACAAAGTTAATTTCATCAGGGTGAGGGAAAACTGGCCTCAGAACGTGTCCTATCTGATCATGTGTGCAATTAAGTTAGTTAAATAGCTCATGCTGAGCTTGTTGAGGAGCATGCTTTGATATTGGTGCGAAAATATGGCCTGCATGTTGGGTCAGATACATGGAACATAGATACAGGAGTAGGCCACTCAACCCCTTGAGCGCACTCCACCATTTAATAAAATCGTGGCTGATATATGGCTTAACTCCAAATGCATGCCTTGGGCCCATATTTTTTGATACTCTTCCTTAATAAAAAAAACTGTCTATCTCAGATTTAAATTTAACAATTGAATTCGCATTGACCACCATTTGAGGAAGAGAGTTCCACAACCCTTTGCATGTAGAAGTGCTTTCTAACATCTTTCCTGAATGGCCTGGCCCTAATTCTTAGACTCTACCCACAGTTCTAGAATTTTCAACCATTGCAAATAATTTATCTTTATCTACCCTGTTAACATCATGAAGATCTCAATTAGATTAACCTTTAATCTTCTAAATTCTGGAGAATAAAGGCCTGATTTGTATAATCTCTCTTTATAATTTAACTCCTTAAGTCTAGTCCTTGTGAGCCTGTTTTAAACTCCATCCAAGGCCAAAACATCCTTTCTAAGATGTTGTGCCTGGATGTGCTCGCAGTATTCTAAGTTAAGTCTATTCAGGGTTTTGTACAATTGCAGCATTATGTTTGCATCTTTATATTTCAACTTTTAGATATGAAAGCCAGCATTCTATTACTCTTCATGACTATTTTCTGCACCTGTTCATGGAATTAACACAGCAGAGAGAAAGTGTCCTGGTCACCCATGGGAAATTGGGCAAATAGATTCATGAAATTGGCACATCAGGTCTATGCAGATTGCAAATGGAGAGCATTGACTGCACTTAGTGCAAAAATCACTGTTCTGGTATGATTGTGGCAAAGGAAGAAAGGGAAAAATTTCCAGGTGCAATTGGGAAGCCACCTGAACACATGGAAGACAATAAGCACACGGCTCTCAGATTTTGAATCTAATATCAATAAGGAACACCATTCTCCACAGACAAAGCAGAGCCCCAAGCACGAGGAGAGCAAAGGAGAACAATAAGGAACAGGAAATACATTAAGGCCATACCGTCTATAGGCCATACCACCAAAGAGGGAGCAACCTGGACATAAAAACACCCAGGCAATTCCAGTTATCTGAGCAGTAGGTTCGTCAACAGTGCAGGCTTCTACTCCCTTAATCTTCAAATAATTTGTGACCACAAGAGCTTCATAGATGAGTGCTGTCACTATCTTGCAAACTATTATGACTCCTTTATTCTCCACCAGTCCAGGTTGCTCTTCATCCAGTGCCACCTTATCCATTGCCAGTAAGATAACCTACCTACGTGATCGTGTCTGAGCTAGTGGAGGATGTGGCTTTTTGCAGAGATACCTGAACTGGTGCAGACATCAGAATTTCTCTTTGTGTTTATTTCTCTGTGTTTTGGTGTTTGAACCTGCAGGAGGTACAAGAAAAGACCATGAGAATGATCCTTGGAAAACAAAGGCATTTTCAGTACTGAACTTCATTACATTCCATACCTCCTGATATTATGATGAATCTTTCTTGATCAATTTCCATTTACTTCCTTCACAAAGGCTACCAGGCTCACCTTCCCTGACCATCTTATCATCTCCAGTGCTCTCTTTCATTGCAGTGTGTATGGTGAAGAGTTCGCTTACTGTCCAAACCCTTTGGGGGGGGAAGATAAGGCACTTTTGGTGTCTATGGCATTTTGAGAAGTAGTTGTCTGTTACAGTGCTCGCATGTCCTCAATAGCTCTATGGCTCTGAGCCTTGCCAAGAGGTCAGTAGGTGCAAATTAAATTGATACTTTTATCCCATGTTCCAAAGAAACATGCAAGGCTCCCAGTTTGGTGTGTCTGCTGGAGATTTAAAATCCACAGGTCTGTCAAGCACTCCCTTCACCAGAGTGAAGGTCATTGAACTTTTGTCTGTACTTCTCCAAATTCATTTAATGTGTCTTCTACCACCTCAACCACAAATGTCTTGATTTGGGGACCTTCTCCTACCACCAATAAGAGCACCTCCCTCAACTTCATTAATGTCTCAAAGAAAGTCTTCAGTTTGGCATTAGCAAAATTATTGGCACTCCTTCCTGCATTCCAGCACTGTTACTGGCCCAGTTCTGCAATAATGCTGCAACGGTTTCATGAAACAGCAACAAAGATGGCTTCCATAATCAGTTTATATTGAGCCTACATTTTTTGTCCCACCTCCTTTACTCCTCCACCCCCACTAATTGACTACCCAATATGCCCTCGGCTATTTAGAAGCCCCTTCAGGAGCTGTAGCTGCTTCTTCTGCAAGAGCGAGACAGAGACCTAGAAACAGTCCCAACTGGGGAGGCCATGACCTAGTGATATTTGCACAAGGCTATTAGCCCAAAAACTTAGTTAATTTTCCAGGAAACTGGGTTCAAATCCCACTGTGGCAAATGGTGGAATTCAAATTTAATAAAAATATCTGGAATTAAATATCTATTAATGACATTATACCATCATCAATTGTTGGAAAAAACTCATCAGATTCACTAATATCCTTCAGGGAGGAAAAAGTGCCATCCCCACATGGTCTGGCCACATGTGACTCCAGAGCCACAGCAATGTGTTTGACTCTCAACCACCCTCTGAAATGGCCTTGCCAGCTACTCCGTTGTAACAAACCAGATGGACCACCTGGTATCAGGCTAAACACTGGAAACAACAGCAGTGAAAACATCCTGTTGACCCTGCAAAGCCCTCCTTCCTAATAACTGGTGGCTAGTGCCAAAATTAGGAGAGCTGTCTCACAGAATAGCCAAGCAACAGCCTGACATAGTCATGCTCATGGAATCATACCTCACAGGTAGTGTCCCAGGCACCATCATCAGCATCCCTGAATAAATCCTGGTCCCACCAGCAGGGCAAACCCAGCTGAGGTAACGATCTCCCAGTTGCCCTGAGTCTCCTCAGCTTTGACTTCAGACCTCATGAAGCCTCATAGCACTGGGTTAAGCACAGACAAGGAAACCTCCTGATGGTTACCATGTACCGTCCTCCCTCTTGATGAATCAGTAACTCCTCCAAGATGGACACCACTTTGGATAAAGTACTGATGGTGGCAAGGGTGGGGATTTCAATACACACCACCAAGATTGGCTTGGCAGCTGCTGATTGAGCTACTGTTAAGAAGGCATGCAGTGTGTTAGGTTTTATTAGTAGAGGGATTGAGTTCCAGAGCTGCAATATTATGCTGCAACTATTAAAAAGGCCACACTTGGAATATTGTGTACAGTTCTGGTAGCCATATTTTGGGAAGGATGTGGAAGCATTAGAAAAGGTGCAAAGGAGATTTACGAGGATGTTGCCTGGTCTGGAGGGAAGATCTTATGAGGAAAGGCTGAGAGAATTGGGTCTGTTCTCATTGCAAAGAAGAAGGATAAGAGGGGATTTGATAGAGACATACAAGATTATCAGACGATTAGATAGGGTAGACAGTGAAAGTCTTTTTCCTAGGATGATGACGTCAGCTTGTACCAGAGGGCATAACTACGAATTGCAGGGTGATAGATTTAATACAAATGTCAGAGGCAGGCTCTTTACTCAGAGAATGGTAAGGGCATGGAATGCCCTACCTGCCAATGTAGTTAACTCAGCCACATTATGGAGATTTAAACAATCCTTGGATGAGCACATGAATGATGATGGGGATGAGCTGAGAATAATTCACGGGTCGGTGCAACATCAAGGGCCAAAGGGCCTGTTCTGCACTGTATTTTTCTATGTTCTATGATCAGGTCCTGAAGAACATAGCTGCTTGACTGGGTCTGCAGTATGTGTGATGATGGAACCAATGAGGGAAAAACATACTTGACCTCTTCCTCACCAAGTTGCCTGCTGCAGATACATCTATTCCAGAGAGTGTCAGTAAGAATGATCATTACACAGTCCTTGTGGAGATGAGGTCCCACATTCATAATGAGAATACCTTCCAACATGTTATATGGCACTAACATTATGCTAAATGGGACAGACTTTGAGCAGATCTAACAACTCAAGTCTGGGCATCCATGAGGCACTGTGGGGCATCAACAGCAGCAGTATAGTACTCCGACATGACCTACAACCTCATAGTCCAGCATATCCCCCATTCAACAATTACCATCGTGCCAGGAGATCAACCCTGGTTTAATGGAGGTCATGCAAGGAGTACCTGCAAGCATATCTAAAAATGAGGTGTCAACTTAGGGTGACGCTATGCCAGACAACATAAGCAGCAAGTGATGGACAGAATTAAGTGATTCCACAACCAACGGATCAGGTCTAAGCTCTACTACACTGCCACATCCAATCATGAATGGTGGTGGACAACTCAGTAGAAGAGGTGACTCCACAAATATCCCCATCCTCAAAAGTGGAAGAGCCTAGAACAACTGTGCAAAAGGTAAGGCCGAAGCCTTCGCAGCAATCATCAGCCAGAACTGCTGAGTGGATGATCTATATCTGCCTTCTCTGGATGGTAGCCAGCATCACACTGCCAATCTTCGACCAATTCAATTCACTCCACTTGATATCAAGAAATGGTTGGAGGTACTGGACACTGCAAAGGATATGGGCTCTGACAACATTTCAGCAGTAGTACTGAAGACTTGTGCTCTAGGACTTGCCACATTCCTAGACCAACTGTTCCAGTACAGCTACATTATGGAAGTGGCAACGTGGAAACGGACCAGATGTGCCCCAGACAAAAAAGTAGTACAAATCCAACCCGGCCAATTACTACCCTGTTGTAGATAAAATTACACGAGAATCAGATTTAGTAACAAGTCAAATCACAAGTAAAAGCTTTTAGGAGATGAGGTCACACTAAACGCAGGGTTTTGACCAAGCCGTCTCCCTGATTAAAGAGATCAAAAGCCCTTTATGCCCTTAACCACAGTAAAGCCCACAGTTTCAGATAAAATTACGTAAACAGTTCTTCAGACAGAATGTCATCCCTTACACAGGTATCCGTCTGCTGAGTCTGCAGCCACTGGTTTTATTGAATTTGTGGTTTTACTTGCTAATGGTCATACTCTGTTTATCCAGCTTGCTCCTGCAGCATTCAGCACTTTAGCAAAATTTAGCACAAATTGCAGATTGCACAAAATTTTGTCAATGATCCCAACATGCTTTGCAAATGTGGTGAAATGCTCTACTTATGGTCAGAGGCCATGGTCTGATAAAACATTTTATTCTTGTCAAAGTAAAGGATATTTGATGTGAATAGCACTTTGTAAAGTTAATTGTTTCACACAGTGGTGAAAATGCTTTTCAAAACAAAAGAAAGTGATCCTGTTGTATCTGTATGTGTCTCAAGAGTATTTATTTTCATCATACAGGCATTGGCTGTTGCAGGACTAAATCCACTGCTGAGGAGAAGCCATTCTCCAACACAATTTTCCAGAGTGTGTGCCACACCTCCAACAACTCCATGTAGTAGAAGGAGATTGCAACATCGTATTCCAACATTATTTCTTGATGGCATTGAATCCTACGAGAAACTAAACAGCAGCCTTCCATCAGTAAACTGTAGCTCATGGAACTCTGACAACTCAACTGGAAATAACAAAAAAACCAGGCCAGTCTCTCTGAATGTACCTTATCCTTTCAGGGAAACCGGAACAGAGTTTCATGGCAGTGCTAGTAGTTTAGTAGGGGCGGTAAGTTTACTATTACTACTCACTGTTTATATTTGTTACCATGTTCAAGAGGCTACCTTTCATCTTTGCATTCATTATTTCTCTTGTGTATGTAGGTGACTTAAGTTTACATTTGATGTCTGCTGGGAGTGACAGTTTGTAGCGTGGGTTAAATACATGCTAAAACTTACTTAACATTGTCATGCAGGGCAGTACTAGCTTGTTACTGCTTAGGCCTTTTGTAAGGCATAGAGACTCTGAACCAAAGGTTCGTAAATCCACAGCACCTCATTCAAGTGTATCCCAGAATATTGTGGAAAGCTAGGGAACAAATTGCTGGTCTTCTAGCAGAGGTATTATTGATAACCGTGGCGAAATGTCAGAAGAATGGAGAGTAGCTTATGTTTTGCAATAATTGAAGAAAGGCTACAAGGAAAAGCCAGGGAACCACAGACTAGTGAGCCTAATGTCAGTGATGGGTAAGTTGTTGGAGGGGATTCTGAGAGAAAGGTAAGGGCTGATTAGGGATAGTCAGCATGGCTTTGTACATGGGAAATCATGTTAAGAGGTGACTAAGAAGCTAGATGTAAGCAGTGCAATAGACATTATCTACATGGACTCTTGCAAGCGTTCAACAAGGTACCATAAGGTAGACTGGTTTGTAAGGCTAGATCATATGAGACCCAGAAGAGCTAATCAATTGGATACAAAATTGGCTTGACAAAATGAGACAGAGGGTGTGGTCGAGGGTTGTTTTTCTGTACTGCAGATCTGTGACCAGCAATGGGCCACTAGGATCAGTGCTGGGTCCACTGTCATTTGTCATTTATATAGACGATTTGGATAAGAATATAGTAGGTTTGCAGATGACACGAAAATTGGTGGTACAGTGGACAGTGAAGAAGGCTAAGAGTACAATGGGATCTTGATCAACTTGGCTAGTGGGCCATGAAATGGCCAGATGGAGTTTAATGCAGATAAATGCAAGATGTTGCATTTTGGGAAGACAAACCAGGGCAGGATTTATCAATTCATGGTAGAGCCCTAGAGAGTTTTTTTGAACTGAGGGACCGAAGGGTGCAGGTACATAGTTCCTTGAAAGTGGTGTCACAGGTAGACAAGGTAGTGAAAAAGACATTTAGCACCCTTGCCTCCACCGGTCAGAGTATTGAGTGCAGGAGTTGGGACATCATGTTACAGCTGTGCAAGAAATTGGTACGGTCACATTTGGAGCATGATGTAAAAATTCTGGTCACCCTGCTATAGGAAGGACATTATTAAACTGGAAAGAGTGCAAAAAAGATTTACAAAGATAAGATTGGAAGGTTCATATTAAAAGGAGAGGCTGGATAGGCTCAGACTGTTTTCCTCTGGAATGTAGAAGGTTGAGGGGTGACGTCGTAGAAATTTATAAAATCATGAAGGGCATAGATAAGGTGAAAAGTCAAGGTCTTTTTCCCAGGGAATGGGGAGTCTAAACCTTGAGGGCATAGGTTAAGATGAGAAGGGAAAGATTTAAAAGGGACTTAAAGGGCAACTTATTCACACAGAGGGCGGTGCGTATTGGAACAAGCTGCCAGACAAAGAGGTAGAGGTGGGTACGATTACAACATTTAAAAGACATTTGGACAGGTGCGTAGATAAGTTTAGAGGGATATGGGTCATCATAAGCAAATGGGACTAGTTCAGTTTAGGAAGGCTGGTCAGCATGGACAAGTTGGGCTGAGAGCCTGTTTCCAAGGTGTGTGAATCTAATTTGCAAAGATGCTGTGCGAAAAGTTGGCTTAGCCTAGTTTTTGAGTGTGGGAGATTTCAATTTGCAATCAGATTATGTTGATTCCATTGAAGATGAGCATGTAAATTTGTTGTCCTCAGCTCTTAACATGATAATAGTGCAAGGCTGAACATGTGCCTCACTCCTGCCAACCTCTTTACACTGCCAAGTACCTCTACATTCAGCAGGGAACTGAAAGGTATTTCCTGAAAGTAGAGGAGTTAATGGTGGAGGTGGGAATGAGAAAATACAGTTCCTCAGGGAGGAAGATGTTAATCTGATAAAAATGCATCTGGCAACAGAATAAGTAGGAGCCTGTCTGTCTTCCACATAGGTTCATTATACTCTGTACAGCCTAAGTACAAATTACTTTTTGCTTCCACTGAGCAGCCTCTCCCAGGTGAAATCTAGTCCTTATTCTTTAAAATTAACCTGCTTGGGTATGTTATTGCACCTCCAGGGCAGGCAGGACTTGAGCCTTGTAGCTTAGAGGTAGGGACACTACAGTTGCACTTTCCCCAGTTAGTATCAACTGCCTTCACAAATAGAGCATATAGCAAATATATACGTTCAACTGACATTATTTTCAACAGCAATAGATCCTCTTCTTTCTTAAAAAACATAAAACTGACAAGTACAAACATTCAGACAAGATAAAAAGAAGCTACTGAAGAGGAGAAACAAATCTTACAAACCAAGACTTATATCACAAGGTATGCAGCTCCTAGGATTCCCACCTCACTGAAAGTTTTAATTTTGGTAAAACAAATAAGACAGTTAATGGTTTGTATCATAAGACCATCAGATATAGGAGCAGAAATAGCCATATCCCTTTGTGCTTCAGATTTCCGAAGCCTTTCCCCATTTAGAAAATAGTTCACACCTCTATTTTTCCAAACAAAATACATAACCTAACTCTCCCACATTTTATTCCACTCTCCTATCATGTCCAAGTCCTTCTGCAGTCCTTCCCCACCTTCTCGACGTCACCTGTCCCTCAACATAACTTTGTGTCATCTGCAAATTTAGCAGCAATTCCCTCAGTTGCTTTGTCCAGGTCATTAATGTAAAAAAGAATAGTTGTGACCCCAAAACTGATTCCTATGAAACTCCACTCATCACCAGCTACCATCCTGAAAAAGATCCCTTTGCTTCCACACACTGCCTTCTGCCAATCCTCTATCCATGCTAGTAACTTACCCCTAACACCATGGGCTCTTATCTTATTTATGAGCCTCCTGTGTGGCACCTTGTCAAAAAGCTTCTGGAAATTCAAATAAATTGGGTCTAATGGATCTCCTTTGTCTAACTTGCTCATTACCTCCTCAAAGAGTTCTAACAGATTTATTGGGCATTATCTCCACTCATGAAGGCATGCTGACTCAGCCATGTATTTTTAAGTACTCCACACTCGGGTCCTTCATTGGACTCTTAAATTCTTATCAACAATCGAGGTCAGGGTACACGGCCTACAATTTTTGGTGATCTATCTCACTCCCTTCTTAAAAAGTGTGCTACATTAACCATTTTCCAGTCCTCTGGGACCCTCCCGGATTCTAGTTGTTTCCTGAATGATTACCAACAATGTCTCTAGAATCTCCACAGCTGTCTCCTCCAGAACCCTCAGGTGTAGTTGATATGATCCGAGTGATTTGTCCACCTTCGACCTTTCAGTGTCCCCAGCGTCTTCTCCTTACAGATAGCCACAATATTCATCTCTTTTGAAATTCTTGAAATTCCCCAACTCTTTTGAAATTCTGGTATGCTTTATATGGACATTTTGACCTGGAGAGTTAAAGGGTCATCCCCTGACCTAGAATCAAACTCAGACTGCAGCAGTGAGTGTGCCAAACCCTAACCATGGTGGAACTATTTACTGATTTGAGTTTGGAGTTTTCTTTCTCTAGTATTCATTTCAAACTCAAAATATTGATTTTAATGTTTTCTTCTTTGCAACATTTCTTTGAGTGCATATTATCTCAGAGAAGTTATCTATTTAACGTTCAATAATTATGAGTGTGGTACTGGAAAAGCAGAGCAGGTCAGGCAGCATCTGAGGAGCAGGAAAATTGGCATTTCGGGCAAAATTCTGGATTAGTGGTGCTGGAAGAGCACAGCAGTTCAGGCAGCATCCGAGGAGCAGTAAAATCAAAGTTTCAGGCAAAAGCCCTTCATCAGCCCATTCCTGATCCTCGGATGCTGCCCGACCTGCTGTGCTTTTCCACTATCACACTCTTGATTTTAATCTCCAGCATTTGCAGTGCTCACTTTCACTTATTCAATAGTTATGGTTTCTTCAACATCTTGATATCAAAAATATTGTTAGACATAATACATTAACCATCTCAACATGTGCAAAAGTTTCAGCAGAGTACTTCTTACTTCTCTCATTTTCTCAGCTTCCCATGCCAAGGAACATTTCCCACTTTCTCCCACAGGAAATACTATGATACTAGCTACATTTAAAAACCCATAAATTCTGTTGAACGAAATCACTCTAAACAATCAGTTTTATTGACTTGGATTCAACATAAAACAACTTACAGTTCATATTAGTCTATATTTAAATGTTTTGTTTGACCATGTCTAGTTTTAAGACATCAGGTCATGAGGTCTTGTCTGTGGGCCCAGTCAGTTCAATTGTCCAAGCAGATTTTGTAGCTGCTCCATTTTAGCATTGGAATGCAATTGAACCTTCAGCAGCAAGTGGTGTCAGTGAGAGAGGACAACTGGAGAAATTGGAGCTCTCACTAGAAAATAGAATGTCTTTGGTGGGGAGAGAGCTAATAGGAAGAGAGGGCAGACAAAGGAATTCCTCAGCCTAATGCAGGCGACGTGATCATTCCATGTACCTAATGTAAATAGTTTTTTGTTTATTGTTAATATCCCTTTGTAGTTTCTGATGACCTGAGTCCAGTGGAATAAAGAATCATAATTCATAATATCAAAATGCTTTATAATCTTTCAGCTGTGTTCAAATTCATGTTAAATTTCTGGTGTAATCAGCAGGGTTCCACAGCCCAGGCATTAAACACAGGCAGGCAAAGGTTGATTGGTACCTAGCCAAGATGTCGGACTGGAAACTGGCAATGTCTCTGAGGGAAGCTGAAGCTGTTCGCAGATCATTGGAAGTTTAGGTATTGGTGGAGGCACTTGGACCTTTAGGCCAGGCCCAGACAGAGCCTTCCCTTGTGCACTCCCTTGATATTAGAAAGGAAGGAAGTAGTATGCCTGGTCAGATATTCTACTTACTGAAAATTAGGATGGTGGACAGATTCAGGGTCGACTGACAATCTAGTGATTGAAGACTGGATTAAGGACACTGCTGTTTCCAGTGACCAGGGGCCTCAATGTAAGTGGCCATGCCATCTTCATGATGGAACATTTAATCAGAAAACCCTTGCAGGGAATATGGGAAAGAGATACAGGTGTTCAAACAAGTCTGTAGCCAAAGACTCTCTGCACACAAGTGTTGTTGGGCACAGCAGGAGCCTGACAGTTACAACAGAAATTTTATGAGTGCAAGCAAGCAAAAAATGAGGATCTGGTTTCCATGTACCTGAGGTTCATAAATTTGTTCAATTACATCATTCTCCATCCAAATGATCAGGCACAGGATACTGAAAAACTGCCGAGCAGAATCAGTAAAGAATGGGAACATCTAGATAGAGGTGAGGAGGATTAACAGTGATAGACCTCAATAATCTTTCCTTAACCATGGGATCACATTGTCCAGATCATGACGAAAGATAGGACCCTAAGACCAGGAAAAGGAGCAACCATCAGAGATGAAACAAGGCTACAGACAGAGAAGAGGCAGGTGGAACAGATTTCAACACAATATTGAGAAAGTGCTAGAGTCCATTATCAAGGAGAAAGTAGCAGCATGTTTAAGAAAAGCTTAATGCAATTGAACAGAGAGTCATCGTAATTTTTGAAAGGAAAATCATGTTTGACAAATTTTCTAGAGTACTTTGAGGACATAATGAGCAAAATAGACATAGCAAATCAGTAGATGTAGTGTATTTGAATTTCCAGAAGGCATTTGATAAGTTGCAACATTAAATGTTATTGAAGAAGATAGTCTTGGGGATAATGTATTATCACAGACTGAGGATTGTAAACACACATAATAGAGGGTCAAGATTAATCAGTCTTTTAAGGTTGGAAAGATGTAACTAGTGGAGTGCCACAAGGGTCAGTCCGAGGGTCTCAAATTATTTGTTTCCTGTATTAATCACTTGGAGGGGTGGGCAAAGTACAAAGTATTAAATTTGCTGATGATACAAATACATATTGTAATGAGGACATAAAAAATCTGCAAAGGAAGCCTGATAGGCTAAGTGAGTGGTCAAAAATGTGGCATATAATTAGATTATCAGACACAGTGGGATCTTTGACCTTGCTCCACAGGTTCACATCATCATTATTCTTAAAGGCTCATGCCAGCTGTCTCCAAATAGTCAACATCAGACCTTGCTATGGCATTGCATGTCAGGTAGCAGAGCAGAAAAGTGTGGTGCTGGAAAAGCACAGCAGGTCAGGCAGTATCCGAAGAGCAAAAGAATCAATGTTATGGGCATAAGCCCTTTATCTAGAATTTGGGGTGGGGGGGTGCTGCTGACAGATAAATAGGGGAGTGTGGGTGGGCCTGGGGGGAAGGTAGTTGGGAAGGCGATAGGTAGATGCAGGTGGGGGGTGATGGTGATAGGTTGGAGGGGAGGGTGGAGCAGATAGATAGGAAGGAAGGTAGACAGGTCGGACAGTTCAAGAGGGTGGTGCCAAGTTGAATGGTCAGATCTGAGATGAGGTGGGGGCAGTTGAGTTGAGGAAACTGGTGAAATTGACATTGATGCCTTGTGGTTGGAGGGTCCCAAGGTGGAAGATGAGATGTTTGTCCTCCAGGCATCAGGTGGCTTGGATTTGGCGATGGAGGAGGCCCAAGACTAGCATGTCCTTGGAGAAGTGGGAGGGGGGGGTTGAAGTAATCGGCCATGGGGCATGGGGCTGTTTGGTGTGTGTCCCAGAGATGTTCTCTGAAACATTCCACCATTTGGAGTCCTGCCTCCCCAGTGTAGAGGAGGCCACATCGAGAATAACGGACACAGTAGATGAGGTGTTTGGATGTGCAGGAAAATCTCTGCCGGATGTAGAAGGATCTTTTGGGACTTTGGTTGGAGATGAGGGAGGTGTCAGTGCAGATTTTACACTTCTTTCAAGGACAAGGGAAGTTGCCGGGAGTTTAGGGTGGGTTGGTGGGACGTATGGACCTAATGAGGGAGTCGCAGGAGGGATGGTGTCTGCGGAATGGTGATAGCCATGTGGACAGAAATATATCTCTGGTGGTGGGGTCTGATGGTAGATGGCAGAAATGACTGAGGATAATGCACTGTATCCAAAGATTAGGTGTATTGAAAGTTGAGGACTCGGGGTGGGGGGGTCTATCCTTTTTGAGGTTGGAGGGTTAGGTTTCAAGGGCAGAGGTGCAGGAAGTGGGGGGAGATGTGCTGGAGGCCAATGTTGACCATGTAACAGAGCTCCCACTTTGTAACCCTGGAGGTCACCATGATCACTGAGTTGAAGCAAGACTCTGTGCTCCATGGATTTGCTACATAGAATGGGTTCCCCAAGCAGCTTGCTAATTTCAGCAATTAAGATGTTTGCCTCCAAACAAGGAGGCCCATACCGATCCATAAACCTGCAACTGTTGTGGATAGTGGACTGACAAGAGGAGACATCTCTAACTTCATTTCAAAGATGGACATCAGAAAGTTGAAGGGGACGCAGAAATGCTTGCTTCTACTCTCACCAAGTACAGGAGGACTTTTATAAAAATGATTATCACATTCAGTATTTTGACTAAAGATGTCTGTCCAGTGAAGATTCCTTACTGTTGAATCCTACCCATCAATGGATTGAGTCCAGGATTACCTCCAGAAGTCTTTCATGCAACGTGTCATCTGAGAGTCAGCAAATTTGTTTGTGTCCTGTATAATCCTCATGAGAAACAAAGATGGAAATCTGAGGATCAGTATTGATAAGTAGATACCTCAAGCAAAGACTCAAAAGGATACTTACACTTTACTTAGGATTGAGGAAGTATTGCAAGTACACAAAGGTGCAAAGTATTTCTTCCATCTCAATTTTGCCCATGGTTATATCCAGCTATCCAGTGCTGAACAAGACATTGAGAAAACAGCATTACAAATATACACCAAGGGACAATACAAATACACAAAAATGCTGTTTGGGCTTTGTAATGCCTGTGCCATCTTCATGCATGTAATGAATAAATCTTTTGGCTACCTTAACTTCCAGTACCTCCTTGTAAATCTATATGACATGTTAATCTTCAGTCAACATTCAAGGAGGCACTTGCAAGACTAGATACTGTCTTATCCCACTTGTTGTGGTTATCTTGATTGTCAAACCAGAAAAATGGCAACTGTTCCAGACAATAGTACAATACTTGGGCAATTGTTTACCCAGGAAGGCATTACTCCTGACAATGAGTAGCAGTGGAGGCTGTAGCCTCAGACAAGGATGGAACACCATGAGTTCCTTGATCATGAGGGTTACTACGTGCACAGCTATGTACAATTGGCTGCCCCATTTCATGATTTGCTGACAAAATCAGAGAATGTTGCAAGAGTGGTTGGGAAAGGATACATGAGGCGCAATATTCCACGGAGCATCATAGGAAATTGGAACCCACCATGTGAAGACTCTTTTTGCATCCTAAAGCAAAGTGTGTCTCATAACATGTATTTAGATGCCCAGAAAAGACAATTTCCCTGATCAGATAGTGGTGTTACTGACCCAGGATAGCTGCAATTCATGACTACTATCACAATTGAGAGAGGTGTACTTTAGTCAAAGCAGGAAAGCGACTTCTCCAGGATGGAACCACTGGTTACCAAGTGACTTTTAGAAGACACTGCAATGTATTTTACATTCCTTAACCCCAGAAGTAACAAGACTGAATATGTTCTTGTACGCACAGATGCCCTTACCAAGTGCACATAGGCTCTACCTCTCCATGACCAAAAAGCATAACTATAGCCAGAATGTTAGACCATGATTGGTTTGTCTATTTTAGTGTTCAGTGTTAGATTCACAGGATCAAGTGCAACTTTGAGCCATCTGTGAGTATCATAATCTGAAAGTATAATTCAAAACATACAAATGCTTATTTACATGACCAAAGTTTTCTTTCTATATCTGGAACATCTTTCAGAGATTGTAGAAGCATCTTCTACACCTATCAACATGTATCATCAAGAAAAATTCAAAGGACCTTTCTGAGTGTGTGGGAATGCTCTCTGACCTTTATCCTCTAAGCTATATTCAACCCCACTGATTCAAAAAGGATTTTATTGTGTTGTCTAGTAGGACTGCAAATGTCTACTCTCCTGGGTTACAACTTCTGATTCCCTGTGTATCAGATCTGAGGTTATGGGCGGCACGGTGGCACAGTGGTTAGCACTGCTGCCTCACAGCGCCAGAGACCTGGGTTCAATTCCCGCCTCAGGCGACTGACTGTGTGGAGTTTGCACATTCTCCCCGTGTCTGCGTGGGTTTCCTCCGGGTGCTCCGGTTTCCTCCCACAGTCCAAAGATGTGCAGGTCAGGTGAATTGGCCATGCTAAATTGCCCGTAGTGTTAGGTAAGGGGTAGATGTAGGGGTATGGGTGGGTTGCGCTTCGGCGGGGCGGTGTGGACTTGTTGGGCCGAAGGGCCTGTTTCCACACTGTAAGTAATCTAATCTAATCTAAATACCTGGTTACTCAGTGGTTAGCACTGATCTCTTATAGCACCAGGGTCCTGGGATTGATTGCAGCCTCAGGGGACTGTGTGGAGTTTGCATATTCTCCCCGTGTCTACATGGGGTTTCCTCCGGATGCTCCAGTTTGCTCCCACAGACCAAAAGTGTGCAAGTTAGGTTGATTGGCCGTGCTAAATTGCCCATAGCGTTCAGGGATGTGTAGGTTTGATGCATTAGTCAGGGGTAAATATAGTGTAGAAGGGATGGGTTTAGGTGGGTTACTCTTCAGAGGGTCAGTGTGGACTTGTTGGGCCGATGGGCCTGTTTCCAAACTTTAGGGATTTGATTCAATTCGATTCTATTATATTCTATTCCATACCTGAGCATTTTCTCAAACATAACAATTATTGGAAATCAAGCAACGCTTTATTTTCTGTTCTGATACACCATTCTGCCAATCCATGGCCCTCAATCATTGTACATCATGCTTGACATTCAGCTAAATTTTATATTTTTCAGTAGATTTTCCTTCCCTTCTCACTACTGTGGCATCCCTTCTGTAATTTGGCACTTGACACTACATCACTTAGGAACATACTTTGGGTATTTGCCTTTGAATAAGGATAATCCTTTACTTATCATCATGATCAGTATCCCTACCAGCGTCGAGTCACTGATCTATCATCTAGCGTTCTTCTACCTCTACCTTAGAGAATAGGTGTATACAATGTGTAAGGTGCCTCTTCAACAGCTATCATTTTTCAATACCTGATGGTGTTATTCATTACCAGCACCTATGAGAAATGAGCTTTCATTATTTCCTTCTCATTTTGTACAACTATTGATTTCCCATTGTATCTTTCAAAAAAGATTTTCCTGGACCTTTCTCTTATCTATGCCCATCTCTCTTAATAATAAACCAGATCACCTGAACTAAAGTCTATCTCAGAATGTTGTATGTGATTTTCAAATACTCTGAATTTTTTCTGAAACTTTAACCTTTTTAAACGTTTTCCTATTTGCATGTAATGCACTGAAGTGACAAGTGAAAAACTATTTGACTATTTTTTCTATGTCAGGAGAACCATTGTACAGAATCCAGAAACCCAGTTCAGATTTCTTCCTTAAAACAATTGGTATAACCTGCAACCATTTATAAATAATTGGTATCATGTACCAGCCACACCAGAGCTGTTGCAGTTCAGTTGATCAGCCAGTGTCTTACACAACACCTTGTCAATTACTGCATGATTCATCTCACAGAAAGTTCTGTTGAAGTGGCTTAATGCTATGGTATTCAAGACGACAATATTTAAATTCTCACATGCCCAAAATTCATCATTTGTAATTTCTCGTCCATCAGTCAAAATATTTGACATCCCAAGTACTATACCAATACATTTTTCTATGATGGTCTGAATAGCTTTCTGTTTCTGGAGTTTTCTCAGAAACAACCAGAACATCCTCCCCATTCTGTCCTGTTTTGAAGACTGCCAAATGTACAACACCTGTGCAGTTAAGGACCTCTTCTTCAACCTCCAAACAACCTGACTTTTTTTACATTGTCTCTTGTTACCAGGCAACAAAGTTTTTTATTTGTCCTAATCCACCGAATTCTTCTCCTCAAAGGCTGAAAGCTATAATTTAAATGCCTGTAAACAAACCAAATCTACAGACACCCTTAAACTATTAACAGAACAAATCTATAATGAAACAACAAAAAGGACTTCCCTACTCAACATACCAAATATCTAAATACAAATCAAACTTAGAGCTACATAGGAGCAAGTTACTGACGTTGCTGGAATCTGCTGAAAACAAAACATGCTGGAAATCACAAAATCCATGGAGAGACAGCAAGCTAACATTTCAAGTCTAGATGACTCTTCCTCAGAGCTCACACAGCTGGACTCAAAATATTAGCTTGTTCTCTCTCATGGATGCTGCCTGACCTGCTATGATTTCCAGCATTTTTTGCTTTCAGACTATACTTCATTCCTCCAGTTTAGAACCAAAGTTCACATATAAGCATAATAATATTTTGGATGTAGGTTTGCTCGCTGAGCCAGAAGGTTCATTTCCAGATGTTTTAGCACCCTACAAGGTAACATCTTCTGTGGGTTTCAGGCGAAGCACTGCTGAAAATTTCTGCTTTCTATTTATATGTTTGGGTTTCTTTGGGTTGGTGATGTCATTTCCTATGGTGATGTCACTTCCTGTTCCTTTTCTCAGGGGACGGTAGATGGGGTCAAACCCAATGTGTTTGTTGATAGAGTTCCAGTTGGAATTCCATGCTTCAAGAAATTCTCGTGCATGTCTTTGTTTGGCTTGTCCTAGGATGGATGTGTTGTCCCAGTCGAAGTGGTGTCCTTCCTCATCCAAATGTGAGGATACTAGTGAGAGAGGGTCATATATTATTATATATTTGAACCTTCATCATGTTACTTTTAAAAGCTTGGATGTATTGCCACTCCTAAACATAAAGCAGGTAGCACTTTCATACTCTTTAATCTGGTCAAGAGACTCCAGGCTGCAATTGAGCCAATCCACCCCACACACTACAGGTGCAGTCACCATTCAACAAATAGTTAAACAAATCAGGGAGCAAGATGCTCATCACCTAACTTAGATTCTCGTTTATCTATACGATTCCTTTAGGCCAGTCACTCCCATCATCAGAATTGTCTATTTCATGCATTACTTGAATAATTTTTATATTTCAAATAATTTGTCAAATTAACAAATTCACTGAGCTAAACCTGTGCTTTAGTATATTAGCAACAAATTGTACATATTACGCCCAGACAGTAAGTGGAACTGAATCCAACCAACTGAAATAGAATAGGAGACATTGGGGTATGTGGGCACAGAATCAAAAGGAAAGGTGAAGGAAGAGTGTCCACTACCACTACATAAGGGCAAAGGAAGATGAATACATCCTTCCCACCTGGAGCTCAATTGAGACTCTTAAGTTGCCATTTAAGGCCTCATCTCACTATTCTATCAGCAATGCAGGGGCACTTTGCCACAGGGAAGCTACCTGATAGATGCTGACAGGTGCAACTAGAAGATGGAATTGCAGATGCTGGAGAAGTCAGAGTCAAGGAAGTGTGATGCTGGAAAAACACAGCAGGTCAGGCAGCATCTGAAGAGCAAGAGAAACGTCATTTCAGTCATAACCCTTCATCAAGACTGGGGAGGAGGAAAGGTGCTGAGAAATAAATGGGGGGTGGGGCTAAGGGAGAGGTAGGTGGGATGGCAATAGATGGGCGAAGGTAGGAGGTGATAGTGATAGGTTGGTGGGATGTGGGAAGGAAGATGGATAGATACATAAGGTCATGGCGGTGAGCCAAGTCAGAGGGGTGGATGTGGGATTGGGTGGGGGAGGGGAGATTTGGAAATGGTCATGTGGTTATATACTCTTGAGGCAGAAGATGAGGTGTTCCTCCTCCAGTTTGTGGGTGGCCTTCTTTAAGCAGTGGAGGAGGCCCAGAATGGACATGTCATCGGGGGAATGGGAGGGGGATGTTATGGACCAGGCCAGACTCCCTCAAAACAGTTCAAGAAGGTAGCCCAGATCTTAACTTTTCTAGTTGTTTTCAGCAGATTTAAGGTGGATATTCCAGGAACGATGCAACTAATTAAACAATTCAGTTTCAAACAAACAGAATTCATTTACAGACTACCGAATGAAACATGAACAAAAGAGAACAGAATATAGAATAACTTAATCTATCCGAAAACCCAAGCACTCTATCTCAACGTAATAATACTGTTTGAATTTCCTACAATGTCCCCATAAACACACCCCTTGGCAAAAAGATTAATTCAAACACAGCTTCTTACAAGAGAGATGTCAGAGGGAGAAACAGCATGGAACCTCTTTTCCCAGCAGCTGTTTCTCTATGCCCCCAGCTGGAAACTAAACTTAAAAATCCCTGAACTGAGGGAACTGGCCGCTCCCCTTTCATTGTACAAATGTTTTTTAAAAATCCTTAAGGTTCTTCTCTGATTGTTGACTTAGGCAGTATCTGTTAGCCATTATTAAAGTAGCCAGTTCAGACATATTAGCACCTCTGCCTTTATGATGCCTTGGGGAAAAAAAGGGCAAAATAACCTTAAAGGGGCAGCATAATTACAGGGAGTTGAAATGGGTGGCCAAATGAAGGTAGGGTTGGTTGGTGCATATGGACAAGAGATGTTCCCTGAACCTTTCCTTGAGTTTGCGCTTGGTCTCTCCAATGTAGAGGAGACCACATTTGGAGCAATGGATGTAGTAAATGAGGTGTGAGGATATGCAAGTAAATCTCTGCCGGATTTCAAATGATTTTTTGGGGCTGTGGACGGAAGTGAGTGCGGAGGTGTGGGTACAGGTTTTGCACCTCTTACAGTGATGGCAAAAATGGCAGAGGATAATACGCTGGATTTGGGGATTAATGGGGTTGAATGTGAGGACTAGGGAATGTGGTTGGGGGCTGGGGTTCGAGGGCAGAGAAATGGAGGAGATGTGATTGAGGGCATTGTTGATTTCACAGGAGGTGAAATTATGGTCCTGGAAGTATGAGGACATCTGGGAGTGGAAACGGCAGAGGCATTGGGAGTAAGGGATCACATTTTTACGGGGGGAAGGTGAGGTAGGGTAGTCAAGGTACCTGTGGGAGTCAGTGGATTTGAAGTAGATGTCAGTGTTAAATCGGTCGCTGGAGACGAGAGAAGTCCAGAAAGGGGAGGGAAATTGAAGATGGTCCAGGTGCATTTGAGGTCTGGGCAGAAGGTGTTGGTAGTAGATGAACTATTCAAGCTCCTCGTGGGAGCACAAGGCCACACCGATATGGCCATCGATGTAGCGGAAGAAAATGTAGGGGATGGTGCCATTGTAGCTGTGAAAGCTGGACTGTTCCATGTATCCAACATAGTTGGAACCCATGCAGGTACCCATAGCCACCCCTCTAGTTTGTAGGAAGTGAGAGGATTGAAAGGAGAAGTTATTTAGGGTGAGAACCAGTTGTGCATATGGCCTTCCTGATCGGGTACACTGTAACATTGACCACTGCAAAATCCTATTCTTCACCAATCATCATCCACCAACTCCTTCTCCCACCCCTACTCACCCCATCTCAGGCTGTCAGGAACTGCCTGACCAGCCATGATGAATCATCTGGTCGTCCAAGACAGCTGAACGTCAGTGGCCACTGTGCCTGGGAGACACTGCTCCAATCTAGCTGTGTTATCTTCCTCATAGATCTTGGAGGTGGAATCTTCATTCCTACAGGGAACGAAGTCTACAGTGCCAGGCCATTACAATTATATTACTTAATTATAGTCATTTAATTACTTCAGGGTTTCCAGAATTTGCTGGAGCATTCAAACTGGATTTCACCACTAGTGTTAAATTCAGCCCAGTAAGTACAGACATTACTCAGATTTTTTCTGAATGGTGCTCTGGGGATATGTAAAAGTGCAAATTATCTCCAGCAGTTTAAGAAAATATTACACAGCAAAGAGTGGAGGAAGGCCATTAAATTATTCTTTTGTGTAGCACCTTATTGGATTTTGCAGTACATGCTTATCTCTTCATGAGCATCCATGCACGAAATCACAGCGTTCAAAATGTCAGACAATATTATTTATACATATTATGACCCATTTTTAGCCTTTTGTGGTAATGTTTATTTTCTATCTGCTTAAAAAGGTCCTGATCTCGGAAGGGCTTGGTCGATATGCACAAGACCCAAAATTTGTTGCTGCAACAGCCCATGAAATTGCAGATGCTTGCGATATGACAATCGAGGAGATGGAAAATGCAGCAGGCAACTTACTTAATGGCAAAGCTAAGGGGAGCCCAAATGGTAATCTGTTACCCTTTGTGAACTGCAGAGACTACCAGCAACAGGATATTGTGCAAGATTGCACAGAAGAAGGGCAGGATTGTGAAAAAAGTGATAAGCAATTTGCAGATGAGATGATTTATGTAAGCACCCTGTAGTATAAGAAGATGGTTACATTATTTGCTTCAATCAGTTTGTTTCAGAAGTGCCTCACTGTTCTTGTACATGAAGTAACTAGAACAGCTGCTTTCTTCATTTGCTATTGTGAATTGGAAGTTGAGTTGAGCAATTGGAGCTCTGAATGCTTTTTTAAAAAAATTAAAACCACCATAAAAATCACAATTTCAGGTAACAAAGTGGCATGACCTTTGAAACTGCAGCAGAGATACTATCCAACATCTCAAATATGCTCAAAGATTGTCAGAATTTGAGTATATAGGAGGGACTCTGGAGATGATGAGTGTCTAACTGACTGGTTGGCCAAACAACAGCTCAATAAGCCTTGGTTTTAGACAGAAATACAAATGAGGGTACACACCATGCATGTATGCACACAAAATATAACTTTTGAAGGATTTGTTCCTCCCAGCATATATAGAATACCTCAAAATACAATTTCTTGATTCTTACACTCTGAAGTGAGAGAAGTTAAGAGATAGATGCTGTTTGGGAAAGAAAAGAAGAAATGAATCACAGTTCACGATTGCATTATCTGTCTCTGCTTCACTTTTAATGATGTAGAACGTGTCAATAAAATGGTCTTTTTAACAGTGTTTATAGCTAGACTGTGAGCTGTTTCGCATACTGTTCATCCCATTTATTTCCACTCCGATTGTATTCTGAAAGCAGGGTAATTTCTTAATTTTGATGTGGCTTGTTGGTGTTTTAGCAATTCTTTGACTAGACACTTTCTGCATTTCCTTACTTTCATGATGGATTTTTTTAAAAAATAGTTCAAGCGATATTTTCTATTTCAGAGAAATTCACATTTAACATTGTGTCTTTTATGCATGTATCCCATGGAAATATTTATGTTTTAAAGAATAATACTTTACTTTAAGTTTGATAGTTTAACTGATTTCAGTACCAAGGTTCCAGGTATGACACATGGCATGTATCCACGGTCTACTCAGATCTATCATTGTGAAACAAACAATTTTACTTATATTTAATTGGTTGTGTAGTGGATCTGTGGCACATTTGGGTCTACAATGAGTTATACAGTTGAAATGTTGTTAAATTTTTAAAAAGTAGTTCATTGATCCAGCACCAAAAACCCATTCTCTTGTGTTTCACAAGATATGCAAAAACAATGCAATAAAGTGTGATTGTAATCAAAAGTATATGCGTATAAACTTTAAATCATAGATTATGTAAGTATGTACATATATATATTAAATGTTGAATATAGATATAAATTTATATTTCTCTATGAATGTATGAAATATATATCTATGTCTATTCAGTGCATTGAATTCTTGTATTGCGTTCGTTTGAAAACCTGAAATACTAGAATTCAAGTCAGTTTTAGCATTTGAGAAAAGACAAAAAAAATGCCAAACAATTCATTTCCAATTAATTTGTTAAATACACTGGTGTATATTTAATGCATGAAAATCGTTAAAATTATTAGCAAGTGTGCCAAGAGTATGTATATTATATATATTATATATAAAAATATAGATTTTAACTTTTAAATGCTTTCTAAGGCAAAATCAAGTAAATGTTTTTAATCAAAATTTAAAATGTACATATTGTAGTTATGATGTTACAGCATCTTCATATATTTAACATATACTGATTTTGCATATCTTGTGTTCACTGCTGTTGTAATACTTGTTTCTTATTGATTTCACCCCGAGTTCCAATCTGTGTGTGTACATCTATGTTTCTGTAAGGAGATGCCACAAATATTTAAATATTCAATTTATCTTTATTTTTTCCCGTTAAAGTCGCAACATCCTGTTCTTGCACCTATATTTAAAGTGGAGACTGAGCTTTTTCTTTAAATTGCTGGGTTCTCTAGCTGCTGGTATATCTGGAGAAATTGAGTTTGTAGAATGCAACAAAATGGAAAGAAATCAACAGGATGTTTACAATGCATTCTGGGAAATTAATAAAATTTTAATTAGATTGTTTTATCCAGCTTAATTTTTTTTCCAAAGAGAAACTTTCATTGATAAATAAAAGATTTTTTTCATTATTTTCCTAACTTCCATGACAAATTTTATACTAAACCTTCTTTAAACCAATAGTCAGTCACATTGGTGCCCGTCCCATCCAAAATATACTGCAGGGAATGAATCAATAGCATCTCTTGTTGGTGAAAACAAAAATTGCAGTTTCACAATCAGTGTTCTGCACCAAAACAGGAAGAAATACACAGATAAATTTACTGTTGGTGAAGTTAGCCTTGCTTCACAATTTAATTTTGTAAAAATGTTATATGGAAGATGTACATCAAGGTATTGGGTAAAATACATGAGTAAAAAAGAAAAGCTGTGGAAATACTGACATCATAAATTTGGAACATCCATTCATTCTACTCAAGGTAGCATTAGGTATACTAATCAGACCTAAGTTTCATGTTTAACTATTAACTTGAAGTACTTTTTTTTCTGCAATTCATATTCTGACCTCTTTTTGTAAAGGTATGGAGTACATACTTTACACTCGAGCACTATAACCAAGTGTGTGAAAATTGATGTATATATGTAACAAATATTTCTATAAACTAAATTATAATACATAATAATCTCCTCTATTTATGAGGACAATCCTCTGTAACAACCATCCTCATTTGACATAATTAATTTATTTCCTCATATATCTTTGAAAAAGTTGTCAAACACATCTATTCTGAATAAGCATTACTTATTACAAAATTCAGGAGGTATGATCAATAGACAATTAGAGATTATAGGTAGCCTGCAGAAATTATAGACTTGTTAGAAAATATTTCCCTGTATCTAAAATGTTATACCACTTGCCTATACAAAGCATGAAAATTATGTATTTAAGATTAAGAAAGTAAACAAAAACATTCCAGGTAACTTAATGTTCATTATTTTAGTTTTTAAAGATCATTTCATGCATTATGATGTGTTACAGTTTCAAAGTTAATCATTTATTTTGAATGAACTATGACAATTTTTTTTTAAATGAACCAATAAGACTGAGAGGGAGCTGAAGTAGTAAGTAGCTGCAATGAGATCAAAGTTCATGAGAGAGTTTCATTTGTACTTGAAAGTTCTTTCAAGTTTTAATTCTTTCATTGTCCCTGCAAGGCTACTGCATTGGTTAAAACTGGGTTCTACTTTAATGAATATTTTCTTTACTTATACTATTGTTCTTTGTATATGGAGCAGTGTTTTCCTGAACATGCATATTTGAGAGTTTGAAATGATATGCCCATCCTGTCATCTGCAGTTTATTTAGGATAACACAAATAGCATAAGGAGTTATTAATATTTATACAAAGGAAAAAGATGAGATGCTAATTTAACTTTTGTTATTCTTACATTAAATATATGCAATCCTACAAGCTGCATTTAGGATGTCATTGATGTCTTTCTAGTGTGAACTATATAAATGTGTTACTTAGTGGCAGCTGTGCTAATATTAACTCTACGTGAAGACATAGATTTTTCATAAACTATCAATAAATTGTCCAGATCACATCTCTCTTCATGTATGCTGAGAAAATAATCTAGTAATTTAGGGATTCCAGTGGATAGAATCTTTCATTATAGAGTAAAGAGTCTGGTGCTGTCCTAGAAGTGAGCATCATTTCTTTTGGAGGTGACTGGGCTTTTCTCACTTAAAAGTTAGTTAGTCTTTTTTAATCATATTACATATTCAAGGAACTTAATGAATCTTATGGGCTTGATGGGCAAGCAGTTCTCACACTTTGAATGTTTTTGCAGCATATTGAAAGGACTCACAGACAGTCATTAATTTTCTGCAAACAAGGAACTTCACTGGGGCTCTCATACTGGGCACTTGCAACTAAACACTTCCCTAATTAGCCTGCATTCCTTCCTCAACTCATTGTTTTCTGGACAGTGTGGCATCCTTCCTGGAGGGAGCCATGCACTTCTCCACCAAACGCCCTCCCCTCCCTCTTCCATCCTTTTTAAACCCAACCCTGGACACCCTCCATTCCTTGTTCATTCTCCAGATAGCTTGAACTGTCCAGGATAGGATCTCAATTAATATCATGACACGTAAAAATATTTCACTAGAAGAACAAGATAGCAGTTAAACCATCCTAAAGTTCAGAAATGTAGTCTACCTCGTCAGGTATCTGTCTCTTATAACCTGTACTGCTTGCTCACACAGAACGTAATTGGGAGGAAAACTTAATTCTAACAAGCTGATCTCCCACTGAGAGTTCATTGGATGAAAAAGTGTTCACAAGACTTGCATTAGGAATCTCGACCTGCTTTGAAAGTTCAAAAGAACTTAATGGCAAAACTTCATCCCGCCATTGGGATTCTACATTGAGACCTGTTCATTTTTCTTCCTGTTTCCCAGAGCAGCACAAAATTCTGCCGTATTAGCAAGTTTGGAGAAGATCTGTAGCTCAGGTTCTGGATGTAAGTTTGCTCGCTGAGCTGGAAGGTTCGTTTTCAGATGTTTCATCACCAAACTAGGTAACATCATCAGTGAGCATCCGGTGACCTCTGGTGATGTTACCTAATATGGTGATGAAATGTCAAAACAAACTTCCAGCTCAGCGAGCAAACTTACATCCATTCTGCTCTGGAACATTGTGTACAGTGTTGGTCTTCTCATCTAAGGATACATTTGCCAAAGAAAGACTGCAACAGAGGTATACCAACCTAATCCCTGCGTAGGCAAAGATTGAGGAAACTTTGCCTTTATTTTTCAAGATATTCTAAGAATTATGGATAATCTATTTGACATTTATAGAGTTCTTACTGGGCTTGACAAGATGGATGTAAATAGGATGTTTCTCCTGGCTGGTGAGTCTAGAACAAGAGGACTGAATCTCAGAATAAGGGGAATGCCATTTAAGACTGAAATGAGGATGATTTCTTCACTAACAGTGAATTTTTGGAATTCTCCAGTCAATACGGCTGTGACAGTTCAATCATTGAGCATGTTCACGGCAGAGATCAATAGATTTCTAGAGATTAATTACACCAAGGTATATACGGATAGCGCAGGAAAGTGGCATTGAGGTAGATGATAGGTCATCATTTGATTGAATGTTGGAGCAGGTTTCTGCTTCTCCTGTGTTCCTGAAGAATTTAGAACCATCTTATTAACTGTCTGCCAAAATTAGGATAAACGAAAGGCAATTCAGAACTCATTTAATGACAATACCAATACTGCAAAAATCTAGAAATTGACTAGCAACTTTAATTTGCTGTATGCATTGGTTTACATGTAGTTTACAGCAAATAATGTTTCTTACTTTTTCAGCTTTATGCAGTTGTCTGTTAGAAACGATGTAATTTTGGTGTACAGTATGAAAAGCCTGAAGGAGTATGCATGTTATCTGGTATCATACAGAAGGCACGATCAGGTTTTGACTATATGGGATGCTGATGGAAACTGCATTTTGCCAAAAATCATCCTCTCGATGCTATCATCAGTTAAACAAATATTTCACGCACATCAATTCTGCAGAAATGTGGTAATACAGTTAACAAAAATGCAGACTACAAAGAAAACAATGGATCCAGCATTCTAAAGTTAAAGTGATTTTAATACAATTTAGCGCCTTCACAGCACTAAAATATTAGAGCCACCAGCTAATCAATCATTAGTTTTGATTATTACCCTTTATATTGTTTGTGTTGTGCCTGCACCTAATGATAATCATGGTAATGCAAAATCTGTGAAAGGGAATTGAAAGTATCAGTCTCAAACAATTCATATATTATTTTGTCTTATTTGGTAGTAATGCTGTGTCCAGCGTCAACTGTTTGTCCTAATATTGTTGTCATTTTTTGTTTTGTCTTTTCACCCTCTGAATATAATTTCATACCGAAGCTAATATTGAGGTTTTGCATATTTAATTTTTATTGCAATTATATACTGTAAATTAAAGACATGGTTTGAATGTAGCCCTGTTTACTTGATGTACAATAGTTATAGGACTTCTTTGTATTTTTTTTATTTCTATTGGAACATGTTGCTTTGAATAATTAAATATTCAATGAGGTTAGAATTCCTATGAATTGATATACAACTCTAATACAATCCTATAACAACAGAGCTGTGGGGTCTCGTAAAGCCTCATAGCCATTATATATTGTTGATCTGATTATAAAATCCAGGAACTGCCACTATGAGTGCTTGGACATGAAACAGACCTAACCTTGCAAATTTAATTGAGCTCTGGACCTCTGTCATAAATGTACAGTGGAACCGTTTGCAAACGGCATGGTGCGGATGCATAACGCAGAAGGATGATGGGGAGGTGTAGTTCCAAGATTGTAGGAATTATATGAAGATATTAAGCAAGCATTACAGCATTTTTGATGGCAACATTTTATTGATGATTTCTCTTTCAAAGCTTATTTGGAATGGGCACTACTCCAGGCATATTATTAGGTAATCATTGAATATGACAACCTCACGTACTTACTTAAAATTCTTCTGTTACCTGAAAAACCAATCTAGGGAATAGGACATGAAAATGCAATGAAGACAGTGAAGGTATTTATAGCTGTCTTGCAAACTGTGTACATAAATGAATAATTTGCTTGTTTAGGACAGCACAAAGAGAAGCTCAGGTGAGAAAGATTTGGCAACATAATGATAGCATACATAGCAGGGTTTTAGTGAGACTATATTTAATGATGACTATTGGACTGGAATTGCATATGCTGGTCAGCAGAGACAAGGTCAGGGATCAAAAAAGGATGAAAAATTGTAATGTGTACATTTAAAACCATTTGTCTTTTACAAAAACACACTTCCCTTTAATCCCCAAAGTTATATGGTAACTGAGTATTTGTGGAAAGCTATTTCTGTCAGGGGTTTGAGTGAATCCAGACTTATCTGAAACACTGTTGGTAGATTTTGCAAATACTGTTGTTTTATTTAAATTATTATTTAGTATTGCATGCAGAATACATGATTAATTCCCTACCTTTTTGTGTTCTATTTATCACCTGTTTAAACAGTTTGAATCACTAAATTCAACATTTTTGTACTCTGTTAAGCAAAACAGAAAAATAGCTAATTTGTAAATAATATTGTACAGTTTGTAACTGTAATGTTATTCTGTCTCTGGTGGGATAAGCCGTCTTGTCCTCGCACGTAAAATTTAGAATGTATTGACCTAAAACAAGTTTTAAGTTAATCTTTAATTGGACATTGTATATTCCTGTAAGATTGCATTTTTATCTAAGGAATGATGTTATTAAAAACTGCAAATAAATTAAGTTTCCTAACATGGTGTCCCAGTTTGTTGTTGTACTAGGCCATTGTTCAGAACTTTTCTCTTATCAAATATCAAAATCATAAAATTATTATGATACAGAAAGAGGCTATTCAGTCCATTGTGGCTGCACTGACACTTCAACGTGCATTCTGACTTATAGAGTCATAGTGTCATATAGCAAAGAAACAAAATCTTCAGTCCAACTCCATTGATTTGTCTTTTTTTCATAAACTTGCACATTAACAAGAGACAATTATTGTTAACTCTTCAAAAATGCCAGCAAGTTTAGTCAACCACAATTTCCCCTTTAGAAATCCCTGCTGACTCATCCTAAACAACATACCTTTTCTTCCATGTAACCACCAACTCTATCCCAAATAATGGTGTCTAGGAGCTTCCCCACTACTGAAGTTGAACTGACTTTTATGTAATTGCTGGGCTAATCCTTAAGTTTTTTTTTAACAAGGTTGTAATTTCAGTACTTCTCCAGATTTCAGGTACCTCCGAGTCTAGGGAAATCTGAACGATTGTATTCAACACCATTACAATTTCTACTCTCTCTTTCAATATTTTTGAATGTATGTCATCATATTTCTTATTAACTTTAATCATCGACAGCCTATTCAACACTCCACCCTTATCAATTGTGAACCATTCCAGTATCAGAATTTCCTTCTTCGGCACCATGGCCTGATTGTCTTCATCAAAGAAGTAAAGCCAAGTGAAAAATAGTCATTTTCATGGTTAACCAGGGAAGTTAAGAATAGAAAAAATTGAAAGAAAAGTTAAAGGTTAGCCTGAGGATGGAAAAAGTTTTAAAAGCCAACAAAGAAAGATTTAAAAAGGAAGAACTTTGTGAGTAAACGTGCAAGTAATAGCAGGAGACTGCAGGGACTTTTGTAAGTATATAAACAAGAGAGGCAAAAGTGAAAGTCAGCCCTTTCAAGAACAAGGGTGGTTAGGTGGCCAGCAGCAGAAATAGCTACGAGACTCGTTAAGAGGTACAATCAAACATACAGGGAACTTTGGTCAAGCTAGTTTAAATTCTGACCTAGGTTAAACTGCAGCCAGGATATGTGATGACCTGACTTGTAAGCTGTGACCTGCTGTTTCCTATGTTGACCAAATGCTGGAGATTTCATGGCTATCTGCTACACAAACTTCACACCATTTTGCATTATATGGAGTATGAATATGGCTGTTTACAACTTAGCATAAATAATTGGGCATTGTTTGCAAGTAAAGTCCATTGGTGGGATCGAAAGGGGTGATCATTGGTCGAGTGACAGAGATGTTTCTGGAAATGAACATATTTTGCGGATAAACTCAGCAGAACAAAGAAGAAATTGCAAAAAGAGCCTTTGAAACCAACATTTGAGAAGTACGTGCCCTGAAGTTATGTTCAGAGAAGACAAAGAATCACAAGGCAAGATCTACACTGAGAGCAAAGTTGGCAACCTCACTTGAATCAGGGTAGTATTTGTCTCAAGTAAAACTTAGAATTAGTTAGAATTAAATGTGGGTTAAGCTAAAATACGGTAAAGTGAAGTTAAATGGAGTGAGTTAAAGCTGAAGTTAAGTTGGACAAAATAAGAAGTAAATGTTTGCCATGAATGTGTGTTTTATATTGAATATTTAACTTTAAAGTGCCAATTAAGATAGTATCTTTAATTAAAGTCTGAGTCTCCCTTGTCTGTCACACAGGGGAATAATATCTGCATAAAAGGTTTGATACTCCTTTCAGGTAACACAGGAAATGGCAGAGAAGTTGAAGAAATATTTTACATCAGACTTCACAGTAGAAGACACTAATAGTATTCCAAGCATTTAAAATATCAAGGAGCAAAAAGGAGGAAAATTACAAGGGAAAAAAATGGCAACAAAGCTTGATAAATTCTTTGGACTTGAAGGAATGCATTCTAGAATATTAAAAGAGGTATCTCCAGAGATAGTGGAAGCACTGGTATTTTCCATGCATCCATAGATTCTGGAAAAGTTTCAAAGGACTTCCAATGTAACATCTTTATTTAAAAACAGAAAGAGATTTAAAACAGGTAATTGTAGGCCAATTATCTTAACACCTATTGTTACTGAGAAAATGTTGCAGTCTATCATAAAGGATGTAATGGCAGATTATTAAGAAATATCTCATACAATCAAGCAGAGTCAGCATAGCTTCACGAAGGGGAAATCATACCATACAAATTCATTAGAATTCCTTGAGGAAGCAGCAAGCACACTCATAAAGGGAAAACAGTTGATGTAAGGAATTTGGATTTTCTGAATGAATTTGATAAGGTAATGCACATTAGGCAACTTAATACAACAACAGCCCATGCTGTTGGAAATGATACATTAGCATGGATGGAGAATTGACGAAATAGTAGAAGAAAGAAATTTGGAATAAGGGGAACATTTTAAGGGTGGCAATCTATTACTTACGGAGCATTGCAGGAATCAGTGTTGGGGCCACAGTCAATGTAAAACAAATAATAATGACTTGAATGAGGGAAGTGAGTGTATTTTAGGCAATGTTGAACATGATGCAAAAATAGGTGGAAAGGCATGTGCAGAGGGATAAAAACAGTTAAATAAATGGGAAAAAAAACTTGGCAGAATATAATGTGAATAAAATATATCTTGAAGTAGAGTTCAATGAAAATTTAGAAGAGCCTATGAGGCAAACAGTGATAAAACTGAGACTTTAGTAGTCCTGTGTTCTCACCCTGCGAGAAGGTTGGAACTTGTACAGCTCAAAATATGGAGCTGTATAATCTTACCATCATGTACATATTATAATCCCATTTAAAAGTAACTGAGAAATCTAGCTGCAACTATGGAATATATGGAAGTTACTTTGGCAGTTATGTAGTTAATGTAGTGGAGTAAAGCATGTATTGGATCATGTTAAGGATGAGCTATAGCTGGACTCATGTAACAGATAATGATAGCATACTATGATAGGCTAGGTGATAGTTGAGCTAACGCTAAAGACGTTTGTGGTGTAATGTGATAGGTTAAGTGTAAAGTAGTAGAGCAATGTGGCAGAAGATGATTAGTTTAGAAAGACAAAGCAAGCTAATTTGAGTGGTTATGCTAACGACACCAGATAGCACAGGAACGAGTAAAGAATAAACTGGAGAAGCCCCAAGAATATGTGGGCAGACAGGGAAGACATTTTCTGATTGCCACAGCATTTGTTTGCAAATAATAGTTTAACTTTGTGAAGGATTTTCTGCGTCTCCTAGTAATTTTCACAGAGTATTGGGTGATCTCTCCATAACAAATTTGGCATTGCAGACAGGGTTGGAAAGAACCCCCGCCCCCTCCGAAAAGAGGCAGCAGCTACAGGGCACTTCCCAGCCTTACACAGAAGTGCAGGGAAACTGTCGAAGGGTCTCTCCGATCCAACAAACCATAAGGCAGATGGTAAATTAAAGTTTGGGGAGATGCAGAGGATTGTTCAGGAAAACTGTGCAGTGGGATGAATAGGTGTAGAACAAAGAGATTGAGTTAGATAAAATTTCACGTGGTGTAGGTAAGTCCCTGTGGATACTATCCTAGGAAATTATGGGGTCTGAAAGGGCAGGACAGAAAATCCTGCAGATACCACCCTAGGAAATTAAGGGGTCTGAACAAGCAGGATAGAAAGTTCTGTGGATACCGTCCTGGAAAGAGCAGGGGTCTGTACAGGCAGAACAGGTAAGCAAATATTGTTTTTTCATTAGTATTACTGATTCTGAGTGAAATTGAAAGCCAGAAGATTGATAACAGACGATTAAGAGTAAACTAGCAGAAAATAGCCAACTTTTTGAAAGTGCCACTAAACTGTTGAATTTTTAAAAAACAAGGACTGTATATTAATTAGACTGACATAATTTTAACTATGGACAAAGGGACTGCAGTTGAAATATTGAGTAAGAAATTACCAGTAGCAAGAAATGATATCATAAAAATTTCTGAAAAATGGGAGAAAATGAACTAAAGAATTACTAACTAAATGGCCAAAAGAAGGTACCTTTGATATAAATATGTGCGGTGAAATGGAGGGATTAATTAAGAACCACAGAACCAAAGATAAATCTAAAAAGAGGATACAGAAAAGGGAACAGGAGGCGGAGATACTAAAACATTTTAAGATTGGGGGAGAAGAGTTGAGAAGAGTCTGTCAGGCACCAGGTGCGAAAGGAGGGGTGACAGAAAGCTGAACAAAAAGCTTTTGGAAATAAAGGCTCTGGAAGGAAACATATCCATATGCTCAGAGCAGAACAAACAGTCTTTGGAAACAGAGGGTCAGCAAGAGAAAGCATCCATATATCCAGACTTAAAAGAATTAGAAAAACCCCCTTCCTGTTCAGGCAAAGAGAATGTGACATACTGTCCTGTATTAAGGAAAACGGTAGAGATACAGGGAAAATTGGATTGGGAGAAAGGTGACCCAGAGCTGGATATATTAAGAATGAAAAGAATGTCAGAACAGGAGAGGAGACAAGAAGAAATAGAAGCTATACAACAGGAAAAAGAAAGATTGCAAGATGAAATTCAGATGTTATGTATGTTAAGAACGCAACGAGACTATGAGGCATATCTAAACCATTGCAGGAATGTTGAGCGGAGACAGCAGAGTGTGATAGGCAGAGTGATGGGGGAAGGGAGCAGAGGATGCAGTAACACAGGCAGGAAGATGGGCCCAAGCAGAACAAGTAGGAGAAGAAAGGGAGGAAATAGAAGTAGAGTCAGAATTGGAATCCAATGAGGAATCACAAAAATAGCAATTTTAATAAGGGAAAGAAGTCTCCATGGGGGAAGGTGCTGCCATTGTTTATAAAAGGGGGGAGACAGCCACAATACATTCCTTGGGGAACCCAGGATCTGGAAGGGCTGAAAAATGTGTTGCCCAGCTTACATGAGGGAGCAGGAAAGTGGAATAGAGCCTTTGAAGACGAAACCACAGGATGGTTGTTGGCTATGAGGGATTTGAAAGCACTGCTAAAGAAAGTGGTGGGGCTCCTGAAATTAAGAGAGGTAATGGACTGAGCCCACCTGAACAATGTGGTGGACAATCTGATGATTGATGGTACTGGGTTTGATCCAGTAAGACAGAGGGTATGGCAGGTCCTTAGATTCTGTTACCCACCTAAGATTGATCCCAAAGCGTTGAGAGAGGATCCACTGGGAGACACTGAAAACTCAGCAGCCTATCTAGAAAACTAGCTAAAAAAGTAGAGGCATCAAATAGAACAAGATGTGGAAGGTAGCCAACTATTGACCAAAATGTTCAAGACTGCGATCATTGAGGCATTGACCCCTCAAGTCAAATTTAAGCGAGAGGAGATGGTAGGTCTAATGTTAATGGCCCGACAGGAATTCAGAGATCATGTCATCCATGCAGTGGAAAGATATTATGTAGGTTAGGTGCATTAGTCAGGGGGGAATATAGGGGAGGGGAATGAATCTGGGTGGGTTACTCTTTGGAGGGTCGATGTGGACTTGTTGGGCCAAAGGGCCTTCCACACTGTAGGGTTTCTAATTCTACAAAATATGCTGGAAAGACAAAAAAGAAGCTGGCCGATCAACAGGAGGAGGTGCAAAGAAAGTTGACACAAATGCAGCTCAAGGAACTTAAAAGGAGAGAGGGAGAGAGAAAAGCAAAGGGATGTTGTCAGTGACAATGGAGTTGAAAGGCACTACTGAAATGAACAAAACGCTGGTCCAGGGAGAACCTTCACACACTACCTGCCAAGGGCCGGACAAACCCATGCCGATGATAAACGTTTTTGAGGGAACTTCTCCACAGATGCCATACCAAGGGCAAAATTAAATTAAACAAAATCCCAGACAGAACTGGGGTTCCTCAGGGACAAAGAGGTGGGGGGGGGGGGCAAAGGCTATGGTGAGAAGTCAGACTCAGAGAGGGTCAGAAATAACGTGTTGGGGATGGCAGCATTTAGTTCAGACTGGATTGAGGAATACGCCAAAATTATGGCTCCCCTTAGGAAAATAATGAAGGAGGCAGGACATGCAAGTCTGAAGAGTGTACTGCAGTGGAATGAGCATGCTGCAGCAGTTTTCAACACCCTTAAGCAGGCATTGCAGTCAGCCTTGGAGTTAGCCCTGCCTAGAAATGAGAAACGTTTCCACCTTTATGAGTCAAACAGACAGGAAGGTTACGCTGCCGCAGTCTTTGCACAAAGGGGCTTCAGGAAAAGCAATGGAGATCCCATACAACATTGCCAACATATTGTAGAGTTGACGACTGCGTTAATGAAGCCAAAAGCGCTGGTTATTATAAAGTGCCGAGCACACAACAAAATATGGTGGTTAAGGGTCTTCATCTTCATGCAGCAGATGAAGCAGTTAGAATGGCCTCTGAGTGCACTTCAGCTGTCATTGCACCCCAGGTGCGTTTAGATCTGGAGCCTACAACAGCAGACATCATTGAGATGCAAGGTAAGGCAACCTTAGCTGAACAAACACTGTGGTGACAAAGGGGAGCCAGGCAAAACCAAGGAGGCCTGTGGAGCACCGTGGAAGGTTTGTGGGTGGTACCTACCCCTTTGTTGACCATTCTCATCCCAGAGGCACATGGGCTGGATCACTGTGCTAGAGGGGAAAGTACTGAGGAAGATAACAAAAGACAGCTTCTGGTCACCTTACTTGCAGGCCTCAGTGGATTACATATTGTCACAATGCAATGTATGTGCTCAAAATATTATCAGAAAAGGTATAGCGACCCCTATAGGACACATACCAATACCTGAGAGACCATTTAAGCATTTGGTGATCAACTATGTGGACATGATAAAGACAGTGCGAAGGAAGAGATATATGTTGGTGGTAATCAACAGGGTTAGCAGATGGGTAGAGGCAGCTCCATCTACAGACTCAGGGGCAGGCACAGTAGTAAAATTCTTAACAAATGAAGTTATTCTGACGTTTGGCATACCGTCGGAGTTTAGTTCAGACAATGGGTCTGCTTTTATCCAAAGAGTGGTTAAGTTGGTGCTGCAGACTTTGAGGATCAAGCAGAGATTTGGATGTGTGTATCATCCCCAGTCGCAAGGTATGGTGGAATGGATTAATGGGACTTTAAAAGCCAAGTTGGATAACACTTGCGCAAGTACCGACCTGAACTGGGTCGATGCACTGCCACTAGCACTAATGAGCTACCATATGCAGTCTAACCACATGACAAACTTGACACTACATGAAATGCTTACTGGTGGACCCATGCCAGTGCCCAGGTGGAGGGGTCCATATGAAGGACCTAGCTTAGAACAAGTGGAGCTAGAACTTAAGCAGTACATGCAACAGCTAACTATGATACATGAGTCTACTCACACAGGAAATACTGAGAGAGCTGGTATCTGCAAAGGGGAGGGACCTATTAAACCCAGAGGTCAGGTGTGCACGGGTTTTCCAGAGAAAGTGGAATGAGCCAAGTAGAGAGGGACCCCTATTGGTGTCGCCCACTGCCATTCAAGTGGAGGGACGAGCCACATGGTATTCTCTCAATTATTGCACCAGAAATGTCCCACAGATGCAGACAGACTCTGGAGCTGAGGTAAGTGAGGGTAAAGAAGTGGCAGCAGTGACCGAACAGGACGCACTGGGTATCAATACTCCTTCATGTGACTTTGAGCAGTTGGTGAGTGAGGTCTTCGGGTTTACCGCTGCTTCCTGGGCTATCAGAGATGGGTCTGTGGAAGGTGAATTTTTTCCTGATTGTATAACTGGGGACAGGTTGGGTGGTGGCCACTAATGTCCCCCTCCCCAGTCCTCAACCTTTCTACTCCTGTAGTCTTGGGGACCATCAATTTGATAGACCTGGCAGATCTCACTTGGTAGTGCCAATGCTCTGCAAAGCCGAGCCAAAAGATATAGAGGAGTAAGGAGTGTGGAGCCCACTCCCCCAGCACGGTTGTCTGCCCACAGCAATCATTGGCACCAATAGGCAAATTACACGCAGTGATGCTGACGACATGGGACTGCTTCCTGTGTGCTAAGTCGCAACAGTCATACATCATCATGCCTGTGCTCTATGATTCTTCCACCTACTCCGATTGGCAACGACAACGATCCCTTCGGCCATTTGATCCGAATTACTCACTGTTATATATACGGCCCCTACTGCCCTTTCTGCTGTCTCCTCCTTCAGGTTTCCACATTATACCGTCCGGATGAATGAGGGAGGGCAGCAGCTCCAACAGTGTTGCGGTTATGGTACTCCTTGGTCTACCAGTAAAAATAACCAGGTGTTCTCTGTAGCTGATTTTGTGGTGTGTACAGGTTTGAGCTTTGAATGTTTCAGATGGAATGGCTCTGTTCCTGTAGGCCACTTTGAAGGCTCTTGTGGGAACATGCTTGATACTGAGACTGACACAACTTTTGGTGCCAATGTGCTATAGCACGAGTTCATTATGAATTCTCAGCAGGTTCCCTTAGCAGACTTGTGTTGGCGGTGTGGCCTGAAGGGGGGCTGTGTCTGACATTTCCCTCCAGCTGGGATGGTGTCTGTATTGTTGTGATTAGATTAGATTAGATTACTTACAGTGTGGGAACAGGCCCTTTGGCCCAACAAGCCCACACCGCCCTGTCGAAGCGCAACCCACCCATACCCCTACATCTACCCCTTACCTAACACTGCGGGCAATTTAGCATGGCCAATTCACCTGACCTGCACATTTTTGGACTGTGGGAGGAAACCGGAGCACCCGGAGGAAACCCACGCAGACACGGGGAGAATGTGCAAACTCCACACAGTCAGTCGCCTGAGGCGGGAATTGAACCCGGGTCTCTGGCGCTGTGAGGCAGCAGTACTAACCACTGTGCTACCATGCTGCCCACGTGATGCTCCTCCATGAAATTGTTGTGTCACCACAGGCCCGGTTTGACGCCCTATCACAACAAACTTTTCACCACCCTTAATGAGCATATGACCCTGATCCAGCGACACGCATTGATGGTATAGGTGAGGCAAGGGGCATCCCCAACAACTTCAAACCTGGAATGAAATTGCCACAAGCTGGGAAGCACTTATCCCTGCCATTCAACAAAAATGCTGAATGGATTAATTATATCTATTACAACTAGCAGCAGTTTTTTAATTACATCGACGATGCTCTCTCAGCATTAGGTGAGCAGTTGGATGTGACCAGCAAATTAGCACAGCAAAATAGGCAGGCCTTGGATTGGCTGTTGGCTGAGAAAGGTGGTGTCTATGTACTGTTTGGGGAAACCAATAATACTAGCCCGGGAGGATCATTTACTAAGGCAATGGATAAGCTAAGGAATCTGAGGAAGGAGCTTATGGAGACTGCAGGGTCCAGCCATCGGTTTTTTTGGGTGGCTGGATAGCGTTTTGGGTGGATGGGGGGCTTGGTTTGCCAAGATTGGGATTGTTGTGGGTATCATGCTGATCATTGTTGCATTGTCTTTTGCTGTGCTATACCTCTTACTAAGTCTTTTTTAGTGTGTCTTGCTGCACGGCAATTCTCTGTTGTTCAGGTGAACTCTGGACCATCCCTTCCTCCACTAAGGTTCCAATACTCTATTACTATGATCTGCTGTCTGCTGAAGTGCTGAAGCCTTGTCCAGACGAAGATGCCTGAATTGCGTTGTGTTGCACTTAGATTGTGAAGGGCCCTTGGGTCTTTTTTCCTGTTCTAGCTCTTGTGGGACGGGCTTTTGGCTCAGTGACTCCAGGAATGGAGGGAGAATCCTTTGAGAACCGGACCCCGGAAATTGTTTTTGCCTTCTTTCAGGGATGTAGCTACCCATCTGGCCTTTGTACATTATATGTACAGCTCATTATATTCTTTCTCTGTGTGAGACCAGTAGGTCTCAAAGGGGAGAATATGGAATATATGGAAGTTACTTTGGCAGTTATGTAGTTAACTTAGTGGAGTAATGCATGCATAAGATCATGTTACAGATGAGCTATAGCTGGACTTGTAACAGGTAATGGTAGCACACTATGATAAGCGAGTTAAATCATGTGATAGATGAGGTGTAATGTGATAGGTTAACTGTAAAGTAGCAGAGCAGTGTGGCGGGAGGTGATTAGTTTAGAAAGACAAAACAAGCTAATGTGATTGGTTATGCTAATGACACCAGATAAGCACGGGAACTGGAAAAGTACAAACAGGAGAGACCCCAAGATTGTGTGGGGCAGACAGGGAAGACATTTTCTGAGTGCCACACCTTTTGTTTGCAAATAAAAGTTTAACTTTGTGAAGGATTTTCTGCATCTCCTAGAAATTCTCTCAGCGTATTGGTGATCTTTCCACAACAGAACTGACAGAAAGAATTGAAAAATCCATACTAAAAAAGAAATCCTCGTTTTGTTCTTTAAGTATCTTGTTACAGTTATGTTGGTGATAAGGAAACATGTTTTGATCCTCTTGACTGGTTAGTTCATGAATTGTTTATCGTCTTTCACTTGACAAGAGCTTTGTCTAATTCTTTTCTCACAAGATTCATAGCTTTCTTATTTTGAAATTTAATTTCCATTCAAGAACATGTATCGTTCTTCAAGGTTTTACAGTATCATCACTGTCACAGCTGAGTGTCAGTTTCAAAGCAATGTTTTCCTTTACTCCATTATTAACTTGGAATGCTGTTGCTATCTGTTTTGACATATTTTGTTTGGATTCAATCTGTAGGTTTTATTCAGACAATTCCAATTTACCTCCAGCTGCTAATAACACTGACTCAGATCCAATGTCCTTTCAACACTATCAGTCTGAATTTCTGACTCTTTGGATACATCTGACCTTGAAACTAATTTCTATGGTAGACACACAGTGAGCCATGCATTTCAGTGCATTAATTATTTGTTTAGTTTCAGTTTTAACCTCTTCTTACGCTTTTCATAAATCACTGGAGATGGCAACATTTCTCGTCATATTACTTCCTAGTAACACATCAACATCAATCAGTAACATTGACACAATCCCCATAACTAAAAGACCAGAAAAAGGGCAGCATGGTGGCACAGTGGTTAGAATTGCTGCCTCACAGAGCTGAGACCTGGGTTTGATTCCAGCTTCAGGCAACTGTGTGGAGTTTCCGAATTCTCCCCATGCCTGCACGGATTTCCATCTGGTGCTCTAGTTTCCTTGTATAGTCCAAAAATGTGCAGATTAGATGGATTGGCCATGCTAAATTGTCCTGTAGCATCCAGGGATGTGTAGATTAGGTGAATTAGCCATGGTAAATGCAAGGTTACGGGGATAGGGTGGGGGTCTGGGTGGAATGCTGTTATGAGAGTCAGTGCAGACACAATAGACCAAATCGCCTCTTTCTGCTCTGTAAAGATTCTATGAAATTAAATCAGATTTTAACTTAATTTTCTTATAGAAGGAAATCTCCATTACTCCCCATATTAACCAATGAACTGACCCCATATTATGAAGAATATTGATATTATTGCTTGCCCATTTAATCTATTCCAATATTAAGCACATAAAACAAAGCTACCAATTTTTCATAATCTCACTACTGGTTCAGCATTTCCTGAAAACAGTTTACAGACTCCCAGAAATGCTGCAGCCATAGCTTTTAAAATCTACCACTCCTGTTTTTACATGTCCTCCCATGACAAATTTAACATGTTGCCTCTCAGGAAATATATTTATCCATTTTGTCTTTTCACTTATGCTATCTTCTTCACTCTAATTAGTATATTTCTAATAGTACTCTAATTGTGGCCTAACCAATATTTTATATAATTTAAGTATAATCTTGCTGGTTTCATAATCCATTCATTGTGTATAAAGGAAAGTATATTTAATGAAACATTAACGACATTACATAACTGCCTTGTTACCTTTGAGGATCTTTAGACACACACACTCAAAAGTTTCTTCTGGCCCTCTACATTTCTCACCAACCTATGGTTTTTGGATCTTCCTCTGCCTTGTTTTCCCTCCCAATTTTTAACTCTCACGGTTTAATTTTCATATGAATAAGCTTAAATTAGTGATACTACAAAAGAGAAGGGACCCCCAGTTGAGCCTTGAGTAACCTCACTGTAAAAAGTCTCCAAGTCACAAAAACAGTTCAACTCTTTGTTCCTGCCATTGATCCAGTTTTGGATCCAACATAGAAATAAAGACAGAAATTGCTGGAAAAGTTCAGCAGGTCTGGCAGCATCTGTAGAGGGAAAGCAGAGTTAATGTTTCGGGTCAAGTGACCAGTCCTTAGTATTCTCTGATTTCTCCCCACAAATGCTGCCAGACCTACTGAGCTTTTCCAGCAATTATCTGTCTTTGTTTCTGATTTACAGCATCCGCAGTTCTTTCAATTTTAATTTGAATCCAACATCCTGTGTTTGCTTGGATTCGGATGGGTATTTATTTTTCTGACCAGTTGATTCTTGTCAAAAAGCCTCGCTAAATTACCTACAGTTGCATCTAATTCAATATCCTTAATGACTATTGCATCAGCCACCACAAATATGTATATATCTAATCAAACCACCTAGATATCAATTTGCCTGACAAACTAATTTTCAGGACAAAAACAGTTCAGTTCAGCTTTCCATTCTTCATTCCACAGAACCTGTCAAAGTAACCCTACTTTAGTGTCAATCATTGCACTGGATCACAAGACACTATACATTCCCTCCCTTGTGTTTTGCAGATTGCAGTGGGAAGTCCACAGCCTCAGGAGAGAAATGCCTGCTCGCCCAGAAGGGACCTCCCCAACCTCTGAGGACAAGAATTCTGAGGCCTCAGAGGAAGTATCAGCAAGGATGCAGCTTGCTGTCCCTTCCCCCAACAATTCAGATACAGACACATCTGTGGAAATGTCAGGCTGAGAAAGTTTGGCAGCACAAGCTGATGAAACCTCACCTCGATTGCTCTGCAACTGACTGAGGATGAAACATCCCAAACCACCGACTCGACAGGCCGTGGAGACCGTGCAGCTGCTCAGCCCAGGCAGGAGTGAATTCCAACATATCAGAAATCAGCGATGTCACCCGCACGTACAGGCAAGGGCAGGAGCAGCAAACAGGAATGTGGGAGGCCATGTCCACCCCCAGCACTGAGACTCCACCATGTGGATCCAACTGCCTCAAACATGAGACTGTCTGGTGCCTCTGTGGACAGCTTGGTGGCTGGCATGAGGAGCCAGGTCCATTGCCCTCAGTGTCTGCTGGAGAAGGTTAAACACCTGCACTCCATTTGCCCAGCCATTAATCCCAAATACTAAAGGCACAACAACAGTGGTAGGGAACATGTTGCACACTACAGGTGTCCCTTCCTCATAAGGAAGCTCCCAAATTTCCACTCAGGACACTCCCGAGACGGATGGGCCCTCAACCTTGAGCCTGTCTGTACTCCGTAGCACGAGCTTTGGAAACTGCCACAAATGGGTCACTTGCCTTTGGCAATAATACCTCAGTGTTATTGGGATATAAGAAACAAACACCATCAAGATCAGCTGTCAAATCTTTCAAGGCTAAAGGCCTCCATTGTTGCGTAGGTTCACTCCACCCCAGCTGTGGAACTTGACAGAATACTGAGATGTAGTGGGAGGAAGAGGAAGAAGAAAACTTACTGAGGACACTTTGGTGGCACAAATGACAGCACATTGCATACAAAATGCTCAATTCTGTATAAATTTGATTCATTTTTATGAGATTCATTTAGTTCAGTCTCTGTGTGGCCCCAAATGTAACTCTGTCAGGAGGTGCCATGGGTCTGTGTTGAGATGCAGCTGCAGCATCTGGAAGTTAGATTAACCATTCTGATTGCATAGCAAGCGTTCTGCTGGCAGCATTGCTCTTCATCTTGTAATGTCCCTCGCTGCAGCATCCTGCAGCCTGGCTGAACTGAAGCAGTTCATCAACTTCATCCACAACTTCCATCCCGCCCTCAACTTCACTTGATTCACCTCCCTCCCCTTTCTTGACCTCTCCAGCAGCAGTCTTCAGACAGATGTTTACTATAAACCCACAGACTCCCATAACTACCTGGACTACACCTCTTCCCACCCAGTATCCAGCAAGAACTCCAGCCCGTTCTCCAAATTCCTCCAACTCCACCACACCTTCTCAGACGAGGAGATGTTCCACTCCCAAGCTATTTTGAACAGCGTGCATCTCCCCCATTGCACCTCCTCCATTCCTCACTCCCTCAACCAAATTCAATAAAAACAGAGATCCCCTTGTCCTCACCTGTTACCCCACCAGTCTCCACATCCAACATATTCCACCAATTCCAACTAGACCCCACCACCAAGAACATCTTCCCCTCCCCACCCTTCTGCCTTCCACAAGGACCGTTCCCTTCATCAATCCTTGGTTCACGCCTCTCTCCCCATCAACCCTGCCCCAGGTACCTTCCCCTGCAACTGAAAAGATGCAAAACCTGCTGGTACACTATCCCCCCCCCCCCCCCCCTCACCTCCATCCAGCGTCCCAAACAGTCCTTCCAGGTGTGACAGTGGTTCACCTGCCTCTCCTCCAATCTAGTTTACTGTATCCGGTGCTCCTGATATGGTTGACTCCACATCAGGAAGACCAAACGTAAACTCAGAGGGCGTTTTGCTGAGCATCTCAGGCAGGCCTTCAGGGGCCGACCTGATTTCCCAGTCACTGCCCATTTTAATTCCCCTTCCCATTCCCTCTCTGACATGACCATCCTCTGCTTCCTCCATTGCCACAGCGAATCAGGCAGCAAATTAAAGGAACAACACCTCATCTTCCACCCGGGCAGCCTACAGCCCAGAGGACCCAGCACTGACTTCTCCAATTTCAAGTAACCTCCCTTCCCATCTCCTAACTCCCTTCCCTTCTCCCCCTCCTGATGCTGCCTGGCTTGCTGTGTTCTTCCAGCCTCCTCTTGTCTACCTTGGATTCCAACATGTGCAGTTTTTTTGTCTCAACCTATTCTTCCTCTGGTCTCTGTGTCTAAACAGGATAGGGGAATTAAGTGGCCAGTAATATGAGGGCAGGAGAAGTGTATAGCACATAATGCCTTAGGATTAGGGGACCCACCAGTCTGTGCCTTCCACACTGTGTGAGTTTGAGTGTAATGCTGCTGCTTCCTAGAGACCATCACATAGGTTGGATCTTACAGACCCCTCCTTCAAGTTCAAGTCACTCTGGGTGTAGTCATAGCCAGTTCCTTCCATGTTACATGCTTTTGATTTCCACCACAATGGGAGGTGACAGTGAATGCTCCTCGACCAGTAGCTTCCAGCCTCCAGTTTCATTTGTCAATGAGGCACTCAACATCCACAGCCCCTTTCTAACAGACCTTTTTGTAAACCCCACAGAACTCATACCTCTCCAAATCTTCACTCAACCTGTCTACATGAGTCTGTACGTGTCCACCTTTCCCCAACCCCAACACCCCCTTCACCCCCACACTCAAGTCCATTCCATAAGTGAATCATGCCAGTTGTGGTCATACACTCCCCCGCACCACCCCCCCCTCCCACCCCAAAGCTAAATGCTTCTGACCATGGACAAAGCCCCCTCCAACGTTACCCCATTCCCATTCACACTTTACTATACTTCCCTTTGAAAATACAGTTGACACCCCCCTCTCCCTTTACGACTGTCATCCTGCATCCTCCCAGCCTTCAAACCCTAACCTTCACAAATAGGTTCCCAAGTCCCCTTCCCATCATCTTGACCCCAGCCCTTTTTCCCCTTAGTTTCTCTGGGCTGACCCCCTTGAGCAAACTAACCAACACACCACTCTGACTGATGCTTGCACATGCCACCAGCTTCATTAACCCTATTTCCTCCAGTCTGGCCGCTATTGAGCCTCAGAACTTTGTGAGGCCCACTCCCTGGACCGTCAAGGCTCAGATCCCCTGATTGGGATCACCACGACCAGATGCCTGAGCCACATAAATGCTGGCAAAATGGTGCAGGAGTGAGATTGATATAGCAGACTGCCTTTTATAGCAGCATCCAACTTCCATTTATAATCCAAAAAGAAAAAAATGTGGTCCCTTTCATTTTGCTAAAGCAAACCAGCAACCTCCTGCGTATTTCAAAAATCTCACTATTGGGACCAAATGGGAATCTTGAGTGTGCACATGCCAGGGAACAGAAGGAGACAACCACTTTCCCAAAGGTAGATTTCTAATTGGCTGACTCTACACACTCAGTCCAAACAAAAGATAGAAATTAGCTTTGTAAATCAGTGAACTGCAGCTCTCAAGGTTTGTCAGCCCCATAGAAAGGAAGAAGCTGCTCAGTGGTGTAAAGGACATCAATGGCACCTCAGGGGTATAAAGTTAAAGTAAATATAGATGTAAGCTGGCAGACTCCTTGGAGCATTGGGGAAGTCCTTCTGGTGGTGGCAGTTAGACCAAAGGTACAGCCTTGGCTGCTGGCATCCGGCCACCTGGCATGGAGACCCTGGCTCCGACTCCTCCCCTACTCAATCCCACCCCATCCAGGTGCTCGGTGTCTCTTTCATCAATGTGGCAATTGTCCCATGCAGCAGAGAACTTCCTCACTGTGGCCAAAATGGCAGTAGGCCTTTTAAATCATCCGAATCAGGACTTGGTTACTTTCAGCACACAGTTAAAAAACACAACCATGAAAAGACACAGTCTTTCCAAAGAAGGGTCCTAAAACCAGGACTGCTGCATGTTTTTGAAAGCAAGTGACCTGACATTCATTGTAAATTTTGTGTACACAGCTGCTGGGTTGAGTAGTTGTGGGAGAATATTCCAGACAAACTGGAACTGAAGAGTTGTATACAAATGGAGCTTTGGTTGGCAACACGTTGTGGATTGATTTCTGGACTAGTGACCATTTACCAATGACAAAGTTCTTCTGCTTGCCAACAATTATGTGATTGGTTCTCAAATCATTGAACAACATGGGACTGTGAGCAAGTTACTGAGAAGCCTTTGGACCACCATCGTGTTATGAGCTCTCACTCTGCACTCTGCAGTAAGCCACTATAAATCTGAAGAAAATAGCTTATCTTTCATTTGGTAGTTACTGTTAGCTGAGACGTTTAGTCAATAAATCAGAGACCTTTTAAACGTGAACCATTCACTCTGTACTACTTGCAAATCATTGAAAGAATCTGCAGAAGGAAGTCTGAGAAGCAGCATTCTGATCAGCACAAGATTATTAGAATCATCTTAGCAACCCTACTAACAGAAATCACTGACCTGTTTTCTTAGTTTTTCCTTCCATTCATTACCCATGTTATTTTTTTCTCCCTGTGTGTGCATGTGTATGTGTGTACGAGGAGGACTTACAAGGGGATTAGAGTTTTAATTAATAGAGTTATATACCAATGGTTCATAACTGAGAAGGTGGACGTGAGATTGCTTTTTGAAAAGCTGCAGTCGGTTTGGTGTAGGTACATCCACACTGCTGGGAAAAAGAGACATGCCGACATATTTATTTCATTTTGATTTCTGCACATGTCAGCGATATCATGTGATCCTGATTATAGGTTCCTAAGTTTGCATTTATATTTGTGTATACTGCCCATTAATGAAGTGCTTTCCAGTTGTCTGAATTCATAACTGTGTCTTATGCTTACTCACTGAATCATTCCGAATGACTTGTGCACATATGGCATCTTACTCAGACAGGTTCGGTATGGCACTTTGTGTGGTCATTCCATATGCTTTCTGAACCACTCTTACTCTAAACCCAGAAAAGTAATCAAGAGTCTTTAAAAAAGTATAAGTTTAGAAAGGTTTCTTCATAGTAACCTGCATGGAGCTATTGCGACATGTCAGAACAAAGCCCATGTAAATATAACATTATTGGACTGAAATGACAGACTGAACGTTGTACCCTGACTTTGCAGCAGCATTACAGAATAGTGATTATTCTCAGGAGGAGAAATCTGATTTATTGTTTCCCTTGATTACAGTGTTCTGCTGATTTTCCCTCTTTGTTTTCTCAAAGGCAATAATTTCTGCTTAAGTTTATTCCTTGGTGCAGTTGCTGTTCTCTTAACCTTGTCAGGATGAGATTTGTGTCTGAATCACAGACTATTTAACCAAAACTAATCCTGACAGTGGCTCTCTTGCATCATTCCACATTCACAATCCAGTACACAAAATTCCTTACTGTACTCTCTGCCCTGATATGGTTGTCTACTGCATTGATTTCTTTACTGTTACTTCCCTCCTCTTTACCCTTCCCTGCCTTCACCCTTATTGCCCTACATTCCACTTCCTTCGTCATTCTTTCGCATCAATTCTTTCCTCCACACCTTACTATCTCCTTCATATGGATGGGTTATTGAATGATAGAGTTAATGGGTACAGGAATGTCGAGCTGAGGACGCAGGATCAATCAAGATTGGGAGCAGACTTTAGAGGCCAAATGTCACATATCTGCTCTCAATTTATATGTTTGTGTTTTCTTTTCCCAGCTTTCTCTCATCCTGCTCAGTTTTCCCATCCTGCTCAGTTTTCCCATCCTGCTCAGTTTTCCCATCCTGCTCAGTTGAGGAGGCGATGGCCTGGTACTATGATCACTGGTCTGTTAATCCAGAAACCCAGGTGATGGTTCCAGGGAGCCAGGTCAAAAGCCACCAAGGCAGTTGGTGGAATTTGAATTCACTAATTATCTGGAATTAAGAATCAAATAACTACTATAAATCCATTGCCAATTGTCAGGAAAAAACCTATCTGTTTCACCAAAGTCCTTTAGGGAAGGAAACTGTCATCCTTACCTGATTTGGCCCACATGTGACTCCAGACCCACACCAACGTGGTTGACTCTCAACTGCCCTCTGGGTAACTAGGGATGGGCAAAAAATGTTGCCTCGCCAATAAATGCCCTCGTCCTGTTACAGAATAAAGAAAAATAAATCTATTGCTTCCATCCTCCCTTCCTCATTTTCCTTTGCAACTTCCTTTTCTCCTTCCACCCTCATTATCTTTCCCTTTTCTTTCCCCTTTCTAAGAGCCCATTATCTCATTCCAATGTATTCCAGTTACCCCAATACCTACTTCTGCTTCATTTGAAAAGTGCTGTTGGTTTGAACCCTGCGGGAGAGAAACTAATACGCATTTTAAAAATACAGCCCTTTGTTCAAACAGTGTGTGTTATAGAGTCGATAGTGAAGACTGACTCAGCTGCTCAGGAACACTGTTTGGGAGCAGGTTCAAGTCTTTGGGGATTTGGATATTTGGATTTGGGTCCTAAACACAAGGATGCTGTTCAGGAGTGTGATGTCATTCTCCAGCTAACCCAGAGTTGAATTATAATCCGGGCTGAAATGAAGTAATTCAGTGCAGATTAAATGTGGTGATGCATTGCTTTTGCTCATAACAAGAAAAGGCAGCTTGAGGAGCCAATCCTGGAACAGTAAATGCCCAACTACTTTAGATAGACGTTCAGAATCACAGTTCCCTTTGCACAGCTGTATTGCCATATAATACAAAAGGATGAGGGTCAGTACCCCTTCAACAGAGAGAGGGGTATCAGGGTCACTGAACACTTTACACAGGGGGAGGCGCATCAGGGTCACCGTGCCCTTTACATATGGGGAGGCGCATCAGAGTCACTGTGCTCTTTATCTGGGAGCGGGGTATCAGGGTCACCACACCCTTTATACAGGGAGAGGGGCATCAGGGTCACCGTGCCCTTTATCTGGGGGAGGGGTATCAGGGTCACCACACCCTTTATACAGGGAGAGGGGCATCAGGGACACTGTGCCCTTTATACAGGGAGAGGGGCATCAGGGTCAACGCGCCCTTTATACAGGGAGAGGGGCATCAGGGTCAACGCGTCCTAATACAGGGAGACGGGCATAAGCGTCACGGTGCTTTTTATACAGGGAGAGGGGCAACAGGGTCACTGTGCCCTTTATACAGGGAGAGGGGCATCAGGGTCACTGTGCCCTTTATACAGGGGGAGGGGCATCAGGATCACTGTGCCCTTATACAGGGGGAGGGCTATCAGGGTCACCGACCCCTTTATACAGGGAGAGGGGCATCAGGGTCACTGCGCCCTTATACAGGGGGAGGGGCATCAGGGTCATGGTGCCCTTTGCACAGGGGTAGGGGCATCAGGGTCACCGTGCCCTTATACAGGGAGAAGGGCGTCAGCGTCACCGTGCCCTTTATACAGGGGGAGGTGCATCAGGGTCACTGTGCTCTTTATACAGGGAGAGGTGTCTCAGGGTCACCGTGCCCTTTATACAGGGAGAGGGGCATCAGGGTCACCGTGCCCTTATACAGGGGGAGTGGCATCAGGGTCACGGTGCCCTTTTTACAGGGAGAGGGGCATCAGGGTCACCGTGCCTTTATACAGGGAGAGGGGCATCAGGGTCACCGTGCCCTTATACACGGGGAGGGGCATCAGGGTCACGGTGCCCTTTGCACGGGGGTAGGGGCATCAGGGTCACCGTGCCCTTATACAGGGGGAGGGGCGTCAGCGTCACCGTGCCCTAATACAGGGGGAGGGGCATAAGTGTCACTGTGTTCTTTATACAAGGAGAGGGGCATCAGGGTCACTGTGCCTTTTATACACCAAGAGGGGCGTCAGGGTCACCGTGCCCTTTATACAGGGGGAGTGGCATCAGGGTCACTGTGCCTTTTATACAGGGGGAGGTGCATCAGGGTCACTGTGCCCTTTATACAGGGGGAGGTGCATCAGGGTCACTGTGCTCTTTATACAGGGAGAGGGGCGTCAGGGTCACCGTGCCCTTTATACAGAGTGAGGGGCATCAGGGTCACTGTGCCTTTTATACAGGGGGAGGTGCATCAGGGTCACTGTGCTCTTTATACAGGGAGAGGGGCGTCAGGGTCACCGTGCCCTTTATACAGGGGGAGGGGCATCAGGGTCACTGCACCCTTTATACAAGGAGAGGGGCGTCAGGGTCACCGTGCCCTTTATACAGGGGGAGGTGCATCAGGGTCACTGTGCTCTTTATACAGGGAGAGGGGCGTCAGGGTCACCGTGCCCTTTATACAGGGTGAGGGGCATCAGGGTCACTGTGACCTTATACAGGGAGAGGGGCAACAGGGTCACCATGCCCTTATACAAGGGGAGGGGCATCAGGGTCACTGTGCTCTTTATACAGGGAGAGGGGCATCAGGATCACTGTGACCTTATACAGGGAGAGGGGCATCAGGGTCACTGCGCCCTTTATACAGGGAGAGGGGCAACAGGGTCACCATGCCCTTATACAAGGGGAAGGGCATCAGGGTCACTGCGCCCTTTATACAGGGAGAGGGGCATCAGGGTCACTGCGCCCTTTATACAGGGGGAGGGGCATCAGGGTCACCGTAACCTTATACAGGGAGAAGGGCATCTGGGTCACCGTGCCCTCATACAGGGAGAGGGGCATTAGGGTCACTGTGCTCTTTATACAGGGAGAGGGGCATCACGGTTATTCCCCCCTTTGTACGGGGAGAGGGGCATCAGGGTCACTGCGCCCTTTATACAAGGAGAGGGGCATCAGGGTCACTGCACCCTTTATACAGGGAGAGGGGCATCAGGGTCACTGTACCCTTTATACAGGGAGAGGGGCATCAGGGTCACTGTACGCTTTATACAAGGAGAGGGGCATCAGGGTCACCGTGCCCTTTATACAGGGAGAGGGGCATCAGGGTCACTGCGCCCTTTATACAGGGGGAGGGGCATCAGGGTCACCGTAACCTTATACAGGGAGAAGGGCATCTGGGTCACCGTGCCCTCATACAGGGAGAAGGGCATTAGGGTCACTGTGCTCTTTACACAGGGAGAGGGGTATCAGGGTCACTGCGCCCTTTATACAAGGAGAGGGGCATCAGGGTCACTGTGCCCTTATACAGGGGGAGGGGCATCAGGGTCACGGTGCCCTTTGCACAGGGGTAGGGACATCAGGTTCACCGTGCCCTTTATACAGGGAGAATGGCATCAGGGTCACTGCACCCTGTATACAGGGGGAGGGGCATCAGGGTCACCGTGCCCTTATACAGGGAGAGGGGCATCTAGGTCACCGTAACCTTATACAGGGAGAGGGGCATCTAGGTCACCATGCCCTTTACAGAGGGGGAGGGGCATCAGGGTCACTGTGCCCTTTATACAGGGGGAGGGGCATCAGGGTCACTGTGACCTTATACAGGGAGAGGGACATCAGGATCACTGCACCCTTTATACAGGGAGAGGGGCATCGGGGTCACTGCACCCTTTATACAAGGAGAGGGGCATCAGGGTCACTGTACCCTTTATACAAGGAGAGGGGCATCAGGGTCACCGTGCCCTTTATACAGGGAGAGGGGCACCAGGGTCACCGTGCCCTTTATACAGGGAGAAGGGCATCAGGGTTACCGTGCCCTTTATACAGGGAGAGGGGCACCAGGGTCACCATGCCCTCATACAGGGAGAAGGGCATCTAGGTCACCGTGCCCTCATACAGGGAGAGGGGCATTAGTTTCACTGTGCTCTTTACACAGGGAGAGGGGCATCAGGGTCACCGTGCCCTTTATATAGGGGAGAGGGCCATCAGGGTCACCATGCCCTTATACAGGGAGAGGGCCATCAGGGTCACCATGCCCTTATACAGGGGGAGAGGGCCATCAGGGTCACCCCTGCTGTGGGGGAGTCCAGAACTAGAGGGCACAAGTTTAGAGTGAGATGGGAAAAATTTAAAAGGGACCTAAAGGTCAACTTGTTCATGCAGAGGGTGGTACGTGTATGGAATGAGCTGCCAGAGGAAGTGGTGGAGGCTGGTACAATTGCAACATTTAAAAGGCATCTGGATGGATATATGAATAGGAAAGGTTTAGAGTGATATGGGCCGGGTGCTGGCAGGTGGGACTATAGTAGGTTAGGATATCTGGTCGGCATGGACAGGTTGGACCAAAGGGTCTGTTTCCATGCTGTACATCTCTATGACCCTATGACTCTAAATCAAAATGGCAGAAAGCCCAGAGAAGTATAAAAAGTCTCGTGGTAAAATCAAAGAAATCTAGGAAAGCAAAAAGAAGGCATTAAAAAAAATTGACAAGTAAAATAACTTTTCTCCTTGATTTTATCAGTGCATTAACAGTAAGGTGATAGCTAAGAGAAACGATATGGTCCAAAAAAGACATAGAATCATACAATCCCTTGGTACGGGGAAACCCACCAGCCTCAGAATCAGAGTCAGGGTTCAATAACAGAGTTTATTGCACGAGGAAATACCGGATTTCCAGGGACAGAAAGACACCAACAACACAGTGGTCAGCTGCGAGTCTTCTCTCGACCCAAAACGCATGTCAAGACACTTTTATACACCTTGTGATACAATAGATCAGTGATGAGATTATGGTCTTTGTAACATGGTTTCTTTGTGGTAATCATTGCAGAATAGTTGATAGTTTTGATACGGTCATTGTCAGTTCCAGTGCAGTCTTTGTTAATTTCAGCATGGTCGTTGTCAATTTCATTGAGTCATTGTCATTGAGATGTACAGCACAGAAACAGACCCTTCAGTCCAACTAGCACAACCATTGTCAGTTCAATGTGCGCAGAAGTACATTGCTGTAGTAATGGGTGCCGATCACTCTTCCTAAGAAGGACGACTACTGCAGCCCTGGCTATTAGCACTCTGTATTGAGTCTGTATCAAGTTGTTAGAATTTCTGTCAAAGCAGGTGGCAGCAGTGTAGGTTATTCATGTGTATTCTACCCCCCCACCCACCTTAAACTTATCAACTAGGTTGTGAGTGCATTGTGCTGGCATTCTGGTGGTCCCAGGCAATGTCTGTATTTGCTCTGCTGGCTCTCTCCATATTGTGGTCCAGCAGCCATCCTATGTGCCAAGTGGCCAACTGATGGCTCAGCAGCCATCTTGTGTGTCTATGTGCCTAATGTCACCTATCCCGTCCCATCTCCCACTTCACCCTACAGTGTAGAAGCAGGCCATTCGGCCTATCAAGTCCTCTCCCTTACCCTATCTCTGTAACCCTGTATTTTCCATGGCTGATCCACCTTACCTGCACATCTTTGGACTTTGGGAGGAAACCAGAGCACCCAGAGGAAACCCACACAGACACAGGAGAACGCGCAAACTCCACACAGTCCTCAGAGGTTGGAATCAAACCTGGGTCCCTGGTGCTGTGAGGCAGCAGTGTTGACCATTGAGCCACTGTGCCACCCCTAAAAGATAGCCTGTATCTAGAGATGGAACACATGGATTTGGTTCAAGCAGAATCTTACCACATTTTGGCCAGGTGAGACTCAGGTTGAGTTTGGAGCCAAGAGAGTGGTGCTGGAAAAGCCCTGCTTTTGCCCGAAACATCGATGTTCCGGGTCCTCAGATGCTGCCTGACTGGCTGTGCTTTACCAGCGCCACACTCTTGGCTCTAATCTCCAGCAAATGCAGTACTCACTTTTGCCTTGTCAGGTCGAGTTTGGTGGGGTGATTCTCACCATGAAGGTTAAACCATGACTGCAGATGCTGGAAACCAGATTCTGGATTAGTGGTGCTGGAAGAGCACAGCAGTTCAGGCAGCATCCAAGTAGCTTCGAAATCAACGTTTCAGGCAAAAGCCCTTCATCAGGAATAAAGGCAGTGAGCCTGAAGCGTGGAGAGATAAGCTAGAGGAGGGTGGGGGTGGGGAGAAAGTAGCATAGAGTACAATGGGTGAGTGGGGGAGGGGATGAAGGTGATAGGTCAAACACACACACATATAAGTCTGTGGGGAATTTGCATATTTATATTTGCAGATAGATTCCATTTTCAGGTTGTAAGTTTGCTCACTGAGCTGGAAGATATGTTTTCAGACATTTCATCACCATACTAGGTAACATCATCAGTGAGCCTCCGGTGAAGCACTGCTTTCTATGTGTCTTGTCTCTTAAGGTGGGTGATATCATTTCCGCTTCTTTTTCTCAGAGGTGGGTAAATGGGGTCCAAATTAATGTGTTTATTGATGGAATTCCAGTTTGAATACCAGGCCTCTAGGAATTCTCATGAGTGTCTCTGTTTAGCTTGTCCTAGGATGGATGTATTGTCGCAGTCAAAGTGGTGTCCTTCGTTTGTATGTAATGATACTAGTTAGAGAGGGTCATGTCTTTTTGTGGCTAGTTAGTGTTCATGTATCCGGGTGGCTAGTTTTCTGCCTGTTTGTCCACAAATGCTGTTGGACCCGTTAAATTTCTCCAGCATTTATACAATTAATTCATGGACAACGAAGGTACAAAAGACGATAATGACAACAACTAATACACTAACATAAAAGACCAACACATATACAAGTTGAGAACAACAAAGTGTGAAGTATAAATCTCTGGAAGTTTATCATGAAGTCTGAAGGATTGTTAAAACACTTGTGTGCTACATAGACTCTAAGGCGAGGGTAGGAAGAGTTTACAGTACATGGAACAATCCCAATATATTATATTGATCACCCAGACATTGCAGCAGCTTTATGTTTAAACACCTTTCAGTAAATGGTTATCACACAGAAGGAGAAAGTGAGGTCTGCAGATGCTGGAGACCAGAGTTGAAAAATGTGATGCTGGAAAAACACAGCAGGCCAGGCAGCATCCGAGGAGCAGGAGAATCAACGTTTCGGGGCATAAGCCCTTGAGAACACTATAAATGATCCTCACTGTGTGTCCAGTTGTACAGAAGAATATATGATGAGAATGTCAGCACTAAGTCACAGAGATGTACAGCATGGAAACAGACCCTTCGGTCCAGCTTGTCCATGCCGACCAGATATCCCAAATTAATCTTGCCAGCACTTGGCCCATTTCCCTCTAAACCCTTCCTATTCACATACCCATCCAGATGCCTTTTAAACATTATAATTGTACCAGCCTCCACCACTTCCTCTGGCAGCTCATTCCATATGTGCACTACCCTTTGTGTGAAAACGTTCCCTCTTAGGTCCTTTTTATATCTTGCTCCTCTCACCCTAAACCTATGCCCTCTTGTTCTGGATTCTCCCAACCCCAGCCTCATCTATTTACCCTATCCATGTCCCTCATGATTTTATAAACCTCTATAAGGTCACCCCTCAGCCTCCAACACTCCAGGGAAAACAGCCCCAGGTTATGCAGCCTCTCCCTATAGCTCAAATCCTCCAACTCTGGCAACATCCTTGTAAATCTTTTCTGAACCCTTACAAATTTCACAACGTCCTTCCTATAGGAAGGAGACCAGAATTGCAAGCAATATTCCAAAAGTGGCCTAACCAATGTCCTGTACAGCCGCAACATGACCTCTCAAACTCCTATACTCAGTGCTCTGACCAAGAAAGGAGAGCATGCTAAACACCTTCTTCACTATCATATCTACCTGAGATTCCATTTTCAAGAACCTGTACTCCAACATCTCTTTGTTCATCAACACTCCTTACCATTAAAGTGTATAAGTCCTGCCCAGATTTGCCTTTCCAAAATGCAGCACCTCACATTTATCTAAATTAAACTTCATCTGCCACTCCTCAGCCCATTGGCTCATCTCATCAAGATCCTGTTGTAATCTGATGTAACCTTCTTCCTGTCCACTGCACCTCCAATTTTGGTGTCATCTGCAAAATTATTAACTATCCCTCCCATGTTCACATCCAAATCATTTAAGGTAAGAATCTCTCTGTTCCCAACATAGGTCTCTGCCAGCGAAAGCCACAGCTGGTCACAGCGGTGGCCTTGCTAAGAAGATGAAGGCAATTGGAGGAGGAGCAGATGTGGATTAAGACCAGGAGCAACATCAAGCTGCCACAGAGGACCCAGCTGAAGCAGAGGTCATTACTGCAAGGCCTGTTGGGATGCCTTGGGGCCTCAGGAGTGCTAAAGTCCTTTACCTTTAATCCATTTCCTGAGGATCAGTGAGGCACAATGTTCATATGTCCTCCAATATTGTAAGAGAACAGTGCCAACTGCTGAATTGAGACTGGAAGCAAAGGTGGCCATCCTCTCCTGGTGGCTGTGAAAGTGACAGCCCCTTTCAAATTCAATGTGACTGGCACTTTCCAGAGAGTAATGAGTGAGTTATGTCAGATCTCCTAGCAGCGCACTCACAAATGCATCGACAATAACTAATGTCATCTGTGCAAGATCAAACAAGTTGAATTAGTTTCCCAATGACAAAGTCAGTGCTGCAGCCGGCACCTTGAGCAGTGGGGGTTAGGAGCTGCTGTGCCAGTACATTGCTGGTGAAAGTTAACTCCAAAATGCCAATGTTTAACCAGATGTTTGGCCAGGGTTTAAATATGGCATGGGTACACCAAGGTTGAGTTTATTCTGATTAGTTCTTCCAGCTACAGAGAGTGGAAGAATCAAGCTACCATCAGGTGAGAGGGGCGTTGCAGGGATTGGATAGGTAGTTAATGTGGAAAATTTGGGATGGATAGCAAGACAACCTCTCCATGAAACTCAACAGAATTGATATGACCAAAATATAAAGATACAGCCCTTAGACTCTAGTAAATTTTATGATCCTTGTATCTGTGTAAGAGGTTTTGCAACCACCTAATGCATTTCATTCAGTATACCTTATATTTTTCTGGGGAAAAAGAATGAGAGCTTTGTGAAGGGGAAGAGCTGAGAATGGCAATTATCACAAAAAACCACATGGTTAATTCAGAACGTGTACTGAAGTAGCTGGAAACTTGACTGAGATTTAAGTAAATTATATCAATGCAATTTATTAAATATCATGATCACTGTCCCTTTCAGACACTTTCTAATTGACCTGTTCAGAGATGTGAGATTTATTACACACTTCTGGTGTAGTTGTATAAAGTCAAAAATCACACAACAACAGGTTTATTTGGAAGCACTAGCTTTTAGAGTGTTGCTCTTTCATCAGGTGATATGGTGTATTAGACCGTAACACACAGAATTTATAGCAAAAGTTTACAGTGTGATGTAACTGAAATTATATATTGAAAGGACCTGGATTGTTTGTTACGTCTCTCATCTTTTAGAATGACCATGTTGGTTTGAGTTCTTTCATATAAAAAGAAGGCCTTCTATAGGTACATCAGGAATAAAAAAATGACTAGAGTAAGGTTAGGGCCAATCAAAGATAGTAGTGGAAAATTGCGTGTGGAATCTGAGGAGATAGATGAAGCACTTATTGAATACCTTACATCAGTATTCACATTGGAAAAGGGCAATGTTAGTGAGAATACAGAAATACAGGCTACAAGATTAGACGGGATTGAGGTTGACAAAGAGGACGTTTTAGCAATTTTGGAAGATCTGAAAATAGATAAGACCCCTGGGCTGGATGGAATTTATCCTTGGATTCTCTGGGAAGCCAGGGAGGAGATTGCAGAGCCTTTGGCTTTGATCTTCATGTCGTCATTGTCAACAGGAGTATTGCCAGAAGACTGGAGGATAGCAAATGTTGTTCCCTTGTTTAAGAAGTGGAGTCAGGGCAACCCTGGTAATTATAGGCCAGTGAGCCTTACTTTGATTGTTGTAAAAGATAATAATAAATAGGATTTATAATCATCTGGAAAGGAATAATTTGATTAGGGATAGTCAACACGGTTTTGTGAAGGGTAGGTCGTGCCTCACTAACCTTATTGATGATTTGGAGACGCCGGTGTTGGACTGAGGTGTACAAAATTAAAAATCACATAACACCAGATTATAATCCAACAGGTTTATTTGGAAACACTAGCTTTCAGAGGCTGCTCCTTCTTCAACCACCTGATGAGGGAGCAACGCTCCAAACGCTAGTGCTTCCGAATAAAACTGTTGGACTATAACCTGGTGTTGTGTGCTTTTTAAATTTGTAACCTTATTGAGTTCTTCAATAAAGTGACAAAACAGATGGATGAAGGTAAAGTGGTTGATGTGGTGTAAATGGACTTCAGTAAGGTGTTTGATAAGGTTTCACATGGTAGGCTATTGTACAAAATACGGAGTTTCAGGATTGAAGGTGATTTAGCGGTTTGGATCAGAAGTTGGCTAGCTGAAAGAAGATATCGGGTGGTGGTTGATGGGAAATGTTCATCCTGGAGCTCAGTTACCAGTGGTGTGCCGCAGGGATCTGTTTTGGGGCCACTGATGTTTGTGATTTTTATAAATGATCTGGATGTGGGCATAGAAGGATGGACTAGTAAATTTGCAGATGACACTAAGGTAGGCAGAGTTGTGGATAGTGCCAAAGGACATTGTGGGACATAGATAAGATGTAGAGCTAGGCTGACAAGTGGCAAATGGAGTTTAATGCAGAAATGTGTGAGGTAGTTCATTTCGGAAGTAGCAGGAATGCAGAGTACTGGGCTAATGGTAAAGTTCTAGGCAGTGTAGATGAACAGAGAGATCTCAGTGTCCAGGTGCGTAAATCCCCCAGGTTGATAAGGTTGTTAAGAAGACATACAGTGTGTTGGCGCTTATTGGTAGGGGGATTGAATTTTGGAGCCATGAGGTCATGCTTCAGCTGAACAAGACACTGGTAAGGCTGCACCTGGAGTATTGCATGCAGTTCTGGTCTCCACATTATAGGAAGGATGTGGAAGCTTTGGAAAGGGTTCAAAGGAGATTTACTAAGATGTTACCTGGGATGGAAGGAAGGTCTTATGAGGAAAGGCTGAGGGAACTGAGGCTGTTTTCGTTGGAGAGAAAAAGGTTGAGAGGTGACTTAATTGAGATGTATAAGATAATCAGAGGGTTAGATAGGGTGGACAGGGAGAGCCTTTTTCATTGAATGGTGAAGGCTAACACGAGGGGAGATAGCTTTAAATTGAGGGGTGATAGATTTAGGACAGATATTAGGGGTAATTTCTTTACTCAGAGAGTAGTAGGGGTGTGGAACAGCCTGCCTGCAACAGTAGTAGACTTGCCAACATTAAGGGCAATTACATGGACATTGGACATTCTACAATAATAGAATGGTGTAGGTTAGATTGACACCAGATTAATTTCACAGGTTGGTGCAACATTGAAGGCTGAAGGGCCTGTACTGTGCTGTAATGTTCCATGTTCTATATGTAAATCCCAGAACCTTTTTTAAGGTTACATTCTCAAGTAAGCTTTAACAATAGGTGCTATGTTGACCCAGATAATGAATTGAAGGTGTGAGGTGCCCTGTGTGAGGCAGTCTGTGCCCCCAATGTCCTATTTCTAAAAAAGGGATTTACAGAATCTCACATGGATTCACGCAGCTTTTGAGCGAAATCTGCTGTAGGTGAGAATTGAACTCAGATCTACCTGACGCGAGAGTTTCGGGACACACCTACCCCCCCCACAGGAACCCCCCCACCTTCCCTTTTACGAAACGTGCGGAAACAGACTCAGCGTCTGCTTTGTCCGGGCGGCTTCGCCCTCGCTGTTCCAGGAAGCGGAGAGGTTGTCGCTGTTGGCCGACAGACTGGGACTGAGATGGGGGATCTCTCCTCCGGCCCTCCTGCTGGATTGTTCAGATATTGATCGACCCCCCCCCCCCCCCTAACCCACGGAAAGTCCGTTTCCAGTTTGTGGTCGGGTCGGTGTGGAGCAATCGCATGGATCTCCGGGAATTCATCATCACCTTTGTATTTCTGCTCTGTCGAGCTGGACCTGGGAGGTTGGAAATTCTGGGAGACTGTTCCCAGCCGGTAAGATTGAGGGGATTGATTATCACTCCGGGGGTTGACCTGGGTATTCCAGCGGGAAAACATAATTTAAAAGTCATGAAAATACAGGAGCACCGTGCTGAGGTATAAGAAACAAGCGAGTTGACTACATTTCCTTTTGAGATTTATTCTGGGACGGGTTTAAAACGAAACTAATCGGGATAGTGTACCTTTTAAACTTTAATGTGAGGTGTCAGTTTTGGGTTAGTACTTGTTTCTGTCCCTAATTGCCCTGAAAGATCAACTGCTCTAAGTGCTTTCGGCACAGCAGGAAGTTACCAAACTTTTGGCCCAGCCACAGTGCAGTAGCTCTCAGTCCAGGATGTGGTATATGTCCTCCATTGGTAACAAAGTTTAAAAATCACACAACACCAGGTTATAGTCCAAGAGGTTTAATTGGAAGCACACTAGCTTTTGGAGCACTGCCCCTTCATCAGGTGGTGAACCTGATGTGATTTTTTTAAAACTTTGTACACCCCAGTCCAACACCGGCACTTCCATATCATGTCCATTGATAACAGTCACCATTTGATGGCTGTCCCTTTTCATTGGTGATGTTTTAAGATGTTGATTGTTAAGCAGTCACGTGGATACTGTGAAGCTTCTTGTTGTTTGAGTCACCCTCATCTAGGCAGATGGAGGGTCTTCCATCACGCTCTTGACCTATGTCTTAGAGATGGTGGACAGGCATAGGGGAGTGGAGAGGTGAGATACTTGCAGCAGAACTCCCTGTCTTTGACCTGGTCTTATAAGAAAAGTATTTGAAGCCCCCAGGCTGAGGTATTGGAGGATTTGGCAGTGGTAATGCCATGCCAAATGTTGTTGTGAAGTGGTCACTGCCTGTCAACTTGGTCATATGAATATTGTATCATGGATGAAAAGTGTGGTGCTGGAAAAGCACAGCAGGTCAGGCAGCATCCGAGGAGCAGGAGAGTCGATGTTTCGGCCATGGAGGTGTGAAGGGGGTAGGGGTGTGAGAGATAAATAGGAGGGTGGGGCTGGGAGAAGGTAGCTGGGAATGTGAGAGGTGGATGTAGGTAGGGGGGTAATTGTGGGGAGGGTGGAGTGTATAGGTGGAAAGGAACGTGTAGGACAGGTGAAGAGGGTAGTGGAGGGTTGGATCTGGGTTGAGGTGGAGGGAGGGGAGAAATGGAAACTGGGGATGTTGATGCCTTGTGGTTGAAGGGTTCCAAGGTGGAAGATGAAACGTTTTTCCTCCAGTTGTCAGGTGGCTTGGATTTGACGGTGCAGGAGGCCCAGGACTTGCTACAGATGGAGTGTCCTTGATGGAGTATCCTCAGGGAGGAGGAGTTGAATTGATCAGCCACAGGGTGGTGGGGTTGTTTGTCCCAGAGATGTTTCCTGAAATGCTCCATGAGTTGGTGTCCTTGTCTCTCCAACGTAGAGGAGACCACATCAAGAGCAATGGACACAGTAGATGAGGTGGGTGTGCCAGAAAATCTCTGCCAGATGTGAAAAGATCCTTTGGGGCCTTGGATAAAGGTGAGGGAGGAGGTGTGGGTGCAGGTTTTACACCTCTTGTGGTGGCAAGGGAAGGTGCCAGGTGTGAAGGGTGGGTTGGTGGGGAGGCATGGACCTAACGAGGGAATCACTGAGTGAATGGTCTCTGTAGAATGCAGATGGGGTGGGGAGGAAAATGTATCTCTAGTGGGATCTGATTGTGGATGGTGGAAATGGCAGAGGATAATGCACTGTGTCCAGAGCTTAGTGGAATGGATGAAGATCGGGAGGGAGTTCTATCCTTGTTGTGTTTAGAGGTGTGGGAAGTGGCGGAGATGGGCTGGAGGGCATTGCTGATCATGTGGGAGGGGAAACTGTGGTCATTGAAATAGGACATTGGAATGTTCTGAAGTGGAATTGCTTCTCCTATCCATCAAGTTCATGTACATCTTGTTGCTTTTGAACATGGACTGCTGCAGTATCTGAGGAATTGCAAATGATGCTGAACACTGCAAGCTCTTGTGATCATCATCACTTTAGCCCTTTTGATAGTGGGATAATAATTGATGAAGCAGCTGAACAGCTTTTGCTCTCTAACTCTCCTGTGCTAGTATCCACCATGGATAGACCTTGGGAAGCATTTGAGATTAAATAAAGGTCGAGATTTCTGTTACAACTTTTGCTAAAGTTACCCCTTCCATTCAAAACTTTAAAAGCACCTCTCGTTAACTCTTTATAAAACAACTAATTAACTCCACATCAAACACATCTAATTCTTCAATGACTTCTTTGAGTTGTCAGTTTATATAGAAATCCCTGATGTGGTCATTGTAGCTTGTAGAAAGCAGCCAAATGTTAATCATGCAACAATGATAGTTCTTGTGATAATATCAATCAACAACTATGAGAAATGCAAGATATCTTTTTAAAGCTCTCAGACAGACTGTTAGGTTTTTTTCTAGTGTTATAGTACTGGGGCTTAATTGCTTGACAATTTCATGAACCTTTACATCTTCATAAATAAACTCCCTCATTTAAGTTTAAGTCCCTTGTTACAGTAGAAATGGAATCTGTTTGAATTCAACACTGATTTGAAGTTCCCCTGTTAAGTTTTGATATCCCAGTCATATCCTCCTTCTCACTATTCATAAAAAGATCAGGAAATCCATCCAGATCTTGCCCCATCCACTATTTTTCAAAGATCTGCAAACTTGGGAAGCATTGTAAATATTCTAACCAGTATCTCCATGTGCCTCTATGTCCTACTTTGTTATAATACTCCTGTGTAATTCCTTTGGATGATTCAGGACATTATAAGTGCTGATTAGTCATGTTTTTGCTGAATTTGTGCCATGCTTGATCTCAGCAAGGTTCCAGTCACTAGGTGGATGTGCAGGGTACTCTGATGATTTACATTCTACAGCTGCTGAGACTCCTTGGCATTGTTTGCCTGAGGTGTACGTAGATTTCATTTTTACTGCTTTGTCGTTGGTCTGTTGAGATGTCATAACTTATGATCACAGACGAAATGTGGTTTTATTGGGCTTCCTGTGTGTACACAACACAGCCGGAAACCATGAAACAAAACAATGAAACAAAACAGTGCTGGAGAAACTCAGCAGGTTTAGCAGTATCTGTACAGGGAAAAATAGAATTAACATTTCAAAATCCAATGACCTTTTCGGCTTTTGTTTCAGATTTCCAGTATGCATTATTTTTAATTCACAGAAACAATGACTTTGATACAGCAGAGGATACAGGTGGTAGTTTGCATTTTGAGCCATAAAAAGATTTGTGTGGAAAATAGTACGTAGTGATTTGGTTAAAAATAACATTCATGACTCCTTTAGGGTGCTATATCCTGAATTGCTTATACACCTAAAACCTATCATTGTCAGTAATCTTTGTGAATTCTGCTTGTGTATCAACCTGAAGTTACTAACTTCTAGCTAGGATGCTATGTATGGTATCTGTCACTGTTGTCTCTGGTGCCTTTTCCAAGTAACAATTAATATTCTCTTGTGTTTTTACTAAGAGATTATTTAATATGGATAAGAAATAGGAAGGCATGTTTTGATGAAAACATACAAGTTCTGCAAAGAGGTATAGATAGGTCGAGTGAGTGGGCAGAATGTTGATATGTGGAGTTTAGTGTAGGAAACAGTGAGACCATGCACTTCCATGGGAAGAAGTAAGGCAGGCAATTATTTAAATGGAGAAAGACTTTTGAAAAAGTGTAGCAGAGAGGGGTCAGAATGTTCTTGTGCATGAGAGGCAAATTTAGAATGCAAGTACAGCAAGTAAATAAAAACGTATGTGGAATTTTGGTCTTTTTTTGCTAAGGAAGTCATGCTGCAGCTGTACCAGGTCCTGTATTGTCCCTGGAGAGCTGTGTATAATTTTGATCCTGTATTTAAGAAAGGACGTACTGGCATTTTTAAGCAGTTCGAAGTCTGTAGGCTCATACCCAGGAGTGACAGAATTCACTTCTAGTTAAAAGGTTAGGCCTTTACTCATTAGAGTTTAGAAGGATGAGGGGTCATCTTATTGAAATGAGATTCTGAGGGAGCTTGACAGGCTAGATATTGAGAAGATGGGGGAATCTCAAACTAGGGAGCAAGCTTACCAAGTAAGTGTTCATTCATTTATCACTGAGCTGCAAGGCGAGTAATAATGCCTGGAATTCTCTACCCCATAGAGTTGTCTTTAATGAGCTCTGTCTTTAATGAGGAAGTAGACTTTTGAAATATCAGGGAGTTGAGGATAGGTTGCCATGAATGAGGAGATGAAGTCTGGGGCTGATCAGCTATGATCTTGTTGAATGCCAGGTCAGGCTTAAAAGGTACAATGGCCTACTCCATGTCCTTATAATGGGTTGAGATGTAATTTATGCAGGGCTCAAGAAAGCAATGATGGTGTGGTTATATCAGAAACTTAACGTTTTCATTTTGGATTTCTAGAAATAGAAGTGGAACTTACTCAGAACAATGAGGTACAGTTTAAAAGAAGATGGTTAGTGGGATTAGGTGATTTCTTCCCGTCCCATCAATAGTAGGTGTGAAGAATAACAGGTGTTACTGACTCTCTTCCAGTTATGTCAACATTTTAATTAAGTAAAATTTCAGCAAGAAAACATGACAGAAAATAAAAAAATTATTTTGCTACGTTGCTTGGTAATCTTATGTGATTGCACATGGCAGTTGAGAGCAAGTATAAATTTCCAATGGAGCAGGAATAGGAGAAAAGAGACCTGAAATTCGAGTTACTCCTGTTTAGTAGAGTCACAACATTCCTGAAGGAAAAATGGCATTTTCATATTTAGGAAACTGGCATTGTGGGCTCCACTTCCAGCAGCACAATATTCTGCTAACAAATGTCGTCATCTTGTTTAATTTAAGCATGGGGCAAAAGGGACCGAACTACCAGGATTTCTGTTCCATGACAGTATCATATTAATCTTGCCTGGTTTGACATTGTCAGGAAAATCAGTACCTTATTTTTCTCTGTTGGACTTCTTTAGTATCATAGACCTGTTGAAATCCTTTGGCCAAAATTTTGGCTGTTCTTTCCTGGCATCAGGATCTGCAAAACAGCTATGTATGATAAAAAGGTACTTGCTAGTATGAGGAGGACAAACATGCTCATAGTTGATATATTTTAATTATCTTGACAGCGAAGGTATAATTTGGAAAGGATTGCATTCTTGCCCCTTTCTTTCACACTGGTGCTGCCCTTAGAGGGGGAAGTGGATGCTCCACAAAAGATGTCACGTACTCTTCAACAATAGTTCCTGTACAAATTGTCTCAACAGCAAACAACTTACCAAGTATTATCAGGGCATGTAGGCTTGATGTACTTTTTCCTGGTTGGATCTAGAAATGATTTAATTGTAATAAGTATCAAGTTAATTTTATTTTCAAAAGCCATTTTTTATTAATTACCGGTAAGTGAGAATCGTGGTTGAGTGATGATTTGAACAGTTGATTTATTGTCTCGTACCTATATACAGTGAAAAGTTTTGTTCTGTGGGCAGTGTAAACATTGTATTCTTCACTCTGTGTTGCCCTAATGCACTTGATATGGAATGATCAAACTCCAGCTGCAGAGAAGGCGCACAAAGAGATCAACATTTAAATTTAAAATTTGAGGTCCATTCAGAAGTCTAACAGCAGGGAAGAAGATGTTCTTGGATCTGTTGGTATACGTTTTTAAGCTTTTGCACCTTCTGCCGAATGGTAGAAGTTGGAAAAAGATTATAACCAGGGTGGGAGGGATCTTTGATGTTGGTTGCCTTCCCAATGTAGCAAGAGGAATGGATGGAAGGTTGGCTTGTGTGATGGATTGAGCTGTGTTCACAACTCTGTAGTTTCTTACGGTCCTGAGCACAGTAATATCGCCCAAGCAGCGATATATCTGGATAGAATGCTTTCTGTTGTGCATGTATATAAAAAACTGGCATGGCTCTTTACAGATGTGCTGAATTCCCTTATCCTCTTGAGGTGTTGTTGTGCTTTCTTGACCATGGCATCAATGTGAGGGCCCTGGGACAGATTGGCGGTCTTCACTCCTAGGAACTTGTTGCTCTTGATAATCTCCTTCTCAGCACCATTGATGTGGACAAGGATGTGCCCTCCACCGTATTTCTTTAAGGAAATGACCAGCTCTCCTTTGCTGACATTGTGGGAGAAATTGTTATTTTTACACCACACCACCAAGCACTCTGTGTCTCCCCTGTATTCTGTCTCGTTATTGTTTGAGACTTGGCTGACATTATGGTATCGTCAGCAAACTTGTAGATGGAGTTAGGATGAAATTTGGCTCCATAATTGTGTATAAGCAGTATAGTAAGAGGTTGGGTACATGGCCTTGTAGGGTGCAGATGTTGAGGATTACCATGGAGGGGTTGTTGCCTTCTCTCCCTGCTTGCGGTCTATGGATCAGGAAGTAGAGGATCCAGAGGGTAAATGTGAGATTTAGTTTGGTTGGAATTATAGCTTTGAAGGTGCAGCTGTAGTCAATAAGTAGGAGCCTGATGTAGGTATCCTCGCTTTCCAGATGTTCCAGGGAGATGGCATCTGCCGTGGACCTGTTACAATTTGGCTACAGATGCAAGGGATCAAGGCAGGCTGGTCCCTTATATTCAAGATTAGAGTGGTATTGGATATGCATAGCAGGTCAGGCAGCATCCGAGAAGCAGGAATTCCTGATTAAGGGCTCCTGCCCGAAACATTGATTTTCTTGCTCCTCGGTTGCTGCCTGACCTGCTGTGCTTTTCCAGCACTACTCTAATCTTGACTCTAATCTCCAACAACTGCAGTCCTCAGTTTCATCTGGTCCCTTAAATTGTCATGCCAGAGCACTACTTCAACATGTGGGGAATTTCCAACCCTTGCACTTTGTGAGACAAAGATTAATATTGTACTTATTGTGCAACACTATTCCTAGAACATGGTGTTTTGTTCAGCTCAATTAAAACCTGCTCGTCCAGAAGGTTTCAGATTTAGACTTGAACTTCCTTAATTCTCCTCTTATTGTTTCAGGCTTGGTGAATAGCTCTCCCGTGTGTGGATCTGAAAGGTGTTGATTTGACCAGTAGTCCAAAACTTAGACACTGTCAAAACTGACACCCCAATACAGGATTGAGCAGGAGGTATTAAATCAAGGTTCAGTATTCCTGAGCTAGTGAGCATGATCAAAAGGCAAGGAAGGGGGTTTCCCAGTGTTCCAGCCAACAGTCTCCTGTGAGCATTAGTATCAAAACTCGTCACTGAATTTGTTTGGCTTTCAGTATGCATACCTGGATTAATAATGCTCTACTCCATTGTTTGTAATGTATTGTATATATCCTGTGAGCAAAAGGACACAAATGCACATTATATGGATATTGTAGCAAATGTACTTCCTGTTTAAGTATAAAGAGACCAATAAATACTCTGTATAACTCAGACCTATAATTACATTAAAACAGTGTTGCATTTGCTCTTGGCTGAAATTTCTCATTTGTCTTTTCCAAACAGGGTTTGAATTGTACTGTTCATATTGGTAAGTACAGTCCCATTTTTAAAAAATTATTGCTAATGCCTATCCTTAAAAGGCCTTCCCATCAGAAGGTAGTGTTTCATAACAACACATTCAAATCTTATGGTCCCAGCTGTTTCATAGTTCATATGTTTTTCTGTTTTAAAATGTGGTGCTCCTTCACAGAAAGGAATCAACATAATGCTGCAGGTTTGGTTATTGTAGAATCCCTACAGTGTGGAAGCAAACCATTGAGTCCACAAGCACCTTCCAATGCCAACTCCCTACCCTATTCCTGTTACCTGCATTTCCCCATGGCTAATCCACCCAACTGTCCTGGATACTATGGGCAGTTTAGCATGGCCAGTCGCCCTAACCTGCACGTCTTTGGACTGTGGGAGGAAATCTGAGCACCAGGAGGAACTCAACACAGACAGACAGACACCTGAGGGTGGAATCTAATCCAGGTCCCTGTGCTGTGAGGCAGCAGTGCCACCATACTGAAGTGAAGATAAAATGGATTAAACCAAGTTAGTTACAGAATATGCTTTGAAAGATTGAAATATGACAAAATGCAATCCTGCCTATCGCAACTCTATCAAGTACTAAAACACCAGGAAATTCCTTCCTCTATCACATCTATAGATTTACTTTGCTGTTTCTTTCTACTCCTGGTTTTGAGGGATTGAAAACCGTTTTTTCTTGTCACACACTGACCTTAAACTCTTCACTTTAAATAAGCATGCAGGGTTCTACCCAAATACTTCTGGATCCTTCAAGTAAAAACGTGAACCTGCAGCAGTTCTTGTACCTAGTGTCAGTCTTACGTTATCCCTGCACACCATTTCTACCTAAATAATCATCCAAGTTCTCCTTGAATGCCTTCATTGAACCTGCACCCACCACATTTCCAGGTGGTGCAATAGACATCCAAACTACTCACTGTGTGGAAAAGTATTCTTTCTCAGCACCATAGCTTTGTTTAAACATCACTTCCCTGTTGTTATTTTTCTTTTAGAGAGCAGCTGTTCCTGCTTGAATCTACTGTTAAGTCTGCTCATGATTTTGAAAACCCCAATCAAATCCCCTCTCTGCTACCTTCTGTCCAAGGAGAACATTCCCAATACCTACAATCTAATCTCATTAGAAATGTTTCTTGTTCTGGCTTTCTATTAAAGAAAACACTCCAGAAATACCAACAAATTGAACATTAAAGTCACTGTTACACACAGACCAAAACAAATAGTTCAAATCTAAACTGTAAAATAAATGTTAGAACATTATGTATATGAATCACAACTTAAGTATCTGACTTGATAGGCTACTTAATTTTAAAGATTACATTAATGTGCTGCACTGCTTGTGAGCTTTGTGGTAAATGTGAAGGAAATGAAAGTGTGAGCCCATTGTTTGTTTCAGTAAATTATTGTACTGGCCAACCTACTATTCAGTAAACTGAAAAAGCAGAGGTGATCAGTAAATTCATAATATTGCTCTACAGTAACATGGCGTATTAAATGATATTATTCCAAACACCCATCATGGGTGTACCAACAGGCTCATGAATGCACCATCATAAGCCACAGCCTTTGTTGGCTTGTCCTCAACTCAGCCATGTTCCTTTTGATACTGGCTCAGTACTGGCTATTCCAATTCCCAATAGCATTAGCAGACATCCAGCTGTATTTGGGAGTGTGGCACTGAGCAGTTGTACGAAATAATAATCTTTTGTTCTTTTTCCTTTTAGGTTTCTGTTGAATATGCTCTGTGCCCTTGCCATGATGTGCTTCCATGGGGGTTGTGGATTGAACTTATAGGTCGGGCTGCAGGCTCTGATATCTGAATGTGCCTGAGCCAGCCAATAGTAGTTGCACAAAGGATGCTGGGATAACTATTTGTTTCTACTTTCTCCCTAATGAATGAAACTATTTAGAACAGCTAAATATGGAGGTTGCAGAGGAAAGATAGAGTGATAAACTGTCCTAACACAAAATGAATCCAAAGTTTATTTGAATATAGATAAAAAATTGGAAAAATGTTAATTAGAAAATGGAGTGGGCCTAAAGGGGACTGGTTCATAAAGACAGCTGAAGAACTAATTGAGCACCATAGAATCCCTACAATATGGATCCAGCTCATTTGGCCCAAATGACTCCACACTGACTTTCCAAAGATCATCTCAACCAGACATCCCTGGACACTATGGACAATTTAGCATGACTAATCCACCAAACCTACACATCTTTGGACTGTGGAAGGAAACCCACCCTGACACAGGGAGAATGTGTCTGTGTGAAGTTGGCACAGTCACCTTGAGGATGAAATTGAATCCAGGTTCCTGGCACTGCAAGGCAGCGGTGCTAACCACTGAGCCGCCAGACTGCTGCTTTAGTGCATACAATTATCAGAGCCTGTAGCCCTACCTCTTAAATTTAATCCATGACTCCACGTGGAAGCAATCATGCCAAGGGTACAGGCCATATTCGACAGACAGACAATGTAAAGGAATAAATATTTTAAGTCTCTTGAAGATGATATTGCCCAAGGTTTAGTGAAAAAAGAGGGAGTCGGGATGCTGTGGGCTAAAATAATTCTAAACAGGATAAATAGGCTACATCCAAAGGGCTGATATGATGCATCCAAGAATAGAGGGAAAAATTGTGGCGGTACTAGTCATAATCTTCCTATTTAGTTAGGGACATGGTGCTAACAGACTGAAGAATTGCAAATGTGTGCACTGCCTGAACAATGGTGTCAATAAGCCCATTAGCTACTGAAAAGACAGTTTAATTATGGTGATGGGAATGTTTTCAGAAATGATTATTCAGCACATTGTTGACAGTACATGGACGAAGAATTATCAAAACTCCAACATGGATTTGTCAAGGGTCAATTATGTTTACCCAATTTGCATGAAATTTTGGTGTGGCAACAAGTTGAAGAATGAAATGCAGGTGGATTCCCAGATATATTTGAAATGTACCACAAAAACTTTGCTTTATAAGCAAAGTTAGAACCCTCGGCTTAAGCAGCCTAGGTACACATTTGGCAGCATGATAAAAAACAGAAGAAGTGGAGAGTAATTTGTCAGACAGGAAAGATTTTAAATAGGGGGTCTTCCCAGAGTACAATCTTTTCTAAAATCTGCTAGTTATGCAGGGCACAGTTTCAAAATTATGGATGATACAAAACTTTGGTTTATCAAAATGCAGAGAAGTGGGAAGAACAAGGAAGAGAAATAAATGGTACAGTACCGAAAATGAATGTCAAAACAAACTTAGGAGCATGTGTACGATTAATTGAAGGTGGCAGCACAGGTTGAGAAAACAGTTAATGTCTTATGAGAGTCTGCACTTTATAAATGGAATGATAGAGTGCAAAATAAAAGATAAAGCTGCACAGAGCAAGCAAAGAAAACTGTGCAGAAAGTCGAGCATGGGATAAAAAGGGTCGTTCTCAGAGCAGCAGCTGGTGACAAGTGGTGTTTCACAAGGCTCATTGTTAATGTATAGAAAAGTTGTGCTCCCAACAATCTAGTTAAAGGAACTGAGGGCATTCTGGAAAGAATAGGTAGAGGGACAGGTAGCATTGAGGCTGCAAACCGATCTGGCCAATTTAGGAGTGTGAACATAGTGGCAGATGGAGTACAACGTGGGAAAGTGAGGTCATGCCCTTTGGAGGAAGAATAGAGGCATGGTCTATTTTCTAAATGGGGAGAAAATTCCCAAGTCTGAAGTGCAAAGAGATTTGGGAGTTCTAGTCCAGGATTCTCTCAAGGTAAACTTACAGGTTGAGTCAGTAATTAGGAAGACAAATGCGACGATGCATTTATTTTGAGAGAATGTAAAAGCAGGGATGTGCTTCTGAGGCTCAATAAGGCTCTGGGCAGACCACATTTGGAGTATTGTGCATGGTTTTGGGCCTCATGTCTCAGGAGGGATGTACTGGCCCCTGGAGTGTGTTCAAAGCAGGTTCACAAGAACAGTCCCAGGAATGAAAAGCTTAACATGAGGAACATTGGAGGACTCTGGGTCTATACTCTGTGGAGCTTTAGGAGGAGGAGGAGGGATTCTAATTGAAACTTAGAGAATACTGAATGGCCCGGATAGAGTGGATGTTGGGAAGATGTTTCCATTGGTTGGATAGACTAGGAGCCTAGGGCACAGTCTAAGAGTAAAAGGGAAGACCTTTTAGAATGGAGATAAAAAGGAGGAACTTCTTTGTGCAGAGTGTGATGAATCAATGAAACTCATTGCCACAGAAAGCTGTGGAGACTAGGTCATGGGGCATATTGAAGACTAATATGGATAGGTTTCTTCATTGTCAAAGGGGATCAAGGGTTACAGGGAGAATGGGGTTGAGAAGGTCATCGGCCATGATTGAATAGTGGAGCAGACAGCATGGGCCTAATGTCTGCTCCTGTCTTATGGTTTAATCTGCTTTAGTCTCTACTGGGGAATGGTGCCCATTTTTGGGTGTTGAATAGACCAATATCCATATGCTGGATTAGGCAAAGAAAGATAATCCAAGATTAAGGGTTTTATTGCACAAACACCAGGTCCATAAGACCATAAGACCATAAGACATAGGAGTGGAAGTAAGGCCATTCGGCCCGTCGAGTCCACTCCGCCATTCAATCATGGCTGATGCGCATTTCAGCTCCACTTGCCAGCGTTCTCCCCGTAGCCCTTAATTCCTCTAGACAACAAGAACCTATCAATCTCGGCCTTGAAGACATTTAGCGTCCCGGCTTCCACTGCACTCCGTGGCAATGAATTCCACAGGCCCACCACTCTCTGGCTGAAGAAATGTCTCCGCATTTCCGTTCTGAAATGACCCCCTCTAATTCTAAGGCTGTGTCCACGGGTCCTAGTCTCCTCGCCTAACAGAAACAATTTTCTAGCATCCACCTTTTCAAAGCCATGTATTATTTTGTACGTCTCTATTAGATCTCCCCTTAATCTTCTAAACTCCAACGAATACAACCCCAGTATCCTCAGCCGTTCCTCATATGCTAGACCTGTCATTCCAGGGATCATCCGTGTGAATCTCCGCTGGACACGTTCCAGTGCCAGTATGTCCTTCCTGAGGTGTGGGGACCAAAACTGGACACAGTACTCCAAATGGGGCCTAACCAGAGCTTTATAAAGTCTTAGTAGTACATCTCTGCTTTTATATTCCAACCCTCTTGAGATAAGAGACAACATTGCATTCGCTTTCTTAATCACAGACTCAACCTGCATGTTTACCTTTAGAGAATCCTCGACTAGCACTCCCAGATCCCTTTGTGCTTTGGCTTTATTAAGTTTCTCACCATTTAGAAAGTAGTCCATTCCTATATTCTTTTTGCCAAAGTGCAAGACCTCGCACTTGCTCACGTTAAATTCCATCAGCCATTTCCTGGACCACTCTCCCAATCTGTCTAGATCCTTCTGTAGCCTCCCCACTTCCTCAGTACTACCTGCCTGTCTACCTAACTTTGTATCATCGGCAAACTTTGCTAGAATGCCCCCGGTTCCCTCATCCAAATCATTAATATATAATGCGAACAGCTGTGGCCCCAGCACCGAACCCTGCGGGACACCGCTCGTCACCGGCTGCCATTCTGAAAAAGAACCTTTTATCCCAACTCTCTGCCTTCTGTTAGATAGCCAATCCTCAATCCATCCCAGCAGCTCACCTCGAACACCATGGGCCCTCACCTTGCTCAGCAGTCTCCCGTGTGGCACCTTATCAAAGGCCTTTTGAAAGTCCAGATAGACCACATCCACTGGGTTCCCCTGGTCTAACCTACTTGTTACCTCTTCAAAAAATTCCAACAGGTTTGTCAGGCATGACCTCCCTTTACTAAATCCATGTTGACTTGTTCTAATCAGACTCTGCTCTTCCAAGAATTTAGAAACCTCATCCTTAATGATGGATTCTAGAATTTTACCAACAACCGAGGTTAAGCTGATTGGCCTATAATTTTCCATCTTTTACCTTGATCCTTTCTTGAACAAGGGGGTTACTACAGCCATCTTCCAATCGTCCGGGACCTTTCCTGACTCCAGTGACTCTTGAAAGATCTCAACCAATGCCTCTGCTATTTCCTCAGCAACCTCTCTCAGAACTCTAGGTCACCTTCCCCTTCTGGATTCTTTCTTTGTCCCGATGCCAAACTCCCCAGTAGTAGAAAAACCTAGCTCAAATTTTAACTGTGGACTTGTCTTGATATTTTTGACTTGTCAGTTCAAGAGTGTTATTACACACCTCTTAGTAGATGGGACATGGACCTGGCTCTCCTGGCTCAGAGGTAAAGATGCTACCGCTGTGCCATAACAGCCCTCATAACCCAGCTTTTTTTTCTTTAAGATGCAAAGGCAGAAAGGGTTCAATAATCCAACCCTCATTACTGACTAAACTAGTTCTAATAGCCGATGCTGAATTCTTGTTCATAAGGCAATTATGTACATTGTAAATTGAATTTGAGTTATCCATCCAGTAGTTACTTAGCTATGAAGTCCTGGGATATTTTGAAGAAGTGGAGTTCTCAACATACTCACTCCAAAGTTAACATCGCTATTGAGCAACTCCGATTTTAATAAAAAATCAATCTGTTCAGAGATGTTATTACACACCTCTAGAGCAAGAGAGACTTTAACCTGGGTCTCCTGGCTCAGACATAGTGTCACTACGTCGATGTGCAACAAGAGTCTTTTATATATTCAAAAGTATTCCTACTACTGCACTTTTTTTTTGTCCACTATAACCGAGTCACATGTACTAAAAATCCCAGCTTTTTAAGATCCAGATGTACTCTCTCTCACATAACTGGATGTTGTATTAAAGAGCTAGGTTTTTTCCCTTTTTTTTCAAACCCCCACACTACCGCCGAACCACGGTAGTGCTTATATTTTCCCCAGCACCCACATTGTGTCTGTGCAGGTGTGAGACACAAGGTGTACGAATCTTTATTCAGTTTCCACCACCAGGAAGAAAGGAAACACCCGAGGGGCCAGTGACAAGCCGTGCCCTTCACATCAAAGGGCGATGCTGTGTGATCAAACAGTGAAGGGGAGGGCAGGGATTAAATCAAAATAGAGTTGGAGGGGGAAATGATGCACTCCACTCCCTGCGGCGCCCACCTCTCCCGGAACAACTCCAGGATGTTGGTGAACATCGCATACTCCTTTTCCAGAGACACCCGGGTTCTAACGTAACCATAGAAGAGGGGCAGGCAGTCGGCCCTAACGACCCCCTCCACGGCCCGCTGCCTGGACCTGTTGATGGCCAGTTTGGCCAGGCCCAGGAGCAGACCCACGAGGAGGTCTTCAGACCTGCCCTCCCTCCTCCGTACCGGGTGCCCGAAGATCAGGAGCGTGGGACTGAAGTGCAACCAAAAGCAGAGGAGGAGTTTTTGAGAAAATCAAAAAAGGAGTGCTAACGCCCATACCCAATATATACATGGTTCACAGACTCCACAGCACCACAGAACAGGTAGTTAGGCTGGGAGTCCATGAACCACCACAATCTGCGGTTGCAGGGCACCGCTGCGTGCAGCACCCTCCACTCCAGATCCCCAAGAGAAAGGGTGAGGAATAGTGATGAAAAGGATAGACCAGATCCAAAGTTGAAGTTCTAAATTGGAGAAAGGCCAATTTTGACTGTATTAGGCAAGAACTTTCGAAAGCTGATTGGAGGCAGATATTCGCAGGTAAAGGGACAGTTGGAAAATGGGAAGCCTTCAGAAATGAGATAACAAGAATCCAGAGAAAGTATATTCCTGTCAAGGTGAAGGGGAAGGCTGGTAGGTACAGGGAATGCTGGATGACTAAAGAAATTGAGAGTTTGGTTAAGAAAAAGAAGGTAGCATATGTCAGGTATAGACAGGATAAATCGAGTGAATCCTTAGAGGGAAATCAGGAGGGCAAAACAGGGACATGAGATAGCTTTGGCAAATAGAATTTAGGAGAATCCAAAGGGTTTTTACAAATATTAAGGACAAAAGGGTAACTGGGGAGAGAATAGGGCCCCTCAAAGATCAGCAAGGCAGCCTTTGTGTGGAGCCACAGAAAATGGGGAAGATACTAAATGGATATTTTGCATCAGTATTTACTGTGGAAGATATAGACTGCAGGGAAATAGATGGTGACATCTTGCAAAATGTCCAGATTACAGAGGAGGAAGTGCTGGATGTCTTGAAATGGGTAAAGGTGGATAAATCCCCAGGACCTGATCAGGTGTACCCGAGAACTCTGTGGGAAACTAGAGAAGTGATTGCTGGGCCTCTTGCTGAGATATTTGTATCATCGATAGTCACAGGTGAGGTGCCGGAAGAGTGGAGGTGGCAAACATGGTGCCACTGTTTAACAAGGGTGGTAAGGACAAGCCAGGGATCTATAGACCGGTAAGCCTGACCTCGGTGGGCAAGTTGTTGGAGGGATTCCTGAGGAACAGGATGTACATGTATTTGGAAAGGCAAGGACTGATTAGGGATAGTCAACATAGCTTTGTGCATGGGAAATCATGTCTCACAAACTTGGTTGAGTTTTAAGAAGTAACAAAGAGGATTGATGAGGGCAGAGCAGTAGATGTGATCTTTATGGACTTCAGTAAGGCATTCGACAAGGTTCCCCATGGGAGACTGATTAGCAAGGTTAGATCTCATGGAATACAGGGAGAACTAGCCATTTGGATACAGAACTGGCTCAAAGGTAGAAGACAGAGAATGGTGGTGGAGGGTTGTTTTTCAGAGTGGAGGCCTGTGACCAGTGGAGTGCCACAAGGATCGGTGCTGGGTCCTCTACTTTTTGTCATTTACATAAATGATTTGGATGTGAGCATAAGAGGTACAGTTAGTAAGTTTGTAGATGACACCAAAATTGGAGATGTAGTGGACAGCGAAGAAGGTTACCTCAGATTACAACAGGATCTGGACCAGATGGGCCAATGGGCTGAGAGGTGGCAGATGGAGTTTAATTCAGATAAATGCGAGGTGCTGCATTTTGGGAAAGCAAATCTTAGCAGGACTTATACACTTAATGGTAAGGTCCTAGGGAGTGTTGCTGAACAAAGAGACCTTGGAGTGCCGGTTCATAGCTCCTTGAAAGTGGAGTCGCAGGTAGATAGGATAGTGAAGAAGGCGTTTGGTATGCATTCCTTTATTGGTCAGAGTATTGAGTACAGGAGCTGAGAGATCATGTTGCGACTGTACAGGACATTGGTTAGGCCACTGTTGGAATATTGTGTGCAATTCTGGTCTCCTTCCTTTCGGAAAGATGTTGTGAAACTTGAAAGGGTCCAGAAAAGATTTACAAGGATGTTGCCAGGTTTGGAGGATCTGAGCTATGGGGAGAGGCTGAATAGGCTGGGGCTGTTTTCCCTGGAGCGTCGGAGGCTGAGGGGTGACCTTCTAGAAGTTTACAAAATTGAGGGGCATGGATAGGATAAATAGACAAAGTCTTTTCCCTGCGGTCAGGGAGTCTAGAAGTAGAGGGCATAGGTTTAGGGTGAGAGGGGAAAGACATAAAAGAGACCTAAGGGGCTACTTTTTCACACAGAGTGTGGTACGTGTACGGAATGAGCTGCCAGAGGATGTGGTGGAGGCTGGGACAATTGCAACATTTAAGAGGCATTTGGATGGGTATATGAATAGGAAGGGTTTGGAAGGATATGGGCCGGGTGCTGGCAGGTGGGACTAGATTGGGTTGGGATATCTGGTCGGCATGGACGGGTTGGACCGAAGGGTCTGTTTCCATGCTATATATCTTTGAAACTCTGACTCCCACATAAAGAGCCCTCCATTGGGGATCCCCACCGCCCGGTGGCAAATGGGCACACCAAGGCGTGGCCAGACGGTGGATGAGGGAGAAGAGGTGGACGGTGTGCAGCAGCAGTCGATACAGGGCCCGCCTTTTTACATCCTTAAGAGGGACAAAACTAAAATTCTGGAAGTGGCTCAGGTTGTGGGGCACAGGCTCCTATGGGAAGTACGGGACCTTGGGGCCGATGTGAAATTCCGTCCGGACGGGATCCCACCGCACACCTGAGCATCCTCCAACTGGTGCACCATGTTGGGTCCAAGCACCGCCGTTTTAAGGCATCGGATGGCAGTGGCCACGTACTGGACGTCTACCGCTGCCCTTCTCGCTGTATCCTGCGGCAGCATCTAGCCCAGGCCCCTGGCACCCCGCATGTCCCCAATCCTGGTCACCCTCACTGCCGTGCCCCTCCCCTCCGACAGCCACTTGAGCCCGTGAGTACGGAGGTGCAAATTCCTGAGCAACTGCTCCCTGACGACAGCTGCTACTCCTGCCGGAGGGTAGGCGCGACGCGATTCGACCATGTTCCAGACAGTGATCAGGTCCTGGTAAAAGACAGGCAGCATCTTGAGGGCAACCTCCAAACCGTCACGGTCGACGAACAGGAGCTGCGTGTCGTAGTTGAGGTTACACACCTGGCGGAAAAACATGCGTCACCAGGGCGCACCACCTAGGAGGAGGCTCGACGTAAAGGTATCGCCGCAAGGTCTGAAGGCGGAACGTCGCGACCTGGGTGCGGACGCACACCAGCAACTGACCGCCTTCCAAGAGCTACGTTTATACCACAAGTGGTTTGGTGATGGGAAACAAGATCCAATGAGCATCACTTGCTCTCAAATTAACTGTGGGACTGTTCCATTTTACCCTTAAAGGAACTACATTTCTGATATTGTCATTGTATGCAGCATTTTTGGAGGGGTATGAAGGCATTAGGGAGTGTGCAGAAAAATTCACAAAAGTGCTTCTAAGAGCCCAAGTTGTGTGTGAAAAAGAGAAATTGGAGAAAATAAAGTGCAGATTTAAGAGCGGGTGTAATCATTTTTCATTGAAAAGGTTAAGAAATAAACTGATTTAAAGCCAGCAGCAAGATCTTTTTTAAAACCTAGCAGATAAGAGCTGGAGTTCACTGCCTGTGAGCATGGTAGAGATAGATTCATACCAGATATTAAAATAGAATTGAATAATTATCTGAAGAGTAAAGATTTGTAGGGAAACAAGAAAAAGACGAGTTACTGGAACTCTGAAATATTCTTGCAGAGAGCCAATAAACAGGCAGACCTTCCATGCTAAAACTATTCTACAAAAAATTAACAGGGGATTTAAGGGCAGTGCTTGTCACTGGCCACTCGGGTGTTTTCCTATCTTCCTGGTGGTGGAAATTGAATAAAGATTTGTGCACTTTGTGTCTTTCACTGTGTCTCACACCTGCACACACACACCATGGGTGCTGGGGAAAAAAATAAGCACTACCGCACTTCGGCGGTATTGTGGGGGGGTAAAAAAAAGAAAGAAAAAAAGAAGAAAAAATAAAAAAAAACTATTCTACATTCCATTCCTGGATCTGCACCCTGCTTAAGCACTCACTTGTTTAGATCTGTTTGCAGATTTTTTTTTTCTGTGTATTCCTCACAGCTAAGATTCCCACCAGCTTCAGATCTACTGAAAATGTGAATATATTACCCTTGGTCTCTTCATCCAAATCCTTTAATATATTGTAACAAGTTGTAAGCAGCCGAGGCCCCTACATTATGTTCAGTGTAATTATAAATTGTTTGGTGTTACACGTTAATTTGTCAGGATTTGCTAAAAGCATCTTTTTGAACTCATGTCGTTGTCCTTCCATGATCAAATGACTGCAACACGGTTCCGACTACAACCTGACCAATTGGAATCGGGGACAGCGCAAATAGTTTTCCCTTCAGTTTCATACCTTCGGTCTCTTGTGGCTGAGGACAACATGGGCAGCTGACCCATATACCAGTATCAGGGCCTATCCTGAAATACTGACCAAAGATTTAAGTTTTCACCTGTGGAAATGTTCTAGACAGTGAGGAAAGACTGAACCGTTTTTCAACTGTACCCATGTACCCTAGTAGCCCAATCAAAAACTAGAATGTGGCTTGTTTTTAAAAAGGTGATTAATTTTCCCATTGGAATTTGCTGACAAAAAGTTATTTTCTTCTTCTTTGCCATGATCAGGTGGCTGTTTGGATAGCAGTTGGTTGAGCTTTTCCCGTTGGACACCATCATTTCCAAAGGAACTACACGTTAATCTTGCCAATCAAACGAATGCAACTGGAGTCTCAGTGCCTGTACTGTCCATCAACTGGAGATTAAGAACAGATGGTAAGAATGTAACATAAACGTTTCTTATTTTAAAAGATAGCAGATTCTAGTGATCCTCTTTGGGGTCGTCGTGTGTTAACTATCGGTCTTGTTACTAATAGTCTGAAGTCACACGCCACCAGGTTGTAGACCAACCAGTTTGTCTGAAATCACAAGCTTCTGGAGCACAGCCCCTTCGTCAGGTGTAATGAGCGAGAAGAAAACACAGACATAACTTATAGGCAGAGACATCAAAGGATGGTGCAAGTGGAGTGTTAGATAATAAGTCTATGCAAGTGACCAAGAGTGTTAGACAGTGAGTCAAGCTCGCTGACTAACTAACAAACAAAGGGATGACCTATAATCAGATTAGATGAGGCAGAGATAATTACAGGAAATAAAGTGCTGGAGATAAACCAAATGACTTGAAGCAACATGATAAGTATAAGTCATATGCCAAGGGTCTAATCAAAGTAAGTATTCCAAAACTACAAACTTATTAAGGTAGAAAGATCTCAACTTATCAAGGGGACAGGTGTCAAAACAGGACAGTAAGGAAGATTTTAAACACACACAGAACACGTGTAGCAAGACCCTAACCCAAGATCATGATTGAGGCCGTCGTCATGGGTACGGAACCTGGCTATCAGTTTGTGCTCGGCAATTCTGCATTGTTGTGTATCTCAAAGTCCACCTGGGAGGACGCATCCCTGAAAATCAGAGGCTGAATATCCTTGAACACTGAAGTGTTCCGCAACTAGGGGGAAGATTCCTGTGTGATTGTTGTGTGGTGTCCATTCATCTGTTTTCATAGCATCTGCATGGTCTCCATATACCATGCCTTGGGGAAACCTCGCATGCAGCGTATGAGAAACGACACTGGCTGAGTCACTTGAGTATCTGCCATATAAGTGGTGGGTGGTGTTCCCCTGTGTGATGGTAATATCCATGTCAACAATCTGACAGGTCTTGCAGAAGCTGCCATAGCATGGTTGTGTGGTGTGGCTGATGTCCTAAAGGCTGTGAACAATGGTCTGTTTCTTGCATGAAGACTTCTACTGCCTTCTGAAGGTATGCAAAACCACCACATCAGGACGTCCCATCGTATCAGGCAATGGGATCCTGTGTGAGCACCTCTCTGGCTGTGTTGACGGCATACTGAAACCCATTGTACAAGGAACCCCCAGCTTTTGTCATGACTCTATAGATTTCTTACAGAAACTCAGCAATCCTGGTCCAGTCAAACGAGGAACATTCCTTATCACAAATGATGTTTTGGCACTCTACACCAGCATCCCCTCAACAGCCTCAATACTCAATACTGACCACTGACAATTTCCAGACATCCTGCAATTCATCTGTTTCATCTTCTAAATAACATCTTCACTTTTGACAACCGGTTCATCCAGAAACACACAACATCTATAAGGACCAAATTTGCACCCCAATATGTCAACGTCTTCATGAACAAGTTTAAACAAGACTTTTTTTTTGCTGTACAGGACCTCTGACCAGTGCTATGCACCAGATACATTGACATTTTTTTTTCATTTGGACTTATGGAAAGGAATCACTGAAATGACTACATAGCAACAAACCAGCTTCATCCCACCAGACTTACCAAGGACTACGCTTCAGAATCAGTCTCATTCTTTGACACTCCTCTTCATCAAGGACAGACACCTCAGTACTTCACTCTACCACATGTCCACGGTTAACCTCACGATGCTGCATTCCGCTAGCTTCCACCCCAAACATATTAAAGAAGCCAGCCTCTACAGATAAGATACATAGGATCTGCTGAGATGAGGAATGTGACAGATACCTAAAGATTTAAGGATGTCTTCATAACAGCAAAGTTAAAAATCACACAACATCAGATTATAGTCCAACAGGTTTAATTGGAAGCACACTAGCTTTCGGAGTGTCGCTCCTTCATCAGGTGGTAGTGGAGGACTCAATCCTAAAACACAGAATTTATAGCAAAAATTTGTCAATTTTTGTTGTCAACAATCAATCAAGGTATTTTTCAATGTATAATTTCAGTTACATCACACTGTAAATTTTTGCTATAAATTCTGTGTTTTAGGATTGAGTCCTCCACTACCACCTGATGAAGGAGCGACACTCCGAAAGCTAGTGTGCTTCCAATTAAACCTGTTGGACTATAACCTGATGTTGTGTGATTTTTAACTTTGTATTCCCCAGTCCAACACCAGCATCTCCACTTCATAAGAACAGGATACAATTGGGACAACACACCCATCCTAGGATAGGCGAAACAAAGACATGCAAGAGGATTCTCAGAGTCGTGGCATTCTAACGAGAACTCCATCAATAAACACACTGATTTAGATCCTATCTACCTTTCCTTGAAAAAAAAACTGGAAAGGACATCACCCACCTGAAGGAACCAAGACCTATAAATCGAGCAGGACATACCACCAGCACTTCTCCGTAGACTCAGTGATGTTACCTAGTATGGTGACGAAATGTCTGAAAACACACCTTCAATCTCAGCGAGCTAACTTACTTAGCAGGATGCAGTGCTCAACTCATCGATCGCCAGTTCCCATGTGACACGGCAAAAAAAACCCAAGTCTCCTCAGAAGACACACAGAATATGGCTTCGTCATCCAGTACTTCCCCAGAGCAGAGAGACTACACCATGTTCTTCGCAGCATCAACAATGAACACCTTACTAAGATCTTCCCTACACTTCTCTTTAAACAACTGCCAAACCTCAAATAGACCATTGTTTGCAGCAATCTGTCCAGCCTTCAGGACAACATCAACCACAACGCATAACCCTGCTATAGCAGCTTCTGCAAGACATGTCAGATTGTTAACATTACCATCACACAGGGGAACACCACACACCACATAAACAGCAGATACTCATGGGACGCGGCCAGTGTAGTCTCTTGTACATTGCAGGCAAGGAGGCCCCAAAGCATGGTACATTGGCAAGACCCTGCAGATGCTGCAACAGATGAATGGATCCTGCAACAATCGCCAGACAGGAAGGTTCCCTCCCAGTCAGGGAACACTTTAGTGATCAAGGACATTCAGCCTCAGATCTTTGGGTAAGCTTCCTCTAAAGCAGACATAGAAATACACAACAATGCAGAATCACTGAACAGAAACTGATAGCCAAGTTTAGTACCCACTAAGACCGTCAACCATAACCTTGAGTTCCTATCTCGGTACTTGTGACCCCATCACACCTCTGCATCTGTAAAATCTTCCTTAGTCCAGTTTTGACACCATCACTTTGACAAATTGTAGTAATCTCTCCACCTTTATTAGTTTGGAGTTTTGAATTACTAATTACTTTTGTTAGACCCTCCGCATGCAACTCTTATACCTATCATGTTATTCCAGTCATTTAGTTTGGCTTCAGCACTACCTTATTTTTAGTTTTCTGTAAATATCTCTGTCTCATTTAGAGATGTAGGGACTTATTATTCAATACTCCACTCATGCCAGTTGTATGATCTTTTTGATCTCTCTGCCTAGAAGTTCTGTGTCTGTGTGCTCCCCTCTCTCCCTACACCTAACAAAGGGGCTGCACTCTGAAAGCTTGATTTCAAATTAACTTGGACTATAACCTGGAGTCACGGGACTTCTGACTTTGTCCACCCCAGTCCAACACTGCCACCTTTACATCATTGTTGCTAGTTGAATGAATGGTTAGTTGTGTGCTTATAGTGGGCTGTCACTTTGAAGCCAGCTGCAGGAATCGCTCAGAATTGACTTTTGCCTCTGTGAGTGAGGGAGAGAGGAGAGAGGGTATTTTGATGTTTTATAGTATCAATAGGGTGATCCATGGGTTTTTTATTTTTCTTTAGACTAGTTATTCAGATCAGCATTGAATCACTTTTTTTTATTAAACACACCTTTATTAGAATCGTAGAATCCCTATAGTGTGGAAACAAGCCATTTGGCCCAACATGTCCACACTGAACCTCTAAAGGGTAACCCACCCAAACCCATTCCCCTACATTTACCCTTGACACTAATGCACTAATCTACACATGCCTGAATACAATGGGCAATTTAGCATGGCCAATTCACTTAATCTGCACATCTTTAGATTGTTTGTTTGGGAGCAAACTGGAGTATCTAGAGGAAACTCACACAGACACAGGGACAATGTGCAAATTCCACACAGTTAGTTGCCAGAGGCTGGAATTGAACCCGGGTCCCTGATGCTAATAGTTATCTATATTTTTGATCATGGGCTGAAATGGAAAAATTATTGTTTTAAAACTGAGGAATGTTATAAAGAAGTACTGAAACTCCGTACCATATTTATTGTCCTTCACCACAACAAGTGAACAGACTGAAGAATGTAAGCAAAATTCAGGGCAGACAAAACTTCTGTAATCTCCTCGGTTTTAAGGTTACAATTTAAACTTTATTCCCAATATCCATTTTTGTTTGAGACTTGATATCCTATTGCCTAAATAGTTCATCTGGTGTCTTAAATGTAAACTATAAAATTAATATTCATCAAAGTAGGGCTACAACATCACAGGCATATTTTGGTTTTTGTTTCTTATTTTAGACACTCAGTCTCTGGTCTCTTCTGATATCTGTGGTCTTCTGCTTCCAGCTGGCCAGCAAGCTCTGCAAACTTCAGTTTCAAACTTGGTGCACATTTCTTAGTTACTGAAAGACGCTGCTTGTTAACCTTTTCCAAGCCACATCTTGATCAATGGCATTATTACATTTTTATTGGGCAAGGGGAGGCCATGAGACAAGAGCAGAAGCAGGTCATTTCAGCCCATTGAGTCTGCTGCACCATTCAATTAGATCATAATTGATCTGATCATCTTCAACTCCACTTTCCTGCCTTTTCCCCATAATTCTTAATTTCCTGATTTATAAATCTCAGTTTTGAATATGTTTAATAATTCAACATCAACAGTCCTGTGCTGTAAAAACAAAACTCCACAGTTTCACTCGCTCTAAGAAATTCCTCCTCATCTGTCTTCAATGTGGAGTTGCTTGTTCTGAGATTCCCACCACCCTGTGCTCTGAAACTCAGACACAGGGAAACCACCTTTCCACATCTAACTGTCAAGTGCTTTAAGAGTCTTGTATGTTTCAATAAAATCATTTGTTTTCTTCCAAACTCCAATGACTACAGGCCCAACCTGATCAACTTCTTCTCATAAGATAGTCCTTCCATACACCAGATCAATATTCTCTGGACTTCCACCAATGCCTCAATATCTTCCCATCAAGAAGGGGACCAGGGCTAGTCACAATTGTCATCTGACCAGTGTCTTGTATAGTTCTGGCAAAATCTAACTACTTTTATACTCCACTGCATTTGAAATAAGGGCTAACATTCTACTTCCTTTTCCTATTAACTCCTGAATTTTGCTGGCATTTGTGGTTTATGGATGAGATCTGAGGCAATGCACATTTCTAACTGACTCTCAAACTGTATGATCATTTGTAATTGGTTCCTAAGGCTGATGTAATTCCCTCTGATCAATCCTCTAATTTTGTACCTTTTAAATAAAACAATTACTCTCAGGAACGTCCTTCTCATTATAGTTGGTTTGTTGCTTTGATTCCTTGCTATGGTATAAAGATATTTCATGATATCTTCCCTGTCCAATTGTTTAGGGAAGGGGTATATGCTGTTACCTCCTCAGAGTCATAAATGTACGGCATGGTAATAGACCCTTCGGTCCAACTCATCCATGCCGACCAGATATCCTAACCTAATCTAGTCCCATTTGCCAGCACTTGGCCCATATCCCTCTCAACTTCCTATTTGTATGCCCATCTAGATGCCTTTTAAATGCTGCAATTGTACCAGCATCCAACACTTCCTCTGGGAGCTCCTTCTGTACACTCAATAGTCTCTGCATGAAAAAGTTGCCCCTTGGGTCCCTTTTTATAGCTTTCTCTCTTTCCCCTCCCCCACCCTAAACCTGTGCCCTCTAGTTCTGACTCCCCCACCCCAGGGAAAAGGCTTTGTCTGTCTATCCTATCCCATGCCCCTCATGATTTTATAAACTTCTATAAGGTCATCCCTTGGTTTCCAATGCTCCAGGGAAAACAGCCCCAGCCTGTTCAGCCTCTCCCGAGAGCTCAAATCCTCCCACCCTGGCAACATCCTTGTAAATCTTTTCATGATTAATAGCATGAGTTCATCAACTGAATTTTGCTTAAGTGGTACAAGTTCCTCATCAAGGTTACTTGTTAGATTTTCCCCTCTGTTCTGTGTGCTTGGAACAAGTCCTTTATATAAAAAAACAGTAAAAGAAACAGGGTGAAAAAGTTGGTTGTAACTTTAAACCTATTTAAAATTAATGTGGAAAGTTACGAAATACTACAATAGAAAAATTACAAAGTATGTATCACTTTGAAAATTATAATGCGTACAAAGTATAAATGTTTCATGTATAGTGAGTGAGGAATCAGGCAATGAAATACTTTATAAATTCAGTCACTGCATAGTTTTGAGTGATAAAGGTCTAAACAATTACACAGTTACAAGCTTAAATACATATCGTTACAAAGTTTAGCTCGAATACAAAGAGTTGCATTTAGCCACAAACAGTTACTTTTCTTCTAAAACACTGACTTAAAGAAAAATTTGAGAGGGCGCAGAAGAGATTGGGTTTGAGTTATAAGGAGAGGCTGGGGACTTTTTTCACTGGAGCATAGAAGGTTGAGGGTTGACCTTTTATAGAGGTTTATAAAATAATGAGGTGCATAGATAAAGGGGATAGCGAAGGTCTTTTCACCAGAGCTTGGCAGTTCAAAACTAGAGGGCATAATTTTAAGGGAAGATTTAAAAGGGACTTGAGAGGTAGCTTTTTCCATACACTAGTTCATACGTGGAATGAACTGATAGAGGAAGTGATAGATACAGGTACAATATTTAAAAGACATTTGGTCAGGTATATGAATAGGAAAGGGTTAGAGGGATATTTGAAATGCATTTTTAAAAATTATGATCTAATACACTATCTACTTGTGCTTTCTCCTGGTAATTCATAAGTTTAAGTGGAAACTCTTGGCTAGAAACAAAATACTTCTCAAAACTGCAATATTTTTGTGTTTTAGTCACTTGTCTGCTCCAAAGGAAAACCAGTCCGAATGTCTGATTTATATCAGCTGTATGCCTGGCCCATTTTGACTGTATAATGTTAGATATGTTTTGTCTGACCCTGATGCTGGACCCAAAATTGTAATTGTTTTTCTCCAAGTGCACTTAATGGTTCACAATGAGTACTCACTTTATTTCTGTTTAATAATAGCATCCTTGAACATCAACACTGAATAATGTTTTGAATTTGGTACATGTATTAATCAATTTGGTTCATTTTGGGTTTTGCAGCCAGTATAAAGTATTCTCAAGGAGTAGAGGTATCTGTGAAAAAACTGAGCAACGGAGAGGAGAAATGTATTCAATACCGATTCCAAAACAAGATAAGGAACCAACTAAATCCACAAGGAGAGAAGGTATGTACTAAGGAGTGCCCTGTAGATATTACAGCTCAGGTTTTCTCCTTGTGTTTGTACTTTCCATCGGCCTGTGCAAACAGCAGCAGCCAATATACTAAGTTAGTGCAACTTTAAGTTGGGAACTCCTTCAGCATCAGGCTTGAGGAGTAATAGATGCTGGAGATCTGAAACAAAAACAAAAATTGCTGGAGCAGTTCAGTCGGTCTGGCAGGATCTGTGGAGAGAAAAACCGTTAACATTTCAAGTCTATTGACCCTTCCTCAGAGTTGGGGAAGTGGAGGCTGAGACTCCTTGACCAATAAGGATTGAATAGATCATAGCTTGGGCTTGATTGTCTGTCTGGAAAGGAAGAGAATCTTCAATGCAGCCTAAGCAGGTCTTCATCTGTCGAAGAGGGACTTTATAACAAAAGGGGGTTAAGGGGCAGGGAGAAAGCTCAATGTAGGCCTGCAAGTGAGCTGCGATAGATTCATCAGGTCATGGATCAGGAATTTGGTCCAATGCAAGTGAATGGAGCTTTTATTATTAATTTTTGGGCTGTTTGTATCAAGAGCAAAGGTGTCATTTATTTGCCATTCCTGCCTGGTGGTGAACTGCCTCCTTCAGATACCATAGCCCACATATTGAAGTCACTCCCAGATGGCTGTTGGGAGACAGTTTCAGTACTTTTACTGATGATGATGAAACAGTGTTCAAGTTGGGATAATATGGGACTTGAAGGGAAAACTTGGACCTATCCTAGGAAGTTCAGAATTGTGGGTTTGAGAGCTGAACCAAAATGAGCTGCCATATGGTCAATCATGGAGGCATCCACATGTCAGGAGCATGATGCAATGTTGCCCACTAGCCTGGATGAGTTCAACTCTAACAAGTCAAGAAACCAAACACTATCCAAGGAAAAAGTATCCCACTTGATCAGCACCCTATTCACCACAATAAACAGCTTCCACTACGAGTTCACAATGACTATTATATACATTATCTACAAAGTGTATTGCAACGACTCTCCAAGACCCCTTTGACAGTACCTTGCAGATTCTAACCTCTACCCCTGGATGATCAAGGCTGGCAGACATGTAAGCAAAGTACTTTGGATGCAGAAGATCTGAACTACAAACAGAAAATGCTGGAGAAACTCAGCAGGTCTGGCAGTGTTGTGGAGAGAGAAACAAAGTTAACTTTTTGAGTCCAAAATGACACTTCAGAATTCCAAAGAAGTATTATGTTGGACTCAAAACATTAACTTTATTTCATTCTTCACAGATGCTACCAGACCTGCTGTGTTTCTCCAGCACTCTTTATTTCTCTTTCAGGGTAACAAACACATGGGAACATCACCACCAGAGACAAGATCCTGCTCCGTTGCTTGTGTCCTGGCTTGGAATTGATAGCTATTCCTTCATGATCATCTTGTCAAAATTCTGAAATTCTCTTCCTAACAACAATGTAGACGTACCAACATCACAACGACTGCAGCAGATCAAAAGAAGTAGCTCACCACTACCTGTCCAAGGGAAATTAAGTATGAGAAACGAATACTGACCTTATCAGTGACACCCATATCTCAGGAATGAATAAAACAGAATGAATATAGTGCACATCTGCAACTTAAATATTGGTCCTTTTGACCTACTGCATTTGTCTTTGTATGCCCTTTGTTTGGGGCAGTTAAAATTTAAGTTTTCAGGCATTGTTAAGATTTTGCTAGGCTTCCCATTTTTTAAATGTTTTTTGTTCAGTCACAGGATGTGGGAGTCACTAGCTGACCCAGTATTTATTGCCCTTGAGAAGTTGTTGAGCTGCCACCTTAAACTTCTGCAGTTCATTTGATGTAGGTACATCCACAATGCTATAAGGGAGTGACACTGAAGGCATGGCAATATATTTCCATGTCAGGATGTTAAATTGCTTGGAAGGGAATGTGCGGATGGTGTTCCCATGTATCTGTTGTCCTTGTCCTTCCACGTAGTAATGGTCAAGAATTTGGAAGGTGGTCTCTAAGGAGGCTTAATGAATTACAGCAGTGCATCTTGTAGATGGTACATTGCTGCAACCGAGGGTCTGTAGTGAAAGGACTGAACTCTCCATTTCCACAAACAATCAAGCAGGCTGCTTTGTCCTGGATGGTGTCACACTCAGTGATAGAGCTGCACAAATCCAGGCAAATAGTGGGTTCTATACACCACCCATCCCCCTCCCCCACACCCTGAAAAAAAGCCGGATTTGGGAGTCACAAGGTGAGTTAACTGCTGCACAATTCCTAACCTCTGACCACATACTTAGCACTAATACAATTTAGTTTCTGATTATACATCTGAAAGACATACACAGCAAGAATAAAGTTTTAAATAAGGCAGTAGCGAAACTTTAAAGATGATTTTGTTGTTTATCCCAGTTCTAGGTGTGTGAGGAGTGTAGAGTTCATTCTGATAGCAATTGATGGTATGCACTTTTCTATTGCAGTGGGCATTCTCACTGGAGACACTTGAGGCAGAACCAGAGCAGACCTATAGGGTGGCTGCATGCAGTTTACCAAGACCTAACATCAATCAAGATAATGATTGTCCAGCAATCATTTTCACTGTGCCTGGTGCGTCTTACCCAGTTGCTGATGATAATCATAGTACTGTTAATAGAAAATGTAACTTGTTGGCTTTTTTTCATGTCAAATCCTTTAAGTCCTTCTTGCACCAATCTTATTGGTTTATGCATCTTCCTCGGTCTGTTGAGCAACCTGTAAATTATATGGTGAGGTAGTTAGCTCAGTTGGCTGAACAGTTAGCACTGCTGCCTCACAGCGCCAGACACCCGGGTTCAATCCCCGCCTCTGGCAACTGTCTATGTGGAGTTTGCACATTCTCCCCATGTCTGCGTGGGTTTCCTCCAGGTGCTCTGGTTTTTCTCCTACAAACACAAAAATGTGCAGGTTAGGTGAATGGGTAAATGTAGGGGAATGGGTCTGGGTGGGTTGCTCTTTGGCGGGTCGGTGTGGACTTGTTGGGCCTAAGGGCCTATTTTCACACTGTAAGTAATCTAAGCCAGTTTGCGATGCAGAGTAATACCAAGTGTGGGTTCAATTCCTGTACCAGCTGACGTCTCCCTGAAAGGCTCGGCTTCTCAACTTCTCCCACTCACCTGAGACATCATGACCCTCAGGTTAACCCACCACCAGTCACCTCTAATGAGAGAGCAATCCTATGGTTCAGTAAGACCTTGGCAAATTTAGGGTGTAGGTTTGATATCCAGATGTTTTATTACCTGGCTAGGTAACATCTTCAGTGGCAACCTCCAAGTGAAGCGAAGCTGTTTTTTCCTGCATTCTATTTATATCCTTCTCCTGGATGGGGTTCCTGGGGTTTGTGGTGATGTCATTTCCTGTTCATTTTCTGAGGGGTTGATAGATGGCATCTTGATCTATGCGTTTGTTTATGGCGTTGTGGTTGGAGTGCCAGGCCTCAGTACAACCCATGGACAAAACCAACGTCATCTGCAAAATTCCATGCAAGGACTGCCACAAACACTACGTAGGACAAACAGGAAGAAAGTTAGCCACCAGGATACACGAACACCAGCTAGCCACAAAAAGACACGACCCTCTCTCTCCCTCATAGCCCTACACACGGATTGAAAAAAAGCACCATTTCAACTGAGACAACACCTCTATCCTGGGACTTCAAAAGACTTCAAAAGACTTTAGAGGCACTGCTTGAGCGGGTTGGGTTTAGTTATTTAGAAAATCTGAGTATGTTATTGAGTGACCAGGAATATTCATATGAATTATCCAATCCCATAAGTTACTTTGCAAGTGTATCTGTATAATAGAACCTCCATCTTTCATTGTATATTATGTTTTATGTTAATGAAAACCAGTTTTCAAATAGGTTTAATTGAGGAATAGGAATTGCAGGAGTGTGCAGTCAGCCATGTTTCTATCTCTTAGTGATTTATCAGAATTGAAAATCTTTAAATCATACTTAATAACTTGGGAGGACATTTGAGTGCACGAGGAAGGTTTCGATATGTAACAAGACCCATGCTCTGCAGTTAAAGATTCTTCATAGGGCTCACCTGGCCCAAGACTGTCTTGCAAAATTTAAACAGGGTGCATCTTCAATGTGCCCCAAATGTAAACTGAATATGGGCAGCTTCATTCGTTGTTTGTGGTCCTGTCACAGGCTCCGTACATATTGGAGCGCTGTGGCAGGAGTAATAGAGAGGGTCTTGGGGATCGAAGTCAAGGTTTCTCTTCTGGGTTTGTTGAATTTATCTCACTTCAATGTATGTAGGAAAAAGCTTTTTAGCATCTTCACTTTTTGTGTGAGGAAGAACATTCTGATGTGCTGGGTGTCTGAGAACTCTTTCCCCACCCGCACCCCACCCCGGGTCTGACATGGTGGTATAAGTTAACTATGAAAGGCGTTCCTTTGGACTTTCTTACAAATATGGTGCACAAAAAATGGACAATTTTTATAAGACATGGCAGCCCTTTTTGAATTATTTGGAAGCAGATCTGTCCACCATTTTAATTAGGGCTTTTGTCTAGCCATGGTGGTTTGGTTTAATAAACCTAATGTGCTGCGAGGAAGAATTTTGAGCAAATGTGGGTTTAAAAATTGATGCTCTTGAAGGTTGAGAGCTGAGGTCTTGTTACGCTGAGCGACATTATTTATTTACTTGATGTGCAATGAGAGTAGTTGAGAATTCTTTTGTAGATAGCTTCATAGTAATTATGAATTCCTGCCAGTTCCTTGACCTTAAAACCTATCTTTCATGTGCTCTGTATTTTTGCAGTCTTTTCCTTCTCTCCGCTCCTCCTTTTTTCATCTGTCTCCTTCACCTCTCTCTTCCATCTGTTGGTCCTCCCTCCTTTCCGTCCATTCTCCCTTTCCCTCTCCTCTTGCTCTCCTTAGCATAACTCTCCCCTTCTTCAAACTCAACCCTTCCTTGTTCACCCACCTTCCTTCCTTGGTCTGTTGCTGTAATGTTATTTTCATATTTTTAATAAAGAAAATTTTTTCAATAAAATTTTTTTAAAAAAAATCATACTTCATGCAAATATTCTCTCATGACTCAGTTTACTTTTATTTCTGTTGATGTCTGAACTCTATTGGTTGTATACTGACAATTATAGGTGTTTTGCAGGAGTTCGGATCATAATAGGGTACAGCTGGTGGAATTTCACAACAACTATGTATACCATGGAAATGAATAGTGACAGCAGGCAATTAACTTCCGTGAAACAGCACTTTTTGTTTTACAGAGTTATAGAAGATTATGTAATCTGATTTTATCCTGGTATAGGGCAAGCTAACCTGCATATTTTCCTTTAGGTTGTGAGGATGACCAAATTAAGTATACAGAGCCCTGCAAACGTCGAGGTGAGTGAACTTTACTTCAAAGAGACGCTCAGCAAATCTCACCACAGCGTAGCTCTGATTTACAGCTTCATAGTAATTATGAATCCCCGCCAGTTCCTTTACCTTAAAACCTATCTTTCATGTGCTCTGTATTTTTGCAGTCTTTTCCTTCTCTCTGCTCCTCCTTTTTTCATCTGTCTCCTTCACCTCTCTCTTCTGTCTCTTGGTCCTCCCTTCATTCCGTCCATCCTCCTCCTCTCCCTTTCCCTCTCCTCTTGCTCTCCTTAGCCTAACTCTCCCCTTCTTCACGCTCAACCCTTCCTTGTTCACCCACCTTCCTTCCTTGGTCTCTCACACACCACCTTATGCTCTGATTTCTCCCTCCTTCTGAGGAAGTATTACTCTCCAAAACTGAGATCTGGCATCTATGGCCACTTACTTTATAAAGTTTGTAAAACATAAGACCATAAGACATAGGAGTGGAAGTAAGGCCATTTGGCCCATCGAGTCCACTCCGCCATTCAATCATGGCTGATGCGCATTTCAGCTCCACTTACCAGTGTTCTCCCCGTAGCCCTTAATTCCTCTAGACAACAAGAATCTATCAATCTCGGCCTTGAAGACATTTAGCGTCCCGGCTTCCACTGCACTCCGTGGCAATGAATTCCACAGGCCCACCACTCTCTGGCTGAAGAAATGTCTCCGCATTTCTGTTCTGAAATGACCCCCTCTAATTCTAAGGCTGTGTCCACGGGTCCTAGTCTCCTCGTCTAACGGAAACAATTTCCTAGCATCCACCTTTTCCAAGCCATGTATTATTTTGTATGTCTCTATTAAGTCTCCCATTAATCTTCTAAACGAAGATGTATGAACCTCAGGATGGAAATGCTTTTTACTTCTCCTTCCCTTTCCTGCTGCCATACCCCACCCCACAATGATCACCCACATTGTCAGCCTCCAAATCCTTAGGTGCTGGAGGACTTGGCTATCCTGCTCCCAAAGCTCATCCACCATCCTTAATTGGACACTGGGCAGGCCTTCTAACCATTAATAGGTATTTTGTTTAAAAATTCATAACAGACATGTCATGCTGATTCCATGCTGGTTTAGGATCTGGGAATTATCTTGCGGTTGGGGTCCTAACCCAAAAATGAAAGTCTGGCCCGTAGAGTTTGATATGTTGAGTAGCAGTATGCCATGGTTATTGCTTGATCAAGGGCGGAAATCAAACCCGGCAGGGAAGAGACATAAAAGACATTGGATTTTGACAATTATCACGCATATGTATGGTTGTTTGACAGATACTTTTATTATGAAAGATTTTACTTTTCCACTTTTTTTTTGCAATTATTGTCAACAGGCAGTCTATGGAATCCCAACATTACACACATTAGAGATGAAATGAGAACAATCATCTTCTTCCAGACTGCCAAGTATGCCAACAAATACCTTGTCTTTCTGAATAGTTATAGTTCAGAAGGGAAACTCTGTGACAGCGATCATCAAAGAATCTTGCAGGTAAAATCTTATTTTTCTTTAGCTTTCATGTAGCATTTGTACTTACTTCAAAATAGTGAGAATAATGTTTATAAAAAGAAAAGTTTCAGGCGCTGGAACTCTGGAATAGATGAGTAAACACTGAGTATATAGAGCTGATCATCAGCATCTTATGGTAGATGACAACTTAGCTTTTCAGATAGAGATTCTTCAAAATTAGTGTCCTGTGTTTTCACTTTGAGTTGCTGTATATTTCCAACTACATTTTACTTTGCTATTAATAAATGTGAATTCCTTGCAAAGTTTGAAGGATTTTTTTTCCCTTATATTTCTAGTATTACTGAACTTCATCTGATAAGTTAGCTTTGATTTGAAAATTTTATGCTTTGATAAGTTCATTGCTCAACATAATGACCCACCTGTCAATCTACTGACAGCAAAAATAAAATAATACTTCAATTACCTCTTAACTTGCTAATGAAAATGTAGGACTAAACAAATTTGCAGATTCACGATTCTCTTTATTTTGTAGGGTTAGCATATGTCTTTTTTTTAATTCCAAACTTGTAATGAGTAAAATAACATTCACATAAGAACATCAGATTCCCAGTTCAGATTCACAACTTTTGAATTCCAAGTTCAACAACACTTCTGTTCTTTTTAACCATTATAAGTTTTAACCACCGAGAAGAGAATCATGGCATGCTGAAAATCCACTGTTAGGGAAGTGTTTCAATGAAGAAATATTTGATCTTGTTTGCATTTAGGAGGACAATTAGATCGACATGGTAATATCATACATGTGGTCTTATATATTTTGATATAATTATTTATACTAATTTAGTATAGAAGTAGTCATTCAGCCCTTCAAGCTTTTTTCATCATTTTATGAAAAAATGGCCGATATGTAAGGCTTGTATGTTATGAAGACATTGTTCTTTCAGCAGTTTCAGCATGACTTAATTATAACAATTTTTGGTAGTGTGCTTGTGCTTGTGCTTGTGCCTATGACTATAGTATTATATCCTTTCATTAGAAGACACGCATTAGAATGTTACATTCTTTTCCCAAGGTTTCACACGAGATGCGATTCACATGCACCAACTTCTGCAAACAGTTAGAGTTTATTAAAGCCTTTATAAGCTAGGTGACCCCCTTTGACCCTCTTCGCAGGTATGCGAAGTTGAGTCAAAAAAGGCCCCAAGTGAAAGAAACACATCCCCTTCTTATACAGGTCAGTTGGTAATGCTCATAGGTACTCTGAAATACTCACAGGTTATGCAAACAATTTCCTGAATCAGTGATTCCCCAAGACAATGTAGGTGTGATATGTCCGAGCTTCAGGGAATGGCTACGAAAGCATTTTTGAATGGAAGGGACTGAATAAGAGTTTAATTTGATAATAGTAGGAGAATAGTATTAAATGACTGCCTAAATGAAGTGGGAGTCATCCACATTCTTGCATGAATGTCATACCCACCCACTTCCAGAATGTTCAGCTTCTACAGAAAGTACAGTTTAATCCTTTAACATGAATATAATGTCCAGAGAGATACTACAATTTAATCTTTTAACACTACAAGAAGATTGCAATTGTCTGAATGTACATGAATGTGAAGAATCCTATTGTAACTTTATATTTGTTAAAGGAATCTGAACAACAAGTCAATATAACCTTTTCAACTGAACACTGGATGCAAAGCTGCAGAATTTATCGTTTAGAGGTGAGACATTTCAGAAATCCAATGATATTTTAGACTGAATTTGTTGCTTGATCTCTAGAACATTGAGGATAAATTCTGTAAAATTACAGCAGGGTTAAACACTGACATGCAGCACTGTTTTGTCAGCATAGAATGTGCTTTGAGTCTAATGAGGTTTATGTTATATTGCTGTGTCAATTTGAAATGAAATTGTTTGTAAGGGGACAGTACTTGGATCTGATCATGACGAACAATCATTATGATGTCAGGCCGCCCTGTCAAATGTTAACTTCTGATGGACCCAAGTTGTTTTCTTTTTGGCTTAATAGGCAGATGTCTAAAGTGTTTGAAAATTAATACGTTAATATTTGTAGCTTAGATGTATTTGATAAAGTGATGGATATCACAAGGCACTTTAAGAATCCTTCCATGTTATCTGATGCCATTACCAACTGAATAATGCGTCAACAGTCCTACATTCATTGAGGAGAGCATGAAGTTCTAGGTGACCAATAGCATACCAGCACAATGTGTTGGAGCACTAGTATGTATCTCTGTGAAGTAAAAAGTTCAAACCTAGTCATGTTCCAGACCAACATGTTGTGGGAAGGGAGGAATTAAATTAGTCATTGCCAAGCAAGGTCATGATTTTAAAAAGCCTCCTGCAGTACTTTCCAGGTGGAACACAAACTCCTTCAATGTGACCCTTAATTACACTCTAATAAACTATGATACCCTTCAAATGCAATACCCACCAATACATCAAGACTATGTTATCCACACATCATCTTAGTTTATTTTCAAGAGGTGAGACTTAATACTGCATGAAATACTTTTCAGATATTGTTTGCAAGCATGCAACAAGATGCTGAAAAGTCTGAGTGCTACGGTTAAGATGCATTTTGCTGCCAGGTAACTGATGTTCAGTAGCCTCCATACAAACTGGATGCAGGTTAAAATCACACCACCAGAATAGATGAGTCTGAGGTAGATGTGCTGCTTGGTCTCAGACCTGACTTAAAGTAGCCAGGTGAGCTGTGGCTGCCTAATGCATATATAGGCAACTATACAGTAAAGAGAATTTAAACTTAAAGGACTGTTAGATAATCTGCATGTAAACTTGACTATTTTGAGTGCAGCTGGTTCCACACCAGTTTGATTCCAGTCAGTGCAGTTGTAGGAATGTGTCTTTAAACTGGCAATAGACTCCTTGCTGGCGTATTTGAGTACAACATCAATAAATTTCTAAATTCAGTATCATCAATTTTTACTCCTACCTCAATCAAGAGTATCAAATTGTCATCAAAGCCTTTTTCCAAGAGCCAAGATATCTGTAGCATTCAGTTGACCTCTGTTAATCCAGTTTTTGGTAATACAATTAAAAACTTTAGCTTTAAAGAGACAAATACCCATAATATAGTCAATATGAAAATGTTCATGAGATTATTGGAAGAATTTTTTACCAACTGGGTGGAAGGTTCATTTCATGTATGGGTGGGAGGGTGAGAAAGCCCCTGAAATGTGATCATTTTTCATGACTTGCCTTCATTCTTTTTATTACTTTTGTAGTAAACTTCTGTTGGTTTTTGAGTTTTCCAATCCTCCAGCTTGCTCCTGACCCTTGCAGAGGTAAAGATTTTCTGTAAGTATATAAAAAGGAAGAGAGTAGCTAAGGTAAATGTTGCTCCCTGAGAGGACAAGACTGGAGAGTTAATGGGGACTGTGGAAATGGCAGAGACACTAAATCAATACTTTGCCTTAGTTTTGACATAGGACACACGCCATCCTAGTAGTAATAGGTAATGCAGAGGTGATAGAAAAGGTTATACTTAATATATTCGCCATCACTAAGAAAGAAGTACAGAGCAGACATGTCCCCTGGGCCCAAATGCCTTAGGGTATTAAAGGAAGTGACACCAGAGGTATGGATGTACTAGTTGTAATATTCTAAAAATCAGGATTCTGGAAAGAATCAGCAGAAATGTTCCAGTGGATTGGAAAATGCTAACTGAATGTGTTTTTTTTTCAAAGAGAGCGAGGCAGATGATAGGAAACTATAGCCCAGTTAATTTAATGTCTGTCATTAGAAAATTGTCAGATACTATTATTAGGGAAGTAGTCATGGCACATTTGGAAAGTCTAAACAGAATCCATTAGAGTAGCATGGTTTTTTTGCAGGCTTAATCATTTGACTAATTTGCTAAAATTCTTTGATCTTGCAATAAAGAAAAGTGGAGTCCTGTAGATGTAGTATATCTTGACTTCCAGAAGGTTTTTGATAAAATACCTCATAAAAGGTGAATACACAAATTAAGGTCCCACGGGGTTTTGGTTAATATATTAGCAGAGATCAAGGATTGGCTAACCACCAGAACGCAGATAGTCAGGATAAATGGGTCTTTACTCAGTTGGCAAGCTGTAACTAGTTGGGTTCCTCTGGGTTCAATCTTGAGACTCCAACTATTTATAAACTATATTAATGACTTGGCTGCAGGGGTAGAATGTACTTTAGTCACATTTAGAGATAACATTTAGGTGGGAAAGTAAGTTGCAATGAAGACATTTTACAAATGGAAATGGATAGGTTAGGTGAATAGGCCAAAATTTAGTAAAAGAAGTTTAACATGGATAAGTGTGAGATAATCTGTTTTGTTCAGAAGGATGAAACAAATTGAATGGTGAAATGAATAACTGGATGGAGAAACGGTTGCTTGCCCTGTTTACGTATGCCACAATTAATATCTGATAGCAGACAGCAATCCCTGATAAAGGGCTTATGCCCAAAACGTTGATTCCCCTTCTTCTCAGATGCAGCCTGTCCAGCTGTGTTTTTCCAGCACCACACTTTTGACTCTGATCTCCAGCATCTGGAGCCCTCACTTTCTCCTGACAGGCGACAAGTTTGCTCAAAATCCCATAAATATTCTGTGGGCAGTTGTGTACCGGCAAGTGCTATTTATTCATTGTCAATCACAAAATCCAGCCTGAGATATTTTTTCTGACGTGCATAATTGGATGCAATGCTTTATTTGGGATCTGACAAACTGTCATATTATTCATTGTTAAATTCCAAACCCTTGAGATAAAGGCCAAAATTCCATGAGCTTTTTTGATTATCCTTGTACTTATCCAGTAGTTTTCAGCCATTTGTATATATGGACACCTCAATAGTTTCTCTTCTTTGCAAAATATTGAAGGCAGGTTGTGTTCAGCACTATCCTGGACAGAGAATATATATGTCAAGAGCAAATTCTAGCTTGCTTTCTTGAGCAGCCTAACGGACAAAATCTGTAACAAGATAATGTGGAAGTTCGTTATCAAATTAACTTCTCCGATTCATTTCATAAAATCCTTTACGCTAATCCCTCAATCCCCTGTGCATGCTATGGAAAACTGCTGAAACCATTTCTAAATAAGTTTTTTTGTTTTTATTTCAGATTCAACCATTTTTCATTGACTGCGACAATGATTGCAGAAGGATTCGTAAAGATATCCCAGGTCCAGAGTATGAAGGTAAAGGTGTATGTATAGCCATTGTAACCTTTGCACCGTCCCTCTTTACCCCAGCCTGAAACTTGGCCTGTTTGAGCTCCGAAAGCTTGCTCAAATGATACTACGAAATTACACAGAGGAAACTTTCAGGTGCACTTATTCACTTGAATGAAATAATCAGTCTTGAGAGTAGAGCTACCTCTGCATGCCCCATCAAACATTCCCAGGTCAGAATGTGGGTTACATACAAAGCAAAGCTCCCTCGAAACTGACTCCAACTGCAGTGCAGAACGGGGATTAAATACAAAGTGAACCACTCTCTATACTGTCCCAGTGAAATGCTCCGAGGGGGAATCCAAAGACATAGCAAAACTTTTTCAATCATATGTTGATCCTTGACAACATTGTACATAGATTTAAGGTCAGCTTTCATATGTGTGTCATATAGAACATATAGAACAATACAGCACAGAACAGGCCCTTCGGCCCACGATGTTGTGCCGAACTTCTAACCTAGATTAAGCACCCATCCATGTACCTATCCAAATGCCGCTTAAAGGTCACCAATGATTCTGACTCTACCACTCCCACGGGCAGCGCATTCCATGCCCCCACCACTCTCTGGGTAAAGAACCCACCCCTGACATCTCCCCTATACCTTCACCTTAAATTTATGTCCCCTTGTAACACTCTGTTGTACCCGGGGAAAAAGTTTCTGACTGTCTACTCTATCTATTCCTCTGATCATCTTATAAACCTCTATCAAGTCACCCCTCATCCTTCGCCGTTCCAACGAGAAAAGGCCGAGAACTCTCAACCTATCCTCGTACGACCTATTCTCCATTCCAGGCAACATCCTGGTAAATCTTCTCTGCATCCTCTCCAAAGCTTCCACATCTTTCCTAAAGTGAGGCGACCAGAACTGCACACAGTACTCCAACTGTGGCCTAACCAAAGTCCTGTACAGCTGCAACATCACTTCACGACTCTTGAATTCAATCCCTCTGCTAATGAACGATAATACTCCATAGGCCTTCTTACAAACTCTATCCACCTGAGTGGCAACTTTCAAAGATCTATGTACATAGACCCCAAGATCCCTCTGTTCCTCCACCTGACTAAGAACCCTACCATTAACCCTGTATTCCGCATTCTTATTTGTTCTTCCAAAATGGACAACCTCACACTTGGCAGGGTTGAACTCCATCTGCCACTCCTCAGCCCAGCTCTGCATCATATCTAAGTCCCTTTGCAAACGACAAATGCCCTCCTCACTGTCCACAACTCCACCTATCTTCGTATCATCTGCAAATTTACTGACCCACCCTTTGACTCCCTCATCTAAGTCATTAATAAAATATCGATGATGTTCAGCTGCCCCTTTCCACTAACACTCTCTTGAGTCCTTCCCTGCTTTATGTTTTATTTTTGCTTATTTTACACGTCCAATTTTTAGTATTGCTGAAAAAAGACACCATTTTGTCAAAATGTTTTGTTTAATCTCACCAGAACAGTTTGTAAGAAAAGCCAGTATAAAGAGAAAACGAACATTTCTACTGTATGGTAGAACATGTGAATTGGTTGGCAAGCAGCCTCTGGTAGTGGCATTGCTAAGGAGATTTCACCAGTTAGATCATGACTGATATTTGTCTGCCAAGCTTTTTTTTAAAAATAAAACCAGTCAAATGAACTAGACAATTGCTGTTACCTATTTTGTTGAGTTGAAACAGGTGTAGTCTGTGTGCGTGTTCTTTGTTTCTGCAAAAAACACCAGGCTCTGTATATTCATATATGTAGCTTCCTGTGTACACAAATGGCATGTGGTGAGTCTAATTTGACAATCCTAAATTGGTTGTCAGAGTAATTCTTTGTACGTGTCATTATTTATCTTGTATTGTCAATTTGCAGAATCTCATCTAATGTAAGACACTGTTTTCCAAGCACAGGCTGGTTGTGTGTGGTCGGTACCTTGCCCTCTGTGAACAGTCAAATGGACAGGCCAGTCTTTGGAACCTATATCATATATATGTAGCATATACTGGTTCCAAAATTCATACATCACATTACTCATTTGTTTGATAAACAGAGCTTCATTTTGGCCTGAGTGCAACATTCATTTGTGGTGAACATCCTCCTCATCTTTTTTTGCTTTGTACAGTGTTACCGTGAAGCAACTTGCTGCACCTGTTGTTCAAAAATTTGAGACATTGCCTATCTGGGGTAGATTTGGGCATGTTTCAGGACCAAGAGTAACATTCCTAGGCCCTTTCAAGAGTTTGTGCGATATACAGCAAGAATGATTTGATCGAGGTAGCCATTATCCCTCACGTTGCTTAGATGTGATTCTGAAATTGGACAATACTTGCTAAATAATTGAGTGCATGGAGATTTACACTTAACCATTTACAAACAATTTTAGGATTGTCAGTCAAGTACACTTCCAAATACTGGAATATATTTATAAATAAGGTCTTCATCTTTGAATGCAGAAAATATATATACACTCTGTGCTTGTTCAACTTAAAAAAAACAACAGATGACTCTTTCTCTGTTTTACTTCTCAGGGCCATGTCTTGACCAATCAGAGCCAACTTGATTGATTTAAAATTTAAACAGATCTTGGCAGTTAGTTGTCAGTCTTTATCTGACTGTGTTCTCCATGGCAATGCCTCTACCAATCACAGTCTACCTGCCAATCAGTCAGCAGGCGCGTACAGTATTAATGTTGTTTACCCTTTGAATTGATATTTCTTACCCCGATGAATGCAAGATGAAAGTCTCAACAAAATATATATTTTTTCAGCAAGTTCTGTACTGACAGTAGTAGTTCTTTTGGAAGTCTCTGCATTATATGAGCCCTGAGCTGAGCTTCAGACTCCATAAACACATAATCACAAAGACCTCCTATTTCTAGCTCCATAACGTTTACATGCATCTGAAGATATGACCTTCAGAATGTGTCCCCAAACCACCACACACTATCCATTAGCTGTATAAATCCTCAGTTTTACAGCATGGAAAGTAGCAGTTTGGCTCATGGTGTCCACACTGGAGTCAGACTAGCTTGTAGACCAATAATCCCATTGCATGTGCTTTCCACACATTGTCAGCCACCTTTATCTGAGTGTTCTAGCTAGATGCAACAAAGTTTTACCAGACTGATTCTTGGGATGGCAAGATTGATGTATGAAGAGCCTGAATTGTTCAGGACTTTATTCATTACAGTTTGGAAAAGTAGGGAGGGTGATCTTATAAAATTCTATAAAATTCTAAAATGAGTTGACCGGGTACATGCAGTTCCTGCTGACTGAGAAACAAGGGTCACACTCTTAGGATAAAAGATCGGCTATTTAGGTCTGAGAAAAAGAACTTTCTTAACCCAGAGAGTAGTGAGCCTGTGGTATTCTCTGCCACAGAAAGCAGTTGAGGCCAAAACATTGAAAGTGGATATAGGGTACTGAGTTGGATGACCAGCCATGATCTAATTAAATGATGGACCAGACTTGAAGATCCAATTGACCTCCTCCTTTTTTCTATGGCCCTCACCTCACCCAATCCTCTGGATGATGCAAACTCCCTGTCACATGGTTTACTCTTCACCTGTTCCTCTCAGTGGTGTTTACTACCAGAGATTTGTCATCTCTCCCACTCTTTAAATAATGCTGCCTGCCCACTCTCCTTGGTCATATTGACTGTCTGACACATGGTCTTCCGCTCCTCTGCTACTCACCACGTCTTTGACATTTCCTGACCTTATTATTTCACTTTTCCAATGGAAAGCCTCCCATTCTCCACTATCAACTTTAAATTGTCCAAACATTCTGTCACATACATTACCAACCCAAAACCTGCTTACTCATCATCCTAGTACCCTTACATAGCACACCCTTGTTTTTAAGCGGTCAAATCTGCTGATTGATAAAGCTTTTGGTCAATCCTCCAAAAATCTTTTTTTTTGTTTTGATACACTTTCTGAGAAAGCAATGACAGTTTAACAATTCAGTGACATTTCTACTCTATCGGTCCAGCTTAATCGTTTTAGAGAAGAGCAGAATTTCTTCAAGGTGAGCATGCCAAGAAGAGAACTAAAGATCTCACAACACCAAGTTATAGTCCAACAGATTTATTTGGAAGCACTGCTCCTTCATCAGGTAACTGTGGAGCAGGATCATAAGACTCAGAATTTATAGCACAAGGTTACAATATACAGCTGAAATGATATATTGAACAAACCTAGATTCCAGGTTTGTTCAATATATCATTTCAGCTATATGACACTGCAATCCTTTGCGATAAATTCTGTTTCTTATGATCCTGTTCCACAGCTACCCAATGGAGCAGCGCTTCAAAAGCTAGTGCTTCCAAATAAACCTGTTGGACTATAACTTGGTGTATTGTGATTTTTAACTTTGTCCACATCAGTCCAACACCGGCACCTCCACATCAAGACGAGAAGTGGCAGTGAGTTAAATACTAAATAAAAGCCAGAAAAAATACAGGCACTAAAAACCAGAAACAAGAATAGAAAATGCTGGAAAAGCTGAGCAGGTCTGACAGCATCTGTGAAGAGAAATCAGTTAACATCTCAGGTTAAGTGACCCCTCCTCAAACTCCTGACCCTTCTGAGGAAGGTCACTTGACCTGAAAAGTTAACTCTGATTTCTCTCCACAGATGCTACCAGACCTGAGCTTGTCCACAATTTCTATTGTTGGTAATGATCGAAGAGCACAGGTTCAGTTACCACCATGGTAATGGAGTTTAAACTCCATTAATATATCTGGAGTACAAATCTAGTCTCCATAATGGTGTCATCCATATTGTTTACTAAATTTAGGGAGTGAAATCTGCCATCCTTCCTTGGACTGGCCTATGTGTAACTGTCGACCCATAGCAATGTGGTTGATTCTTGACTACCCTTTGAAGTGGCCTTGCAAGAACAATTAGATGGGCAGGAAATGCTATACAGATGTCCCATGAAAGAATAAAAGAAAAGGAGCCTTGGGATATTTTTAATGCTTAAAGGTGCTGTACAAATGCAAGTTGGTACTGTCTCTCATGAACTGGAGATAATCTTTCAAGTGAAATTTTCAGCTCCAACGGCCTGAGTCAAGATTCAAGCCCAAGGCCTACAGCTGAAAGGCCAATTCTAACTATTCTGAACTGTCATTTGGGATTTCTCTGTATTAATTTCTAAATTGTTTGTATTCTCCTTTCAGAAACAAATCCACCAAAATTGTCTACAGCATCAACTGAAGGTGAGTTTTAAAGAGCTCCCTGGGGCCACACTGCGGCTCTGTGGTTAGCACTGCTGCCTCACAAAACCAGGGACCCGGATTTGACTCCCACTTCTGGCCACTGTCTGTGTGAAGTTTGCACGTTCTCCCCGTATCTGAATGGATTTCCTCCGGGGTACTCTGGTTTCCTCCCACAGTCCAAGATGTGCAAATCAGGTGAATTGGCCATGCTAAATTGCCCATAGTGATAGGTCCATTATTCAGGGGTAAATGTAGGGGAATGAGTATAGGTGTGTTACTCTTTGGAGAGTCGATGTGAACTTGTTGGGCCAAATGGCCTGTTTCCACACAGTAGGGTATCTAAACCTATTTTGAATGTGTATGCTAATGAATGGACATAAGGCTATCATTTATTTGGTGTAAGTGGTAACACTTCAGAGGACACAAGATGGACTGGTGAAATAGACTGACACAGATTAAATTTAACTGATCTCAGTTGGAAGCATGACTCTACAGATTTCCAACTGTATAGCGTGTCTTGTTTACTCATGTGGCCTCCAAAAACCTTAGGCAGGGAATGTACAAAAGACCAGAACCAGAATCAGAGGATTGGAGAGTTTTTGTGGAGTTGGAGGGATGGCATTTGTGAAGAGGGAACTATTAGAGAGGGGTAAGGCCACGAGGATGCTTAAAGATGAGAATGAGAAATTACATGCATACCAGTCCAACATTGGCACCTCCACATCAAGAAGAGAAGTGGCAGTGAGTTAAATAAAAGTCAGAAGAAAAACAGGCATTTAAAAACAAGAAACATGATCGTGGAGTAATAATTGATATGGCAACCCATTTGGATGAGTTAAAAGAATACAGTGAAGGAAGCAAGGCCACTGTGAAGCTGCTTGGATGCTGCCTGAACTGCTGTGCTCTTCCAGCATCACTAATCCAGAATCTGGTTTCCAGCATCTGCAGTCATTGTTTTTACCTCATAGAATCAACAAGTCAGGAAATGACAAAGGCACGATTGAGGATTTAGACGGCAAATGCATTGAATAGGGAAATATCTTAGCACATTGTCTTATTTTAATCTGTGCTTTACTTTATTGAACGTGAAATAGTAGCAATTTTGTGCTCCATCAATCCATTTGAAGAGCTTTGAGCAGAATAAAAACAGTAATAGATGGGCTTAAGAGGGGTACTGTACTCCTGGTCATCAAATTCCAACAACAGAGATATTACAAAGTTAGAATTAGGATCATAGAATAGTATAGTGCATGTGTATTTCTTAAAAGTGCTGTCAAATTAACCCCATCTGTCCTGTTCTTTCCCTACAACTCTTCCAACCTGAGAATCTGTCGAGTTGTCTTCTGAAACTGATTGATTGACATCTGCTTCCAGCACTTTTTTTCAGGCAGTGCATTCTAAAACATTATAACTTACTGTATAATGTTTTCCTTCTCCTGTCACTCGAGTTCTTTTTGCCAATCACCATATATCTATGTTCTCTATTTATTGATGCTTCTGCCTCTGGAAATAGAGTAAATAGAGAGAATGATCAAAACAATTCAAGATTTTGAACACTTATTAAATCACCCCCTTAATCAAAGTAACATTGCTTGATAAGCTGATGTTATTACTAGACAAGTCCAATATGTAGCTGAAATCTAGTTTAATAGATCATATTTATTTTGTTTTATTTTAATGAGGTGGTCTTTCACTGAAACACAAGCACACTTTGCTGAACATTTTGATTTTTTATCAATAAAACAAGTTTGTCATGCAAAAGAAATGAAGCCTTTACAGTACAGTCGCCAGAGAAAATTCCTTTCCCTCTGACATTTGTATGGATGATTTAACTGTGCTTCATTTCCCAATCTCAAAAATCTGACAGCCTCTTCCTCGAGTCTTCATTTAATTGAGTTTAGACTTTCTCAAATTACCCCTTCTGGGTTTTTTAACAAACCACTTCTAGCCTGGACCTTTCAAATTAAACTCCTTAACTAAACATATAACCTATTTCCTTTCTGTCAGAGCAACTTTTTATCACGTCCAGCTTCACCAAAGGCTTCTGCAAAATCTGAAACTGAAACTCGTCCTTTTCAAGTTATGGCTGCTTCCCCTAAGCTTAAAAAAACAATTTCTCTAACCTTCTAACTGAAACCAAATGTCTAATACTCAGTTTACTCTGTGCTTGTAAAACCCTTCCAATGTAAACTAATTCCCATTAGCCTTCAATGACTTTTTCTCCTGTACTTTTTTAAAAACAAATCACCATGGCCTCAGAAATAATTTAAGTGTAACTATTAAACCTCTCCACATATGCCACACACCACTAGCTCAAAACCCTAAAATATAGACTAAGTGCTATAAAAACAAATTCATACACCTTGCATTACATAATTATTGTATTACTGTATTCTATTGTACCTCATCAACACACACTCTAACTGAAAGTGTAATGCCTAGCATCGGATACATTTTGTAAAGGCTCAACATAATATTTGTTTCTCATTTCATTCCACTATTTATAAACTGAGTTTTTCTGTACATTTTTTAACAGCCGCCTTAACTTGTCCTATTACCTTTATAGACATGTGTATGTGTAGCCCAGATCTCTCCAGCTCTTTACAATTGTACAATTAGTTTATATTCCCCATCCTCATTCTTCATAGCAAAATGATTAATTTCATATTTGTGTTAAATTTAATCTGCCATATGACTGTCCGTTTCACCAGGGCACCTTGTATTCTCCTGAAGACTATTTAAATACCCCGTCAATGTTTACTTTTTTTAAAGTTCTTTCACTTCCAAACTCGGAATTTACGCTCTGTATAGTAAAGTTTGTTATTAATTTACATCAGAAAGACAGTTGGAAACAATGTTGTTCATTTCCGTTCAGACTGAAAAATAACCATTTACTACAACACTCTGCTTTCGATTCCTTGAGCTAATTTTGTATCCAGGTAGTTATTGCCTTTTTGATCCCATATGCTTTAATTTTGATAACAAATCTATTGTGTGGTAATTTTTCAAAAACACCTTTTGAAAGCCTACATGCACAACATTGATCACACTATACTCATTGGTCTTCTCATGACATCACCAAGGAACATGTAATACTGTAAATTTTAGAACTTTTAAGTGGTCACAGATTGAAAGAATCAGCAAAACTAAATTGTTATACAGGAAGGGATCAACAAAAACTCTGTCTGGAATTAGCTATTAAAGGACAAGGACGAATTTATATATTAGCCTCATCTGGGAAAAGAGGGAGTCGAAGCTACATGAAAAAATTGTTTTGATGTGTGCTTGACAATTGGCTGCTTTATAACACTAGTATAATTGATTGCCCTGCAGAGGAATTTAAGGAGTTAACTGCAGGAAAGTGGTGCTTCAAATAGGCAGTCAGTGCCAAATGTAACAAGGAACAAAGAAGTTACTTCTGATAAGAAGGCAAGCTGCAGACTTGCAATATTTTGGATGAAAGAATCCAAAAATCCAAATTAGTACCATCACACCACAAATTTAAAGGATGAAAATCTGTGTAATAATTCATCACCGAAACCCTTCATTAGCAAAACTTTGAAGAACAACACATACGAGGATCAAACCTTTGTGACATAGATACTGTTGTTTGGAATTGTATCTAAATGACACCATTAATTGGGTAATAGCCACATTTGGTTGCGAGGCTTAACTTGCTACTTTGAGGGGTCTTATTTCTGTTGCTACATGCAATAAAGTTTAAACATTTGTTTCAGCAATTGATTAGCTGTGGGATTTCTTAAGCAGACGAATTAAGGGTAACTTAGTGATTTACCCACAGTGTACGTAATTTAGTGGAACCCAATTTGCCTTCACCAATCTATAATGATTGTCCATAATTAAGAAAGGGTTTTTAAATGCTGATTCATTTTGCCTCTAATTAGGCTGATTATCCTTTTAATTGAGGTGTTTGTCTTACTGACCCCATCCCCTTTTTTTGAACTAGGACATATTACATTCAAATTCTCCAGTTCTCTAGCACAATTCCCATATCGAAGGAGGATTGAAAGATTGCAGTTCCATCCACAATTCACAACTTAGAAAATGTCACATGGTCTCAATGGAAATTCTATTTTGAGCACTGACATCCTTTCAAATACTTTTTTTTATTTTGATCCTATATTATCCTATTTCTATACAACCACCTCCTTACTGTGGCACTTATTACATTTCTTCACAAGACATGTAAAGTTAATTATATCTGCTGCCTCCACAATATTAGGTCCTTTTTGTTGTTAATCAAGCCTACTGTTTCTCTGACTACCCTTGATATCATTCATAATGTTTAACAAAGCCTTTTTAAAGTTTTTTTTTGTTTCCTGTTAATTTATTCTTGTATGCATTCCTTGTCTCACACCTTTTTCTATTTGGCTTGGTTCTCTCCCAAATTATAAATCTGATATTTATTGTAAGTCTTCTTTTTTGGTTTCATTTTAATTGTTTATTTTAATCATATATTTTCAGTCAACTGTGAACTCCAGCTTCTAATCCGATGCCTTTCCCTGATGTGGAGATTTGCCTAGTCTGTCCTTGAAATATCCCTTTTGAAGAGCTCTCATTACGCATCAGGTTTTTACGTGGCCATCTTCTGTTTTCAGTTCATCAGGGCCAGTGTCATTTTTCAACTTCCTCCAATTGAATATCTTAATTTTATTTCTCATTTTCCAGAACTCCCCTGAATAATACGCTCATCATTTCTCAAACGTTCTCACACTGAATCATTCTCCCTATTTGGCTCACTTGATTTCTGATAACGAGATGCAGCATTGCTTCCTGCTTGGCCTAGAAATATACTAAGAAAGTTCTCATTCGCATTTCAAGAGTTCCACAACCCTCCAACCCATTGCTGTCAATCCACATGGATTATTCCTACATGGAAGTGATCTAACTGATATTCCAGGTCTGGGGATCTCAAAATATAAATAATTAACTTTTATGAAAAAATACCAATCTATCTTCCTGGGAATTTAATCCAACCAGGTCATTGTTGTAAAATAATTTTAATTTTCAGTTGTCATTTGCTTTTGGTCATTAAAAACTCTTTATTGATGTCTTTATTTATAGCCATTGGATATCCTCTGTGAATCAGTATTTCTTTAGCATTATGAATTACCTCTTTCAACTCAAGAATTCTAACCAACGTTATTTTTCAAATGCAATAACATGGAAGCTGTTACCTTGCTGTTTCACCAGCTGTCTTGCTCAGATGTGAGGTATTCTGGAGACCTCTGACGTATTGTCCAAATCTGTGAAATGTACTTGTAGTTCCCAGGAGCTGCTCATTACCTATGCTGCAGAAATCCAGAGTTAAAATACAATATTACCTCTGTGTGCTCTGATTCCACTCACTCATCTCTGTTGAGGCATGCACTGAATGACATGCTGTAGAGGTCTGATTGTGTTAGATCAGACATTTTGTTGATAGTATTTTACTGTGCAACTTGGGGAATTTCACTTCTGTTCTGGTTGTTGCAGGAGGGTCATCTGAGAGAACCGGTTTCTTTGCTGTCATCGGTGTTTTGGTTTTCCTTTTAATCTGTGCCTGTATCATTTGGGTACAGATAAAATCCAAAGAAAATGGTAAGGAATGAAGGATTTTTTACACTTACTTACATTTTTAAAATTGATATCACAGTTCTCTCTTTATTATCACATGTACATTCATTGAAACAATTGGTTGACTTTTTGTTTCCAGACATTTACATAAAGTCCTTCAATCCCACTCCCTGAATCCCTAGCATCCAGTTAGGACCTACCCTACTTCAGAAATTGAAATCCAGTGCTTGGCACATATGGAATCCTGAAGGACCATCAAAATACAGGATGAAAGATTCACTGCTGGTGTAGGAGTGTAGCCCAGACCCTGTCCATGGGGCACAATCTAATCTGCTTAGGGCAGGAAGACCTTGAGATGAAAACAACTTCTAAAATATTGACCGAATGATGTAGCTTATCACGTTGTCACAGAAGAAGAAATCCCGATATATTTTGTCCTTTTTCTGACCAATTAGCATGCCACAGATTAGAACTGGAAAGGAGCTGACATAGAGGTATTCCCTGCTTGTTTTTGAATGAACAGAAGAGAGTTGCCCATGCAGCTTTTCGAAAGTTGATGGTGATCAGCTAGCAGCATGCCAACCCTCTTGATCGGGGGGTATTTATTTTATAGAGTATGATTAAGGGAAGACATAACACACAAAAGTTTAACTAGATGTGAAAGTATCACAGTAATATACAAAAAAAACTTTAAGCAACGTGAGAGATCAAAGCAAGATTGAGTGGTGTGGACAGACTGTCTCTTTCTATCTTAAGGGTCATTAGACCTGAAATGTTAATGGATTTCTCTGTACAGATCCTATCAGAGCATCTGAGGTTTTCCAGCAATTTCAGTTTTCGTTTCAGCTTTCCAGCATCGACAGTTCTTTTGGCTTTCTGCCTGTTTCTGGCTATTATTTCATTCTTAAACTTCATTTACGCTACACTTGCAGTACAGTTGTGGCTGTGGAATATGTCACATTGACATCCACGGAGGTCTGTTGTGGGAGGCCTCACATTTATCAATTCAACAACATGGGGGGTCATTGACTGGATGGCCAAATTGGAATCTCATTTTACATTCTCTTGTTGTGCAAACATGATAAGCTGGCCAGGAAACAAAATATTTATTGAAAAATGCATGTGATAAATCTTGATTATTTAATGAACTTAATCGTAGATTTTATAATTGTAGATTTCAAATGTAATTTTAATGTAAATTTAATTCTATTCAATGATCCAAGTTACTGAAACTAGGCTTCAGAGACTGAGAGGGATGTTGGATGAGCCGAAGCATCTTCACATTATAGAATGGTACTGGGTTATAAGACACCCAGTAACAGTTACATATAAGTTGCTCTAAACAAAAAGCAAAATACGACAGATGCTGGAAATCTGAAATAAAAACAAAGTGCTAGAGAAACTCAATAAGTCTGACAGCACTGATGGAGAGAGAAATGAGTTAACAATTCGAGTCCAGTATGACTATGACTGGTCTTCGTTAACTCTTTCTTTCTCCACAGATGCTGCCAGACCTCCCATTTCTCCAGGACATATGTTGCTTGCTGACCAATCTTATTATTCTCATCAGTTACTTCTCAATCAGTATTTCCTTGTCTTAGAATATTGAGTCATCCCATGGAATCAAGTACAGGTCTTTCTGCTGTAACATGCATTTTGTTAACACCAATTTGCAATAACATGATTGACGAATTGGGGACACTTCCTAAAGCACAAAGTTTTAAAGTGTGTATTGGTTATAATAACATGATTCTGTTCCCATTAATTTAAATGGTGCTGCCAACACACAATTTTCTTATAACATGGGATAGCATAAGAGCGGAACTACCGAGTTATAGCAGAATTGACTGTTAATGTTTCTCTGTACAAGTTGTTTGTTTTGTATATTTCAATTATTTTATATAACACTTTGTTCAGCCACACTAGCCATTCTTTATCCTTCCTTACTTTCCCCTATTTCTCACCATTTTGAACTTTTTAAAAGTATAGTACTTGATGCCACATTGTGACAAACTATGGTTAAGTCAAAGAACACATTCTATAATGCGCACAGAACCTGTGTTTAAAACATTTGTGTTCATTTGTTAACTGAGGAACAGTAGATTGAGGAACAAATTTTGTTCTTTTGGAGTGACAGATCTTAACAATCTGCTTGTTATTTTAAAAAGTTCTCACTGAAGACATTGATATCAAGAATTATAATTATCTTTTTTCTATCTTTTAGAAACAAAGTCGCTGCCTAAAATCCCAAATGGTAAGTTAAACAAGTTAAATTAGACAAGCTTTATATATGTAATATATGGAACAGAGAGGTTGTATTTGTGCATTTTCATCTCCATATGTTCACTGTAAATTCCTGTGTTCACATTTGTAATGGAAACTACTTGTATAGGTTATCCTGCTTTCAGTTTTTATTTTCCCTTACCACTGTCAATGGCAACAGGATGTAATAATGGCAGTGATTAATTTTGTAGAAAACAAAATAACGAAGGACAAATTGTCACTCTAGAATGATAACTGGTGTTTGTAACCCTAATCCGATAGCCCTCTGCCCTCTAGCCCCACGAAGACTCACATTTTGACTCCATGTATGAATTTGACACATTTACTTAAAATCTTTGTATCAAGTAAATAAACCTCTTTAATTCTTTGCCATTGATAAGTAGAACATGTCTTTATGGCAATGATGTGTACTAGTTTTCCACTTCCCCTGAAAGAACACTGCGGAAACAAAGAAGTAGATTTTTTAAAAATCAGTACATCTTAAGTTATTCCAAAATTGTCAATACCTGGTTACAGGTAACCTGGTAACTCGAATGTAATTCTAAACATCAATCTTCAGTTTAGCTTTCACTAGTTTTGAACTGGGGTTCTATTGTCACACTGTCTTGTTTTGATTTCAAATGTTCTGGTCTTTACTACTAGCCATTATCTGTGTTCATGTACAAAACACCTTTTATGTACCTTCATCTTCTGGCAAATTTATCATGTTGATTTTCATTCACTGTAACTAGCTGCAATTAATTCACTCATCAAAGATAGCCTGGTTTTCTTGAACCAATTGACAACTTATCATTTATTTCTATTTATATGTAAATGAATGAAACTATTTTTGTTCCAGATGAACCAGCGGTTGTATACCCAAAACTTCCACAAGTGAAAAAGAAAGTTCTGATCATTTATTCATTGGACCATGAACTCTACAAGAATGTTATCCTGGCATTTGCACAATTCCTAATGACTAACTGCGGTACCGAAGTAACTTTGGATTATTTAGAAGTTAACAAGGTTGCAGAGGTTGGGCATATCAATTGGCTCACATTGCACAAAAGCGAGTCAGACAAGATTATAATTTTATGCTCTCGTGGAACAAGGTTGAAGTGGGAAGCCATGCTGCGGATTAAACAGAACCAGATTTTGCTCAAAAGTGATGAGCGTTCACCAATGCGTGACATGTTCACTCCTGCCATGAGCTTGATTTTGCCAGACTTCAAACGGCCAGCTTCATTTGGGAAGTATATTGTTGCATATTTTGATGACATCAGCAGTGAAGAAGATATCCCTGATCCATTTAAGATTGGTGTGAAGTACAAACTAATGAAACAATTTGAAGAAATATATTTCCGAGTACAGGACTTAGAGAAGCATGAACCAGGGAAGACTTACCGCGTGGTAGGAATAACAATGGATGATTACCACAATAGCCCATCTGGTAAAAAATTAAAAAATGCTATTGAACAATTTAAATTGATACAAACGGAGCAACCAGACTGGTTTGAGAAAGAATGTATTCTATTCCCAGAGGAAGCAGAAGCTGAGCCAATCTTGGCTGATGAACATTGTGAGTTTCTACCAATGAAACAGAATATTGTTAAGTACAAACCCCTTGATGATATATCCTGTACAGTAAATGAAGTGCAAATTGTAAAATCAAGTGATGAAATATTTATGAGAAATCCAGTGGGTTTTGAGCATAAAGGCCAAGATAACAGTTTATCCCAAAATCTGATTGGAGTAGACAGTAATGATACACACGTTCTAAACATGGCACATGTCTTGGAACCACTGTGCAACAGGTCAGTATCTGGCTATAGTCAGAGTATGTTAAATTGTCCCAACTTAGGAAACTCAAAATCAGAAGGTGAACCACACTTAGAAAAGCATTGGATGCTGAAGAATGATGTCTCAGACTTCCCTCAGCACAGTTGTGAAGATGACATTACAATGAATGAAATCAGTGCACATTCAGGTGGTATTTCTCATGATGTAAAGAAGAGACTTGAAGAATTTCAGCAGATGTTATTTCTTCAGAGTTTGTCTTCACAGTATTCAACCAGGCCATCTGATTTGCAAAGTGGAGTTATTGGATATCCACAATCTCTCTATTCTGACAAAGAAGAGAGTGTAGATTCAGATGAAGGATATAGCTCCAAACAGTCATCCTCAGTGGTTGAAATCCCAACAGCAGGTGTGAGCACTTCTTCTGAAGCACTAAATGAATTAAAAATTCTTCAGATGGCTTTACTTAATGAAAGCATGTGTAACTGAAATAGGTGAATGTACAGAGCAAGATTGCTCAATGCATGTGAATTATAGACGAGCCATGTTGATGACTCCAGATAGTAAATATCAGCCCTACAAAAATGCAGGATGGTGGATTTTTCCTGTAGTTCATACATGTGTCACATAAAATCAAACACACAAGCGATCAGATAAATTACTTCAACACAAATAATTTGAAATGCTCTTCATATTTGCACGTTTCATTCCTAAGACAAATTATCACTGAGTCATCTGTAGCCAAAAGTGGATTCAGAATAAATTTTGCTGTTCTCAATGTAAGAAGCTTTACTCTGAATTTCAGCTCAGTGCATCTCTGTAAAGACAATAATGGCTGTTAAAAGCATTAATAGTCAATGTAATTACAAGCTGCAAGTTTATGATGTTTGCTTTTTTTAAAGTAACTTTTACAATAAATCTATATCAATCTCTGGTATGGTTTTCCTGTACCTTTAAATTTATACACTATAAACAGTTTTTCCATAATTCAGGCAATTTTGTGCAACATGATATAAAACTGCTATTGTACACTGTGTAGCAAGTTCATTATACCAAAGGATTATTCCATCAAAGATTTGAAGTAGGAAATGGCACAGGGCAGGGTGACACTAGGCACAAGGACATATGCAATGGTGGCCAAATCACAATATGGAGGGAGACAGCAGAGCACACAGACGCTGCCTGGCCCACCAGAATGCCAGCATAATCTACTCTCAATCTAATTGATTAGTTTAAGGTTTAGGGGGGGGGGGGGGGGGGGGTGGTGGGTGGAGGAGAGAATACACATGAGTGGTGTATACTGCCTGCCGAAGTGTCTGGGTCCAGCCCAACACTTTTGATAGAAATGCTAATAGTCTGATACGGACTCAAGAGAAAGGACTACTGGCTAGGGCTGCAGTACTTGTCAGTAAGAGTGATTAGCAGCCATTATTATAGCAGTGGACTTCCGTGTAGGGATTGAAACTGACAATGTCTGCGCTGAAACTGACAACGACTGCTGAAATTAACAAAGACTGTGCTGGAACTGAAATTTCTGTATTGAAATTATCAACGATTCTGCAATGTTTACAACAAACAAACTATGTTACAGAGAAAATAACGTCATCACTGACCTATAATATCACTAAATGTATAACGGTATATTGACATGTGCTCCTGGTTGAGAGAGGCATTGCAGCTGACACGGTGCTGTTGGTGTTTTTCTCTCCCCAGAGTTCCAGTATTTCCTTGTACAATAAATGCTGTCGTTGAACCTGAACTCTGACTCTGAGGCTGGTGATTTTCCCCATAACACTTGGCACTGCAAGCAGGGTTCTGATTACTGGTGCCCTGGTCAAAGGCCACGATTGGGGGCCGGCGTAAGAACCAATTTGTACTTGCAAGCGGGAAGAGTCAGACTGGGCCAGCAACACAGTTTAAAAGGTATACCAATTGCAATGTCTAATTTGCTACTATACAGAATTAAAAAACTAATTAAGTGCATGCCTGTGGAGAATAAGTCAAGAGTGTGCACTGGAAAAGCACAGCAGGTCTGGCAGCATCCGAGAAGCAGGAGAATCGATGCTTCGGGCAAAAGTCCTTCATCACTGTAACTGGAGCCCAGTTACAAGTGGAGTTCCGCAGGGATCAGTTCTGGGTCCTCTGCTGTTTGTAATTTTTATTAATGACTTAGATGAGGGAGTCGAAGGGTGGGTCAGTAAATTTGCAGATGATACGAAGATAGGTGGAGTTGTGGACAGTGAGGAGGCTGTTGTCGGCTGCAGAGGGACTTAGATATGATGCAGAGCTGGGCTGAGGAGTGGCAGATGGAGTTCAACCCTGCCAAGTGTGAGGTTGTCCATTTCGGAAGAACAAATAAGAATGCGGAATACAGGGTTAATGGTAGGGTTCTTAGTCAGGTGGAGGAACAGAGGGATCTTGGGGTCTATGTACATAGATCTTTGAAGGTTGCCACTCAGGTGGATAGAGTTTGTAAGAAGGCCTATGGAGTATTATCGTTCATTAGCAGAGGGATTGAATTCAAGAGTCGTGAAGTGATGTTGCAGCTGTACAGGACTTTGGTTAGGCCACAGTTGGAGTACTGTGTGCAGTTCTGGTCGCCTCACTTTAGGAAAGATGTGGAAGCTTTGGAGAGGGTGCAGAGAAGATTTACCAGGATGTTGCCTGGAATGGAGAGTAGGTCGTACGAGGATAGGTTGAGAGTTCTCGGCCTTTTCTCGTTGGAACGGCGAAGGATGAGGGGTGACTTGATAGAGGTTTATAAGATGATCAGCGGAATAGATAGAGTAGACAGTCAGAAACTTTTTCCCCGGGTACAACAGAGTGTTACAAGGGGACATAAATTTAAGGTGAAGGGTGGAAGGTATAGGGGAGATGTCAGGGGTGGGTTCTTTACCACTCCCACGGGCAGCGCATTCCATGCCCCCACCACTCTCTGGGTAGAGTTAGACTCATTGGCGACCTTTAAGCGGCATTTGGATAGGTACATGGATGGGTGCTTAATCAAGGTTAGAAGTTCGGCACAACATCGTGGGCCGAAGGGCCTGTTCTGTGCTGTATTGTTCTATGTTCTATGTTCTCTATGTTCTATCACAAATGAGGCTGGGAACCTCCAGGGTGGAGAGATAAATGGAATAAGTGTTAACTGGTTGTAAGAACCTGCTGCTTGTGCTGAAACAGCCAGAGGACAAGGTAGTTCCTGTCTCAAAGATCCTGCCCTAAACCGGTTGTTAAGAGAGGTAGGCCCTCCCCAACCCCACGTGAAGGTTGGGATTTGAAGTAGGAATTGAGGCACCAAGGCCACTAGGAGTACAAGTGGCAAAGTCAGGTAACATTGGACTCTGTCGGGGCGAACAACAGAGTCCAGTTAGAGTTTAAATTTAAATTTGGGTGCTGTTTTAATTTGTAATTTCCAATGTGGTGAGGAAGAGGAGCTGATCACTCTGACCAAGAGCCAAATCTCAGTGGAGTGTACGTTACCAAGGTAGGGAAGGTGGACACTGAGTAACTGTGATACCCTGTCTGTCCATTGTATAACGACAGAGCTTAAATAGTGGCAGTGCCCAGGAGTGTAAAGAGTCCCTCCAGTAGAGAGCACACCGGGCTAGAGGTAGGCTTCTGGGCCTATCGGAAGGTGTTGGGTCAGTAAAAGTGGCCAGGAGAGTAGACTAGTCCCGTTAGAGAGCACACCCCATTGAGTCAGTATTTCCAGCCGACCAGTTGCTAATGACTAGTAGTGGTGGCAGGGAGGGTAGACGAGTCCCACCGGTAAAGAGCACACCTTGCTAGGAGGTTGCTATGCCCATACAGATGATGCTGGGACAGTATTATTGGCCAGGGGTTGGGAAATCCCCAGTTGTTAGGAACACTTTACTATTGGTGGTACCTGGGGGTACACAGTCTGCTAAATGGCAGATCAAAGTTTTAAAGGGGATACTGCAGGTTCCCTTATTGAGAAATAAAAGAAAGGCTGACAGAGCAAATGAAGAAAAGTGGTTGGGATCCATCCCAGACATTAGCACAACAGAGAGAGTTAAATAGATAAACAAAAATGAAATAAAATTAAAAAGATAGGGGTAATGTTAGTGTGCCAATTAGCAGGCATAACTGAACAAGTAGGTGTCTCCACTGGCAAGTGGAGAAAAGGCTAAAACCGAATTGAGGAGTTGGAGAATAGGATAAAGGAAGAAGAACAAATATTAGAAAAAGTACAGGAGGAAGGGGCGATTGACTCTCTCCCCTCTTACGAAACTGTCCAGCAGAGACCAACTGCTCCCTCTGTTGGATGAACCATGCAAGAGTATAACTTAGCGCCCATTACCAGAGGAGGAACAGACTCACAGCCCAAAGCGAATTATAAACCCTTCACCTCAGGGGACAGGCAGCAAATTATGGCCTCCCTGGGCAAATTACAGCCCAGGAGCGCAAACACCATGTTCTGGGAAGAGCTGGATAGTGTATGAGTAGGGCACCAACTACACCTGAGTGACATACACCAGTTGGTCCGAGCAGCTTGCCCAGTGGATAAGTGAAGACAAGTAGCTGGCAGACCCAATGCCATAGCAACCAGAGACTGAAGGGGAGGATGGTGGAACATGCCGTTGCCCTCACAGCTGAGGTAGATGCCCAGGAGGCCCCCTTCGCCGATTTTAAAAGAATAACTCCAGAGGGTGCGAGGAAATGCTTCCACAAACTGGAGCAAGATCACGACCACTAAGCAACTTAAAGGGGAAGGAGCCAATGAAAATGGGAATGATTATTTAGGGCTATCAGGAATACTCAGGGCAAACAAACCCAGTTCGGGGGGACTGGCCATTCATGCAAACTTTTAGAGATGGGCTCTCTAAGCGCCCACCAAGCCATCCTGAAAATGGGAATAATAATGTCCCAGGATTATGATCTAGTTGAGTGGGCTAGCAGGGTGCAGGAGGCAGAAGCTCCTGCAACAATGGCAAGACCTGACAAAGCAGCCTACCGGAATGGAGTCAAGAGAGAATAAAACTATCCTGCCACAACTGTGGCTGGCAGGGACACTTTGCTAGAGAATGTAGGGTCCCACGAGCAGGGAACAATGTAAAATACTGCAGCCACTGCAACAGAATAGGACACATAGAGGCAGTGTGCTGGGAAAAGCTTGGGGCACCCTCAAACACCACCCAAAACACCACGGGACCAAGGGAACCTCGAGGTCAGCAAAGACCGACAACCAGCTGCCTGCATTTGTGATGGTAAGGGAGTATTTACATGCCCACAGTAATAGGAGGGAGGAAATGTGAAATGCTAGTAGACACAGGAGTGGCTGTATCCATCACAAACTTACCCTTACCCCACACAATTAAAATGATTCACTTAACTGGGGTAGAAGGGGATAAAACACCAGCTTACCTCAGCCAAACTACCCTTGTAGAAATAATATATAGCTCCCCATGAAATTCTATGTATGCCGAAATAACGAGGGCACCATAATGGGCAATGATCTCATGAGAGAATATTATGTTCTAATCGATTGTGCAGAAGGGAAATCGATTTGGCCCAGACAGGACAGTCAAAAGACCGAGATTGGGAAACTTACAAGTCACCTTGAAACTGTTAAAGTGGCTGCGATCACCAGTAGGGAGTGGAACCTCAAAAAGGGGGGATTCGGAGCCATCAGCGCCTCCGTCCCCGGAGCATGGGCAGAAACAAAGTTAGATACAGGTCGGGTTACGTAGACCCCATAAGGGTTCCTGGACTGGAGCATACCCAATAAAACCCGAGGAAGAAAAAGCAGTTGTGGAGATAGTGAAAGGACTAGTGAAACAGGATATCCTGAAAGAAATCACAAGTACAACTAATTTCCTGACATGGCCAGTAATAAAGCCTGATGGGAGCTACAGGCTCACCACTGATTATACAGGACTAAATAAGGTCACCCCCAAATTGCACCCTATTGTAGAGGAAAAAGCAATAACTGCAGATGCTGGAAACCAGATTTTGGATTAGTGGTACTGGAAGAGCACAGCAGTTCAGGCAGCATCCAACGAGCAACTAAATCGACGTTTCGGGCAAAAGCCCTTCATCAGGAATAAAGGCAGTGAGCCTGAAGCGTGGAGAGATAAGCTAGAGGAGGTTGGGGGTGGGGAGAGAGTAGCATAGAGTACAATGGGTGAGTGGGGGAGGAGATGAAGGTGATAGGTCAGAGAGGGGAGGGTGGAGTAGATAGGTGGAAAAGGGGATAGGCAGGTCGGACAAGTCCGGACAAGTCAAGGGGACAGTGCTGAGCTGGAACTTTGAAACTAGGATGAGGTGGGGGAAGGGGAAATGAGGAAGCTGTTGAAGTCCACATTGATGCCCTGGGGTTGAAGTGTTCCGAGGCGGAAGATGAGGCGTTCTTCCTCCAGGCGTCTGGTGGTGAGGGAGCAGTGGTGAAGGAGGCCCAGGACCTCCATGTCCTCGGCAGAGTGGGAGGGGGAGTTGAAATGTTGGGCCACGGGGCGGTTTGGTTGATTGGTGCGGGTGTCTCTGAGATGTTCCCTAAAGTGCTCTGCTAGGAGGCGCCCAGTCTCCCCAATGTAGAGGAGACCACATCGGGAGCAACGGATACAATAAATGATATTAGTGGATGTGTAGGTAAAACTTTGATGGATGTGGAATGCTCCTTTAGGGCCTTGGATAGAGGTGAGGGAGGAGGTGTGGGCACAGGTTTTACAGTTCCTGCGGTGGCAGGGGAAAGTGCCAGAATGGGAGGGTGGGTCGTAGAGGGGTGTGGACCTGACCAGGTAGCCCATAGGGAATGGTCTTTGCGGAAGGCGGAAAGGGGTGGGAAGGGAAATATATCCCTGGTGGTGGGGTCTTTTTGGAGGTGGCGGAAATGTCGGCGGATGATTTGGTTTATGCGAAGGTTTGTAGGGTGGAAGGTGAGCACCAGGGGCGTTCTGTCCTTGTTATGGTTGGAGGGGTGGGGTCTGAGGGCGGAGGTGCGGGATGTGGATGAGATGCATTGGAGGGCATCTTTAACCACGTGAAAAGGGAAATTGCGGTCTCTAAAGAAGGAGGCCATCTGGTGTGTTCTATGGTGGAACTGGTCCTCCTGGGAGCAGATACGGCGGAGGCGGAGAAATTGGGAATACAGGATGGCATTTTTGCAAGAGATAGGGTGGGAAGAGGTGTAATCCAGGTAGCTATGGGAGTCGGTGGGTTTGTAAAAAATGTCAGTGTCAAGTCGGTCATCATGGACCCTATTGTAGCAGACCCCTTCACCATTCTAAATGGCTTGGCTCATGAACACAAGATTTTTACTGTTTTAGACATAGCCAATGGATTCTGGTCTATTCCGTTATCCCTGAGTTCCATAATAAATTCGCTTTTACAGTAAGGAATAGGCAGTACATGTGGACTCACCTGACACAAGGGTTCCACAACAGCCCCACTATTTTTCACAGGGTGATAAGCAACATTCTCAAGAGACTAGATTTTCCAGAGGGTAGCACTCCCATCCAATATGTAGATGATATGCATTTTCAGTGCGAGCAGCAGCTGAGTTTAAACGAACCTGGAAGGCTACAGCTAAGAAAGAGCAGGAGCAGCAGGGGGAAGTGACGACGACCAGAGGGGCAGCCAGGACCCGCAAGCTGGTGTAGCGCAAGCTTACCTGGGTAGGTTTTTTTTCCCTATAAAAGCGCGCAGGAGAGGAACCCGAGGCACTACGGAGGTAGTGTTTCCCACCTGCCCTCCTCCTCTAACCTAATAATAAGACCCGTTGTGGTAAGTAGGTAAGTACTGCATTTTGCTTGTTCTATTTTTTAGAACTAGTTTGTTTTTTTTTAAAAGGTTACTTTTAGAGGGATGGCAGTGAAGGCAGTGCAATGTTCCTCTTGCAACATGTTTGAGGTGAGGGATGCCATGGTCGTCCCTGCTGATTACACTTGCAGAAAGTGCACCCATCTCCAGCTCCTCCAAGACCGTGTTAGGGAACTGGAGCTGGAGTTGGATGAACTTAGGATCATTCGGGAGGCAGAGGGGGTCATAGATCGGAGCTTTAGGGAAGTAGTAACTCCAAAGATTGCAGACAGATGGGTGACAGTGAGGGGGACTGGGAGGAAGCAGCCAGTGCAGGGACCCCCTGCAGCCGTTCCCCTCAAGAACAAGTATACCGTTTTGGATACTTGTGGGGGGGGACGACTTACCAGGGGTAAGTAATGGGGCTCAGGCCTCTGGCACGGAGCCTGTCCCCATTGCTCAGAAGGGAAGGGTGGTGAAGAGCAGAGCAATAGTTATTGGGGACTAGATAGTTCGGGGCACAGATAGGCGGTTTTGTGGGGGCGAGAGAGACTCACGTTTGGTATGTTGCCTCCCAGGTGCAAGGGTACGTGACATCTGTGGGCGGCACGGTGGCACAGTGGTTAGCACTGCTGCCTCACAGCGCCTGAGACCCGGGTTCAATTCCCGCCTCAGGCGACTGACTGTGTGGAGTTTGCACGTTCTCCCCGTGTCTGCGTGGGTTTCCTCCGGGTGCTCCGGTTTCCTCCCACAGTCCAAAAGATGTGCAGGGTCAGGTGAATTGGTCATGCTGAATTGCCCGTAGTGTTCGGTAAGGGGTAAATGTAGATGTAGGGGTATGGGTGGGTTACGCTTCGGCGGGGCGGTGTGGACTTGTTGGGCCGAAGGGCCTGTTTCCACACTGTAAGTAATCTAATCTAATCTAATCTAACCTCTGATCATGTTTTCCGGGTCCTTAAGGGGGAGGGGGAACATTGGCACCAACGACATAGGTAGGAAGAGGATGAGGATGTTAGGCAGGCTTTCAGGGAGCTAGGTTGGAAGCTCAGAGTTAGAACAAACAGAGTTGTTGTCTCTGGTTTGTTACCCGTGCCACGTGATAGAGAGTCGAGGACTAGAGAGAGAGAACAGTTAAATGCGTGGCTACAGGGATGGTGAGGAAGGAGGGATTCCAGTATCTGGATAACTGGGGTTCTTTCTGGGGAAGGTGGGACCTCTATAAACAGGATGGTCTACACCTGAACCTGAGGGGCACCACTATCCTCGGGGGGAGGTTTGCTAGTGCTCTTGGGGGGGGGGTTTAAACTAACTCTGCAGGGGCATGGGAACCTAGACTGTAGCTTTAGGGTGCAGGACCTGGAGTGTAGGGAGGTTAGGAACATGGCATCAATCTGAAAGGAGGGTACCTGTAAACGGGAAAGTGGCTTGAAATGTGTATACTTCAATGCAAGAAGTATACGAAATAAGGTAGGTGAACTTGCAGCGTGGGTTGGTACCTGGGATTTCGATGTTGTGCCTATTACGGAGACATGGGTAGAACAGGAACAGGATTGGCTGTTGCAGGTTCCAGGGTTTAAATGTTTTAGTAGGGTCAGAGGTGGGGGTAACAGAGGGGGAGGTGTGGCATTGCTTGTCAAAGATAGTATTACAGCAGTAGAAAGAGTGATGGAGGAAGACTTGCCATCTGAGGTAGTTTGGGTGGAGGTTAGAAATAGGAAAGGTGAGGTCACCCTGTTATGAGTTTTTTACAGGCCTCCTAATAGTCCGAGAGAAGTAGAAGAAAGGATTGCGAGGATGATTCAGGAGAAGAGTGAAAGTAATAAAGTGGTTGTTATGGGGGACTTTAACTTTCCTGATATTGACTGGGAAAGCTATAGCTCAAGCTCGTTAGATGGGTCGGTGTTTGTCCAATGTGTGCAGGAGGGTTTCCTGACACAATATGTAGACAGGCCAACAAGAGGTGAGGCCATACTGGATTTGGTTCTGGGTAATGAACCAGGCCAGGTGTTAGAATTGGAGGTAGGTGAGCACTTTGGGGACAGTGACCACAGTTCGGTGACTTTTAATCTAGTGATGGAGAGGGATAAGTGTGCATTGCAGGGCAAGAGTTATAGCTGGGGGCAGGGAAATTATGATGCGGTGAGGCACGAGTTAGGATGTGTGGATTGGAAAAATAGGCTTCAAGGGAAGGGCGCAATCGATATGTGGAGCTTGTTCAAGGAGCAACTATTGAGTGTCCTTGATAAGTATGTACCTGTCAGGCAGGGAGAAAAGGGTCGTGTGAGGGAGCCGTGGTTTAATAAGGAATTGGAATCCCTTGTTAAAGGGAAGAGGGTGGCCTATGTAAAGATGAGACATGAAGGTTCAATTGGGGCGATTAAGAGTTATAAGCTAGCCAGGGAGGATCTGAAGAGAGAGCTAAGAGCAGCAAGGAGGGGACATGAAAAGTCCTTAGTTGGTAGGATTAGGGAAAACCCAAAGGCTTTCTATAGGTATGTCAGGAATAAAAGAATGACTAGGGTAGGAATAGGTCCAGTCAAGGATAGTAGTGGGAAGTTGCGTGTGGAGGCTGAAGAGATTGGGAAGATACTGAATGAATACTTTTCGTCAGTATTCACTCGGGAACAGGACATTGTTGCCGATGTGAATATTGAGTCACAATTAATTAGAACGGATGGCTTTGAGGTATGTAGGGAAGAGGTGTTGGAAATTCTAGAAAGGGTGAAAATAGATAAGTCCCCTGGGCCTGATGGCATTTATCCTAGGATTCTCTGGGAAGTAAGGGAGGAGATTGCAGAGCCATTGGCCTTGATTTTTATGTCCTCATTGTCTACAGGAATAGTGCCAGAAGACTGGAGGATAGCAAATGTGGTTCCCTTGTTCAAGAAGGGGAGTAGGGATAACCCTAGTAACTATAGGCCGGTGAGCCTCACTTCTGTTGTGGGCAAAGTCTTGGAGAGAATTGTAAGGGATAGGATTTATGAACATCTGGATAGGAATAATTTGATTAAGGATAGTCAGCACGGTTTTGTGAAGGGCAGATCGTGCCTCACAAACCTTATTGAATTCTTTGAGAAGGTGACTAAGGAGGTGGACGAGGGTAAAGCGGTAGATGTGGTGTATATGGATTTTAGTAAGACGTTTGATAAGGTTCCCCATGGTAGGCCACTGCAAAAAATTCGGAGGTATGGCATTGAGGGTGAGTTGGAAGTTTGGATTAGGAATTGGCTGGCTGGAAGAAGACAGAGGGTAGTAGTTGATGGTATAGGTTCATCTTGGAGCGCAGTTACTAGTGGTGTTCCGCAAGGATCTGTTTTGGGACCATTGCTGTTTGTCATTTTTATAAATGACCTGGAGGAGGGGCTAGAAGGTTGGGTGAGCAAGTTTGCGGATGATACGAAAGTCGGTGGAGTTGTTGACAGTGAGGAAGGATGTGTCAGGTTCCAGCAGGATATAGATAAGCTGCAGAGCTGGGCAGAAAGGTGGCAAATGGAGTTCAATGTGGGTAAGTGTGAGGTGATTCACTTGGTATGAGTAACAAAAAGATGGGATACTGGGCTAATGGTTGGATACTTGGTAGTGTGGATGAGCAAAGGGATCTTGGTGTCCATGCACACAGATCTTTGAAAGTTGCCACCCAGGTAAATATTGCGGTGAAGAAGGCATATGGCGTACCTGCTTCTATTAGTAGAGGAATTGAGTTCCGGAGTCCTGAGGTCATGTTGCAGTTGTATAAGACTCTGGTGCGGCCTCATCTGGAGTATTGTGTGCAGTTTTAGTCACCATACTATAGGAAGGATGTGGAGGCACTGAAACGGGTGCAGAAGAGGTTTACCAGGATGTTGCCTGGTATGGTAGGAAGATCGTATGAGGAAAGGCTGAGGCACTTGGGACTGTTTTCATTGGAGAAAAGAAGGTTTAGGGGTGACTTGATGGAGGTGTACAAGATGATTAGGGGTTTAGATAGGGTTGACCATGAGAACCTTTTTCCACGTATGGAGTCAGCTATTACGAGGGGGCATAGCTTTAAATTAAGGGGTGGTAGGTATAGGACAGATGTTAGGGGTAGATTCTTTACTCAGCGAGTCGTGAGTTCATGGAATGCCCTGCCAGTAGCAGTGGTGGACTCTCCCTCTTTATGGGCATTTAAATGGGCACTGGATAGGCATATGGAGGATAGTGGGCTAATGTAGGTTAGGTGGGCTTGGATCGGCGCAACATCGAGGGCCAAAGGGCCTGTACTGCGCTGTATTTTTCTATGTTCTATGTTCTATGATATTGTCATTGCCTCAGAGTCCAAGTCAGGACACCAGGAAGCTTTATGTCTAGTATTACAGGAATTGACAAACACAGGTTAGCCCCAACAAACGTCAGCCCCACAAAGGTACAAACTGGCAAAACACAAGTCTTATACCTGGGACACCTCATATCCCAGGGACTCAAAGAAATGCCAAACGACTGCAAGAAGGCAATCCCACAGATGCCACGACCTGCCACTGTCAGGAGAGTCAGAAAGGTCACAGTGCTATTCAACTACAGTCGGAGCTTTATACCCAAGTTCGCAAAAGTGGCTGAACCGGTCCAGAGATTAATTAAAGGAGGCAAGCCTGCCTTGGAACCTGTAACCTGGGGGCCAGAACAGGAGGAGGCATATAGTCAGCTTACAAATCGGTTCATATCGGCCCCCAGGCTAGGGCTGCCAAATCCCAGCAAGGAGTTTCACATCCACTGTAATAATGAGGGAGGACTTTACTCCGCAGTGGTCACCTATGAAGGCCCATAGGGTACTACTCAACTACAGAAAGGCCTGTTGTCACCGGGTCGCCCAGGTGCATAGCAGCCTTAGACTACATTGCTTGGGCCATTAGGGTTAGCGAGCCCAAAGTAATGACAGGGAATGTGATCCTCCACACTAAACACACCCTAGTAGAGATGCTAAACACAGGGAAACTGAGCACTGTCTCCAAAATGAGAAGGGCAAAGTGGGAAACAGTTCTTTTATCCCCAAGTCAGTCTGCTGTATTAGACAGGGATACAGGAGAAAACCCAGCTGAGGGAATTCTATACACAGGGGAACCGCACAACTGTGGGGATATAGATTGGGATGAAGATGGGGGAAGAGTAATAGATACCCGCCCCCCCCCAGACACAGCCAAGGAGACCCTCTTTGTGGACAGGTCACAAAAACATATAGCAGACTCGCCACGAACAGGGTGGTCTGTGGTAAATGATAAGTTAGAAACAGTTATGTCTGGAAGGATTGATGGAAGTCAGATAGGTAGCAGAACTGATAACACTCACCAAAGCACTTGAAGTAGCAAAAGGAAAAATTGTGAAAAAGTATACAGACAGTCAATATGCCTTCGGTGTAGTCCATGAGTTCATAGTGGCTTGGAATAGAAGAGGGTTCACCACCGCAGGGGAACCCCTATCAGACACCAATTAAGAATGCAGGCACTATTGCGTCCCAGTGAACAGCCAAAAGAGGCTGCAGTAATAAAAATAAAAGCCAGCAAAAGGAGCCAACGAAAGAGAGACCAAGTTGGCTAAAATTCAAAGGAAACCAGGCAGCAGACCAAACAGCTCAGAAAGCCCTAGAACAAGAAACCATTAACAAGACTGGAATAGCCACTAATGAATTAGCAAAAGACGCTATCCAAATTCAGCAGCTACAGGAGGACACCCCACAGGAAGAGACAGAGCAATGGATACTGCAGGGGGCATTCAAAGGGGAGGATGGTGTCTGGAGGCGAGCAGACAAGGTGGTAGCACCAGCGTGTATACAGAACACATTGCTTGAACTGTACCAAGGGCCCTCCCTTACAGGTAGAGAGGCCATGATAGCAACCCTTGGGAGAGAGTGGTGATGGAAGAGAGTGGGAAGAGAAGTGACCAACTACTGCCGCAGATGCATGGTTTGTGCACAACATAACCTAGGGAGACTCATAAACATTAGGATGGGACACCAGCACTGACCTAGGGAACCCTGGGAACGCCTTCTGGTGGATTTTACAGGGGCACTACCACCTTCCCATGGAAAAACGTACTGCCTGGTCATCATAGACCAATTCACCCAGTGGGGAGAAACATTCCCGACCAAAAGCTGCACTGCGGCCACTATAGGCAGAATATTAGCGGAGAAGGTAATCCCAAGGTGGGGGGGAGGTACCCCTCCAGATTGACTCCGACCAAGGGACGCATTTCACAGGCAAGGTCATGAATTATTCAGCATTAGACAAAAATTTCACATTCCATATCACCCCCAGAATTCATGGATGGCAGAGAGAATGAATAGAACGCTCAAAATTACTTTAGCTAAGATGATGCAAACATCAAGCAGAACATGGGCTGAAGTGCTGCCAGCCGTACTAATGAGATTAAGAGCCAGCACGAATCAGGTAACCAGGCAAATACCATATGAATTAGTGACCAGGTGAGCAATGCAATTGCCAGAGACAATAATCACAGCTGGCCCCGATGTGGATCCACTAAAAGACAAAATTCGGCGGTATGTGATAGAATTAAGCACCCAATTGAAAGGGATGTGGAAATCTGTAATTGATAAACACGACAAAAAGGACAAGGCAGGGGAGCTTGAAATCTTTCCTAAAGTCCCAGCAGCAGGAAGCCGTGTCCTGGCGCAAGCACTGCCCGATAAACCAGGCTTTGCCCCAAAATGGAACAGGCCATACGACGTGGTAATAAGTGGGGACACCTGGGCCTGCCTAGATATTAAAGGAAAAGGCACATGGAAGCACTAGACCCAACTAAAACTGTTTAAAGACTCCTGTGATCAAACTAATGTCATTGACCATTCCCCAGGTGCAGACTGGAATGGTGGGCACGACAGCCATCCTGGAGGGAGTACCAAAAACACAACAGAACAAACCACACAGAAGCACGACTGCATCTCCTGACAAAGACAAAGACTTTGATTGATAACTTTATTTTAACTGCAAAAATGTATATACCTGTACGTATTTCACTGTGTTTAAATATCACGACTTTCAGCATGTCAGAATTTGAAGATAACCTCTTCTATAAAACCCACCTAAGTTTACATGGAAACCAAACTGTCTGCTACCCACTGGCATGATCAGTAGAATCAAGATTAGTGTGGTGCTGGAAAAGCACAGCAGGTCAGGCAGCATCCAAGGAGCAGGAAAATTGACGTTTCGGGCAAAAGCCCTTCATCAGGAATGTAGAATCAGTAGAATCCCTATTTGGGGCCACCCTGGTGTGGACCCCTCATGACCTGCACACAGTAGACACCTCAGGAGTGCCATGTAAGGGGCAGATAGGGAAATACAAATGGGGATTTGTGCAGCTGGGCAGGACCACCAGCCCATCGGACTGAGCCCCCCCCCAGCATAGGGAAGGGAAGACCCATTTAAAACCTGGTAATTACCCACTCTGTTTCACAGGGCAGGGATGGGTATGCTCTGGTTCCCAAAAATGACTCGTGTCCAGACTCAGTGTACCTATCAGTGCTTACAGTCACTCGGGGACAGTTTACCTGCTCCTGCAGTGAGCAGGCATGCTTGAATGTGACCACAGCAGATAATTCATACGTGGTCAGTGCAATGGCACCCATATAAGCTCTGCCACATGGACATACCCCTTCGACACTTACCAGCTTTTGGGGGCGGTGGGGTGGGGTGGGGTGGGGGGTAGGGAGTGCACCCAGGTGATCAGGGGTGACATGGATGGACAGGTAGACGGAAGGACAGGACAATGTATGTTACCAAGCGGCAAAAGGATTTGTTTTTCAATTTAAGGCAACATATGTGGCAGTCGCCCCACACCTCCCAAACCTGTTCATGGTGGGAACAATTGCACCCCTTACTGTACCATGTCCCAGCGGGGGACATGTTTGGAGAAGGATAGTAACCCGCTCCGTCAGTCAGGAGTTCTCTGCTGACTTGCAGGTCCCCACCACTTTGGGGTCACCACTGGGATATGGATTCTTGGGATCTCCACCATTGGGGGGTGCAGCAGGGATTGTCAGTGCTAAAAACCAAATGTACGTGGCCTGACTATCTTAGGCAATAATGCCATGGAAGTTCTGGAAGCAATTAATACAGAGTTGGCTGAACGCAGACTCTATACACAGCAGACATGTTACACAATGGATTATCAATTAGCACAGCAAGGGGCAGTTTGTACATTTATTGGTGACAGTTATGTCACCCATCTTATTGATTTGTCTCTTATAACATTACAGAAGCCATCAAGAATATCCAAGACCAGCTAGATAATTTTTGACAAGGGGCCACAATTACAGATAGCTGACTAAATTGGTTGATAGTTAAATCTGGGGACCCTATTTGGCACACGGGATATTCCTTCGCACTGCACTCATGCTGGTATTCTGTGTGGGCCTCGGGTGTTTATCAGGGCTGCAGTAATCGTCTTTCTCAGGAAGAGCAATTAGCACCCATTACTACAGCAATGGACTTCCACACAGACATTGAAACTGACAATGTCTGCGCTGAAACAGACAATGACTGCACTGAAATTAACAAAGGCTGTGCTGGGACTGACAGTGACTTCATTGAAACTATCAACAATTCTGCAATATTTACAGCAAACAAACTATGTTAAAGAGACAATAACCTCATCATTTACCTATTATATCACAAAATATACAAAAGTATCTTGACATGTGCTCCAGGTTGAGAGAAGAATCACAGCTGACACTGTGCTGTTGGTGTCTTTCTCTCCCCGGAGCTCCGGGATTTCCTTGTATAATAAGCTCTGTTGTTGAATCCCGACTCTGACTCTGAGGCTGTTGATTTTCCCCACAGCAGGTTGTAATGAGTTTGTAGCAGATTCTTTTGGAATTTATGGCCTCTTCCTTTGGGAAAATCCCAAATTTGATTCCTAAACCTTTTCATTCTAAAATATTATTATGTGTGACTGAGAACTTTATTATTACAAAAGCTTTATAACAAAATCTGGTGTTTGCAGAATGTGACTGAGTCAGGCTCTTAGATTAAGTTGTTCAGTTAGTAAGCCACAGCATTATACATTGCAAAGTCTGTGTATTTAGCCTCTGTGATTCCTCTGTTGTAAAGTAGGCATAAATGAAACTGGAAAAATATGCAGGGATTTGGGAGGGTAGGTGGTATTTGAAGGGGTATGCAAGAACAGGAAACGTGGTGGACAGGGGAGCATAAACAGGTGGGAGATTAAATTTCACTTCCCCAATGACTGGTTCAAATGTAACTCTGGTATTTTTGTGGCAAGTCAGGACTTCTGGCAGGTTATAACTTGCAATGCATTTGCCTACCATGATGACACTAAAACCTTTTGTAATTATGTTCTATCTTCATAATAAAATCAGTGGTGCACGTGAATGTTGAGTTACCTGGTTCACATTTGTTTAAAGGTGACATGTAATGGTAGGGAGGTGTAGTGGGAGATGCTGGGAACTGTTGTTAAACTAAGAAAGTAGAGAGCAGTGTTGGAACTGGCCATGTAGTCGATCTCTGTGTTGGCAGGGTTTTGAGTTTACCCACAACAATTAATACATCGTCACTGAGAAGGATCTTGGAAAATGTCTTTTACAACAGGCAGAAGGGAGAGAAGCTAAGTCTGCATGTGCAGCCATGTCCCATATATTTCCATTATAACACTGGACACAAAATGAATATTGAAGAAAGAGTGAACAATAATATTGTTTCATGAAATATGGGAAAGTAATGTCCCTAATACACCTGCAAAGAAAGACACACCTGAAGTGTTCTGCACAGATGGAATGATTCCCATCATCAAACGCTCTTCCTTATCCCTCTGCTGCAACCAAAGAGTGTCAATGCATTTAACTTTCGCATTTCAGTCAATAATTATGGATAAAGTGAAATAAATGTAATATGAAATGGTTACAAATCAAATTTAGATTTGAAAACTGTCATGCCACATTTGTGCTCTCAATATGTTTGTTGATAGAATTCCAGTTGGAATGTCATGCTTCCAGGAATTCTCATGCATGCTTCTGTTTGGCTTGTCCTAGGATGGATGTGTTGTCCCAGTCAAAGTGGTGTCCTTCCTCATCTGTATGGAAGGATGCTAGTGAGAGAGGGTCATGTTGTTTTATGGCTAGTTGATGTTCATGTATCCTGGTGGCTAGTTTTCTGCCTGTTTGTCCAATGTAGTATTTGTCCCACTCATTGCATGGTATTTTGTAAATGACATTAGTTTTGCTTGTTGGACAACTCTACCCTTAGTGGAGTTAAGTAGTGTAGTTATGGTTTGTTCATAATGTTCTTTTATAACACACTGAAAACATATCCCCGTAATTGTTCGTATCTTCATGAACATTGTTGGCTCTTCAAATTTTAATTGGAATCAGGTAGAAATGAGAACACAAATAGCATCCAGTTTCTGTTTTGTCGTTGGAAATGTCAAGTCACAGTTACAATTCTGCCCTGCCTTTCCAAATAAGAAAAGGAATAAGAAAGAAGAATATTGATGTTTGTTTATTACTTTGTATCATTAGTTAAAATAAATATTGAAATCAATAAATTAAAGAAATTTCATGTTGCAGAACACCAGAGGTGCTATTAGTAGGCAGACAGAAAGAAGCCTCATATATTTTGGTAATGTTGCTTAACAGATAACAATTACCTAAACAGGCAGAGTTTTAAACCATAAGACCATAGAACATAGGTGCAAAATTAGGCCATTCAGTCCACTGAGTCCACATCACCATTCGATCATGGCTAATATATTTCTCAATCACATTATCCTGCTTTCTCCTGGTAATCTTTGATCCCATTACTACCTATCTTGGTCATAAATACACTCAATCACTTGGCCTCCACTGCCTTCTGTGGCAATACATTCCACAGATTCACCACCTATTGTCTGTAGAAATTCCTCATCTCTGAGATTCCTCTTCATCTCAGTTCTAAGGGATCATCCCGTCACTCTAAAGTTCTTGTCTCTCCTACCGATATGTCCACTTTATCCAGGCACCTCAGCATTCTCTAAGTTTCAGTGAGATTCCTCCTCATCCTTCTTAACTCCATCAAGTACAGACCTAGAGTCCTCAACCATTCATCATAATGACAAGCCCTTCATCCCTGGAATCATTCTTGTAAAACTCTGGACTCCTCTCAAGGCCAGGACATACTTTCTTAGATCAGAAAGTATTCACAGTATTTTAAATGTGGCCTGACCAGAATATAACACAGTAGTAAATCCCTACTTTTGCTTTAGTTTATGCCTCACCTGAAAGATAATAGTTCTGACACACTTTTTATGTTACAATATCTGTGACCTCTAGTAACAGCTGGTTGTTATGATAAACATTTAATTAGAAAAACATATCTGCTTAAAAATTACCATTCTAACTGCACTATTAACTTTGTGAACCCTGGTCTTCTTTATTGTTCACCCTTGGTTCCTACACTTTTTCCAAACTAATTAAAAGGTGCAATTTGTACCAGCATAGACAATATCAGGTGAATGGGTGAAGTCAGAATAGGGATTAAAAAAAATAAGTTTAAATCAGGATTACTGTAGAGGCATCATGTTGAGGTTGCACAGCACATGGGTGAGGCCTTTACTGCATTATTGTATGCAGTTCCAGCCACCCTACTACAGGAAGGATATCATTAAACTGGAGAGATTCAGAAAGATTTACCAGGATGTTCCTGAGAATGTAGATTAGATTACTTACAGTGTGGAAACAGGCCCTTCGGCCCAACAAGTCCACACCGACCCGCCGAAGCGCACCCACCTACACCCATTCCCCTACATTTACCCTGCACCTAACACTATGGGCAATTTAGCATGGCCAATTCACCTAACCTGCACATTTTTGGACTGTGGGAGTAAACCGGAGTACCTGGAGGAAACCCACGCAGACATGGGGATAATGTGCAAACTCCACACAGTCAGTCGCCTGAGACGGGAGTCTCTGGCGCTGTGAGGCAGCAGTGCTAACCACTGTGCCACCGTGCCGCCCACAAGGTTTGTGTGTGGAATGAGCTGGCAGAGGAGGTGGTGGATGCAGGTACAGTTACAATGTTTGAAAGACATTTGGATAAGTTCATGAAGAGGAAAGGTTTGGAGGGATATGGGCCAAATGCAGACAAGTGGGGCTAGTTTAGTTTGGGAACATGGACTGAAGGATCTGTTTCCATGCTGTATAACTCTAACAAGCCCAGCAATTACAAACTAGTCAGCTTAACTTTGGTGGTGGGGAACATCTGCAGACAGTTATTTGGGAAATAGTTAGCAGTTGCATGGAAAAACGTGAGTTGATTATGAATTGTCAGTGTGGATTTCTAAAGGGGAAATCAACTAAATAACTCACCGGCTAACTGGAATTTTGTGAAAAGGTAACCAGCTTCATGAGGCTAATGCTTTGCTAACCACTCCTGCCACATTCAACGATCTATGTACATAAACACCTTAGACCCCTTTGTCACTTTGTACTCTTTACAATGTACCATTAAGGCTATATTTTCTCTCCCTACCCCTTCTGTCAAAATGCCATCTTGTGCTTCTCTGTATTAAATTCCATCTGCTGCTTATCTGCCCATTATACAGGTCAATGCCTCGTTACAAACAATTACAAACACAAGAAATAGAAATAGGATTAGACCAAACTTCTCCCTAAAGTTTAATCTGCTATTCAATATGATCATGGTTAATCATCAGCTATTGCAGCCATAACTATATTTGATAATGGAGAATCCATAATCTACTGGAATAAAGCTCCACAGTCCTTTGAGTGAAGAAATTTCCCATCTCAGTCCTAAATGCTTGTTATTCTATCCTAAGACTGTTGCACTTGTGTTCTAGATTTCCTCTGGGGGCACAAACTCTCAGTGTTTAGGTCTCAGTCCTAATATCAATGTTGGTGGTGCAGGAAGAATTCTAACTAACTATTCAGGGACTGGGTACCAGGATTTAGCAATAGAAACAAGAAATACATTAGCAAAGGACTATTATAGACAAATAGCAATAGAATAACCAATAATAAAGTAATGCATGATGGAATATATAAGGTCTAAATTAGGTTTACAGTGTATACAAATACATATATAATGTGTGGTAAATAAGGTAGTTGAGCTACAACCATAGAACCATATTGGGCATGATTTAGTAGTGATAATGGAGCTCAAAAAAGGCCATGTCAAAGTACTAGATGTGATCTTCAGGAAAGATAGGGAGGTAAGAAAGGAGTAAGAGGAGCAGTATCAGTTAAGGAGAATTTTACAATGCTGGAGAGGGATGATCTAGAATCTACTGTAGTTGATTAGTTAAGAAACAATAGAGGTATTATTACTGGGTATATTCTAAAGACCACAAACTAGTAAGATATGGAAGAGCAAATTTGCAAAACAATTACAGATAAATACATAAAAATAATAATCATGAGTTTCATTAATTTTTCTAATATGAACAGGGATTATACAGTCTAAAGAGGAGACAGTAAAACCAATAATAAAATCGCCAATGGCCACATAAGTGGAGGTACCAGCAGGTTGCTACATTAGCACAATTACATGTTCACACAAAAGTGATTACAATGCCTGGGAATATTTTCAATACATTATCTAGGGTTGCTCCTGCTAAATGGCCATTTGGGATAGAGTTACTTTGGAATCCTTGAATCTGATTCAGGGAAGTCAGAGAGGAGAAGGACATCCACCACAGAGCCAAGACAGTCCTCTAATAGGAGGACTCAACCTAGTATTTTACATAAGGTATGTAATGAAATACTTCCTATTTACTGATGGGCAAGGATTAGGGATACAGATTGAAGGTTTTGGGCAAGGGATTGAGGGCAAATATGAGGGGACAACTTTGTAATGCACTGAGTGAAAATGATTTGGAAGTTGCAGCCAGTTGGGTGGATGGAAATAGAAGGGGAAAATTGCATCAACATTGGAGGAAAATAAGCTTGCAGGGTTCAGGGGAATGGAACTGACTGCATTGCTATTCAGAAACTGCCATAGATTCAGTGAATTGAATGGCCAGCTTTTGTGTTGCAATGATATTGTCTCAGCTGTGGTATATAGATTCCACTTTCCCTGAACTGGTCCCAATCTGCCCCAATTCTGGACCACTCTCCTGTACCATCCCTCATGCCACACAAATAATCTGAATTATCCTCCTGTTTTATACTTTGCAGTGCATGAAACCAGGAGTTATACAAGGATTAATGCCTTTTAGGTTCTGTTGTTAGTTTATTTCCTAGTTCTCTCAAATCCTCCTTATCCAACGATGTTGTTGATACCAATTTGAAACACAGCCTCTGGCTAATCGCCTTCCCCCTTTGGAAGACTCTCCATTCACTCTGCAACATCATGACTCTGCCATCAGTGAGGCAACATAATACCTTGGATTCACCTCAGTGTCTGCAGAAAAGCCTATCTGATTCTTCCAACTATAGAATTTATGGTCACTTTTGATTTCCCAAACTTCTTTCTCGATGTCTACACAATATATGTGGCACAATGGCTCACTGATTAGTACTACTGTCCCAAAGTGCCAGGACCCAGATTTGATTTCAGCTTAGTGACTGTGTGGAGTTTGCATGTTCCCCCATGTTCCTCATTACTCCAGTTTCCTACCACAGTCCCAAGATGTGCAGGTTGGGTGGATTGGCCATACAAAATTTCCCTATAGTGTTGAGGGATGTGCAGGCTAGGTGGATTAGCTGTGGGAAATACAGGATTTCAGGGTCAGGGCAGTGGAGTGGGGCTGGGTAGGATGCTCTTCAATGGATCGAATGGCCTCTTTCCGCACTGTAGTCATCCTATGACTGAAAGTCACCCATGCAATGGACTTAGTTGCGAATGCATTCCTGAGGGGAGCCATAATCTTGAAAAGCATTCAGAACTGAATGACAGACTGAGATGTACTCAGGGGATTCCTCAGCTTAGCAGTCTGGGATGGGTATTAACTAATATCTCGTTGCCTGCACACCCTGAAACTGTATTCCTGATGAAGGGCTTTTGCCCGAAACATCGATTTTCCTGCCCCTCAGATGCTGCCCGAACTGCTATGCTTTTCCAACACCACTCTAATCTAGAATCTGGTTTCCAGCATCTGCAGTCCTTGTTCTTACCTTGAAGAATGGCAGGATGATCATATCAAGAAATATGCTGTAGTTTCTAAGCCTCATGGATGTCTCACAGTAACACCCAAATGCAGTTCAAGCTCAGAAACCTGGAGCTTGAGCTGCTCCTAACTGCATTAGCTGTTGTCCAGGACATGAGAAGCATCCTGGATGTCCCATATAGAACAGAATGTGTATTACATGAGACTCAAGTTTCCTACCATTCCTCTATTTATTAGATTGACTAAAATAATTAATGAGGTAAAAACAATGACTGCAGATGCTGAAAACCAAATACTGGATTAGTGGTGCTGGAAGAGCACAGCAGTTCAGGCAGCATCCAACGAGCAGCAAAATCGACGTTTCAGGCAAATGCCAAGGGCTTTTGCCCGAAACGTCGATTTCGCTGCTCGTTGGATGCTGCCTGAACTGCTGTGCTCTTCCAGCACCACTAATCCAGTAAAATAATTAATGAACAGACTTATTAAATACATATTTTAAGAAGTATGTGGTATTCACCAATTAGCTCCTTTTCATGTACTGATACATTTTTAATCTCTTTCCTTGATGCCCATGTTCATTCTGTTCTTCTCCTTTATCACTAGACCCGTTGAACAACAAATCATTTACTTGTTATCCTGTGGTATCAATCCTTATTATTTTTTACTGATTTGTTCATACAGTTCTCTCTCCACTCTGCTCCTTGTATTCCTGCTGTCTCCACAGGTCTCCCGTTGTTCTTGCAAAGTGCTTTTTCTCGCTCCATTGCACCAGTATCCCCACTGAGAGTTTAGGTCTCCTGCTGTTCTCACAGTGCTCTCGTTCCCTCTTGTTTTATTTTCATTGTGCTTTCAGATTGCCTGATGTTCTCAGTGCTTTCTCTCACTCTCCATGTCACAAGAAAACAGTGCAATACTTATTATATGAAATAAATTCATTTTGCCACTTGTTTTCTTCAAATCACATACTAAAACGTCACTACAGTCTTGGCTCCCAATGTCTGTCCACCATCTACAAAAGCTGAAAATGTGTTGCTGGAAAAGCGCAGCAGGTCAGGCAGCATCCAAGGAACAGGAGAATCAACATTTCGGGCACAAGCCCTTCTTCAGGATCTTCACCATCTACAAAACACAACTTTGAAGTAGGATGGAATATTCTCCATTTGCATCTCTAACAACAGTCAGGACATCCAGGAAAAAGCAGCCCACTTAACTGGGATCCTATCTACCACCCTCAAAGTCCACTCCCTCCAAAATTATGCACTGTTGCAGTAATATTTACTATCTCCAAGAATCACTGTAGTAGCACATCTCAACTCCTTCAACAGCACTTTCCAAACCGACAACCTCGACCATCTAGAAGCACAAGGGCAGCAGATACATGGGAACACCACCAAGTTCCCCTCCAAGCCACACATCATCCTAACTTGGAACCATTTCATTGTTCTTTCATTGTCAGAATGGAATTCCCTTCCTAACAATACTGTAAATGTCCATGCACCACAAGGACTGCAGTGAATCAAGAAGGCAGTTTAATACCGCCTTCTCCAGGGCATTTAGTGTTGACAATAAATATTTGCCTAGCCAATAATGCCCAACCCCATGAATTATTAAAAGAATTCAGACCATAGATGAAGCTGGAGTAGAATTCTTCATTCTCAAAGGAACTGATTATCTTGAATATTCTAGACTTCCATTCTGATGACTTAGGAGGTAGACCAGCTGACTTCAACAACTACCACTGAGATTGTAAAATCCCTGAAAGCATACATCAGCTGTTATAGCAATCCAGATATTGTGACAAATGACAATAGCCCTCAGTTCATGAGTGAAGTATTCAGTCACTTCACATTGGAGATTGGAGATTTTTAACACCATGGATCATCTCCACATTATTCCCAGTCAAATGGACAGGCTGTGCCAACATTCTCAAGCCGTCAAAGGAATTATTAGGAAATCAAGCAAATCCTGCAAAGATGTATACAAGGTCATCTCTAGTGGAGAAATAAACCACTGAAAGCATGGAAAGTAGTCGAGTAGAAACACTAATGTCACACTGCGCCTAAACTACTCCTCCAAAAGCGAACAAAATTATTGAACAAATCATTACAGAACCGGTCCCATTACAAACCTCCACCAATTTCAAGAAAAGTCAGCCTATGTGGAAACTTGAGACCTGTATAGAGCAGTCATCTATGACCATATATGATAGAAGCGAATGACCAGGCATACTGAGCAAATCACATGTCTATACACACACAACTGGCTAAGCTGTTCCTTCACAGTAGGTCAAGAGTGTGTTGCTGGAAAAGCACAGCTGGTCAGGCAGCATCCGTGGAGCAGGAGAATCGACATTTCATGCATAAGCTCTTCATCAGAAATGAGGCTTGTAAGCCAAGGGGGCTGTGGGCCTATGACCCACAAGCCTCATTTCTGATGGAGAGCTTATGCTCGAAATGTCGATTCTCCTGCTCCTCGGATGCTGCCTGACCAGCTGTGCTTTTCCAGCACCACACTCTCGACATCTCCAGCATCTGCAGTCCTCACTTTCTCCCCCTTCACAGTAAGTGGCTAATCAGGAAAAGGTTAACTTACCAAATGTTTTGACCACAGATAAACCCCCATTTCCAGTTATCTATAGCAATCCAACAGTGGAAATGAAACAACCATATTCCCTTGAGAAAGAATATTATCCAGATATCACATGATCCTCCAGGCTTTAATTGTATTTAATACAATAGGGTTTTTGCAATAGTCCATAATAGCTGTCATCTTATCCATAAGTAAAAGATTGATGAGGGGACACTTTGCTTGTGAGGTCTCAATATCTAACCAAATTGATTATGGGTCACAAGAGACCCAATCAGCTACATAAGATAATAAAGAGCTCAACTGATACCTTCTAATGTCTGGAAAGTCCAGTCCTCCCCTTGCTTGTGGAAGCTGCAGCTTTTCTAATTTGATAAGGGGCTGTCTAGGATTCCAGATGAAGGAACCAAGCCAGCCGTGGAGCTTACACAACGCCAGTCTCAGCAACATCAGAGGGAGCATACTCATAGGATATAAGAGACGAGGCAGAATATTCATTTTAACTAGGGCTACTCTGCCTAACCAGGATATTGGGAGATCTCCCTAGCATTGAAGGTCCTGCCTTATTTTCTCTAGTAGGTGTACAAATTGGCTTTATACAGCTGACCAAATACTGGGGTGATAAAAATACCTCAGTATAGAAAACCTTCCAGTGACCACCGAAAGGGAAAGCAAGATCCGTCCGATAAATTGGATATACTGGCGAGACCACCCAACGGCATGGCCTCCAATTTCATACAATTGATTTTATAGCCGGAGAACATACCAAATAGGTTGACCACTTGAATTAGGCGGGGCACAGATATCAAAAGATCACCTAAGAAAAGGAGGATAGGACTGCATAGAGAGTAATTTTATGTTTACCCAAACCAACCCTCAGAGTCGCTATGTTAGGGTCAGTTCGTATAGCTTCTGCTAGTGGTTCGATTACAGGCGTGAATAATAATGGTGAGAGGACATCCCTGATGACAGCCCCTACCAACACTGAAGCTATCCAAATCTAAATCATTGGTGATCACAGCTACTTTGGGGTCATTATATAATGCTGAGACCCATTTCGAAAATACCTCTCCAACACTGAACCTTTCCAGTGTATAAAAAAGATATGGAAAGGATATGGCCATTCTACCCAATCAAATACCTTCTCTGTATCCAAGGAGACAACTAACCCCAGTATTCTTCCCTGTTGATAGGCTTGTATCATGTTTAAGACCCTTCTAATATTATTAGTTGATCTGCGGCCCTTATTAAATCCCATCTGGTCCTCTTTTATGATATATGGTAAGACCCTCTCCAATCTTAATGCTAACATTTTAGAAAGAATTTTCAAATCCAGGTTTAGCAAGGATATTGGTCAATATGATGAGCAATCTTCTGGGTCATTCTTTTATTAAGAATGAGGGAGATATTTGCTTCTCTCAACGAAGGCGGGAGGCAGCCCTGACTATGTGAGTAATTATACATATTTATGAGTGGCCCAGCCAGTTCCCCTATAAATTCTTTATAAAACTCAACCTGGAATCCATCTGGTCCAGGCGCTTTGCCACTCTGAAGCTATCTAATTGCGTCGAGTACTTCCTGGGTTGTCAGGGGAGCATTCAAGATCAACACCTGCTCCGAGGTTAAGCCTGGAAAGGCTAAGTTTTTAAAGGACTCCATCTTCTCAGGCCAATCCTCACAGTCCTGTGATTTATACAGTTCAAAATAGAACTTTCTAAAGGCTGTATTGATCACAAGTCAAAGTACCAGCACTTTCTCTAATGGACATAATGGTTTGAGGAGCCTTTTTTTTTACCTAACAAGATATGCTAGGTATCTGCCAGGCTTGTTGCCATATACATATAATCTCTGTTTTGCGATTAATATTTCCCTCTTTGCTGTTTGGGTAAGTGTGGTATTCAAGGCTGCCCTAAGGGCTGTGATCCTTTTTAGCTTAGTAATGGAGCACCTATCAACATACACTGTCTCAGCTGCCCTTAGGCGAGCCTCGAGCAGGCGCTGTTGTCCTCCCTTTTGTCTTTTCTGGGTCACAGAGTATGAGATGATCAAACCTCGCACATAAGCCTTAATGGTCTCCCACATCGTCGACAGGTTACTGGCTGTACCTGAATTAATTTCCAAAAAGGTTCTGAATTCCTGAGAAAAATGTTTTATAAATTTGCTATCTTTCAATAAGAAAGCATCCATATGCCAATGTCGGGGGCCTATCCCATTGTCCCTAATCTTGACTTCCATATGTACTGCGGCATGATCAGCAATTGCTATATTCCCTATTTTACAAGACAATATGGAATTCAAAAGGATCAAGGGAGCAAAGAACATATCAATTCTGGTATGGCATGTATGTGGGTTGGAGTAGAAAGTAAAGTCTCTGCCCTGGAGATGAAGACACCTCCACACATCTACTAGCCGTAGGTCCTTATTCAGATCTGCCAGTTGTCTAGATCTATGAGATATACCCATAGTGCTCTTAGGTATCCTATCTGTCTATGGGTCTATAATACAGTTAAAATCTCCTCCTGTAAATTGTATGGTGGACCCCAAAAGCCATCAACTCAGAGAACGCTTCCATTACAAATTTAAAGGGGTGCACCGGGGGGTGGGGTGGGGTGGGAGGGGGTGTGGTCAATGAAGATTCAAAATTCCATATTCCTCTCCATGTATTAGGGCTTTGATCAGTATTTACGGTCCAGACTCTTCTTTTATCTGGCTTAACACTTGGAAAGGAAGATTCTTCCGAATGAGAATGAGTACTCCCCTTGATCAAACCCACCCTGTTGTAGCTTTAAGTGTTCTTTATCAAGTAGATGTGTTTCCTGTAAGAGAGCTATGTCAACCCTTTCTTTTTTGAGACTTGATAATATCTTTTTCCTTTTGATTGGTGAATTACTCCCCTTGACATTCCGGTGCACCACCTAAACAAATGGCTAGCCATGATCGTCCAGGCAAGCCCGAGACCCCCCCGGAGGAAGAGACCCACCCAAAACACCCTGAGTAAAGACCATGAAAAATTCACAAATAAAAAAATTCTTTAAAACATTTACACCAACGCAATTAAAAATAATTTCTAAGTAAAACAAAACAACACAAAACATACTTGAAAGGAGACTTTCCCCCTTGCACCCAGGGAGCATAACTACCTATCAATAACCCCACCATAACCTCTCCTAACTAGGGCCCTGCCCTCGACACAGGCATTATAGAATGGAGTAGACAAATTCAAGTTTTTCTTTCAAACCAAAGTTAAAAGTGAGAGTGACTCACCTTCTCCCCCCGCCAACCAACACCTAGGTGTGTTTAGCATAGTGTCATAGAGATGTACAGCATGGAAACAGACCCTTCGGTCCAACCTGTCCATGCCGACCAAATATTCCAACCTAATCTAGTCCCACCTGCCAGCACCTGGCCCATATCCCTCCAAACCCTTCCTATTCATATACCCATCCAAATGCCTCTTAAATGTTGCAATTGTACCAGCCTCCACCACATCCTCTGGCAGCTCATTCCATACACGTACCACCCTCTGCATGAAAAAGTTGTCCCTTAGGTCTCTTTTATATCTCTCCCCTCTCACCCTAAACCTATGCCCTCTAGTTCTGGATACCCCAACCCCAGGGAAAAGACTTTGTCTATTTCTCCTATCCATGCCCCACATAATTTTGTAAACCTCTATAAGATCACCCCTCAGCCTCCAACGCTCCAGGGCTGCTTGCTTTTTGTAAAAAAAAAGCAAGCAGAATACAAAATATAAATATATAAAACTACAAAGTTACAATCCCAGCAAGTATTAGGTAACTAAGTAAAATGTCAAAAGAAGAAAACCCCGCTCTTAAGAAAGGTAAAACAAAACAAATCCCCCCTCCCACACAAATTGAAAAAGCTGCACGACCTGTAAAAAGAAACCAAAGAGAGAGTAAAGAACAACCCCCTCCCCGCCACCTCCCCCCACCCCCCCCCCACCAACCCCCACCCCCCATCCCCAGGGAAGGATAATGGAAAAGAGATGAAGAAGGAAAAAAGGATAAAAGGATAAACAAAGTGGAGGCTGGGCAAAATAAAATTGTTATCCATACAGTTTAAGTCCCGCAGTTTATTTAAAAGAGTCCAAGAATTCTTTAGCATTTTCTGGGGATCCAAAGTTATATACGGATCATTGATGGCTGAAGCGCAGCGTTGCCGGGTAATGCATGGAGTATTGAATATTTAGGTCTCTTAGACACTTCTTCACCTCATCGAATGCCCTCCTCTTGTGGACCACGGCTGGAGAGAAGTCCTGAAATAACATTATCCTGGAACCGTTGTGCATCATGGCCTGGGGATCCTTCCCCAGGAATCTGGAGGCTTCCAGGAGCATTTGTTTTTCTCTATAACACTGGAGTTGGAATAGAACTGGGTGGGGGTGCTGGTCCGAGCCAGGCCTGCGTACAGCAACCTGGTGGGTCCACTCCACCCACACCTGGCCTGGTTCCGACTCCAACTTTAATATTTGTGGGACCCATCGCTCCAGAAAGTCTACGAGCTGGCCTTCCTCTTCCTGTTCGGGAAGGCCCAGCAACCGAATATTTTAATAATATCGTATGACAGCTGTTAAGCTAACTGTCATGTTGCTTTCTGCTTTCTGTCTCTGTCCCTTTTTAAATATAGGAGTTACTTTTGTAGTTGATCCTCCTATCTGGATATGTAGGGAACAACGCTCTCAAAATAATCATACCACTAATTTCCTAAACACCAAGGTCATCAGTGAAACACACATACAGTAGGTTACTGTTTATTGCAAAACAGATTGTTAGAAATTGGTACACTTCTCACCCATTTGTTGAAAGTAAAATTGGCTCAATATGTATAAATGTATGGGTACATATTCCTGCACTTCACCAATGCCAGCAGCATGACTACTACTATGTTGGTCATTATTATTATAGCCAGAACTGGCAGCAATCGGCATTGAATCACTTTAACTGTACAAAGAAGGGACACACATCTGTTTCATGATCCTTCTGCAAACTATGTATAATTTCAATGGACCATGTATCATGAGAGCTCTTCCAAAATTTTCTAGCTCTTCAGTAGCCCTTAAAGTTAGACATCAGTTGATATTATTGTAAAAAAGGAAAGATTAACCCGAGGTTTCACTCATCCCTTTACTGGTTGGTCTGCTTTTGATATCAGTTCCAAACGCCATAGGCAGAAATTCCCCCTGCCTGGTGTGGTGTAAGCAATGACAAGAAACCTGGGAAAACATAGAGACTGAAAAGATGAGAATCTTAACTTCAAGAAAACTTCTTACAATTTTCCCCTTAAGCTTTAAGTGGTGAGTTTAGAGTCTTGTTATAAGGTTAAATATTTGCATCTCATGAATCTATCTTAGTTCTGTACGATTTCCAATTCTCCTTTCCTTCCCTGACAACCTAGGCAGTACAAATTTCTCACACACAAGTCAGAGTGGGCACCTGATGGCTACAGCTCACTGATTACTTTCTTCTGTTAAAAATCACACAACACCAGGTTATAGTCCAACAGGTTTAATTGGAAGCACTAGCTTTCGGAACGCTGTTCCTTCATCAGGTGACTATAGTCTGGTGTTGTGTGATTTTTAACTTTATACATGCCAGTCCAACATTGGCATCTCCAAATCAGACTTTCTTCTGGCTATCAACCAACTACGTCTTCAGTAAAACATTCCTGCATGGTGCAGGATACCATTCTCCTTGACCCTTCAATCATACAAGTCAACATTAGTACAGTAAAATACAAGACGCACCGCGCCACCACGTCTGGTCTCAAACCAACTTAAATACCATTTCTGACTTTACACGAAAGCTTAGGGGCAGTGAGGACCTGTATGTTTTTGTCAAGTCACTTTGCAAGCAAGTATACATGCATCTGCACAGGGTGCATCTCAGAGCTCTTAGCTTGCTTCCCTAATGTTCACTCACTTTACACGTACATGGAGGTTATCAGGCTTTGGGTGGTGGACAGAGCTATTTTAGCACACAGGATTTCCAGTGCTCAGTTACAGACTGCTAGTCTCTGTGACTTGCTTGTTTTTTTTTAGTACAAGGGGAAGGCAGGTGGGGAAAACTGAACAACCAAAAGGGTCAACATGTTGTTGTAAGGCACCACAGTACTTCAGTGTCAACATCATAACACGCGACATGTACTGAAAACAGCCATGCGTGAAAGTCAAAGGGGAGAATTCCTTAGTGAGGTGAAGGAGGACTACGGTCAGTCAAGGAGCTGATCTAATTCCATTCCGTGTGTTGACCATGTACTGTCAGGTGTTTGGTTCTGCCAGAGTCCAGGGGCCATGACTATGCAGTCCAGGAACTCTGCCATGATCTATCCTGCAGATCAGCTGCAAACTAGTATGGACATTACAGGTAGTTCAAGCTGTTGTGGGGTCATCATTCCAGGAGACAGGGTGTTCACAATCAGGCTTTCCTAACAATCACTCTGGGTGATGGGCTATGGTCAGTCCTGGGGGCTTGCTCAATAATGATTGAAAGCTTGTCAGGGAAAAATCCATGGAGTTCTAGGGAAAGCAAGCAACTCAAATTTGGGGTTGGTGTTCATCACACTGGGTGACTGAGGAAATGATGAAAAAACTAGCAGGCAATTCTAGATAGAAGTATGGAACCTCATAGACAATAGGAGGAGACTGCATGTTCCAGAAGGATTGATAAATTCTCACAGCTTAATATCATTCTGGCCTCTACATGGGAAGTGTGTGGGCCCATCAACTCCATGTGAATTTCCAAATTCTTGGACACTTTGGGTAAAATGAGCATATTAATATGAAGGGGCTCAACAGAAACAGGATTGCTGGGAGGGAGGCATTGAAAGGTCATAGGGACAGCAAGAGAAAAGTGAACACAAAGGTCATGATGAGAAGCAGAGCCTGCAACTCACACAAAAACATAAAAGTTGGAACCTTGCCATATCAGATCAAAAGTCACTGCTGACAAGTGCATAAAATGGCTGACACTGCAAGCAAAGTGGATGGAGTTTCTGCTTTTCTCTTCAGGGGTGACATAAAACTTAGAATTGGAAACCCTGCTAAGGAAATTGCAATAATCATGCCTTCACTGATTCAGTATTGCCATGCACCTGGCATCAATTTGCATCTCATCGTCAGGACATTCAAATGGCCGCAAGAAAACATTGTCCGTACTAATTCCCTCCCAGCCATGTTTGCAAAGCACCTGTAATCAGCCAAACACACTTAAAAAAGGAACTTTAAGTTCCCATTTCTAAAACACAGTTAACATTGGAAGACAATATGGTGCAGCTGGTACATTCTCACACTGAAATGAAAGTATGCAAAGACATCGTCTATGATGTGGATCAAGAAGTTCTTTGTGGGGGTGGTGATCTTATTGCTTACTGGTTGAATTTTACTCTCAAAGCAGCATTAAAATTTTGGTCGTGCAATCTAAAATTGAAAAATATCACATATCTCAGAGCACCTTATGGAGGCATGGCATTCACCTCCTTGAGAAGCATCTATGTAATACTTTTTGAGGCTTCATTTGATGGGTGCGAGGGCAGAGGAGTTCCTTTAACAAAATTGCGTTCTCTTTCTGACAGTCCTCAGAGATTACCTGCTTAGGAATCTCGCACAAAGATCGTCGTGGCTTGAGTCCTCAACATCACGATCCAAGGATCCTTGATATCTGAGGCTATTCAGCATTGAGAAGTCAGTGGCTTGTGAAAGATTAGCAATGTTTGGCAATTACAAACTCTTTTATCTTTGGGATATTGGAAGAGGGCGATCATCTATTACATGAGTGTGACTTGGCCAAGTTTGACAGTGAAAATTACACTATGACAATTTTACCAGTGCAAGTGAACATATCTTTACAAAAGTGAAAGCTTATCTATAATCATGTGTCAACAATGTATCATTAGCAAGTTTTTTTTTTCTTTTTTGCCTCCCATTACATCTACGTGTGGTCTCAACTTCCACAGTTGAGGTGAAGGGAGGCTGCTCTTTGGGCCTGGAAGACTTGGGTGTTTCTTCCCAGCTGTCTTTGGGATCGAAGGGTCCTAGCATGCTAAGGGTTTACTATCCCAAATATAGGCTAATCCTTTTCAGCTTTAACATCTACAAGTTGGACTCCACCAAACTTCAATCCAGTTTATGAGTACCTCTTGCAAACTTGCTGGCTGTTCCTGTGCCCACCTGTGCATTTTGATGGAGTCATTAATGGGATTATCTTTTGTTTGAGGCTGAGCAGTCATCTGGTCTTCAGCAGTCCTTAGTGGGGTATAGACCATTGAATTCTCTGATCTGGTGGAGGTGCAGGAAAACACCTTGCTGGCACATCCTTTGAAAGATGACTAGCTTCTTCCTCAGAGGTAGACATGAGGGCATCCAATGCTGGCCTCTTAGTGGAGTTTCATTTGTTGACCCAATGCCTGTGTAAAAAACAATTACTTATTGAAGAAGGATAAAAACTTGTTCAGATTCAGAGTGAGAAAGCACTGGTGGTGATATAAAAGCGGTGCAGCACACCATAATGAAGCTTATTGGGTTGGTCGGCCATTGAAGCTTCCTGATCCTCTCTTAAGTAGTCATGCTCTTCTCCAGCTAATTTGACAATTTTCTCCCCATAGGGAGTGAGAAGCCTGATTTCTGCCACCTCACACCTCCATCTGTCTTGGTCCTCTCAGTCTGATTGTGCAACAAATGTTAATGCAATGAGACAACAAGAAGGATTGAGTGAGATGGAATTGGCTGGAAGAACAGTTAGTGGCGATAAACGAGGAGTGGTGGTGACATGCCCCCAGTGAACAAATAGGAAGTACGGAGGGCAGGAAGAGTTAGTAGTAAGTTGAAGTAGGTGACAGCCATACTGGACACAATATTTGGAAAATTGAAAGTTGAAATTCACATGTTTTTGTGAACTCTGCACACTGGCAGAGTTAGAATGAGTTTTAGCCCAGTGAATGTGAACTTACAGATAGAAGATAGCAGAACATACCCTCGCTGATTACAGATCATTGACCTTCTACCTCTACCATTAAATATCCTGCTATTAAGCCTGGTTGCTATTGGGTCCAGATTGCCTTGGTTTTGAGGCATGACAGTCAGTTTGTAAAGTAATTGCCCTCCTGTCCATCATCTCATCCACTAAAACCTCCAGATGCCTGTTTGTAAAGCAGGATGCAAACTTACCTATTTGTGCCAGTATGGTTCAGCATCATGGTGTGAGGGGACCATTCCTGACTAAATTAGTGTGCAGCTTGACACCAGTGGCATTAACATCAGATAATCCCAGAAGTAACATATATTTTTGACTTGCTTGTCAAACTATGGAATGAGAAGGATGTCCAATTGCATAACTAATAAGGTGAGGAACAGAGGATTGTGAGAAAATTTGTTCCAAACTATGGTGGGCCAGATGCCACAATGCTTTTTTGACAAACACTTGAAAAGGGGCAAATTCCACCCAAAGTTGCTGCTGCTGATCTTGGTTCTACAGAAAATGCCAATGTTCAGGCTCATTCTATTCTGTTCTCTAACCCTTTCTCCTAACCCTAACTCCAGTCCAAATTGCAATTTCCAATCACCTTTGAGCATCCATCTGCACATCTTTTCACCCAATTCATAGCCAGTGATCTCCAAACAACTGTCTTTGTCTCATATCCTCTGTTACATTCTCCAACTCCAACCCTCTCTCCACAGTTGCCCCTTTCTTACACACCTTTTTTTCTCTTTCCTTCCACACTCCATGCTCACTCTCTTTTCCTTCTCTCCCTGTTCTCTAAACCCCCATCTCAGTTTCCCAATAGCTCCTTTTCCTTGTTCCCGATCGCATCTCTCCAGTCAACAGCCCTTGCCCAATTATCTTTTTTCTCCATTCACCCTCTTTCCTAAGTCACCCTTTTCCCCCAGCCACACTTTTCTCTATAGTAATCTCCTTCCCCAGTTACTTCCCCTTGTCTGAGTCACTCCTTCCCTCTAATCACTTCAATCACCTTTTAACCCTATTTCCTCCTCCTTCTCCCGCTTTCTCCTCCCTTACACTCTCTTCTCTATCTCTCCATCCTGTCCCCAGCCTCCTTCCCCATTCCATCTCTCCTCCATTTCCCTCTCCCCTCACTTTCCTACTTTTCTTCCTCCCTATACCTTCTTCCCTCTCCTGTCATTCCTCTCACCTCAAATGCTTCCTGCAATTCCGATCTCTTCCAGCCCCTCCTTTATTTACTTTCTGACGCTCCTCCCTCCCCTGGCCCTTGCTGTCCCACATCTCCTCTATCTCCCCTTCTTCTCTTCCTGCCCTGCCTCTTTCCTGTTTGGAGCATCCTGTGCCCCTCATCTCTCTCTCCCCATCCTCTCCTTTTCCCATCCCCATTTGTGCCCTTCCCTCATCCTTCATCTCTTCCCTTCATCCTTTCAGTCCATCCCTGGTTATCATTTCTCCTCTCCACTGGAGATGTCTGTCCCAGATCTCATTCCCCTAAATTCTGCTCAGCATTTTCCACACCAGCTCAATTTCCAAACTTCACACTACCCTCTGCCTTTCTCTCCCATTGAATTGTCCCCTCTTCATGATCAGTCCCTGGCCCTACCCACTTGCCAGGGACTAACTCTAAACTGTCACTAATGCTGCCAATGAAAAAGACGGACAGTCATGTGGTAGGTAACTTAAAAGTTGAAGATTGCCCCTGATTACTGCTAGAGAAACGTCAGTCTCATTTCCCAAGCCGTAGGATGTCCCTGGGATATACTGACCAAATATATTTAATAAAGGATTCCAACGGCCAGCAAAGAAGATTCAAACCCATGTGCCATAGGTAAATGTGCATATTGCCACCCAGCTTTCCAACCACACAAAAACAGTGGTCCAAGACCCTAAATGTGGGACAGAAAAACTTCTGTAAAGAGACCTTGTGACCATCAAATATAGAACACTCAGGTCTTGTTTGCAGGTGGAGAAAGTAGCATTGAGAGACCATTGTATGATACTATGGCTTTGAGATCTAGTTTCCTGCTTTGGTTTTCCACTTTATCCAACAAGTAAATTAGCTGTGATTTTCATTCAAAAGCAAAACATTGTGGATAATAGAAATATCAAATAGAAATAGAAAGTGTTAGAAATATTCAGCAAATCTGGCAACACCTGTGGGGAGAGAAAAAGATTCAGCATTCAAGGCCTGTGTATTTCCCCAGAACTTTCCAGCATTTTTGGGTGAAGAGGAAAACCAAAGCCGGGAACCTGAGTTTAGATGAAAGATCACAGACCTGAAATATTAGCTCTCTTGGCTGATGCTGTCAAACCAACTAGGTATTTCCAATACTTCCTGTTTTTATTCCTAATTTTCAATCGCCATTATTTCAACACCGTGAATCTTTCCGTATATAAAAATATCCAAATAATAAATATTTTCCACTACATCAACTGAACAAACTTAAAATCAGAACAAATTTATTTACATATTAAAAGGATTCATACACAATTTTGTAGACATTCAATACTAACTGTGCAAAACACTTTACAAATATAAAAAGACTTTCTTCTGAACATATTAGTTTGACTTCAATACAAAACTTCTACAATCACAGATGAAAAATACAATACAATTAGTCAAAATTAGCATCCAAATTATATAAGGCCTTTTAAAAACTTATGTTCATTAACACTGGTTTTGGTAAAATGCAAAATTGACATTGTGAATATTAATATGAAACAAGAATGGCTGTGTCTTGACCTCATGAAATATTGTGAAGGTGAAATAATTCCATTTTGGTAAGTTTTTCTTAAAATAAAACTTTTTCTAGGTAAATATTCTACATTTGACCCTGTTGCAAACATATTTGCATATTTTGTAACGAGGTTTATAACCAAGTAGTTGACGGTATACTTACTCGCATTTCTTCTCACCATTGCATGACAGACCTATGTATTGACATTGGTATAAATATTCTCAAATGCGTCCACTTAACCCTCGGAGTTAACTCTATTCTGTACTCTCCATTCTCCGTGTCTCATCAGTGCAAATGATTTGTGCTTAAGCTTGATATTAGTAGTTTTGATTTGTGTTGGTTTAATAAATTGGTAAACCACTGATTTCTTATATGGAACTTACTTTTTGTATTCCCTGTAATTCCTGGTTTGTTGTAGAGACCTACTTTCTTTTAAAACGATATTATGTTGACAATTGCATTTACAATGTCTAAGTGAGTTCAGACCACCCGGGAATGTGATCGAATCGAAGTACTTCTGGACCTCAAAATTAAACGTACACGAAATTAAACATTAAGATTCCTTCGAATATCGCGATTAATTCACGACGGAGTCCCAGTGGTTAAAACTAAAGCCTGGCAGGGAAACTACCTCCCACATTTACTACTACGGTTATGTCCACTTGACATAAACTGTGTACTCCAGCCTTGAACGTGAATAACTGAGGCAGGCAATTCACAAAACCAATCAACTGCAAGCGTAAATAAAGGGAATGGCTCAGTTTGATATAATGCACAGCTGGGCGAAAGTGAGAACTGCATATTAGAGTCAAGATTAGAGTGGTGCTGGAAAAACACAGCAGGTCAGGCAGCATCCGAGGAGCAGGAAAAAAATCAATGTTTCGGGCATGAGCCCTTCATCAGGACTCAGGGCTGATTCCTGATGAAGCACAGACCTGCTGTGCTTTTCCAGCACCACTCTAATAATGCACAGCTGGTCCAGAAAAATAGCTTTCTCATACCCAAGTCGTTGTGCAGAAATCGCATACTAGCACCAATACGAATTGATACACAAACACTTAAAAAGCATCCTCAAGTACCGGTACAAAAGAGTTTACAAAGAATAAAATGTCACAATAAATCCCTACAAATTGGATTGAAAGGTCAGCTGCAACTGCTGCTAGGACTGAGCGGTCACTGCCAAGGTGTTCACGTAGCCATGTGCACACATCTCATTCTCCGAAATGCAATGTGTAAACTGCACGGGAGGGCTCGAGTACTTACGGACACGTCTCACGCTGCAACATCTCTCCAGCACCTCGGCACAATCACAACACAACCAAAAGACATTCTTCAAAAGGAACACCGAGACCTGCTGGTCATAAATAAAGACCAGAAAGCACCTGACCACCAAGAGAGGGGCATTGACCGCGGAACTGGACAGGAAGCGAAAAACCACACACTTGTAGTGCAGCTGCAACGAGTTGAGTTCGTAGAGCCAGAGAACGGGGATGAAAAACGCGACGAAATAGACGGCGGTGACCGTGTACTTGAGGTAAACACTGGGGATATGGCCGGCCAGCACCAACTCCATGAGAGTGAAGCTGTCCAGGAGGTCCAGGCACGTCCGGCTGTAATAATGCTGCGCTCGGTGGCTGCTGTGGCAGCTGAGCTCCTCAGTCACCGAGTTGATGAGGGTGTACAGCAAGGGCACGGACGACAGGACCACCATCTTAAAGCCGGTGGTGCCCAGGGGAACCTTCAACTCAATCAAGTCGAGGATGGAGGTCTCCAGGATCAGCACGATTTTGGGCGTGCAGGCGATGACATAGATGAGCCAGGCCAGGTAGGAGAAGGCGAACTGGCCGCTGTCAGGGGCCGCTTTGGCGGCGTCTCTTCTCCGCCTGGAGTGCTTGATGAAGAAGATGAACCAGCCCACCATCACCACCAGGTCGGTGGCTATCCAGGAGCACCAGTACAGGTCGGTGAAGATGATCAGGTAGAAATCCAAGAGCCCCCCTTGGCACAGCAGCAGGAGGAGGCAGAGGCCTTTATAGAAGAGGCTCCTGGTGGTGGAGTATGGCCCAGGGCTGCTGGTACAGTCTGAGCTGTGCTGCAGAAATTCTCCTGAAGTGATGATGAACGCCGGACGAGGGGCTTTGATGTTGGAAGCGACGCCGATCTCCCGGCTCAGACTCGCCGTCGATGTCTGGGAGTTCCTCCTGAAGGAGCTGTTCCTGATGAACAGAGAGTCGCTGTCTCTCGCCCGGAGGTTTCCCTCGGCTCCGCTCGGTGCTGGGGCGGCCGACCGGGAGCTCTCGTTGCCGGGCGCCGCGCTCATTGTCTCCCGTCGACAGCCTCCAAGTCCACGGCGGGCTCGGTGCAGCTCAGGCTGAGGCGGGCGGATCGCAAGGAAAGGGCTGGATTTGCAGGGAAGGGACTGCCCCTGCTTCACCCAGTCAGGGGCAGGGACACAAAGGGAACGGGATTGGGGGAGGAATGGAGCAAACAGCCGGAGACCGGTGGAAAGCGGAGTATTTCGGTAATGAGATTATCTCCGAAATCCGGAGGAGGAGTTGTTTCCAGTAACCGTGAGGTTTCTCTGACCACGGCAATCTTACTGATCATTTTGATACTTAACGCTCCAAGCTCTCCCTAATAATGAGTTGTCGAGGCCATTTTAAAAAAAAGTCTTTCAGAGTACCTGACAAATTCAGTTTTTTAATCCCCATTCCTAATTGCCCCCGAGAAGGTGGAGATGAACCGCCTTTTGGAATCGATTTGCGGGCAGTTTTACTGATATACCCCACATTGGAATCTGCAACTAATACAAAGAGAAGGTACTTTCGGGAAAACCTTAAACAAAAACATTGATATGTTTACCTTCGCGTTTATATTACAATGCTCTTTATTCTTTGGATACCAGTACTAAAAGTGAGTAAAATATGACTATTCCCTGGTAACCATTGGGCAAGTCACTCTGACGGCTGATGGAGAGTCACTGGAGCTGCAACGTTAACTCTGCTTTCTTCCCACAGATGCAGCCAAACCTGCTGAGTTTCTCATGCAATTTCTGTTTTTGTTTCAGGTGGCCAGTATCCAGTTTTACTTTGGTTATCTTATCGGTCATTAACCTTTTGCTGTAGTAGTTGCAAAGCTGAGGAATGATGGCAGTTAGCTTGAGAAATAAGCAGTTCAAAAGACCTTTGGTTTTCAAAGGACATTTGAAAAAGTGTCCCATGAAAAATGCATTCAAAAACCAAAAGAACTTGCATCAGTAGGTGCACAATTGACTGAGGCATAAGATTTGACTTGATTTATCGTCACCTGTACCTAAGTACAGTGAAAAGCTTTGTTTCACTAGTAAAATAATGAGAATAGACATTCTTTTTTGACTGGAAAACATCATACTGCATTCTCCAGAGTCAGTCTTGGAACTGCTGCTTATGTTGTGCATAAATGACCTGGGCCATAAAATTCCCTGAAAGGTCAACGCACTTGCTGTTGCCTGACCTGCTGTGATTTTCCAGCATCACACTTTTTGACGATAAAATTTCAGCTGATGTAAAACTTTGCAACATATTAAAGGGCGAGCATGACAATGGATGACCAGTAGAGAACACAAGAGTCGAGAAATTGTTAAGACACACGTCAAGTGAAATTTGATTTGCATTAATGTAAACTGATGAACTTGTAAAATAGCAAAGCTGGGTTTGTTTTCCTTAAGAGAGAGAATGTTAAAGGGAAAGTCAATAGATACATTTAAAGTCATGAGTTGTTTTGATTGGGTAAATAAAGATAAACTATTGTTTAGTTTATGGTCAGTAATCTGAGAACTCAGAGCTGTTTCACAACAGTGAATAAAATTCTCTGATACAGATTCTTTCTCATTGTTTTCACATGATTTATATTTAATACAAACCAGAAATTGCTGGAGAAACTCAGCAGATCTGGCAGCCTGTGTTTGGATGAATTAAAACATTAACTCTGCTTTCTTCCCACAGATGCTGCCAGACCTGCTGAGTTTCTCCAGCATGTATTGGTTTTGTTTCTATCGTGAGCATTTGCAAGCATTTATTTTATTTTCATTAATATTTTCTATTTCATTTGGTCCAAGATGCTCCACCTAATGCAACATCATGAGGTTTTCCCAAAATTGATACCTGAAAAGTGGAAAGATTACTGAAAAGTATTTTCAAAAAGCTTTAAAGATAAGATGGGTGCATCGCACATATATATATAATCTCAATATTTTCAGGACACATCCTTTTTCCCCAGTCAAGTTATTAAACTGTTAATATGCAAGCTACAATCTATACAGAATACAGTAATGTAAATACTGCATTAACATTTTAAGGAATAAATGCTTCCTTACAACTTAATATAAAAAAATACTTTTTAGTAAGTTGTTCATGGGTATTATCTCGACATAACATTTGAAGAAATGTTAGCAAAGCAAGAGGAACTTGGTATCTAAGCAGTATCTAACTAGTTTTACTTAATAACTAGTACAATATTGGAAAGTAACCATTAAAATAAATTTCTGATCAAATTCCACTAGAAATTCTAACCTTATAATAGCACAGGGAATAAGGGAAATTGAAGCATTTTAAGTATTGCTGAAAAGAGAAAGATGGATATGAGAGAATTACAAGAAGCTAAGACTCAAAAGGAAACAACAGTTTATACTGGATGAGAAAAGGGTACTGACTGGTTGTGTAAGCAGTTTCTGTTCCCATCCTCACCCCTGCCATACCTTCACAATCCACATGTACCCATGTGCTTGTTTCGTGAACTTTCCACAATGCTAAAGTAACTGGTCTGTAATTGGTAGCCTGATCCTTTCAACTTTTTTTTTTGAACAAGAGTGTAATGCTTTCAATCCTGTAGTCTTCTGGCACCACCCCTGAATCCAGGGAGCAGGGAGCATTTAAAAGGTTCTTGTCAGTGCCTCTGCCAGTTCCACTTTTATTTCTTCAATTTTCTTGGATACATTCATCTGGCCTCAATGCCTTGTTAATTTTAAATAATGTCAGTTTATCCAATAGCTTCTCTTTATCAATTCTAAAGCCTTCTAGTAATTGAGTTTCCTCCTCTAACACCATGGATTGGATAGCATCTGCCTCACAGTTAAAGTTGGATGCAAAGTATTCACTTTTTACATCTGAGTCATGCATCTTTGCCCAAAGTGTGAATCCCCTTTTTGGAACCTAATTTTCCCTACTCTTCCTTTTATCACCTTTTTGCTATTGCACACTTATAGAAGGTTTTGTGATTTTCTTTTATGCTAGCTACCATCTCTTTTCATAGCCTCTCTTTGATTCTCTTATTTGCTTTTTCACCTCCCTTCTGAGTCTTCTTTTTACCTCTTGGTTCTCATCTCCATCTACAACCTGACACCTGTCTTAAGCACACATTTTCTTTAACTTAATTTTGATTTCCTTTATCATTCAGTGAGTTTATATGTCCAACCTTTTCTTTTTAAGGGAATATACCTTGACAGTTGCTAAATCATGTCCTCTTTGAATGTAAGCTGAAAATGTGTTGCTGGAAAAGCACAGCAGGTCAGGCAGCATCCAAGGAGCAGGAGAATCAACGTTTCGGGCATGAGCCCTTCTTTAGGATTCCTGAAGAAGGGCTCATGCCCAAAACGTCGATTCTCCTGCTCCTTGGATGCTGCCTGACCTGCTGTGCTTTTCCAGCAACACATTTTCAGCTCTGATCTCCAGCATCTGCAGTCCTCACTTTCTCCTCTTTGAATGTCACTTAACTTTTAGCTATTTTTTTTCCTGCAACCTTTGCTTCCAATCTATCTGTCCCAGCTCTGTTCTCACCTCAGTGAAGTCTTTTTCTCCATTCCTATTTGCCTGCTTACCCCAATGTACAGTGTAATCATCCCTCCGAATGTGCTATCCTCACAGTATTCTAGCTGCTGCTCAAGCTTTGAAACTGGAGGTTAAACTTATACAGCTGGTAACACTTCCTGCACATTGACTTTTCTAGATCTTGAGAATTATCCATGAATTCTCACATGCCACAGGATGAGCATTGCACTCAACTATCCTACCATATCCGAACTTACACTTTTATATTTACTTACTGTACGTTCAACTCCTTTAACTCATTTTAATTTTACTCTTGTACTATTAACTAAAAACTGGAGATTAGTAGAATGGTACTGAAAATTCTTCAACTTTATTCACAAATCAGGTCCCTCTCCCTCTAACTTCTTTCTTTCCCTGTACTCATTCAGAAATTAATGTTTTTCAAAATTACTGGAATTGAAACACAGTCTCTATCAGTAGCTGCACAACATCCATTCAACTCAGACTGTTCTGTAATATTACTTTTAGACTCTTTTCTCATATCTGCAAACAGCTGATTCTTCCACTGAGGACTAGGCCCACAAGCCAAGCTGACTGTTCTGACTCTCATTCCTGACTGCAGACTGTAACTATCCTGCTACCCCCACATGCCTTCTCCCAAACAGACTAAGATCACCACAATGCAGAACATGGTTAGGCCATCCAGTGTTGATTGTAAACCTGAGTCAGGCTGACCATTCCTGATCCTCCATCCTATCTGAACTAAAGTTCTTCAATTTCATCCCTTTTTACAATGATTCATATCAAGTATATCACAAATGCTCATAACATTCCTGTTCAGGATGTCTGATAACTCATCCTCCTTTATGTATTCCATGCACAGTCCAGATGAAAATAATCAGTGAAACAATGCAATCGTTTTTCATGAAACAAAACCAGTCCAGGCAACATGATGAATTCACAATGGTCCGAAGCATCTCTCCTGTTGCTGGAGATGATATGGCAATAACACTTGGACAGACATTGAATTATGAATTTCCCCTCTCACTGGAAACTCATCATAGTAACAATAGAGAGATTCCAGTACTATTTTTATTTGATAATCAATCCCTTTGAATTGTTATGATGCACAGGGATACTGGGTCATAACTTGAGCCCAGTTATTCCCAAAGTCGGTTACATTTATGGTGTTTGGAGGATCTGGGACCATGCAAGAGTCTAAACTCCAGGTCCAATCCATTCCAGATCCAGAGTCGTGCCATTTTCATTGAAAATTGTCATTCCCCTCACCTTTGAGAGTTACCTGAACCCTCCTGCACCACACAAGCACCTTGCTTCTCCTTCCACCACTTGGCCCAATGCAATTTTACTAACCATTAGTCCCCATAACCCAAATTATTTCCCAGTCTCTCCCAAACCCAAAATACATCGCCCTTAGTGTTCTGTAACTACCACCACCCTCTCAAGGAGATTCTTTTCCAGCACTCTATACACACCTGTCTTTCCTGTTTTACCCAGGCTTTGCTGGCTGTGAAATTTACTACTGAGCAGGGAACTCATGGTTCACTGAATTTTTAACTAGTGTGATTGGAATACTTGGAATTTGATCTGAACTAACCCAGCCGTTTTCCCTCATGGATCTATGTTGCCACCCCATCAGTGCCCTGCATTGTACTCCTCTGTTTCACATTGGGTCTAGTTACTCCCATAGATTCATAAATAAACAAATCTCATTGTTGCCTCAGCACATTTACCAAACCCCAGCTAGGATTATCACCACACTCAGCCACAGGATACATCCCATCTTATGACCTTGAATCATCTTGCTTCTCCAGAAAAGAAAAAGAAAATAGCACTTCACTCAGAGGTCTTCCTCCTGTAGGTCAGACGTAGTTATATACAAATGTATACTGTAGAGAGGTTTTCATTTTAAATTAAGATAACGCCTTTTTAAAAAATTCAAATAATCCATTTTTAAAAAAAGGTATTTTCCCAAAGTGTTCTGTTTCAACCTTTAAATGCCTTTTGTTAAATTATCTGTTGTTTTCCCACAGGTTGAACTTAAAATAGAGTGCTTTCTCCAGCTCCAACTTCTTTCTCATGTGTGAATTTATATTAGGAATAAAATTACCACTTATTCAACTAAACAAAATTCCATTATAATTACAACTTTGATCAGAACTTCCAACTCACGTTTATGATTTCAACCACTGATCCCTTTCGAGATAAATCAGAACTCCCAATGTAAAATTTACTTTCAACCTCCAAAAGTGCTATAAAAAAAAATTCAGGGAAAATTTAAAACATGCTCATCCACAAAAATCTTTATCCAATGCACATTCTCTCATTTTAGAAACTCTCTCCACATTTGTCTAATTTTATCAACTCAAATATTTAATCTGGCACATATTTAAAACAAAGGAACAAAAGAATAGAACTTAAATTCCGAGCTGTCATGTTCTTTATTCCTCAAAAAAATCATTCAAGGCTGCTGTTAGAAGTCAGTGGTGAATTTTCACAGTAAACCATGCTAATTGAAGTCAAAATTAAATCTAGAACACTTACTTACAATATCAAACAGTCCATCCAATTTTAATGGCAGCTGGCATGTCCTCAGATTTTCCTTCTGTCTATGTGAGCCTCTAATGCCCGTTATGGCAGTGATTTTTGGAACCAGAAATCAATGTCATGAGTGGTGTGCCTATGCCAATGGCCATGCAAGGAGCCTTGGAGCAGCTGTGTGTAGGAGCAGCCATACAGCTTAGAGGGAATGTTGATTATAAGCCTGAGTCAGGTTGACTGATCCTGACTCCTCTTCTGACTGCAGTAAAGATTCTTCAGTTTCTTCATGTTTGTATGATTCATATCAAACATATTACAAACACAGCAAACATTTTCTTTTTGTTCTTATGGTTCAGGATGTCTGATAGATAATTCTTCTTAGTATATTCCACACACAGTCCAGATGAGTATGTTAGGTGAAACAGTGCAGTTCATTTCTGCGAAAAATAGTTGATAGACAGCATGATCAGTTCACAATGTTTATAAGCATCTCTCCTGCTGTTTGAAGGTGACATTGTAGTAGCCTCTGAATTGTCCAAGGTTTGAATTATTCACTAAACTAAAAGCCGAAAATGTTGAAGAACCTCAGCAAGGAGAGAGAGAGAGAGAGAGAGTGAGAGAGAGAGTGTGTGTGTGTGTTAGCGCTTTAAAGCTGGTATGAAAATGCACCTCCCACACAGAACCAGATAACAGTTTGAGTGTGGTTTGACAGTTGGAGATGAGAGAGGGGAGGTGCTTGTGACTCAACTGAGGCAATGCACAAACCAGGTATGGAGCAGAGTATTCTCTTAGAGCCAGCAACTGTAGGAATCCTCCAGAATAGCGCACACCCAAGCCCCACCACCAAGCCCCTCTTCACAAAGTGAAAGTAACATCTTGGTTTTTCTTTTAAACCAGTCAGTACAAATAGCTATAAGTGGGTGGAGCAAATTCAGCACATAGATTGCCCATTTGTACATCAAAATTGTAGTTGCATCCTATTATGCACATCACAGATTTTAAATTACATATTACAAGTGGCCTCCCCACCTGGAACAGACAGGTCATCCAGACTTTCTTCTTAGGACTCTGCAGTAGATGGAGAGTCCGCGAAAATGAATCGTAAATGACCTAATATATTTTTCATAGAAACCAGCTTTAAAAACCAGTGATTCAGTGCCATGAATCTTTTGCATTAAAATTACATGGCAAACAATAATGAAATTTGGAAAATATAGTTTACTAATTAATGCTTTAAAAAAACAAAATGTTTGCTGAGCTGTTTTTTAAATAAATCTGCAAAATAAGTTGGACCAAAATATCTGTTTCCGAGCAGTATAATTCTATGACTCGCCAACTTATTATTCAGAGACTGAATGTTGTAAAAATCTTGGGATATCAAAAATGTTATTTTGTTCTGCATTGGGATCTGTGATAAGACAAGGTTGTTACTTACGCAAACAAGGTTTATGCTAATCCAGATCTTATTAACACTATCGCTATTACAGTTGTAGTCATAAGAAGTCCTTCAAGTACAATACAACTGCAATAAAAAAAGTCATATTAAATGCTTCTAATCAAGGATCTGTTGTGTAGTACTGAAGGTTATATTGTTTTGGATAAATTAAGGTTTACCATCAGTCGAGTACAGGATGTTGGCCAATGAGCATGGAAGTATTGAAGGTTAGAAATAACATTCCTGAAGAAGGGCTTATGCCCGAAACGTCGATTCTCCTGTTCCTTGGATGCTGCCTGACCTGCTGCGCTTTTCCAGCAACACATTTTCAGGTTAGAAATGACAGACCATTTTGTGTACCCATACTGAACTGCTTAATTGCATTACCCAGGAACACTCAGTATCACTGACATTCCTTGTTTGGCATAATGAGAACCACACGATAAGAAAGGCACTAAATATACATGAGCAAAAGAATCCTGACCAGGATATCTATTAGAGAGCTTTATCCCCTGCAGCCTTGCCCAAAGACCCTCAGATTTGGATTTTTTTCTGCACTGTTCTGCAATCTCAGTGTCAACATATTGCTCCCTTTAGCTAGTAATTTACTTCACCAAAGATTTCATTTCACTGGCTGTCAACATTTGCATCTTGCAGATTTATCTAAATATTTGTTTGTACACATAGGAGACAACTCTACTGGATTTCCCAGTTCTGTGTTCAGTCTACGTTTTAGCACACAATTGTATTCACCAACACAATTACCATTGTGTGCAGCTGGGATTGACTTAAGCAGAATTCTCAACCTTTCTGGCTAGACGGGATATCCAACTACTAAAGTTCTCTTCACATACATTGTCAGCAAAGTCAAAGCTAGAAAAAGTACCTGTTTGCTAACGTGGAAATTTTCATTGCATCAAAAAAAAGAGCTCAAATTATCTAACAATAATTTCAACTGAAATGTAGTTCCCAAATAATTTGTAGCCTTAACAGAAGAGCATGTATAAGTAAATTAGTAAAATATTACACAAAATTATTCTTACACATCAAAACACATTGTAGTGACTTCTATGTAAACATTCCTGAAACTTAAGCTTAACTGAATAAATTTTTTGAGCTAAGAACTGAGTCAAGAACTTGGTCTGGACAGCAAAACAAGTGGGATCTTCAGGTGAGCATTACAACTTGACTCTTTTCAAGAGAGATAGCTGAAAAACAGGAAATTGTAGTACATCAAGTCATATATTTCCTAATTGTTTTGGACTTAACTGACTTCTCCAGGAAAAATTGCTCTTACATCTGACCCCAGCCAGGTCTTCTATAAACAGCTCTAATGCTTTCCAAAACCTGGGTTTTTCTAAGCTAAAATCAATCCTTGATTATTCAAACCAAGAAAGGAAACTTTTTGTGCTTTTCAAAGTTTCTTTCTTTCCAATCATAAAATGCAAACAAATTCAAAACATCACTGCAGGAGGACCCCAGTCATGTGCTATCTGACAAATTGTTTAAAACAATGACTGCAGAAAAAGTGGTGTTATTAAACTACTTTACACACCAAGAACAAAATCACATACCATTAGTTCAAAATCCAAACATCAGCAGTTTTTGCTAGAATTATCCGAGAATATAGTGAGTTCTGGCATATTTTGATGGAACACTGCACTATATCTGCAGCAACTTCCTTTAAACTCTTAGAAGGCAGCCATTAGGTTCCAGTGACCTGTCAGCCTTTAGTCCCATTTGTTTATCAAATACTTCATCCCTCATGATGGAGACTGTTACTCAAAATTTCCTCCCATTAGCATCTTTCTTCTCTGATACCTTTGGATTATTTATAGTATCATCCACTGTGAAAATCATTACAAAATATCGTTTTCACCTTTTTTTAGTTGTTGATTCCTAAACATATCCCAATCCCCTGCCCGACCATGTTTTTTGTGGCTTTCTATACCTTGGGTTTTGATTGGATACTCCCCTTAACCACCTTTGTTAACTATGGGTGATTCATTCTTCACATAGAGTCCTTCTTATTGACTAAAATACGTTTTGATGAGTATCATGAAGTATCTGCTTAAATGTCTGCCACTGCTCACCTACAACCTTCCCTTTCGTCTATTTTCCGTGCTTTTTTAAGACAACTCTTTCTTTCTTACCTTTTGCAATTACATTTACTTAAGTTGAGGATATTGGCTTGAGACCTCAGTTCCTTATTAAATTTCTGATTATTCTTACCTTGTTACACATTATTAAATTTAAAATAGCCTGTTCCCAGGTAGTTTGTGCAACATGCTGCTATAACAATCCCTGATTCTACAAATTTATCGTGCATGTTTCCCTTGCCCGTCAGATTTGTTCAGTCAATATGCAGATAAAAATTACTCATGACAATTGTAATGACTCTTCTTGCATATCTCCATTACTTCATGATTTCTACTTTGCCCTACAGTGAGACCATTCTTTGGTATCCTATAGACTAATCCCATCAGTGACCTTTTCCCCTGCTATTCCTTATTTCCACCAAACTGATTCTACATTATGATCTATTGATATTATATCACTACTTACCACTGCACTGATATCCTCCTTTATTAACAAAATTACTTTACTCCTTTTCTAGTTTGGTGTAATTTATTTTTCATAAGCCGGCAGCAACGTCTGGAATCAGATGTCAATGCAACAACATACCAATCAGCATACGTAAAACCTTAGAGGTTGCACAGCTTAAAGGGATTGTTGCGTCTTATCCTTTGCACTTATTTTAACAAAATGTGGAATACCCAGCCCTGGTCACCACATCTCTATAATAATGATCAAGTCACATTCATGTGTTCCAAATCTGCCATCAACTCCTGTATTTAGTTACAACTGTTGCATGCATTCAGATAAAGAGCTTTAAGTTTTGACTTTTTTTTTTACACTAATGGTACTTATTCTGGTTCTAATTTCTACTGCAATCTTCTGTTTATATGTTCTGCCTTTTACTGCCACACTTTGATTTTTGCTCACCTCTTCAAATCCCTGTGCCTCTACTCTCTCATTCCTTTTTGACCTTTTAAACTTGCCTTGATTTGTACTCTCCTCCCCATTACTAAATTTAAATCTGTATTTGCAACCAGAGTTACATGACTGGCTCTGCTTCTCTCTGTATGCACCCTGGTTTCTTCCAGTCAGCCAATCAACGAATATATAAGCCCTATACTATGACCTTTTATTTTCTGGAATGACCTTTGATGGGTTATCTTATCAATTATATTCTGTAAATCCAAGTACAGTACATCAACAGGATCCCCTTAATCAACAGTGTATGTAAATCCTTCAAAGAACTACAATAAATTGGTTAAGTATGATTTCACTGACAGAATCATGCTAATTCTTCCCAATTATTTTGGAAATGTCCTGGAGGATTGGAAAAATTATAACATGTTTACTCAAAAAGGGACAGAAACAACAAAAACAGAGCAGGTAACTATGAGCCAGTTAGCATCTGTTGTTGAATAAATATTAAAGTATACCATAAGAGGATTCAGTAGTAGAGCATTTAGAAATACAGAATATAATGAAGCAGAGTCAGCATGTCTTCATGAGGAGCAATCATGCCTGGCAAATTTATTCAAATCCCTTAAGGAGGAAACAAGCAGAAGAGATAAAACAGAAGCAGTAGATGTAATTCTGAAATACATTTGCTAAGATACCACACATAAGGCTTCTCAATAGATAAAGCATGGTTTGGAGAGAGAATATTAGCAGAGGAAGAGGATTGGCTAGTTTATAGAAGTCAGTGTTGGGACAAGAGAAGGGAGGGAAAATTTTCAAGTTGGCTAACTGTAACTAGTAGAGTACCACAGGGATCAGTGATGGGGCCACAATTACTTACAATATATATTAATGACTTGGATGAGGGCAGTGAATGTGCTATCACTAGATTTGTGGATGGTACAAAATAAATGGGAAGGCACGAGGTGAGTCAAATATAAAGAGTCTACAGATAGCCATAGACAAGTTGGAGTCAAGAAAAAAATTGGCAGATGGAATATAATCAGGGAAAATGTGATGTTATGCACTTTGGCAGGAACAATTAGCTTAATATCATTGCAATGTGAAAAGACTGCAGAAAGCTAGAGTGATTTCGCCCTTGTTCACAGATCTCAAAAAAAACTATCATCTAAACTCAACAAAGGAAGCAAATGGAATAATGGCCTTTATCACAAAGGGAAGGGAGTATAAAAATCATGAAGTTTTACTCAACAATACAAGGCATTAGTCAAATCGCCTTTGGAATACCATGAATAGTTTTGGTCCTCTTGTCTAAGGAAAGATATACTAGCATTCGAGACAGTCCAGGAAAGAATCACCAGATTGATTCCAGGTATGGAGGGATTTTCTTATGAGGAGAGGTTGAGTAGGTTGGAACTGTACTCATTGGTGTTTCAAAGAATGAGAGACAACTTTATTAAAACATACAAGGTTCTTCGGGAATTGCTCGGATTGATATAAAGAAATCATTTCTTATGGGAGAGTCTAGGACTCGCATAAACCCTGAGTATAGGGTTGTCCATTTAAGAAAGAGATGAGGATGAATTTCTTTGATAGAATCATAGAGTCATAGAGATGTACAGCATGGAAACAGATCCTTTGGTTCAACTCATCTATGCTGACCAGATATCCCAACCCAATCTAGTCCCACTTGTCAGCATCTGGCCCATATCCCTCCAAATCCTTCCTATTCATATACCCATCCAGATGCCTTTTAAATGTTGCAATTGTACTAGCCTCCACCATTTCCTCTGGCAGCTCATTCCATATACGTACCACCCTCTGTGTGAAAAAGTTGCCCCTTAGGTCTCTTTTTATATCTTTCCCCTCTCACCCTCTAGTTCTGGACTCCCCTACCCCAGGGAAAAGACTTTGTCTATTTATCGTATCCATGCCCCTCATGATTTTGTAAAGCTCTAGAAGGTCACCCCTCAGCCTCTGACACTCCAGGGAAAACAACCCCAGCCCATTCAACCTCTCCCTATAGTTCAAATCCTCCAACCCTGGCAACATCCTTGTAAATTTTTTTTGAACCCTTTCAAGTTTCACAACATCTTTCCGATAGGAAGGAGACCAGAATTCATGCAATATTCCAACAGTGGCTTAACCAATGTCCTGTACAGCCGCAACATGAACTCCCATACTCTATACTCTGATCGATGAAGGAAAACATACCAAACGCCGCCTTCACTATCCTATCTACCTGCGACTCCACTTTCAAGGAGCTATGAACCTGCACTCCAAGGTCTCTTTGTTCAGCAACACTCCCGAGGACCTTACCATTGTGTATTAGTCCTGCTAAGATTTGCTTTCCCAAAATGCAGCACCTCACATTTATCAAAATTGAACTCCATCTGCTACTTCTCAGCCCATTGGCCCATCTGATCAAGATCCTGTTGTAATCTGAGGTAATCTTCTTCACTGTCCACTACACCTCCAATTTTGGTGTCATCAGTAAACTTACTAACTATACCTCTTATGCTCACATCCAAGTCATTTATATAAATGACAAAAAGTAGTGGACCCAGCATCGATCCTTGTGGCACTCCACTGGTCACAGGCCTCCAGTCTGAAAAACAACCCTCCACCAACACCCTCTGTCTTCTATCTTTCAGCCTGTTCTGTATCCAAATGGCTAGTTCTCCCTGTATTCCATGAGATCTAACCTTGCTCACTAGTCTCCCATAGGGAACCTTCTCGAACGCCTTACTGAAGTCCATATAGATCACATCTACAGCTCCACCCTCATCAATCCTCTTTGTTACTTCTTCAAAAAACTCAAATCAAGTTTGTGAGACATGATTTCCCATGCACAAAGCCATGTTGACTATCCCTAGTCAGTCCATGCCTTTCCAAATACATGTAGATCTGGTCTCTCAGGATTCCCTCCAACAACTTGCCCATCACCGACGTCAGGCTCACTGATCTATAGTTCCCTGGTGTGTCCTTACCACCTCCCTTAAACAGTGGCAACATATTAGCCAACCTCCAGTCTTCCGGCACCTCACCTGTGACTATCGATGATACAAATGACTCAGTAAGAGGCCCAGCAATCACTTCTCTAGCTTCCCACAGAGTTCGAGGGTACACCTGATCAGCTCCTGGGGATTTATCCACTTTTATGCATTTCAAGACATCCAGCACTTCCTCCTCTGTAATCTGGACATTTTTCAAGATGTCACCACCTATTTCCCTACAATCTATATCTTCCATATCCTTTTCCACAGTAAACACTGATGCAAAATATTCATTTAGTATCTCCCCCATCTCCTACGGCTCCACACAAAGGCCACCTTGTGATCTTTGAGGGGACCTACTCTCTCCCTAGTTACCCTTTTGTCTTTAATGTATTTATAAAAACCCTTTGGATTCTCCTTAACTCTATTTGCCAAAGCTATCTCATGTCCCCTTTTTTGCCTTCCTGATTTCTATCTTAAGTATACTCCTACTGCCTTTATACTCTTCTAAGGATTCATTCAATCTATCCTGTCTATACCTGACATATGCTTCCCTCTTTTTCTTAACCAAGCCCTCAATTTTGTTCGTCATCCAGCATTCCCTATACCTACCAGCCTTTCCTTTCACCCTAAGAGGAATATATTTTCTCTGGACTCTTGTTATCTCATTTCTGAAGGCTTCCCATTTTCCAGCTGTCCTTTTACCTGCAAACAGCTGTGGTCAATCAGCTTTTGAAAGTTCTTGCCTGATACTGTCAAATTGGCCTTCCTCCAATTTAGAACTTAATGTTTACATCGGGTCTATTCTTTTCCATCAATGGTCGCTGGCCCCAGAGTGTTCCCCCACTGACACCTCAGTCACCTGCCCTGCCTTATTTCCCCAAGAGTAGGTCAAGTTTTGCACCTTCTCTAATAGGTACATCCACATACTGAATCAGAAAATTGTCTTGTACACACTTAACAAATTCCTCTCCATCTAAACCTTTAAGACTATGGCAGTACACCTCTATATTTGGAAAATTAAAATCCTCTACCATAACTACCCTATTATTCTTACAGATAACTGAGATCTCCTTACAAATTTGTTTCTCAATTTCCCTCTGACTATTAAGGGGTCTATAATACAATCCCAAAGAGATGATCATCCCTTTCTTATTTCTTAGTTCCAACCAAATAACTTCCCTGGATGTATTTCCAGGAATAACCTCCCTCAGCACAGCTGTAATGCTATCCCTTATCAAAAACGCCACTCCCTCTCCTCTCTTTCCTCCCTTTCTGTCCTTCCTGTAGCATTTATATCCTAGAACATTAAGCTGCCAGTCCTGTCCATCCCTGAGCCACGTTTCTGTAATTGCTATGATATCCCAGTCCCATATTCCTAACCATGCCCTGAGTTCATCTGCCTTCAGAATCTCAACCTTTTCCCTTCTTATGTTGTTGGTTCTAATGTGTACAATGACGCCCTGCTGGCCCCTCTCCTCCTGGAGAACATTCTGCACCCTCTCTGAGACATCCTTGATCCTGGCACCAGGGAAGCAACAGACCATTCTGATTCTTCACTGCTGGCCACAGAAACCTATTTCTGTATCTCAGACTAAAGAGTCCCCTAACACAATCGATCGCTTGGAATCCAAAATTCCTCTCATTACATTAGAGCCAGTCTCAATACCAGAAGTTTGGCTGTTTGTGCTACATTCCCTTGAGAATCCATCACCCCCTACATTTTCCAAAAAGCATACTTGTTTGAAATGTGGATAGCCATAGAAGACTCCTGCACTACTTGCTTATCTCTCTTACCTTTCCTGGAGTTAACTCACCTATGTGACAGCATCTGAGACTTTCCCCCCCCTTCCTGTAACTGTCATCCATCACATCCCCTTGCTCTTGTAAATTCCTCATTGCCTCTAATTGCCTCTCCAACTGATCCATTCAATCTGATAGGATTCTCAACCAACGGCATTTATTGCAGATATAATCCTCAGTAACCTGTTAACTCTCCCTAAACTCCCACATCCAACAAGAGCATATCACTCTACTAAGAGCCATTTTTGCTTCTTTGATCTACAGACCCTGAAAATAGCACGGTCTTATTCCTCTACAAAACAATGCTCCAGGTTTTTGTCTGAGGGTAGTGAATTTGTGCAATTCTGCAAACACATTTGCTATACATTTTTACATTTCAAGCTTTTAGTTCCTCATATACTTTAATTTTCCCTCGATGAAGTTTTCAGTTATTTTGCGCTGGCCTTTTTAGTTTGATAAGTCATTCTACCTACTACCTATATTTGCACAGTCCGATGCTTTTTGCTCAAGGTTCATGCTTTCCCTAAATTCGTTGAACACTGATGAAGGATCTTCAGTTTGAGGGTCTTTCTAGTATGAATTCACTTATTCTGAAATATCCTCTTAAATGCCATTATTTCTCATTGGATCAATGTATTTGTTATTTCTTAATAATTGGTATTTCTTAAAAATTCATTAATGGGATGAGGGCATCGCTGACTAGGCCAGCATTTATTGCCCATCGCTAATTGCACAGAAGACAGTTGCGAGTCAACCACATTGCTTCGACTCTGGAGTCACATGCAGGCTAGACCAGGTAAGGATGGCAGATTTCCTTCCCTAAAAGGACATTAGCGAAGCAAATGGGTATGCCAGTTAACTTCAGCGAAATTAGCTTCCATGCTGACAAAGTTGCCCTTATGAGGTTTAAAATACTAGTCTTAGACACAGTCTTCTCCCTTTCAAACTGGAAGTCAAATAAATTCATATTATGTTTGCTGCTAGCTAGGGAAGTCTTAACCCTCCATGTCATTAATGGATCCTGACACATTGACCTGCACGGATTTTTAAAAATTGGCTAGAAATGGACGAAGTTTTGAAATTCTGGTAATTCACCACTATGCTTTATCTATTCTTTCCCTATTCGTCACCTGCCTTAGCTGACTTGTGCAGCTAAGTTCCTCATGAAGGGCTTATGCCCAAAACATCGATTTTCCTGCTCCTCGGATGCTGCCTGACCAGCTGTGCTTTTCCAGCAGCACTCTAATCTTGACAAAAAACTGAATTGGTCTAGTCAGATAAATACAATGGTAACAAGAACAGGTCAAATGCGAGGAATTCTGCAGTGAATAATTCACCTTTTAACTTCGCAAACCTGTCCCTCCTTTACAAAGCACAAGTCAGGATTTTGTTGGAATACTCACCATTTTTTTGGATTAGTGCAGTTTGGAAGAAAGTTAACACCATCAGGTGTCAAGATTGGCACCACATCCACAGACATTCAGTCCCTCTAATATTTGTAGCTCAGGTTGACGTTCTGGATGTAGGCCTGCTCACTGAGCTGGAAAGGCCACGTTCAGACGTTTCGTCATCATACTTGGTAACATCTTCGGTGAGCCTCCGGATGAAGCATTGCTGATGATTCCTGCTTTCTGTTTATACATTTGAGTTTCTTTGGGCTGGTGATGTCATTTCCTGTGGCAACAGCCAGACTACTCAGACCCCTTGGCATCATGGTAGCCAAACCCACCAACACATTAGCTGCTGTTTTAATGAACTTGAAAGATCTTATACATTCAAGCAAAACTAATGTCATTTACAAAATATCATACAAGGATTGTAACAAACACTACATTGGACAAACAGGAAGAAAACTAGCCACCAGGATACATGAACATCAACTCGCCACAAAACGACATGACTCTCTTTCACTAATATCCTTACGTACAGATGAGGAAAGACACCACTTCAACTAGGACAACACATCCATCCCAGGACAAGCCAACAGAGACATCCACAAGAATTCCTAGAAGCATGGCATTCCAACCGGAACTCTATCAACAAACACATTGAGTTGGACCCGATTTACCACTCCCGAAGAAAAACAATAGGAAATGACATTACAATGGGAAATGACATCACTAACCCAAAGAAACCCAAACATATGTATACAAAGCAGGAATCATCAACAATGCTTTATCTGGAGGTTCACTGAAGATGTTACCTAGTATGGTGACAAAACGTCTGAACATGAACCTTCCAGCTCAGCGAACAAACCTACACCCGAATTCAGTCCCTCCACCACCAATCTTCAGCAGCTGCAAAAGAGACACTGCAGAAATTCACCAAGACTCCTTAAAGATCATTTTGCAAAACTATAACTACTTCAATGCAAAAGGACAAGAGCAGCAAATACAAAACACTACCGCTGCAATTTTCCTTTCAAGCCACCCACCATCCTGACTTGCAAATATAGTGCTCTTCCTTCAATATTGCTAAGTTGAAATCCTGGAATTCCCTCTGTAACAGCATGGCAATTGTACCTGTATCAAATGAACTGCAGAAGTTCAAGAAAGCAGCTCGCTATTACCTTCTCAAGAACAACTAGATGGGCAATAAATACTGGCCCAGTCAATGAAGCCCACATCCCACTAATGAATAAAAACAAGTATGCAGTATACCTATATCAACTCAACAAATATGTGCCAGCCACTTGCTTAGCTATCTCTCAGGGTAATGTCTTACCCAATCAGAGTGAACCTACCTGGTTTAAAACTGACAGATAGTGTCATCACAGCTGGCACATTCTGCATGGTAACTCCTCTACCAATCAGAGTCCATTTGTTAATCAATCAGCATTTCCTTCTCACACATATAGAAGTTAGTTTCCCCTTAAATTAGTCCTCTTCTCAATTGTCTTCATAATTACAAGATGAAAGCCTCAACAAAACATGGCTGTTTACAGCAATACAAAAGCGTTATTACACAGTGAATAATTTGGATCTGGGATACATTGCCTGAGAGTCTGGTAGAGGAACGTTCTGGTGGAGGAAAATTCAATTGAGGAATTGAGATTGAGAGCAAATTGGATAATTATTTGAAAATATTTGCAGGCTTCCAGGGAAATTGCAGGGAGTGGAACGAGGAGCGTTGCTATTGCAGAGGGTTGGCATGGATATAATGGAAAGAATGGTCTCTTCTGCTGTACTTAATTTATGTTTCAGTATAAATTGGAGCCTCAATTTTTGGGCCACCAAATGTTTTTAATCAGTTAATCAGTTTGCATATGTACCAACAATCATTGCATTTCACAGTAATCCATTCTGCATGAAAATATTAAGAAAACCGACAACTACTATTTCCTTCTCTTTTTGATGTGTATACTTTTCTTTATTTAATACTTTCTCCCCAGTTTGTTGCTATGTAATAATAAGTCCTCTAGCACCCACCTTCCTGTTGTGTAATTCAAGCAATTAGTCACAAAAGAATTGAGCTAGCGAAGGTAACACAGAACTATTTAATGTAACAGAATTAGCAAGAGTGCTTTTCTCACATAATGATCATATCCCAGCCCTCAGATAGCATGCTTTGTTGAGGGTCTCTTGCAGTGATAAACGTGCAGAAAGATTTGAGTGCTCTCGGTTACTGATTCTCAGAAAGTCACAATTTCCTTTTGAACCACTTCCATTAAAATCTGCAGTTTGAGAGTGAAAATATCTGAAAAGCATGTAGATACAGTCTACTATTGAAGAACTAGAACCTGTAAAAGTCAAATGATTAAAGCATATTGAAAGATAATTTCATCAAATAAACATATCAGGATGTTGAAGTTAATGATGGTTCGTTCCATTAAGTGGAGTATCAATGAGCCCAATTGCTTCTTTAATTGATAATCCGATAGATTGTGGATGTGTGGTAGTGTAATGATTTGGAGTCATAGAGACGTACAGCACAGAAACAAACCCTTCGGATCCAACCTGTCCATGCCGACCAGATATACCAACCCAATCTAGTCCCACCTGCCAGCACCCAGCCCATAACCCTCCAAGCCCTTCCTATTCATATATCCATCCAAATGCCTCTTAAATGTTGCAATTGTACCAGCCTCCAACACTTTCTCGGGCAGCTCATTCCATACATGTACCACCCACTGCGTGAAAACGTTGCCCCTTGGGTCTCATTAATATCTTTCCCCTCTCACCCTAAACCCATGCCCTCCAATTATGGACTCCCCAACCCCAGGGAAAAAAGACTTTGTCTATTTATGCTATCCATGCCTCTAATAATTTTGTAAACCTCTATAACGTCACCCCTCAGCCTCCGACACTCCAGGGAAAATGGGCCTAGTCCATTCAACCTCTCCCTATAACTCAAATCCTCCAATCCTGGCAACATCCTTGTAAATCTTTTCTGAACCCTTTCAAGTTTCACAACATCTTTCCGATAGAAAGGAGACCAGAATTGCACGCAATATTCCAACAGTGGCCTAACCAATGTCCTGTACAGCCGTAACATGACCTCCCAACTCCTGTACTCAGTACTCAGACTGATAAAGACATCTACCAAACTCTGATAAAGGAAAGCATACCAAACGCCGCCTTCACTATCCTATCTACCTGCGACTCCACTTTCAAAGAGATATGAACCTGCACTCCAAGGTCTCTTTGTTCAGCAACACTCCCGAGGACCTTACCATTAAGTGTATAAGTTCTGATAAGATTTGCTTTCTCAAAATACAGCACCTCACATTTATCTGAATTAAACTCCATCTGCCACTTCTCAGCCCAATGGCTCATCTGATCAAGATCCTGTTGTAATCTGAGGTAACCTTCTTCGCTGTCCACTATACCTCCAATTTTGGTGTAATCTGCAAACTTACTAACTATACCTCTTATGCTCACTTCCAAATCATTTATATAAATGAAGAAAAGTAGTGGACCCAGCATCGATCATTGTGGCACTCCACTGGTCACAGGTCTCCATCTGAAAAACAACCCTCCACCACCACCCTCTGTCTTTTACGTTTGAGCCAGTTCTGTATCCAAATAGCTAGCTCCCCCTGTATTTCATGAGATCTAACCTTGCTAATCTGTCTCCCATGGGGAACCTTGTCCACTGCCTTACTGAAGTCCATATAGATCACATCCACCCCGTTCTGCCCTCATCAATCCCCTTTGTTACTTCTGCAAATAACTCAATCAAATGTGTGAGACATGATTTCCCATGCACAAAGCCATGTTGTCTATCTCTAATCAGTCCTTGCCTTTCCAAATACATGTACATCCTGTCCCTCAGGATTCCCACCACCGGCATCAGGCTCACTGGTCTATAGTTCCCTGGCTTGTCCTTACCACCCTTCTTAAAGTGTGATGCCATGTTAGCTAACCTCCAGTCTTCCGGCACCTCACCTGTGACTATCAATGATACAAATACCTCAGCAATCAATTCCCTAGCTTCCCACAGAGTTCTAGGGTACACCTGATCAGGTCCTGGGGAGGGGGGAATTTATCCACCCTTGACTGTTTCAAGACATCCAGCACTTCCTCCTCTGTAAGATGGACATTTTGCAAGATGTCATCATCTATTTCCCTACATTCAATATCTTCCATGTCCTTTTCCACAGTAAATACTGATGCAAAATACTTGTTTAGTATCTCCCTCATTTTCTGCGGCTCCACACAAAGGCCACCTTACTGATCTTTGAGGGGCCCTATTCTCTCCCTAGTTACCCTTTTGTCCTTAATGTATTTGTAAATACTCTTTGGATTCTCCTTAATTCTATTTGCCAAAGCTATCTCATGTCCCATTTTTGCCCTCCTGATTTCACTCTTAAGTATACTCCTACATCCTTTATACTCTTCTAAGGATTCACTCGATCTATCTACCTGACATATGCTTTCTTCTTTTTCTTAACCAAACTCCCAATTTCTTTAGTCACCCAGCATACCAATCTTTCCTTTCACCCTAACAGGAATATACTTTCTCTGGATTGTTGTTATCTCATTTCTGAAGGCTTCACATTTTCCAGCAGTCCCTTTACTTGCGAACATTTGCCCCAATCTGCTTTTGAAAGTTCTTGTCTAATACCGTCAAAATTGGCCATTCTCCAATTTAGAACTTCAACTTTTAGATCTGGTCTATGTTTTTCCATCACTATTTTAAATCTAATAGAATTCTGGTCGCTGGCCTCAAAGTGCTCCCACACTGACACCTTAGTCACTGTCCCTTCTTATTTCCCCGAGAGTAGGTCAAGTTTTGCACCTTCTCTAGTTGGTACATCCACATACTGAATCAGAACATTTTCTTGTACGCACTTAAATTCCTCTCCATCTAAACCCTTAACACTATGGCAGTCCATGTTTGGAAAGTTAAAATCCCCTACCATAACCACCCTATTATTCTTACAGATAGCCGAAATCTCCTTTCAAATTTCTCAATTTCCCTCTGACTATTAGGGGGTCTATAATACAATCCTAATAAGGTGATCATCCCTTTCTTTTTCTCAGTTCCAACCAAATAACTTCCCTGGATGTATTTCCAGGAATATCCCCACTCAGTAAAGCTGTAATGCTATGCCTTATCAAAAATGCCTCTCTTGCCTCCCTTTCAATCCTTCCTGTAGCATTTGTATCCTGGAACATTAAGCTGCCAGTCCTGCCCATCCCTGAGCCATGTTTCTGTAATTGCTATGATATCCCAGTCCCATGTTCTTAATCATGCCCGGAGTTCATCTGCCTTCCCTGTTAGGCCCCTTGCATTGAAATAAATGCAGTTTAATTTATTAGTGCTACCTTATCCCTGCCTGCCCTGACTGTTTGACTTGCTTCTGTTCTCAACTTCTTCACTATCTCTCTGGGTCCTACCCCCCCCACCTTACTACTTTAAGTCCTCCCAAGCAGTTCTAGCAAATCTCCCTGCCAGTATATTAATCCCTTTCCAATTTAGGTCCAATCTGTCCTTCTTGTACAGGTCACTTCTACCCCAAAAGAGATTCCAATGACCCAAAAATGTGATTCTTTCCCCCATACACCAGTTGCTCAGCCATGCATTCATCTGGTCTATCTTGTAATTCCTGCCCTCACTAGCTCGTAGCACCAGGTGTAATCCAGATATTGCTACTCTCAAGAACCTTTTTAAATCCCTGCCTAACTCTCTGTAATCTCCCTTCAGAATCTCAAACTTTTTCCTTCCTATGTTGTTGGTTCCAATGTAGACAATGACCTCTTGCTGGCCCCTCTCCCCCATGAGAACATTCTGCACCCTCTCTGAGATATCCTTGATCCTGGCACTAGGGAAGCAACAGACCATTCTGCTTTTTTGCTGCTGGCCACAGAAACATCTGTCTGTACCTCGAACTAGAGAATCCCCTAACACAATTGATTTCTTGGAACCCGATGTACCCCTCATTGTATTAGAGTTTTAAAGTGAAATTCAGGACAATGACTGATCAAATAACTTGCTCCAGAAATAGTGATCACGAAATTGTGATTATGGGACAGCATGGTGGCTCAGTGGTTAGCACCGTTGCCAGGGACCTGGGTTCAATTCCAGCCTTGGGCGACTATGGGTGGGGATAGTAGGATAGGGTAGGGGAATGGGTCTAGGTGGGTAACTCTTTGGAGGTTCGATGTGGACTTGTTGGGCTGAAGGGTCTGTTTCCAGACCGTGGGGATTCTGTGATTAATGTTCAAACTCCCTTTCAGCCTGTTTGTACTCATAAAACGTCAACTACAGTCATGTCAGGCTACTGCTATCCTGAAATCTCAAAGATCCATCTTTCAAAGATGTTCCATCATGAATGCTATCTGCTAACTCTGGTGAGGCCCTTGAATGCCATTATGTGCTTTGCCTGCTCAATCCAGTCTTCAGTCACTAAATCATCAGGTGTTTTCAATCTTCCCCAAATCTATGCAGCTTCCTATTCATAGGCAAGTAGACTATTCTACCAAGAGTACCACCACTTCCTTCCTCTGTAGCAGCAAGGGAGGGGGTGCTGCTACCTTGGGATTAGCCTAAAGTTTCAACTTCCTCCACCGATGCCCCAACCACAAATGAAATCAAACTAGCTTTAGCCTCCTTTGCAGACATTACCAATTTCAATTCTCCACCATCTACTCCTTCTCTGCCAGGCACCTTTTATGAATTGATGTCTGTGCTGTAAAATCCAGCTAACTATACCACAAATGTGATATGAGATTTGAACATAGGAATAGCCCAAAGCTCATGAAGCAGGGATTCTTTACTCCACTGACATCAGTTCATTATAAATATGAAGGGAAATGAAGATTAAATGAGCGTTATATGCAAATAAACCCATTGTTTATATACAATCTAAGAAATCTTTTAGGTGATCCAATTCCCCTTGCAACCTTTTCCCTCCAAAAAGATTCTTTCCTCCAGAGGATCAGTTTGACTTCTGTAATTGCCTCGCTTAGAGCCTTGCTGCAACATCATAAATATGCTGAAGGTCTAGGCCCACCCTTTGAACTGCCTCCCTCACCATTGACTCCTGATGCTGAGAGGCTCCATTACAACGGTTTTGTATTAAATCTAAATAATGAATTTGAGTTAGAAAACGAACTTAATGCCAATCTTCGGGGATCAGAAAAATCTGTACAAATTCATTCAATGTGCCAAACAGAACCATTCAGTTCTTTGCCAAGAGATGATGTCAATACATAAAATCTCATGAAGCAGATGACATTCACTCGAATGCTCACAAAACCCTTTGAATTGAATGTTTAATATTTCAACTAGTTAATCATTTGGACAGCAAAAATATAAGCTCAAAATATCTATAAAATAAAGAGGAGATAAGGGCAAGGTAACTCCAATTTTCAAAAACATACACCTAGAGTCATTGAGCACAGAAACAGATCCTTCTGTCCAACCAGTCCATGCTGACCATAATCCCAAACTAAAGTGCTCCATCATATGCATCAAAACATTTCTTACTCATGTACTTATTTAAATGTCTTTTAAAACTGCACCCAGTTGCTCTGGAGGTTTATTCCACACACAAACCACTGTGTGAGAAAATTACCCCACGTGTCTTTTTTAAAAATCTTTCTCCTCTCACGTTAAATATATGCCTCCTAGTCTTGAAGTCTCCTACCTGCCATTCACCTTTCTCTCTCTCTCATTATTTTATAACCCTTGATAAGGTCACTTCTCAACCTCCTATGCTTCAGTAAAAAGGCCCAGCCGACCATTACAACTCAAACCCTCCATTCTCACAACATCCTGGTAAATCTCTTCTGAACCTCTCCAGCTTAATAACCTTTCTTGTTCTATAACTGTCTCTGTTCTACTACACTACCCAAAGCCCTATTTTTAGTTGTATAAGTTTTGTCTTTGCTTGTTACCAAAATGTAATATCTTGCATTATCCAAATTAAACTCCATCTGTTACACTTCAGCCCATTGATCTAATTGATCAAGATCTCATTGTAATCTTAGATAACTTTTTCACCGTCCACTCTACCACCAATCTTGGTGTCATCCGCAAACTTACTAACCATGCTTTCTATATTCTCATCTACATGATTTATATAAATTTCGGACAAAAGTGGACTCAGTGATCCCATGGAACACTGCTGGTCATAGGCCTCCAGTCCAAACAAAAACAACCCTTTTGTATGCCATGTCCTATGTAATAAATGATAATGATGGCTCACAAACTTTCTAGTTGCCTGTATTTTCTGTGGTCTTGAGGAATCAGCATTCCAGGTTTAAATAGATTGAGAGGTGCATCCCCCTCTTTCATTAGTTGTAGAGCAGGCTTTGTTTACACTTTAGTCCTCTATTTCTTATCTTTGGCTAATGTGGTGTAGGATAGGTAGATAGGCCAGAGCCTGGCCATTAACAGGTCCAGGCAGTGAATAGCTGAGGTGGCTTCTTGGGCCAGCTGTCTGCTCTTCTACTAGTATGTTTGCGAGTTTTGAGAAGATTTGTAGCTCAGGATGAGGTTCTGGATGTAAGTTTGCTCACTGAGCTGGAAGGTCCATTTTCAGACATTTCATCACCATACTAGGTAACATCATCAGTGAGCTTCTGGTAAAGCATTGGTTGTATGGCCTGTTTTTGTTTGAGTGTTTAGGTTTCCTTGGGTTGGTGATGTCATTGCCTGTTCTCTTTCCCCCAAAGGGTGGTAAATGGGATCCAAATCAATGTGTTTGTTGATAGTTGGAGTGCCATACTTCTAGTAATTCTCACATGTGTCTCTGTTTGGCTTGTCCTAGGATGGATGTGTTGTCCCACTCGAAGAGGTGTCCTTCCTCATCTGTATGTAAAGATACTAGTGAGAGTGGGTCATGTCCTTTTATGGCTTGATGTACATGTATCCTGGTGGCTAGTTTTCTGCCTGTTTGCCCAATATAGTGTTTGTTACAATTCTTGCAAGGTAATTTGTAAATGACTTAGTTTTGCTCGTCTTTATAGGGTCTTTCAAGTTCATTAGCTGCTGTTTTAGTCTGTTAGTGGGCTACCCTGATGCCAAGAGATGAGTAGTCTGGCAGTCATTTCAGAGATGTCTTTGATGTAGAAGAGAGTGGCTAGGATTCCTGGACGTCCAGGAAGAGTTTAGTTAATTAATTCATTTGTTTAATTGTTTTACAGAGGACTAATAAGTGACTGTTGGGTTATTGGTTTAGCTAGTAGCTGGGAAGCAGAAATTTGGAATGCTGCAATCTGTGAAGGAACCTTGGTAGTTCTTAAAGCTTAAACTCAGCTAAAAGATGTGAAGTTGAAGCACCCAGCGTCTTGCACTCAGGACTGAAACACAAGCAAACCAACTTTAGAAAAAAACAACTTATACAGCATGAAAAGAGCATTCTGATTGAATGAACTATGGTTAACATACATATGTAGTAGGAACAGTTAACGACCTCAGATAAATGATTAAATGCAAATCAGGCTAGTCATTCTAATTGGTATGCATTGCCATGGTGTCATAACAGGATTGGATGTCTACATACTTTTCACTGAGGAAAAGAAATGAAATGTGTTCTTTATCACCAAAAGGAATATATACAATGTGTAATGGGTTAAGACGACAGCCACTCCCATGGCAACAAATGTACAATCAAGAAATAGATTGTATCTAGATTTATTCTTCAGCATTTGACTTGGATCCATTTAACATCATCTGCACAGATGGATGGAGGGAAGAAGTGAATAAATAGAAATAAAGGAGAGATCATATCATAGGTGCTACAGCAAGACCAATTGACCCAGTGCCTCCCTTGCTTTCCCCTAAATATCCCCAGATATGTTTCCTCTGCAGATAATAAACCAGTTCTTTTACGAGAGCCATGAATGAATTTGCCTTGACCACACATTCAGGCAGTGCATTCATATCCCAACCACTCTCTGCTTAAGTCTTTCCTCATATCACCCCAGCATCTTTGGCCTACCACCTTAAATTGGTGACCTCTGGCTTTCAATTTTTCTACAAAATGAAAGTGGCTCCCTATCTACTTTGTCCATACCCCTTACATCTTGATACAGACATTCAAAATTATAACAGGTTTAAAAGAAGAGGGGCAGAAAGAGAGGGAAGGAATGACTAATATGATGGAAGCCAGGAAAAATATTAAGAGAAAATGGTATGAGGCAGAGAGTCAATAATGAGACAAGAAACAACATTGCATTTATAGGTGATGCAAATGGGAAAATGCAGTATCATTATGAAGAGCAAAGAAACAACAAACGGTGCAGAGGTAATGATTTGAAATTGCTGAACGCACTGCTGTGTCAGGAATGTTGTAATGTGACTAGGCTATACTAAATATTGGTCCTAATGAAAGTAAGAACTCAAGAAGAATGGGATGATTCGAGTCAGAACGGACAAGTATATTTCTTTCCAGACTGGTCAAATATACACCAAATTAAATTCATACAATGCACTTCTTTTTGGTCGGGGGAATAAGGACCCCACTTCATTTTTGGAGCGTATTTCTTTAGAAGGAGAACTCAAAAGCAGGGAGAAATTCTATAAATTATATAAAACCTTGTTAACACCACAATTGAAATACAGTGTGAAAACTACAAAAAGGATATTACAAAGTGCTGAGAAGATTTACACAGATCAGAATTGAGTAATGCAGTTATCAGGAAACACTGCCAACAGCCAAGCACTCTATTAGCTGGAGAGATTAAAAAAGCCTGACAGATTTTCAAAATTGTGAACGGTTCTGTAAGTGACTGTGAAGAAATTCTCTGCTCATCAGAACAGTTCTACAGGTTTTCTTTGATTTGGGGAGATGGAAAACATAATTGTGTCCCCTCCTTCAAGGTAACATATCAAGGAGCAGAGTTTCAATCTGGAAATTTGAATTTGTAGGAGTTTGTTAAATAATTCTTCAGTCTTCTCACTGAAGAGACTTCCTAGTGAACTATACCTTAAGAAGGTACTGACGCAATTATTATAAATACATGCACAAACTTACCTAGTTTGCATCCCATGGGTTATCAACCTTCCTTGGACATTTGTCATTATGTATTATACATGGTAGCAGTGAGCACATTTGGAGGAAATCCCAGGTCAAAGGTATTAACTGATTCTAGAAAAATCAAGTCCCATTTTGGATTTGCATTATATTCTGAACAAACCCAACATATGGACTGTGGAATGCAAGACACACCTCAGTCTAGCATTGCTTTGAGCGAGCCAATGCTTGTACTTCCTCTCCTTGAATTAACAATTCGTTATAATGGTCCTCATTAAATATCAAAAAGACATTAGATTTCAGCAATACTAAATAGTGGAACATATTCAATTAAACCTGTGCACATAATGCACCTTTGGAATGCACTCCATATAGGACCGTTCCAATTGTCAGATGGTGAAAACTTCCATGATTTCAGCTCAGGCCCAGTTAAGATTTAGATCTATGGTCTCCAGGTAAAAGAGGTATTCTGACATTTATACACACGTGCTTCTGAGGAAGGACCACTTGACTGGAAAAATGTTAACTGATTTCTCTCCACAGATGCTGCCAGACCTACTGTGTTTTTCCAGCAATTTCATTTTGGTTTCTGATTTACAGTATCTGCAGTTCTAACACTTAACCCTATTCATAAGTGCAAGCTTAGCATTTAAAAATATACAAGATTCTAAATTTATACAACTCAAAATAAGCACACATTGCTGCTACACAATATTGTATATCACAAACAGCATACTAAACAGCCAACAATTTTTTGTGACGAGTGTTGAATTTTGAATGCTAGGTAATTAGACATAAAAGGTGCATCCGTAAACTGCTTACTTGACTATTACTCCAGTAATTTTAATTACAAATTTTCCGGCCAATTCATTAAGATAGTATACTCATCATTCCACATACAATATTCATTATACATCACCTTCATTAAGTATTTGACCATCTTAGTTTTTTAATCCAAGATACACATAGGACATTTACAACATGGTTTAGAGCAAAAAGGTATTTATTTAGAAAAATGCTGTTTTGTACTTGTAATATGACAGTTTAAAGAGTAATTGTTCCAGCTACATTTCCCAAAATATGCAACTGCTCTCAAACAGCATTGAGAATCTACATTTCCTCCCATTTGCATTGCCAAAATGATTAGGCTCTCAACAGCAAACCTCTTCAACAAATTCAGACCTCATGTGCAGTTACGTGCAGTTCCACAAATAGGAAAACAGGGCCAATATGCATTGTCACGTATCCAAGAAACACCACAAATACTCAGGTTCCCATGCTTCCACTAAAACTTAATTGAATCCTAATATCCCGTAAAGGAGAATAGGAACAGGTATCCCAGTTTTCAGTCTGCAGAGTTCAAAATGCGCAGATACCCACGAAGCCAGTGACCAAGCATGTGGAGTTTAAATTCTTATAATAGTAGGTTGTAGAAATATGTATGCTCAATTGAACATCATTCATTATGACTCAGTATATTGAACTAATAGGTGGGCATTTGTAAAGAAGAAAATGATGGCAGTTAATCTGCCTAAATCATAAATTTACACACTTATAACCTGCAACTGATGAATTTACTACTTTACAAAAGATTTACCCTGAATATTCCCAAACATCAGATTGAGCCAGTATCACAAGAACACCTATTTCTTAATGTTAAGAATCCAAATGAAATCTGAACTGAAATCAGTCAGATAAACTTGTCACAAGATATAAAATGAGATTTATATGAAAAAGGGATAAATAACAAGACTTTGGTAATTCCCATAATTTTGTGTCATTATTTTATCTAGATTAGATGAAAGATTTAAATAAGCTAACTAACTGAGAAATGTCAGTCAGAACAGCCAATAGTTAATAAATAAAAAAACACCTATAATATACGGAACAGTTAACCTCACATTTCTTGTGGAATCTGATAGTGCTATATCCATGTTTTTTTTTGCTTTTAGAAATGTCATCACTTCACATGACCATAGCAAACAACTTCTCTCAAACAGGGTATTTAAAGAGGGAATCTTAACAGTAGGATCCTTTTTCAAACTTGAACTGAAAATAATTCTGATTAACAGTCTTTTATTTTTGATGTGAGTTTATTTTAAAAATATTTTTTGGATAAACGGAGTATTAATATTATTGAAGAGAATCAGTGAGAGGGAGTTACTGAGTCGAACAATATGAGGTAAGAAATAATTCCTGAAACAAAATAAAGTGGTCTGGTCATTTTAACAGCATATGGATAATTCAGCTCCCTCATAAGCAGGACTCAGTCACTAAGTCAGGTTCTCCTAAGCTCTATCAGCATACTATATAAAATTAAAAAAATATAAAGACGGGAAAAAACCACAGATGTTAATCATAATTATTTTGCACTTTGACTTGTAAAAGGTCATTGACTGCATGATGCCCTCTTTAAAATAAATGTAATTATGTGGGGAGGACATTGTATACAATAACACAACCTGTAAAATGAGTCAAGGTGCCCTTGTTGGTTTCATGCACACAAGTGGTCATATTGATTTGATAACCAAGGACAGACACCTATATTCAGGTCAAGTACCTAAACTCAACTCTTATCCACATGGAACCACTTGCTATATTTACCTTCCAAGTTATCATCTTGGGTAAAGCAAATTAGTTTAACTTATATTTTGCACTATCGACAAGAACTCTGCACAAATGTCCAAAGTGAAACTGCACCCTGAATGCCTGGCCTGCCCAAGATATATGGCACTGCCACAACACAGGAAAAGCTATTGTCTAAAAAACAATGAACAACAGTCCAAAATCCACAATGAGTGCTATAGGTCAAACTCATAATAATCAACATCCATTTCATCATGAAACAAGTCCCACTCATCATCAGTATCTGAAAAGTCATCGTCGTGGCCATCTGCCAAAAGCATAAGTAACACTTCGCCAAGTTCAAAGGTGACCATTTCATCATTTTCATAGGAATCAGTATTTTCTCTCTCTTCAATGAAATTCCAAAAATGCGTCCTCCGTTGGTTCTGTGATAAAACATATGTAATTAAACAAATTAAAACATTGTTTTAAAATATCAGCAGTATTGAACTGGCCTTCAAATAAAATGGTTAGCTTTTAAAAAAGTCTACTGCTGGACAGCTGGTATGTGTTGCAAAGTGATGCCAAGAGCATGGATTCAATTCCTGGACTACCTGAGATTACAATGAAGGATTTTCCTTCTCAACCTCATTCCCTACTCAAGGCATTGTGACCTTCAGGTTAAACCATCACCAGTCATCCCTTTCTAATGAGAGAGCATCACTATGATCTGGTAAGACGATGGTAACTTCACTATTTTAGGCACAATTCCCTTTCTTCTCACGCTTGAAGTCTGGATATTTGCTGACAATTACACAATAACTGCTCAGATATTAAAACAGTTTATGTCCATTTGTAGCAAATTCTGGAAAACATTCCAACTTAGGCTGATTAGGGGTGGCACAGTGGCTCAGTTGTTAGCACCGCTGCCTCACAGTGCCAGGGCCTGGGTTCAGTTCCCATCTTGGGCGACTGTCTGTGTGGAGTTTGCACACTCTACCCAGTGCCTGCGTGGGTTTCCTCCAGGTGCTCCAGTTTCCTCTCACAACCCAGAGACGTGCAGGCCAAGTGAATTGGCTATGCTGAATTGTCCCATTGCATTAGGTGCATTCATCAGGGGTGTATGTGGGATAGGGTAATGGGTCTGGGTGGGTTACTCTTTGGAGGGTCGGTGTTGGGCTGAAGGGCCTGTTTCCACTCTAATAAGTGATCAACCCAAGCTGGAATGTGGTCCAGTGACAAGTAATACATACATCACACAAGTGCAGGACAATGATCATCTTCATAAAGAGAGAATCTTACTATCACTTAACATCCTGTCCCTCAGGATTCCCTCCAACTTGCCCACCACCAATGTCAGGCTCACTGGTCTATAGTTCCCTGACTTGTCCTTACCACATTCTTTAAACAGCAGCACCAAGTTAGCAAACCTCCAGTCTTCCGGCACCTCGCCTGTGATTATCAATGATACAAATAACTCAATAAGAAGCTCAACAATTACTTCCCTAGCTTCCCACAGAGTTCTAGGGTAGATCTGATCAGGGCTTGGGGATTTATCCACCTTTACGTGTTTCAAGACATCCAGCACTTCCTCCTCTGTAATATGGACATTTTGCAAGATGTCACCAGCAGTCTATATCTTCCATATCCTTTTACACACTAAATCCTGCTGCAAAATACCCACATAGTGTCTCCCCCATCTCCTACAGCTCGACACAAAGGCTGCCTTGCTGATCTTTGAAGGGCCCTATTCCCAACCTAATTACCCTTTTGTCCTTAATATATTTGTAAAAACCCTCTGGATTCTCCTTAACTCTAATTACCAAAGCTATCTCATGTTCCCTTTTTGCCCTCCTGATTTCCCTCTTAAGTATACTTCTACTGCCTTTATCCTCTAAGGATTCACTTGATCTATCCTATCTACATCTGACATATGCTTCCTTCTTTTCCTTAACCAAAACCCTCAATTTCTTTAGTCATCCAGCATTCCCTATACCTACCAGCCTGCCCTTTCACCCGGACAGGAATATACTTTCTCTGGATTCTTGTTATCTCATTTCTGAAGGCTTCCCATTTTCCAGCCGTCCCTTTACCTGCGAACATCTGCGACCAATCAATGTTTAAAAGTTCTTGCCTAATACTGTCAAAATTGGCCTTCCTCCAATTTAGAACTTCAACTTTTAGATCTGGTCTATCCTTTTCCATCACTATTTTAAAACTAATAGAATTATGGTCACTGGCCCCAAAGTGACACCTCAGTCACCTGCCCTGCCTTATTTCCCAACAGTAGGTCAAGTTTTGCACTCTCTCTAGTAGGTACATCCACATACTGAATCAGAAAATGTTCCTGTACATACTTAAATTCCTCTCCATCTAAACCCTTAACACTATGGCAGTTCCAGTCTATGTTTGGAAAGTTAAAATCCCCTACCATAACCACGCTATTATTCTTACAGATAACAGATTTCCCTACGAATTAGTTTCTCAATTATCCTCTGACTATTAGGGGTTCTATACTACAATCCCAATAAGGTGACCATTCCTTTTTATTTTTCAGTTCCACCGAAATAACTTCCCTGGATGTATTTCTAGGAATAACCTCCCTCAGTACAGCTGTAAGGCTATCCCTTATCAAAAACGCCACTGCCCCTCGTCTCTTTCCTCCCTTTCTGTCCTTCCTGTGGCATTTGTATCCTGGAACATTAAGCTGCCAGTCCTGCCCATCCCTGAGCCATGTTTCTGTAATTGCTACGATTTCCCAAGTCCCATGTTCTTAACCATGCCCTGAGTTCATCTGCCTTCCCTGTTAGGCCTCTTACATTGAAATAAATAGTTTAATTAAATCAGTCCTACCTTGTTCTCTGCTTTGTCCCTGCCTGCCCTGACGGTTTGACTTGCCTTTGTTCTCAACTGTACCAGTCTCGGATTGAAATCTTTCCTCACTATCTCCCTGGGTCCCACCCCTTCATCTTACTAGTTTAAAACGTCCCGAGCAGCTCTAGCAAATCTCCCTGTCAGTATATTAGTTCTCTTCCAATTTAGGTGCAATCTATCTTTCTCATACAGGTCATTTCTACCCCAAATCAGGTTCCAAAGATCCAAAAACGTGAATCCTTCTTCCGTATACCAGCTCCTCAGCCATGCATTCATCTGCTCTATCCTCCTATTCCTGCCCTCAGTAACTCATAGCACCAGGAGTATTCCAGGTCTTACTACTCTCAAGGACCTCCTTTTTAAATTCCTGCCTAACTCTCTGTAATCTCCCTTCAGAATCCCAACCTTTTCCCTTCCTATGTCATTGGTTCTAATGTGTACAATGACCTCCTGCTGGCACCTCTTCTCCTTGAGAACATTCTGCACCCTCTCGGAGATATCCTTGATCCTGGCACCAGGGAAGCAACACCATTCTGATTTTTCGCTGCTGGCATCAGAAAGACCTGTCTGTACCTTGGACTAGAGAATCCCGAACATTCGAGACAATTGCTGTATTCCCCAACTGGCTGGCATTACCAGTGGCAACAAACTGAACTGGCCATATAAATACCATGACTACAAGAATGGGTCAGCAGTCGCAACAGAGCTTCCCATAGTGGAAGTTGCGACCCCAGGTGGGGTCGCAAGCTTGCAGGCAGCAATGGCAGCCAAGAGTTCCACCTACTTCTCCACATTCTTATAGTACTCTCTCGCCTATAGGTCTTCTCTGCTAACACTCGACCTTTCAGTTTTCACATAGTGACAATTTTCATTCCTCAAAATTCAGTCACAGTTGAGAAAAAAATTAAGGAACACCAGACAAGGGGTTTTGTGGTGGGCAACTCACCTTTTGCCTCAGTGCATGTTCACCATCTATAAGAGATAATCAGGATGTGTTGGAATATGCTCCACTTGCCTCAATGAGTGCAGCTCTGTCCAGGAAAAGGCAGCCCACTTTATTGGCACGACACCCACCATTTTAAAAACTGACTCCCTCCACTAGCAATACAGAGTGACAACTGTGTAGCACCTGTAAGATGTACTGTAGCAATTTACCATGGATACTTTGACAGCATCTTTGAATACAGCAATCTCCACCAGCTAAGAGGATAATGACAATACATGCACAGGAGCATCATCAGCCATATGCCATCCTGTCTTAGAAATATGCTATTGTTCCCTCAATGGCATGGTTGAAAATCTTGGAATTCCCTTCCTAAAAATATTGGTGGGTGCACTTACACTCAATGGACTGGAGTCAGGAAGGCAATTCAACACCACCTTCAAGAACAACTAGCTATTGGGCAATAAATACAGGGCCAGCAATCAACATCTACATCCCAAGAATATAACAAAAAAGAAATGCACGCAGATTTATTGAGGATCAGTATTTTCAGCCTAAATAGACAGATATTACCACACAGTAACAAGAATAGACAATCAGCCCCTTGAGCCTGCTCCATCATTCTGTAAGATTATGGTTGATCTGTGCCGAACTCCATGTGCCTGCCTTGGGTTCATATCCCTTGATACCCCTGCTTAATAAAATTTAAATCTGAGATGGATGAATCTTAACAATTGAATTAGCATCGACTGCCATTTGAGGAATAGCGTTCCAAACTGTTTGTATTTAGAAGTGCTTTCTAGTATCTCCCCTGAATGGACTGGCCCTAATTCTTAGATTATATCCCCTGGTTCCAGAATCTTCAACTAGTGGAAATAGGTTATCTTTACCCACCCAGTCTTTCCCTGTAACATTTTGAATCCTTGACTGGATCACCTCTTAATCTTCTAAATTCTAGATAACAAAGGTATAATTTGTCTAATCACTCATCATAATCCCTCAAATCTGAGTATCATCCTCGTGAATCTGCGTTGAACTCGATCTAAGGCCAAAACATTCTTCCCGAGGTCTGGTGTCCAAATCTACTGTCAGTACTCTAAATAGGGTCTCACTAGAGTTTTGTACAAGAGTAGCGTAACATTTGCAGCCTTATACACCAGCCCTTTTGATAAGAAGGCCAGCATTTCACTAGCTTTCTACACTATTTTCTAGCAAGGATAGGCAAAGTTAAGTGAAATCTTTATTTGTAATACGTGCATGTTTGAGGACAAGAGATTACATGATAATTGCACCAGGAAGAGTCAATAGAAAGAAGCAATTTCAATTTTGTCTTCAGGTTGTACTGACAAAACAGTGGCATAAAAAATGAAGTGCCTCAGGTATAAACTGGATCAACTGATTTGCAAGTATATTCCGTATTTAGCCACATGGTCCAACAGCACTCAGACAGCCAGTGCAGAAGTAGAGACAGTTAATTTCTTACCATTTCCGTGTAACCCTCATCAACTCTCTGTCACCTCTTCAAAAACTCCAGCAAGTTGACTAGACATTATTCCATTAAAATTTTACTAAAGTCCACAAGCTGTATACCCTTTTTCCAATACTTCTACTAAACTAACATACTAATCCTAAACAATTAATTTTTTTTATTCACTCATGCGATGTGGGCATCACTGGCCAGACTAATATTTATTGCCTATGCCTAGTTGCTCGAGATGATGATGAGCTGCTTCTTGAACCTCTGCAGTCCACATGCTGTAAGTTGACCCACAATGGTCTGAGGGAGGGAATATAGAAGTATCAAAATGCACCTGCAGGAGAAGACATTAGGAAATCTCCACTCATTCTTAATTTGATCCCAAATCATTTAATTAGAACACAACAATGCAAAACATGAAATGTATCCTCATCAAGACCAGCATGTAAAAAGTTATAAAACCAAAATATTGCAGATGCTAGAAATTTGAAATGAAAACAGAAAATGCTAAAATCACTCAGCAGGTCAGGTAGAATCTCTGGGGTGTGAGCACAGCTAATGTTTCAGGTCATAACCTTTCATCAGAACTGAACTTTTCTGTTATAAAATTATTGTTTCATTATATTCCATCATATTACACCATAACTCCCCATAGTATTTGGTGCATTAGCCAGAGGGAAATGGGTCTGGGTGGGTTACTCTTCAGAGGGTCGGTGTGGATTTGTTGGGCCGATGACCTGTTTCCACACTGTAGGGAATCTAACTCATTCAATACAGCTTTTAAATGAAATTAGCATAAATGTAACATTCTTCATAAAACCTTACTTCATATATGGTAATGTACCTACCCGATATCTCCCCATTGATGCAACTGGTTTCCTTGGTGGTTGTGGTTCTTCCAGACGACCATCAGGGTACGCGTGTTTGTAGAAACAGTTACTCCCGAAGGGACAAGTGCCACGCCCCTGATCAAAGTATCGACATGCCTTGTTGCTGCATATAAGATATTATCAAATAATGAAAACTATTAACAAGAGCATTTATAACATAACATAACATATTTAAATGTGCAAGAAAGACAGGAAATAGTAGATCTGTGGAAAGAGGAAGAGTTAACATTTCAAGTTGACTGACCTTAAACTTAAAAGTCTGTTTCTCTCTCACCATAATACTGCCTGACCAACTATTCCAAGCAATTCCCATTCTTACTTCAGTTTCCAGAATCCATAGAATTCTTTGTGATTAATGTTTAAATGTGTATTTGTCAGTTATTTCTGACTATGCTCCACTCTCCCCTTTAGTTTAGTGCCAAGTAATAACACGCTCCCAAATCAGATCAATGTTGATCTTCAACCAATTAATTAATTTAAAATGTATGGACAGCACAGGAAGAACTTCCTTAATGTACATCCAGAGGCAAAAGTATACTGCAATATTAATCATAGGTGTGTGCCTATACTGGTCGAGAATGTAACATGATTTGAGATTAACTAATGAATAGAATGGTCTAATACAACAGATAGAAGCTTGGAAAATGTGACAAAAAACTAAACTGCTCAAAATGAATATTGCAAAATAGATAACTTTTCTATGATTTTACTTGATTTACTTTGTTAGGAGAAAGAGAGAATATTTGAAGAATGTTTTCTCTGAAATTACAGACTTTTTACAGTGTCCCAGACACTAATTTACAACACGAAGAAAATGCACTGAATTTTCTACAAAAGAAATTCACACCACTGCTTCATGGTGGTCAACGAACTGCATCAATCTCACAAACTATATCCAATGTCAACCATGTGTCTCTAACTCAGCTGTACCCCAACGGTAAATGAAGTAGGATTTCAAGTTTTCTGCATTTTCATTAACTCTGAATTATTGTAAATTTACACTGAAAATTTAAGCACAGCATGACTGAAAGTTACCATTTGAAGTGCATTATAGTGAATTTCCTTTTGTTCTCCCTACTAAGGCTTCTTTCACTTGGCTCTTAATATTTTTAAACATCATCCCAATGCGTTGCACGAAGTTTGCTGCGTTAAAATGGGTAAAGTTTCCACAATTGTGCTCTTATATGTGCTTTGCTAAAAGCATGAGTTTTTGATGGCTTCAAAATATAATTTTCAGATCAATACAATAAACTGTGACTTAAGCAAAATATTACTCCATGCTTTTCTCAGGTACTAATTGCTTTGGCTGATTTCCACTTACTTTACAATTGGTTCTTATATGCTTGCATGTACTGATCTGATGCTTAGAAGGTTTTCGTTTAAGGTACCATAAGCAATCTTGCTGATGAAATGAAAAATCAGACTGAGGAAATTCCTGCCAGGGTGCTAAGCATGTCAATATTAGCTTTAAAATTTTCAGCAAAAGAAACTACAAAATTGCACAATTCCCTCAAACTGCAACTCCATAAGGACTGGTTTTTCTTCAGTATCAATGCTGTGAGTTTTTATTCTCTCCAAAATGCCATTTTGAGGAAGTAAAGATAGATTATAAATTTGCCCAAAAATGTCATAATGTTGAAAATATATAAACTGAAGAGGCAAGATGTTAGTAGAGTCTAGAGAGGTGAATAACATTACCTCATTGCCTCTTTGTATTTCTTGATAAGTTTTTGTTTTTCTTCCTTGTCTTCTACCCAGTATTCACTTGGAATGACAAAATTTGATGTAATTCGACACTCAGGACAGGATCTGTAAAATTAAATTAAAGTACAATTAGTACAAAGTCATCAGAATGGCTAGATGTAATGAGTGGAGTGCCACAGGGATCAGTGCTGGGGCTTCAACTGTTTATGTCAATGATTTGGATGAATGGACAAAACATATAGGTAAAAAGTAGGTTGTGAAGAGAACCAAGTGTCTGCAAAGGTATACAGATAGAGAGTGAGCAGATAAAATATGGCACATAATGCAAGAGATGCTAAAAGGCTGGGCGATGTGTTAATTGTTGCGGCAATCATAGAATCCCTACAGTGTGGAATCAGACCCTTCGGCCCAACAAGTTCACACCAACCCTCTAAAAAGATTAATCCACCTATACCCATTACCCTACCCTACTAACCTATATTTACCCCTGACCAATGCACCTAACCTACACATCCTTGAACACAATAGACAATTTATCAAGGCTAATTCACCTAACTTGCACATCTTTGGATTGTGGGAGGAAACTGGAGCATCCAGAGGAAACCACGCAGACACAGGGAGAAAGAGCAAACGCCACACAGACAGTTGCCTGATGCTGGATTCGAACCCAGGTCCCTGGCACTGTGAGGTAGCAGTGCTAACCACTAAGCCACCATGAGCAGCAATGGCTAAGCCAACATTTATCGCCCATCCTTAGTTGCCCTTAATGTGATGGTAACCTGCCTTCACGAACCACTGCAGTCCATACTGTCGACAGATCCCCAATGCCATTAGGGAGGGAATGCCAGAGTTTTGACCAGACACTGAAGGAATGGTGATATATTTCAAAGTCAAGATGACAAGTGAATTGGAGGGAAACTTGGTGGTGCCCTTATGTATCTTTAGCAACTGAAACAGTCTGCTTCCATCTATAGTGTCCCATTCTTAATTAGTTTTATGCATTACTATATCATCCAACAAAATAAAGTTCTAAGTTTTATTCTCTATATTTCTCTTTGTCAGGCAGCACCCCATTGTACTCACGCCAAAAACGTCCAACAGCTTTCCATTGTCTGAAGCCTATTACTATATATCTTTAAATATTTGTTCTAGAGATGTGGGCTTTTGCTGACCTGGCCACCATTTATTACTCATCTCTAACTGTCCTTGGGACAGTGGTATGGAGCTGATTTCCCAATTACTGCAGTCAATGGAGGGAAAGTACATCCTCACTGCTGTTTGGCCCCAAGGGGTTCCTGAATTTTAACTCAGTGAATGTGAAGGACTCACGGTATAGTTCAAAGTTGGGATAGTTTGGAGGGGAACTTCCCACACATCTCCTATGAATGGTACACACTGATGCTACTGTGAGATAGTGGTAAAGGGAGGGAATTTTGAAGGTGGTAGACGGAAGACCAACCAAATGTGCTTTGTCATGCATAGTGTCAAGTTTCTTGAATGTTGTTGAAATGCACCCAACCAGACAAGTGTGGAGTATCCCCTCACACTCCTGACATATGCCTTGTAACTGGCACAGGCACTGGGCGACAGAAAGTGAGCTAGTTAGCTCAGAATTCCTCGCCTCTGACTTGCCACAGAATTCACATGGCTGGTCCAGTTAAATTTCTAGTCAATGATAACTGAGGATATTAATAGTGGGAGACTTTAGAACAGATATCATCATTGTACATTAACAGGTAGTGATTAGAATCTCTTGAAGATGGTAATTGGCTTTTGGGTGATATGAATGTTACATGCAACGTATCAGGATAAGTCTGAATTTTGGCCAGGTTGCACCACATATGCACATAAATTGTTTCCGTTATCTTGGCTGGTGGCTAATGAAGAATATTGTTCAATTGTTAACTAACAGCCTATTTCTGACCTTACAACTGAAGCAAGGTAGTTATGAAGTAGCTGAAGATTGTTCAGACCAAAACTGCTTTTGCAATCAGCAGGACCCTCTTGTGGCATGGTGGTAGTGCCTCTACTTCTGGACCAAGAGCACTTGGTTCAAATCCACCTGCTCAGAGATATGTAATATCATCTCTGAACAAGGTTAATTGGAAAACTAGGCTGGATTAACCTAAATCTTTTTTTAAAAAAGTGAGATCAACAGCTAAGTGGCCCTGCAGAATCAAAACTGAGGTTTATTGTGAGCAAGTGCCATCTGGCAGCACTAACAATGACCCTTTCCATCACCTAGAGTAGAATGGCAAGGTTGTAAATGGTCTAAGTTGGTTTTATCAAGCTTTTTGTACACAGGACATAGCTGGTCAATTTAGTGCATAAATGGCAGTGTTGTAGCTGTACTTATACAGCTTGGCTAATGGTGTAGCAAGTTCGGGACCAAAAGTTTCAGTACTATTGTGGAAAATTTTATCAAGATCTATAGCCTTTATAGTATTCAGTCCCTTCAACAACTTTTTGATATCACATGGAATGAATTCAATTGGTTGAAGACTGGTATCTGTGATGCTGGGGATCTCAAGAGGATACCAATATACACCATCCACAGACAGAAGTACTGATATTTCAGCCTCATCTTTTGCAGCGATGTGCCAGGCTTTGATGAGGATACTGTAAAACCTCCACCTCTTTTAGTGGTTAAATTGATCATCCCTATTCACGACTGGATGTGGCAGGATTACACAACCTAGATTTGAACTATTAATTGCAGGAGTCCTTAGCATTTTCTACTGTATGCTGCTTCTGCTGTTGACATGTAAGCAGTCTGTGATGTAGCTTTGCCAAGTTGACAGTTCATTCTTAGGTTTGCCTGGTCCTCTTTGTGCTTACTCTCCTGCACTATTCACTGAATCAATTTTGACTCCTTGGCTTGATAACAATGACAGAATGGATCATAAAATTGGAGGTGTGTGGACAGCGAAGGTTATCTCGGATCACAACGGCATCTTGAACAGATGGGCCAATGGGCTGAGAAGTGGCAGATGGAGTTTAATTTAGATAAATGTGAAGTGCTGCATTTTGGGAAAGCAAATCTTAGCAGGACTTATACACTTAATAGTAAGGTTCAAGGGAGTGTTGCTAAACAAAGACCTTGGAGTGCAAGTTCACAGCTCCTTGAAAGTAGAGTTGCAGGTGGATAGCATAATGAAGGCAGCGTTTGGTATGCTTTCCTTTATTGGTCAGAGTATACAGTACAGGAGTTGCAAGGTCAGGGTGTGGCTGTACAGGACATTAGTTAGGCCACTTTTGGAATATTACGTGCAATTCTGGTCTCCTTCCTATCGGAAAGATGTTGTGAAACTTGAAAGGGTTCAGAAAAGATTTACAAGGATGTTGTCAGGATTGGAGGATTTGAGCTACAGGGAAAGGATGAATAGGCTAGGGCTGTTTTCCCTGGAACATCAGAGGCTGAGGGGTGATCTTATAGGGGTTTACAAAATCATGAGGAGCATGGATAGGATAAATAGACAAGGTCCTTTCCCTGCGGTGGGGGGAGTCCAGAACTACAGGGCATAGGTTTAGGGTGAGGGGGGAAAATATAAGAGAGACCTAATGGGCACCCTTTTCACACAGAGGGTGGTGCTTGTGTGGAATGGGCTGCCAGAGGAAGTGGAGGAGGTTGGTACAATTACAACATTTAAAAAGGCATCTGGATGGATATATGAATAGGAAGGGTTTGGAGGGATATGGGCCAGGTGCTGGCAGGTGAGACTAGATTGGGTTGGAATATCTGATTGGCATGGACGAGTTGGACTGAAGGGTCTGTTCCTGTGCTGTACAGCTCTATGACTCTATATGCTCCTCCATTAGGGTTACAGACTGCTTGCTGACCACAGCACCTTGTAGATGCCCAGAGCAGAGATGCTAGATCTGTTTGAAATCTATACCATTTAACATAGTGGTAGTGCCATATTACATGGAGGATATAATCAATGTGAAAATGGGATTCTGTTTCCACAGGGATGTTGCGCTGGTAACCCCTATTGATAGAATCATAAAAGGACACATTTGTGACAGATAGTTTGGGGAAGATGAGGTCAAATAAAGTTTTCCTTGTTGTTTCCCTCAACACTTGTTGCAGGCTTAGTCTAACAGTCTGTCCTTTAGAACCTGGCCAACTCAAGTAGTAGTTGTGCAACTTAACAACTCAAGGTTATGGACATTGAAGTCCACCACCCAGAATACATTCTATGCCCTTGCCACCCTCAGTGCTTTTAAAGAGAGAGTTTGGTAGTTAAAACAAAAAATCAGACCTCGATATTCTAACCTAAAAAATAAAGTTTAAGAAACTGATTTTGATTTCTTAGCTACATACCAAATTAAGTTGGGGCAACCAAAGTGCTGAATATCTAATCATATAGTTGAGGTTGTGAGAGAGAGAGAGAGAGAGAGAGAGAGAGAGAGAGAGAGAGAGAGAGAGAGAGAGAGAGGAGAGACAAAATACTAACAGCTTTAAAAAAAAACTAAAACTATTGGGCTCTGTGGAAAATAGGTTCAAGGCCTCTGTAACTAAAGATGCATGTTCAAAAGATTTTCAGATGCCTTTCACTAATCTTGGCATCAAATAAGGTATCTATTATAAACTATAATCTGCACTGATATATAAACTTACAAGAATTGCAACAAATCTCATTTCAGTAACTATTGTAAATTAGCTTAGGCAGTCATGTCTAATATAGCAAGGGATACCGTTGTTATCCTGGTACTGGGAGACAAACTGTTTTCATTTAACATGAGCTTAAGGAAAAGGTGATTTGCTGGACTTCCATGCTCAAAAATGACCTTAGTCAAGCAAAGTAGGTTTCTAATAAACTAAACCCTTAAAAAGAGGAACAAAGATGTGTTATATAGGTTAACATGACAAAATGAACTTAAATTTCTAGAAATCTAGAGTCAAAGCACTTACTTAACAATCTTATTCTCAAACTGTTTGGCACTCCTCCACTTTCGAATGCAATTGAGGCAGTAAGTATGACTGCAATTGGACAGGATTCCAAAACGTCGCTCACTCGCATTTGTTTTTTCATAGATTACTTCCATACAGATGCCACATATAATATCCTTACTACGCTGAATGGCAAAAGATAGCTCCATGTCTTTTTCATGAGCCTCAATGCATGCCTATGATAAAGAACATACACAGATCAAAAGAACTTACTAGCATAGCAATTTATGACAAGTTGAATTTGCCCACATCTCAAATTTGCTAGGTTAATATTGTTCAAACTGAAGTAATGTAAACCATATATTAAAACAGAATAACTTAAAGGACTTGCATATGACACATCATAACTAAAATAGAAAAATTATACAATAAACCTAAAAAAACTGACAGAAATATTGTCTGCAAACTATGAATTAACTGAACGATAAGTAATCATAGTTACATAATGCCATTACGTCATTTATACACTAAGTCTTGGACAAGTTGACCACAAAACGTGCTGTACCACATGTGGAGTTTAAATTTATTTAACAATTAAATCAAGTCAAGGAAATTCAAATAAATTCAAATACAATATTGACTCATGTTATCATTGAATATTGAGCATGGATAAACAGAATTGAAAATACTGACTGCAGTGCAAATTGCACACTTAAAAGGTGGCATCTTGTATAGAAGTCATTTTACCTATAAACTACCATTTAAACCAAAATAACTTAAGGCTGCTATTGATCATGTCGACAAAATTTCTTGTAATACTGTTTCACCATCATCATAACAACCAAAATTTTTTAAGCACAATGTAATACCCTTCCTTATAGTTGAGTACTTACCTTTATGTGGTCTGATCTCTGAGAGGCGTCAACTGGATGGAGAACCTGTAAACCACACATATCGCACACATCTCCATGGAGGTACACACAGTTAACACCATATCGACATTCTCCTAAGGCAGCATATGGACACATCTGCTTCTTCACATCTTCAGTTTGTGAGCCCTCAAAGTTTTCTTCTATTATTAGATCTTCATTTCTTGTTTCAGGGTAAGCTGATGTTGCTGTAACGAGAGTTTTTAAATTGGTCTATAACTAATTACCAATACGATTCTATATTTGTATCTCAAAAACATATGGTTAAAATTTGATCGCTGTCCAGATTACATTATGAGTGTGTACAAATTAAAATGCAGCATTATTTAAATCTTTATAAGGGAGGTGATGTTCTTAGGAAATCTTGGAAGTTTTCATTCTGAAATTTCACCCTTAACTTCAGTAAATGTTATTTACAGTTTCTACTAATCAAACACTTCAATAAAAAAAGAAACCGACATGAGACTGTCACCTGTCTAGGGAAAAGGGGGAAAAACACTTGCTCAGGTGACATGTGCAGTGTATGCACCATCAAGCAACTTTCACTACCAAGAATCAGTATATTACTAATCGCCATTGCTTATTAATTTATGCATACCAATACATTCTTGGCAAGAAATAATGGATCCATGGCAAAGGTTGCTTGAGTAAATCTTCCAATAAAAAAGACCAAAAAATGGTCTCTTAGTAATTGGCCATTTACATTAAAATGGCTCAAGTTTCTTTTCCGCTAAATGAAAATATCTAATTAATAGTGGTTTCAGGATGGGTGGAGTCAATGAACACTCTGGAGTCTAGGTAGGGCCTTACTCCTGTTGTAATTAAATACTATATTTTTTCCCTCCGTATGCAGAGGCTGGTGGCCTAAAGCTGTGGTTTATTAATGCTATCTTTCACATTCCTCATCATCACAGAGAAAGTGAAGGCCTTGCTAAAGGGAATAAGGTATGATACTCACAACACTCTTGGGCAGTTAAGAATTGGCAATGAAGTAAGCCAGAAAAGATAGGAACCTTTTCTCATATTGTTCTTATATTTTGTGGGAGAAGAAAAAGAGGGACCACAAGGAAGATGGGAATATTATCCTTGAAATTTCTACAAATCATTTTACACAGAAGAAAATCAGCAATCTGAAAAGTAGATAAATAAAGCTATTGTTTTCAATCTGTCAGAACTGTTTTAAAATGAATTTTAATAAGCTATAAAGTGTAGACATTAGTCCCATGTATACAATTGCAATGTACAAGCTTGTCTCTGTGCCAACTTAAATGTTCTGTAACACAAAAACAATGAATTGATTTATTTCTTATTACTAAAAGTACATGCATAATTAGTATAGACCAGATAAAAAGGTGACAAATTCACTCACATCCAATATTGTACGAATCAGATAGGTCTCACTTTCAAATCCTCTATGTATAGTACACAGCAGGCAAAAAGATGGGAATTCAATCACATTTGGCGTGTATATTACTCCTGTCCGCGTGTACCAGGGCTGGAAAATTTCAATCACAACTAGCCAGAGGCGAGTTACTTATATTTCAGCCTGAAAAAACTAATCCCTCATCTTCAATACTTTATAATTTCTTGTTGGTTCACGTCCTAAAGGGCCTGTTGCAGCTCCTTCTGCCGCCCAGACCAGTTCCTCATCTATACCAATAGGATGTAATGTTTTCTTTGAATTCATTTCCTCTGTTTAAAGTTCAAGCAGACATGTTTGCATGAAATATTATTTTAGGAGACTTCAAAATAAAGTGTGTTATATCAATGTGGAAAGCAACTTCCAAACATCTCTTCCAGAATGGATGATTGCTGCAAAATAAGTCTGCTGTACATTCACTAACGCAGAATGGAGAGTAGAACAAAGTGCACTGGTGACAAAAGTGCTAATTTACAATTTACATAACATCACAAATGAAAACTAAGTGGCCAAATATTGTATGTACCAGTTTTGACTTTTACAAGTTTGTAACCAACTGGTGTTACGGTCCTTCATTTCCATCACACCCACATTTCAGCAGTTCTCCACAAAGAATTTACAAGGATCCAAGTTCTAAGCAAAATTTCCCAGGTCTTTGCTGCCTAGGCCTTTTAGACTTTCAATAAAATATCCATACAAGCAACATAGATCACACAATATTATCTTTTTTCATAATAAAATCTGAGACTTTTGATTCTATGTTTAAAATGTTGGGAGTAAAGATATCAAGCTGCATTAAGTTTAACATTTTATAGAAGTATCCAGTCTTCTAAATCATTGATTGTAAACTAGCTTTTTAAATAAAAAGGAAAATAAAAACCTAAAAGTGGACTTGAATACCACTCCAGATCATTCTATCTCTATAGTTATTGTTGGTTTGTAACTAGCACTTTGGTCCTATCCAAGATGCTGACAGTTCAGCTTTCAATAACTTAGGTTACATCATCCTTATCAAAGAAAGCCTGAGCTGAATACAACCCAGTCATTAATGAATGTTTTTGGATAAAAGATAATAAAATTCTCTCTAAACTGTGTTATGAATTCCCAACTTTCCTACCAATATTCATAATATGAACAGTCACTATATTCTGAAAGCTAATATTATGTGTTTACATAATGAAATTAACATAATATGTGGAACTGGAGGAGTTGTAACATTTACCAGTGAATGCGATTAGCATAGAGTAGGTTAATATGTGCTATCCAGTTAAACAAATGACAGTCTTCTCAAAGGTTTAAATTTTAATCATGAAAGGTAAACCTTACTGTATATTTGGAGTATCATTTCTTACCTCACATGGTTCACATATTAGCTGCAAATACACCATCTACGTTTGAGGAATAATGAGCAGTTGAATGGTTCCTCCAAATAGCACTGCCGTCTGTGACTGGACATCAAGTTGGGGAATTCTTTGGGCAATCACATCCACTAATCACTATGAAGTCCTGTATAGCTGCTCCAGGGTCATTTTATTCTTATTTAAACAGATATCTGATGAGGTAATATAACAGTGCGGCTAAAGCTACACTCTAGTTCTGCTACTGTAACTAAACCATATAAAATACTTTGCAGGGAATGACACCAACAGGAAACTTTTTTTAAAAAAATGTAATATGCTTATTGCTGATTTGGTAGCAATTATGGACCAAACAAATGAAATTGACTCTGTTTAATATTATGTATTTTTCTTTTGAAAACTCAAAATATAATGCAATTTTCCACAGCCTTACACAAGAATTAATAAAGTTACAAAACATAGTTGACAATTAACTTACTGGTGGCCTGAAAGAACTCATGAAACACTGTGCATTCTCTAAAAAGAACAGTGCAATACCTATTCTAAACAATCTTTTATTTAAATTAAATTCTTTATTGTATACATAATTCACACTGACTATTCAAATTATGCTACATATCCACACAGTTAATCCTAATTCCTTTCCACTGAACACCTAATCTACTTTGGTCTAATCAGTAAATTTCATATAACTGTTTTTAAGCAGCACTGTGAACACCAGGGTATCAAAAACTTCCGGTAAAATTTCCCTCTTCCTACTAACAAGCTGCTGTTAAACGTTAAGTCTGGCAAAGTGTTAACTGGAAGTTGAGTGCAGCCAATTCCCAAAAATCCACTTAGTTATCAGCATAAAAAGGAAACCTACAGTTAAAAAGTAATGACCTAGATTTTTTAGTGTTAATAATGGCAAAACTGTAGGCCTTTTCCATCAGTATTAAAATGAAATTAAGATCAATTTCAGAGTTCCACACATGCACAGAATAATGTGGCAGTCCAGAAATTGCTGTCAGTGATTCCAGACTCCTCTGGGACTATTCTGTCAACATTGAAAACAGGAGGAAAGCTCCTCTTAAGTGGTTAATCTTATGTCAAACCTCAAAGTCATATCATTACATAAGTAACTGGCATATTAATTTCACAACTACTGCTAACTGCTGCACAAATACCATCACTAGCTCTGAAAATTAATTTTGTATTTGCGATGTCCAATTTTTCCATGAAATATTCCATATTACGAATATTTTAAAAATATTTTAAGACATTTTTGCTTTATTTTAAAATTAATTTACATCTGTATCTGAAAATTTAGAAGTTACTGTAAACTTCTTTTCTCTATTTAAGCACATCCTATTGACTTGATGTCAGCTTAAAATCGCAATCAGGAAAGTGAAGGAAAAAAAAAGCTAATGTCACAGAAATCATTAGGGCCTTTCTGGGACTTTTACTAAAGTTAGTGGAAAATGCAATTGCTTCAACTGCTGACTGCAAAATACATCTTGTATATTTCAGTTCAGCAGGTTACAACAACTCCCACACGGCATGCTGGATGTTGACTCAAGTGATAGGAGTTACTAAAATACCCAGCTTATTTCAAGAGTGCAGTATGAAACTAAAGCTTCCTCTCAAATACAATTTCACTTACATCTAAAGTTCTTGAATTTTGTATTTTTATAGCTTCATAATTTCTTTACAACCAGGTTGCATGCCCCTTTGCATGCAAAGGGACCCAAAGACTATTGTTGTGTAGTGTTTTTCAAGTACAGTTCAACAATCAAAATAAAATCAAGAAAATTGGCAAAAAGCACAAAACGAGAAGTATCATTCCAGCTTGCCATCTTAATTATAATCATAAGAAAAGCATCTCCATGTACTCTCACCTTCGGATTCTCCTTCCTTCTGTATCATAACTAAACTCTTGACACCCACTTACAACTGCTTTTTTAAACTCTCAGCAGTCGTCATTGGTCATCCATTACCCAACACTTCTAAATTGGTCATCTGTTCAGGCACTCACTCAAAATGTGATACTTTTCACTTCAGTAAAATTGTACTTATGCTCTCCCAAACTGCCATTTCGTCAACTTCAATTAAAATCCAAGGAAATTATATTTGAACATAACTGGTGCACAGCTGTTTCAGTCATTGATTTTCCAACATCAAGCTCCATCTGGCCTCCACTCTCCTCTGTTAAATCATATAGAATGCCCAGAATGTCCAAACAGGCCATTCAGCCCATCAAGTCCACACCAACCCTCCAAAGAGCATCCCATACCGATGCATTTCCCATAGTTAATCCACCAACTGCACATCGTTGGACATATGGACAATTTAGCTTGGGCTATTCACCAAACCGCACATCTTTGGACTGTGGGAGGAAACCAGAACAAACCAAAGCAGACACAGGGAGAAGATGCAAACTCTACACAGACAGTTGCCCGGGGCTGGAATCAAACTCGGGTCTCTGGTGCTGTGAGGCAGCAGTGCTGATAGTGATCAGATAAATACTATTATATTAGCATTCTGAATCCACTGTTTCTTTAAACCTTGGTCCCCTGACCTTAAGCAAATGCACGGAACTCATCATTATTGAAAAGAGAGCATTTACTCAGCTGCATCCTCATTCACACTGCCAGCTCAAACATCCCTCTCAAGGTTCCTTTTATTCAGATTCTGACCCTGTGCCTTTTCTCGACTTTTTCAATTATATCCTCTAAGTTAATCTTAACCAGGAGACCAGTCTTTTCCCTCCATATTCCCATTAAACTGATGACTCACTGACTTCCCTCGCTGGTTTCCATTTTAGCTGACATTATAAACAGTTAATATCATAAGACATAACAGCAGCCGTAGGCCATTCAACCCATCAAGTCTATTCCATCATCCAATGAAATCATGGCCGATCTGATAATCCTTAACTTCACTCTCCTAATATTTCCCAATAATCCTTGATTCCGTTATGGATCAAAATGATATCTCACTTAATGAAAGTTCTCCACGTAAAGAATACTACAGATTCATGAATGTCTGCCTTAACTGTGCAACCTCTTATTGAGATTATGCCCTCTGGCCCTATACTCTTCCCCAAGGAAAACCAACCTCTCTGCATCTACCTTCAAGATTAGATTCCCTACAGCGCGAAAACAGACCCTTTGACCCAACAAGTCCATAGTGACCCTCCGAAGTGTATCCACCCAGACCCATTCACTTACTCCCTACTAATGCACCTCACACTATGGGCAATTTAGCACAGCCAATTCACCTGACCCACACATCTTTGGACTGTGGGAGGAAAGCGGAGCACCCACAGGAAACCCATGCAGACACAGGGAGATCGTACAAACTCCATGCAGACAATCGCCCAAGGCTGTAATCAAAGCCAGGTCCCTGGCGCTGCGAGGCAGTAGTACTAACCACTGAGCCACTGTGCCGTCAAGTCCCCCAAGAATCATGTTGGCTTCAAAATCAGTTCAATTCTTCTAAATTCCAACACATACGGGGCAACCTTCTCAACCTCTCCCAAGACTATCATTCCAAACCCAGAATCAGCCTCGTGAATATTCTCTGGACTGGCTCCAACATCAGTGTATCTTTCCTTAAATAATGGATCCAAAACCATTCACAGTATTCCAGCTGTGGTCTGACTGGTGCCTTGATTAGTTTTAGTAAAACTCCCATACTTTTATACTATTCTCTTTGAAATAAAAGGCATTTGCCTTCCATTTTACCCACTGAAACTGGATGCAAGTTTATTGTGATTCGTGCAGGGACTCCCGAATCCTTCTGTTCTGCAGTGGTTCCCCACTTAATTAGTATTCAGTGTCGCTGGTCTTCCATTCTTTGGGGAAATACCCTGTTCCCTTTTAAAACTGCCATTACCATTCATCAACTCAAAGCAACCACCCTCACAGTCCTTGAAAGCTATTTACTAATCTACAGCCTCCCATTTCACACCAAAGTCACTAAATTTCTTTCTCGGAAGACTCAACCCACTTATCCCACAGCTCTACATCAGAACCTTTCCAATCAGGTTCCTGTTCCATCACTCCTGGCTGATTTCTACCGGAAACATGTTTATGTTTTATCTCCATATCCTTTGATCCCCATTATCTAATTTTTAAAAAAAATCAGTTTAGGAAGCACTATGTCAATATTCATAGCATTTTAGTGGGAAAGAAATCCAGTAATCTACCATCTGTATGTGTGAAAAGATGTTCCTAATTACCCAACCGAGTTATCTGGTTCTGCATTATTGTTCTCAATTTTGCTTTTCTTCTAACCAGAGGAAATACAGTTTGCCTCTCTATAGAGTTCTTAAACATCTCACCCAAAGCATCCCTTGATATTCTATACAAGTTATGTTTATGCAACTTGTTCTTATAATTTAACCCTAAGCCCCAATATCATAGTAACTTAATCTTTTTTCAAATTTTGGGCTATGGACAGTGGGGAGGAGAAGTGATGGAACAGCGGGGAGGAGAAGTGATGGGACAGCACATATCCAATGGCTTAACTTGAAAATGAAAGATCAGCTGTGGCTAGAAACTTATTTACATATCAGCAAATGGATACCTATTTATTTACTGCTTTGTGAAGACATTCAGAGTTCCTTTAAGTAATCAATACAGGACAGAGAAAAAAAACCTGACTAAACAAAACATTGAGACAACTTTAGTGGTTGTAACATATTGCATTAAATAAAAATGCATTTGCAGACCATCTGGGAATTACTAATAACCTAAACATGTATTTGTTTCAAATGCCAACAGAAGTTCTTTTTAGACAGTCGAGTTGCCTTCGACTATTCATCCCAAGAAAGTGCACAAATTATGCCAGAAGGTGGCCACCGTATCGGCACCAGAAGATCAGTTTAGATTAACAAGTACAACTTATGCCCTATGCATTTTGAAATGTATCATTCAGCATGCACCATATTGCATCTTGTACCTTTAAATAGTTTACTCGGGAAACGGGTGTGTTGCATTCCGTTAAGCATCAAATCTGATATTCTAAAGTTCCTCCAGTTAAACAATGCATTTATGAAAATGTGTCAGTGACCCTATCTAAACTTTATAAACTCAACTTTTATATTGCGGGAAAATATAATGTGTAGAACAGTCAAGAGTATCTAACCTTCAATAAGGGCATGCATTTTTGAAACTCAAATTTAATCTTTGGACCTTCCAAATGGTTTTGCTAAAGGACAGGCATGATTATATTTTTAGTAAGTAGGAATCCAACAAAACAGCTGCCCAACAGAAACATTCATTTCAAATAATGCTTTCTCTTTCCAAGATGATAGGAAATTCAGTGACACTGGGGATTGAAATTGCTCCTACCATGCCTGGTGTACATTCAAAACAGTAATCTTCAAAATGTAATTAATCAGTATTCCTGTGAAGTTCCGTTTTAAAACAGTGAGGCAAGTTGAGGCATTCTTTCACATGAGTAGATTGGATTAATCACTTCAATCATCTAATACCATATCTGAACATAACTGAACAGAGCATCTATGAACTGAGATAACCCATATCTCTCAAAATAAGCAACCACATTGCAAAAAAGATATTGAAACCAAGTTCAAAAGTTCTTCTCTATTCTATTCTTAGTTATTTCCATATCTCAATCATTCTCTACAATATTATAGAAATCTCCAAAAGCAGAAATATACACAGAAACATTTAATTCAATTATTTATTACATAAATGGAGAGAATTATGGCGGACCTGTTAGAACCACACTTACAAAATTATACAGTTAAGCTCACATATTTGGGCAACAGTTTCCTGGATATTTTAAACTGTTATGCTTCTTCCATGAGGCAATCCAATTTAGCTAGGGTAATTATGCATGTGAAAAGCTGGAATAATGTTTTGGAAGAGCAAACTGATCAAATTAGGCCTACAAAATATCTTGAAATACCTGAATTAATTTTGCCATACTACATGATAGCCGAAACAAAGAATTAGTATGTTTATGTTAAACCATACACATAGGTTTTACCATATAGTAAGCAATCTTCCAAACAGCTGTATTGATTTCTAATCAATTTCAAAAACAATACATAGGTTAATCTAAAATATACTAATAGAGAAATAATACCGATATTGTTGTGTCATTATTGAACCTAACTTTGGTTTTTTTAATAGATATAAAATCTAGAAACTATGAACAATCTGAAAGATAAATACCAATCAGCCCAAAAACCTTAACAGGAAAATACGTGGTGTTGACATTCAGGAAATGGAGTCAGCTGTACATGGAATTAGTCAGGAAATTGATAACAAATGACAAGACATAACTAATGACCTCTTCCTGTATTATATGTTTCTACGATTCCATTCCTCTCCCAACTGAAGCCAGTGACTGAACTAGTGTTGTCTTCAAGCCTTTCACGATAAGGCCAGAGTTTTTGTCAAGTTTTGATCCGAAGACCTAGGGAGCTTTATTTCAGACTGGACTCATTGCATCGCTGCAAAGTATATCATAGGTAGGAATTTGTTTTCTGTTATCAGCCACAAAAAAATGTATATGGTCTTTCCAACACACTGCTTGCAAGAAAACTGGTATGTAAGGACATGGATTTATAAACTTCAAGTACCCTGTATGTGAAGCAGACTCCCAAGCCCAGGATATTAAAGCAGAATAGACAACTGCACAATCACTTCAATCAATTTGCCAGAAATCTTTCACCTTGCCAGTTTGATTTACAGTTTCAGGTGAACACTATTTTTTAAGATAGTTGTGCAACCATCATTTCACTCTTTTAAGGATGTTCATTGGACTATGTTCTGGCCCGTATGGGCCTCAACCAACGATATGCAGTCAGTGATCAGAAAATTTGAGTTGTCTAAAAAGATGTACAATAGTAATAACTTTCTTCTTCCACCAATGTAGTTTTCTCATCTAAGTGGAACATCAAATTACATGTACAGGCAAAATGATTCTTTTGACTTGACATCCAACAACAGGAACTCAGAACTCATTCTTTTAGTTTGATGACAGTCTAGAAGAGTGTAAATTATCTCTCAAATATTAAACTTAGCAAATCATACTGCAAGATTAACTACACAGTGCACACAAGGCTTATAATTTCTTCCATCCACTGATTTTTATTTTAGCCATGAGTGAAGATTAAATTGAAAGTGAAACTTTTTTTTGGAACATTACAAAGATTGTACTTGTTTAAATATCAAAGCAAATATTCATGTTTTGTACAAGAAAGTTAACACAGTTAATATTAATATTTATCCACAGAATAAGGACTTCATGTGGTTTAATCTCATCAATTTTGTATAAATGACTGCATGCCTGCATTCAGGTATTCACCTAAAACAGCTCAAGCACAATAAAAATGCCTGGTCATTAATATGCATAAATTCTAAACACATAATTGTTAATGAATTGTGTGTGTTCTAAGGGGGCATCTTTTACTGAAATATCAGCAGATCGCAATAGTAACAATAGAATGTTCAAACTAATCTAAATCAAAAGAATTCAAAATAAAATTATAAACCAAGAAAGTAACAACAAAAAGAAGTGGCAACTGAACTCCAAGAATAATTTTCAGACAAATTGTTCATTACAAATATATATTTGCAACCTTATGTGCTGAAATTCAGATTTTGACCTGCTGCCTTATTACTTTCCCAACAGCTCACGTCAATGGAATTCAACATTGGTATTAAATTAAAGTGTCATCATTTTAAAAAAAGCAACAATTAAATGATGATAAATCATAGCAATCCAAATAGTAGCTCTGGTAAAATTTCAACAGAATATAGCACTTCAAATAATATTTATTAATAAAAATTGTCCCTTTTGTGATATAGCTAAAATACGGTTATTAAACATGGTCTGAAGGATTGACGGAGATGTAAGGAATGAGGCTACAGGAGATGGATATATTAAAAGGTAATTGCATTTAAACTGGTTGTGCAAACATAAGCAGCCAGTAATCAACAATGGAAGAGTTTTATGGAGGGTTGCCTACTGAAATAAAGTTCTCAGATAAAGTGTGGGCTTGAATTCTGTTTAAAGTTCAGTTATCTTTTGGATAAGAACAGGGACCAGATCTTGAAAAGCAGAACTTCCATTAGCACTTCCTTTGATTACTGTTGGCTTTAGTGAAGTGATCTAGTATTTATATCATACTAAATATAGAGTAATTTAAGAATCCTGCACTACAGCTTTATGGTTTAAATAAAAATCTACACTGTGGATGATTGCATTCTTTATTGCAGAATTAAACTTACATAGGAGAACGGTATTTCAAAATTGTACCTTAATGTCAGCAAAGTGGATTCAATCACAAGTGAACAGATTTTATACAATAGCATTTGGCTTTACAAGAAAAAAAGCAAAAATAAAATCAAACAGGCATGAAATGAGCTTTAACTCTTCCTGTAAACTTAGCAACATCTCCCCAAATCCTTTTGTACACATCCCATTTTTCTAGGTAATATCAAAACCATTTGTTCTAATTTTATAACTTTTCTGGGATTTCACACACATTCATCTGGATTGTGCCAAAACCTCGTACATCAATCTTCAACCTCCCTCTCTCTCATACGGTGTTGAAACCATCCACAAACACTTTCACCTTTAACTGGATTAAAATACAATTCCTTTCTGATAGCAGACGGAGATGAACCATTTAAAAAAAAGTAAACCATGAAGAAAATATAAAATAATAAGCCTTATTATGAACTATTTTAAAGAAGCATTTTTAAAAATGCAAAAAAAAACAAATACACATGTTATCATAAAACAAGAGAAAATCAGACAAATTTGGAATGGCTGCTTTCTATAAATAATTTATGTCTACATCAGACAAGAATTTCAGTCCTGATCAGTCAGCAGCACAAACAACAGCTCATAAACCATCTGCAAGTAAATCTGTTTCACCCAGTCTACAGACAATGGGAGGAAGGAACACAGGGAAAGATAGCACATAATTAATTTAAGCATGTTACTTTTTAAGTGATTAAAGTATGACCAAGTGCATTTTATACAATTGTGACCGTGCTGACATACGGTATTCTCTTAAGTCAAATCTTTTATAAAAAATACAAGTCATTTTAAATGCTGATAATGTTATAGCTACTAAAATTACAATGTAAGTTAAACAAAACAACAAACAGTAATATCTAGGCACTGCAAAATTACAGGAGCAAGTTCAATAGCTCCACTGAGAAACATTCCAAAGTACAAAATACTGTGGTTTTCAACCGCAGCACAAGGTAAAGAAACCCTGCTACTTACCACATGAAGAGAAAAGAGTAACATGAAATATTTCAGAGAAGAGGTGAAGTGGGGCAAAGTGTGACTGAACAGGAATAACACATGGTTGTTATTGATGATGGCTTGATTGCAGTCTTCTATTTCGATCCAGCTGTTCCCTCTTGTGCACAGTAGGTTGCAATCATGCTTATGAAACAATGCTTCTCTCATACCAGCTACTAAATATATGCAACCAAAGGTGTTTACGTGGTTGTGCATTATTACATAGTTGTGACATGAATGGAAACTAATTCCTTTTTAAGTATCCTGCTAATGAAATTAAACATCAATAGCCCAATAAATTACAATTGGCTGTTAAAAGGAAAAATATAATTAATTTTATTTTGACTTGACCAAGTTTTGTCAAAGTGAAAAATATACTCGTCAAGCTTGCATAACCAGAGTTAGTTAAAAGCAAATGTTCTTGAAGATAAAGTTTAAAAATACCAAAAATATGTAGATTTGAATTTATTTCCACTTTGTGATATTTATATTTCAATAATGACTCACCTTTTGGATTGCCTCAGTGATTTCTACAGGTACATCAGACTAAACGGTCCAAAGTTTAGCTGACTATAGATCCCTCCCTCAACATTTAAAGTAGAATATTAGTTGTTTAAAGCGAGAAGTACTTCCACTGTAAATATATTGCACCTATCTCGTCTGGATTAGAATATAGTCAAAATGAACAAAAATCTCTTAAATAAGTTTATTCTTTGAAAATAACTACACTGTCTCTTCATAATAGAATTCTAATTCCATAAGGTCACATGACCTAAATTCATCAAAACTGCATGAAAATAGTGTCTACAGACATGTAAATTGAGACAATTGCTTTCAATTTCAAGATGTCCTTTACAGATGAAGAACCAAGCCTTGAGTAACTACATATCCAGGTCGCCAATATAAAAATGGCACTTGAGGAACTGAGCTTCCTTTTATTTGGGGCAAGAATACAATGCACAAAAAGATTCCACCCAAAAATGAAAGATGCGCACTCCTTGTAGAGATAGTAAACTTCAAAGAATGAAAAAACTGCTCTGCCAAAATCGTATAGTTATGGGAGAATTCTATCATTAGATGACAAATAGAAAACTAAGTTTTAGCAAAAAAAATAACAACAGTGCTGCTGCAACTCTGCCATCTTGAAACTAGATCAACAATGGAAAGATGGAGCTGCAGTTTCCCCTCCAGGTTTCAACAGCAGCATATGTTTACAACCAGGTTTGCTTCAGTACCTGACCATCCACAAGCAGTCACACTGGATCAGGCACTTGAGAATCCTTTTGGGAGAAAGGAAATATGAGGAATTTTAAGAAAGTGCATTGAAACTACTCATTCATGTTCATTTACACTAATACTCCTGGACAAAAATTAGACTTGCACATGTCGATGGATTTTTAATAATGAGATCTCCTGGCACAATGAACGTGCTTTGATGATACATTACTAAAATTATTAATGTAAACACATTACTGTCAATAACTAGCCTTTCTTCCCAAGTATTGACATTTTAAGAAGTGATACCATTTTAAATGTAGGGGTTCTTAAATGTGTTTTTTTACTGGGTGGCATGGTGGCTCAGTGGTTACACTGCTGACTCAAAGCGCCAGGGACCTGGGTTCAATTCCTGCCTTGGGCAACTGTCTGTGTGGAGTTTGCACATTCTCCCTCTATCTACGTGAGCCTCCTCCAGCTGCTCCGTTTTCCTCTCAGTCCAAAGATGTGCAGGTTAGGTGAATTGGCCATGCTCAATTGCCCATAGTGTTAGGTGCATTAGTCAGGGATAAACGTAGGGGAACGGGTCTGGGTGGGTTGCTCTTCGGAGAGTTGGTGTGGACTTGTTGGGCTGAAGGGCCTGTTTCCACACTGTAGGGAATCTAATCTAATTTACTTGGGAAACTTCTTTAAAAACTTTTGCATTTGATTTAAAAAGGCATTATCACAAACAAGGAGAAATTCAAGATATCTTCAATAATTATGTAATAGCTGCTAAATTTCAGCAAAAGACCAGACGTTTTGCAAGATCATCACATTCATATTAGGTTCCACTGTACTGGGTGACATTGTAAATGAGCAGTTAAAATCTAACTTAGGCTATCCCATATATCGTGACCAGAGCAGGTTTTGGCACGTTAATGACTTGTAACACTAAATACAGCAGCTTCACTAAACGGTAAAATCTGCAGACATTTATAGTGGCTCTGAGATACCACAAAGTTTGAAGTTACATTTTAAAAAAACGATAGGCGAATGAATTTCTTCATTTCATAATACGACACATATGCACATGATGCCACGTCCTTTTTAAAAAAAAACAGCAAATTTCAGGCCTTGCTGCATTCTGAAACAGTTGAATAAAGAAAAGTCCTTTGGGGAACAGAATTAAAACTGAATCTGATTTATCAGCACTTCACAAAAAAAAGCTCTACATGACACTCGTTGGTAGTTAAAACTTTATGCTGTAAATATTACTGCAATGCAAATTGTGCTGTTTCATAGGTTCTACTTAACAAAACCTTTTAACAAGGCAAAGTAAGTTCCATTAGCCCAAAGGTATTTGACATGCAGTCTGTCCTCGTTCTTGATTATAACATGTATTCTGCACCATTATTGTAACCTCTCATTGTATTTCCTATGTTATCTTCCTACCGTATTCTTACAGAATATCAGTCAAAATATCAAACAACAGAATTAATACCAGGGTGTAAGCATGAAACTAAACACATTTTTCTTTCTCCTAATAATTAAACATTGCTGAGAAAATTTCAAACGTGGATTTTAGGTAAGTTATTGATTTATCATTTTATTCCGAAAGAATTCATGGCATTTTGTGGCATATGGCTATGATTTGAATCAACGTTAAAATGTTAAAATCACATTTATGCAAAATAATGAAGAGGAATGAAAACAGGAGAACTAATAAAAAGAAAAAAAAAGTGATGGCCTCTCCAGGAGCACTGTAAAACCAGCGCCTAAAAAGAACAATTGAGTGTGTCTCACTAATAACGTATGAGTGTGTAGGAAGTGGTGCACAGAAACATAACTTACCTTCATATATCTAACTTAGATCAAATAGTGCTGTTTTAGTTTTAACACTGTAACCTCCATTTTCACAAAATCTGAGCAAAACAAAGACAAAACCAAAAGTACTTTTGAAAAAAGAAATCAAAGCTGTATCATTTACCAATTCCTTATAGGTATCCCTTGCTCATTTTGAGAGGTAATAGGGAACTGCTTGGTACAAATTATTGTAAATCATTTTGAACACGGAAGGCTATATGCAGTAAACTGAGAAATACTACAGTGGATTGTTTTGTGTTTTTGTTTATTTTGTTAAGTATCAAGCACGTAAACATGTCGAATCAGCTTACTTCGTCCACAGTATGGCTGTCCAGGTATAAATTCTGCTGCATTAACCCAGTCCTCCAGGTTTGAACTTGTTGCAGGGTTGGATTCCTCAATCACTGTTTTTGTGCTCATTTCACCATTTAATTTGGTAAGTGGAGTAAGTTTAGAAGCTGATGCGGTGGCAGAATCCTTCGAGATCAATGGCGTAGGACCACTCTGAACCTCTGACAATCCTTGGTTTGACGGCTTCACGTGGTCATACCTGTATATTAATTAGGGATGTTACAATTAATGCAACATCATTAACCTGTAATAACAACTTTTTTCTTAGGAACACTGGTACAGATGTAGGCTGCTCAGCCCATCGATCCCGCTCTACCCATCAATGAGAGCGTGACTGATCACAATCTCCAGTTTCACATCCCTCAGTGTTATACAATACGAAGTCTTACTGAGCAGAGATTTCATAATCTCAAATTGAATTGGACAAAGAACTCAATAGACATACTACTGTTTGTACAGTTAATTGCTTCCTGATTTCACTCATGTTTTCTTGATCTGGATTGCTTCTCCTGAGGAAATAGCTTCTGCATAAACAAAGCAAATAGTTCTTTCACTTTAAATACTTTCAAACTTATAAATTCACAGAAATGGAGGCTAATTTAATTCCTTAAGCAGTGGTATAGTTTTGAGGCCTCTACGCCTTCCAAAGTCTATATATCTTTCCTGATGATTAGTGCCCAGAACTGAATGCGGTTACACAAATTAGACAGACCCTAACAAACTAAAGATTGCTTGCTCACTTTCAAATTCCAATCACGGAGATAAAAGCAAACAATCCATTAAATGTTTTGATTACGTTTACACTTGTGCACAGGTACGCATGACAATCTAAATTCCTTTGCTCACACACTGTACCCAGATTATTAAGAAAATACCCTGATTCATTTTTCTCAAATGCAAAGCAACTAATCGCTCAGTTTCTCAAACTTTCCATGCTGTACATCTCTAAGAATCTATGACTCTAACTTCATTTGCCATACCTTGTCCACAAATTTAGGTTGCCTATGCTCAACTGTAACTTCCAGTTTTAATCCACAAAATTCACTGCCTCCTAATTTACATTATCTGAAACTTGGCTATACGGTATAGAGGGGAAATTACATTTTCTAAATCATAGAGTCATAAAGATGTACAGCACGGAAACAGACCTTCGGTCCAACCAGTCCATGCCAAACAGATATCCAAATCCAGTCTAGTCCCACCTGCCAGCACCCGGCCCATATCTCTCCAAATCCTTCCTTTTCATATACCCATCCAGATGCCTTTTAAACGTTGCAATTGTACTAGCCTCCACCCATTAGTACATATAGTGAACAGCTCAGATTCCAATAGAGATCCCTACAGAATACCAGTCATCATGCTCAACAACTAACCAAATCTATCAAGTCTATCACAGGAGATTGTGGAAAGCTAGGGAAGAAATTGCCAGGCCCCTAGCAGAGATACTTGTATCATCAACAGCCATAGATGAGGTATTGGAAGACTGGAGGATAGCTAATGCTGTGCCACTATTTAACAAAGGCTGCAAGGAAAAGCCAAGGAACTACAGACTGGACAGTCTAATGTCAGTGGTAGTTAAGTTGTTGAGGGGATTCTGAAAGGCAGGGCTCTACGTGCATTTGGAAATGCAAGAACTGATTAGGGATAGTCAACATGGCTTTGTGCATGGAAAATTGTTGAGTTTTTTGAAGAGGTGACAGAGGTTAGGTGAAGGCAAAGCAGTTGGCATTGTCAACATGGACTTTAGAAAGGATTCCAGAAAGTTCTGCATAAGTAGATTGCTTAGTAAAGGTTAGGTCACATGGGATCCAGGGGGAGCAAGCCAACTGAATACAAAATTGTTTTGATGGTAAGAGATAAAGTTGTTGTTAGAAAGTTGTTGCTCAGACTGGAGGCCTGTGATCAGTGTGCTGCAAGGATCAGGGCTACTGTTGTTCATTATTTATATGAACACTTTGGATCAGGAGGCATAATTAAACCAAAATTGGAGGTATGGTGGACTGTGAAGAAGGTTTTCTAAGAATACAATGGGATCTTGATCAACTGGGCCAGTGGACCAAGGAATGGGGAATGGAAAATGAAATTTAATTCGGAAAAATGCAAGGTGTTGCATTTTGGTAAGACAAACCAGAGCAAGACGTACACAGTTAATGGTAGGGTTCTGGGAAGTGTCAACGAATAGAGAGGCCTGGTGTGCAGGTACATAGTTCCTTGAAAGTGGCATCACAGGTAGAAGAGTGGTGAAGACGACATTTGGCACTTTCGCCAAATTGGTTAGAGAATTAAGCACAGGAATTGGGACAGCATGTTACAGGTGTACAAGACATTGGTAAGGCCATATTTGGAGTATTGCATATAATTCTGGTCACCCTGCTATATGAAGTATGTTATTAAACTGGAAAGGGTATAAAAAGATTCAATGTTACCAAGATTGGAGAGTTTGATTTAGGAGGAGAGGCTGGATAGGTTGGGACTTTTTTTTTTAAGCTGCAGCGTAGGGGGCTGATGGGTAACCTTTACAAAATCATAAAGGGCATAGATAAGGTAAATAGCCAAAGTCTTTTCCCCAGGGTAAGGGAGTCCAAAACTGGAGGGTGTATGTTTTAGGTTAGAAGGGAAAGATTTAAAAGGGACTTGAGGGGCAACCTTCTCCACAGAGGGTGGTGCATTTATGGAATGAGCTGTCAGAGGAAGTGGTAGAGGCCGGTACAACCAAAAGAACTTGAGACGTTGTAAATCAGAGACAAAAATAGAAATTGCTGGAAAAGCTCAGCAGGTCTGGTAGCAACTGTGACGAGAAATCAGTTTACGCTTCATGTTGAGTGGCCCTCCCTGAGAGGCAGATACAATTTTGAAAGACATTTGGACAGGCACACAGATAGGAAATATTTAAAGATATATGGACCAAACACAGGAAAATGGGACTTGTTCAGTTTAGGAAACCTGATTGACACAGACAGGTTGGGTCTGAGGGCCTGCTTTCTATGGTGTATAATTCTACGAATCTGTATAAATTCATGTCATGAAGTCACATCCACTTCAGTGTTCTAATTTCTTCTACTAATCCCTTACATGGAATATTCTGAACATCCACCTAGATATCAACAGATCCTTATTTATCCACTATTGTAATGACTCACTCAAGTTTTAACTCACCTGTCTGACATGGCTGACCTTTCACAAATCTGTGCTGATTCTGATCAGTGGATGTATTTATTGACGACTTAGACAACTCTCTCTGTAAACTGCAGTATCATCATCATCACAGCTGACGTTAAACTAGCAGATCTGCTATTATCTTAGTTTCTCCTTCCCTCCTTAAAGGATGAAGTTGCACTTCCAATTTTATAACCCCACCCTACTCAAAAGAACTCCAAATGAAGAGAACTTTGGAAAATTCCTCTGCTCAGTTTCTATTAGAATGGGAACCCTCTGGAAATCATTCCCAATTATCTGATACATAACCTTCTTTTACACTGTACTTCCTCCCATCCTTTCCTTGACTGATTTTTAGATTCCCTTTTAACAATTATTTTGGATCTTGCTCCATGAATATAATTTACTAATTTAACTAGTTTACATTCTCCAGTTTGAAATAAAACAAGTATTTTCTTTCTCCACAGATGCTGCCAGATCTAATGATTGTTAGCATTTTCTGCTTTAATTTCTGACTTTTCTTCAGTATCCATTAAGTTCTTTAAAGAGTTCCATTTTGTTTCACCAAACTCTCTCTCTCAACGTATTGATAAAACAATTAGCTGATCGTTTTGCTATCCCTTGCATGTTCTGCTTAAAATCTGTTTCTGCAATTCCTTTATCTAGATCATTACAAAACACTGACAGCTGAATATAGAAAAAAAATCCAAAAAAAACTGCAGTTATGTGATTATTCAAAATCTTTACCATGAATAACTTAATGTGCACAATGTTGGGAAAACAAAACAAGTCTGCATTGTACAATGTATTAATTTCACCTATACTTGTGTGTCAAATCTGCAAATCATCAATAACTGCAAAAACTAAAAGTAATTGCCCAGTGGATGCTTTAAATTCAAAAACTGAAGTAATTCACTATCAGCAGTATTAAATCCAAGTAACAGCCCAACACAAACACTAAAATCTTTCTGATGACTTTTCAGTGTAAATCAAGGTTTGTCTCCTGCGTTTACCTATATTTTTGCTCAAAAGGTAACAAAGTACTCTCGAGGGAGGCAGTGCTGACATATAATACTTTTAAATATCAAGGCAGACCATACCTCAAGCATTTTTAGTCACTGTAAAAAGTAAAGGACAGTCACCAGCAGCTACTGAGATCAAATACATTGCTATGCTTTAGCTAAAGATAGTTGGCCGCAGTTTTGGCTCTACGAATTCCTATACGGTTTTCCTCTGTAGAAAAGGCGAACATTCAGAATAGTAAAGTCATGAACATAATTTTGTAGGAAAATATATTGTTAGTTTGTAATCAGCTGCATTATAATTTTTCTTGAACCTATTTTTCCAATCAACCTGTTCAGAGATATTATTAAACAGCTCTGAAACAGGTGGGAATTGAACATGGGTCTTCAAACTCAAAGGTAGGGATGCTACACTGTGACACAAGAGCCATTAATAAGCACATAGTTTGTGCATGATTTAATTTTGCCAAATTGACCCTACAAAGTAAACACAGCAAACCTGCCATCAAGCATTATTCAGCTATCTTACAAAAGTAATTCCAGTGGAATCAGCTCTATATATAAAGTATAATGATATGCAGAAGAACTGCATGGAGGGAGAAATTTGATATATCCAAATCTGCATCAAAATTCTTGCTCCCAACAAAAGAATAAATCAAATTTGAAGCATCAAGTTATGATCACAAGGAAATTTGCTTGCACCAACTATTTATTTAGTTCTACTACTGTGCATAATACATTTGGCAAACAATGGCACAGTAAGGCCAATCAGAAACTTCTATTATTTGTTCCAGAGCTCTAGGGGAGTGCCCAAAGGGCCAATTACTTTGAAATACATTCTACTCTTTGCCTTTCAACAGCTTAGTACCAGACTCTTGATAAGAGCGCCAATAGGAAACTTGTCCTCTCAACACCTACAACTCTGCCTTTTCAATCCTCAAAAATTAGGCCCTGCGTTCTATCAAGTACAAAATTTCTTCTGTGATATGCTGTCGTGCTGAATATGTATTGACGATGATCCATGATCGATGTAAAAATACCCAAGTAAATTGATGTATGAATATTAGCTTCTATAAATCCTTCAGGCTAAATTGCTCAATCAAATAATTTCCCAATGCCCTAAGAAGTGAACTGCTTTATGTAACAGTGTCAGTTCTCACTGATATTGAAACTCTTCATTTAATTGTGGGCCGAGCTTGACAACAGGAGAAATAATGCAAACACAAACTTTGTAGTTTGAAGCCACCGAAATGACTTGGAATCAAGTGCATATAGTGTCACAAACCTGTTTCTGAACCATAAAAGGTGTCATTGGGAATCTGTACAATGTTTGCAAATGTGATCTGACCTGACTTAACTACCAACAAAACTGAAATGCAAAGTTAAAAATGGCAGATCCATGAACAAATGCAATTAACATTTTGTAACTCCAGGAAAGTTTCATAGCAGATCACTTTATACTACTAGATCACTTCAACTTTACTTTTACATTGCAGAGCAATTTTGTAGGATGAAGCAGATCAAGGAGAACATTTTTAAATGTAGGTAGAAAACTTGGTCACCAAGCATTTTGCAGCATGACATTCCAACTAGATTCAATGATTCATGTTGTTTGACTGAGAAAAACAATTTAAGTCAAGGAAGAGTGGATGTCAGCTATCTGCCCTCTGTACTAGCAAAAGATATCAAACAATACTTTTTTTTTGGATAACATTTAGAAATAATTAAGTAATCAGTAATAAGTACTCTGTTTGGACCATTCGCTCCCAAGGTATTCCTATGGCAAACAATATATATTGTATTGGCAAGCAACTAAATTCAAGTTTGCATTTTGGCCTGGATTTTCCTTCACTATATTGCAAGCAATCTTTTGTTATAGTTACAAATGCTCATGAAATAGGCGGGGATACTAGGACCCATGGGCACAACCTTCGAATTAGATGGGGTCAATTTAGAATGGAAATGAGGACACATTTCTTCAGCCAGAGAGTTGTGGGCCTGTGGAACCCATTGCAACGAAGTGCAGTGCAGGCTGAGACATTAAGTGTCTTCAAGGCAGATATTGATAAATTCTTGATCTCGCAAGGAATTAAGGGCTATGGGAAGAGTGTAGGTAAGTGGTGTTGAAATGGCCATTAGCCATGATTGAATGGCGGAGTGGACTTGATCGGCCGAATGACCTTACTTCCATTCCTGTGTCTTATGGTCTAATGTTCCCTGATGATATTATTGGAGGTATGCAGCTATCATTACTTGAAAGCCTCTGAATGAGGCAAGTTCCATGTCGAAAGTATTTCTAAAGTACTTCTATTCCCTTGAACTGATCCTCCTTTCCGACGAGTTTGCTTGTTTAATTTGGTGTGTGCGGGGCAGAATTTCCACCTGGGATTCACTCAACATTTCCAATGAGCTCTAATGCTAATCAATACTTGGGACCACAGTTGATTTAGAACAATGGTTGGAATCCATATCCCAACCAAATCATTCATAGTCAATTTGCCTCAGACAAAAATCCACCTATTATCACTCAAAGTCTTAAATCAGTATTTTCCAATGATACCTCGTAATTGTACAGCTTTAATCTTGGAGACTAAAAGGATGAATGACTGGACTAGAAAATAAATTTAAGGAATCACTTTGGCCATAGAAGACAGAAGGCAGTTGTGGAGGAATGTTTTTCAGAGTAGAGGTTGGTAATGATTCACAAGGATCAGTATTGTGACCTCTGTTGGATGCAGTATAGAGAAGTGATTTGAATAAAATTCTAGGTGATCCGATTAGGAAGTTTTCAGATAACATGAAATTGGTGGAATTGTAGACAGTGACAAAGTTTATCAAACAACACAGCAGGATATAGATCAGTTAGAAAGTTGGGCAGACAGATGGCAGATGAAGTTTAATCCAGACAAGTGTAGGATGATGCATTTTCGGAGGTCAAATACAAAACAAGAACACACAGTTGAAGGCAGGATCTTTAGGAACATTGATATGATTAAATTAGATTAGATTCCCTACAAGTATGGCTCCAAAACGTGTTTTCAAAATAAGATCTACACTTTAGTAAAACTGAGTAAATATGAATCACTTCCTGGTTAGTAAAAAAGCCAAGCCCAAAATGCATGCAAAATTGGATTCTGGAGTTCAGGTTCACCTGCTTTCTTAACAGTCTTTTTTTGCCGAATTTGCATTTTACTCATCTTCATTCATATTTCACTGCTACAGAAAGGATTGGCATCTCAGAATCAGACACAGACTTGATAAGAATGCATGAGCAGAGTTAATGAGAACAGTTCCCATAACAGGGGCCACAGATCAGAAGGGATAGAGCAAATGCATGACAAGGTGTCCTAAAATAGCTGCAGGTAAAAATACATGAGTCAGAACAAAACAGCCAGATTAACTGCATACACTATCATTAAATGTGAAAATAGCCAGCAGTCTGGGAAGCAAAACACTGACTTGTGAATTTCAATTATTTGCTCTTCAATTTGTCACTTTACATTTGCTTCATGAGGCAGCTGGACTTCAAACTCTCAATTACTTTTCAAGTAAATTAAAAGATTGCAGGATTTTTAATTTACTTTCCCGTTAAACTGACAGTCAGTTAGGGATCAAACTTACCTTTAATGAAAGAATTTAACAACATGATAAGACGGATGTTAGATGAATAAATAGAATCCTGTTGTTGCAAATAATTTTTTTTAAGATCGGTTTAAACCCTTAATTGGAGAACACTGCAAAACCTTTCAGTTACACAAGGAAAACTGAAAGAAAATTGCAGAAATTGTTGAGTTTTTTTGGGAAGGCAGTGCTAAATTATATAATTTGGGCAAATATCTTCACTTCAAACAGCACAGGAGTTGCACGGTAATATGTTACATGAATTTTACAGATACCTATCAAAGCACCAACTGCAAGAGTAATGCTTACTACAAATAGTTAAAGCTTTCAATTTCTCCTGAATCCAAGTACTGCATGTAAAAGAAACATACTCAAACTGAAAATGGAGTGCTTATGGTGAGTCAGATAGTACAATGATTTCTGACACTGAGACACGTGGTGAATTAAATTACACTGATACAAGTGATCTACTGTAACTGGGAAAAAATTATATGAAATGAGATTAAATGCTGTGACTGTACATTTGAGTAAACTGTAAATTATTTGCCTGGTTTACTATGTTTGTTTTTAAATTTGCTTCAATTATATCTCTTGCCTTTTTAGAACACCAGACTTACATGATATTACAAATAAAAACAGAAGAATATTCAGCTGTGGTGTAGTGATTGCAGAATACAGATAGAAGTGGTAAGTTCAAATATTGCGAATGTGTATGGTGAAAATGAGAACCAATTCATTGAGACAGAGTATTGCAACAGAAAACCAAAGCAAAATCCTTTAGACTACCAAATAGACAATTTCAAAACAGTTGGAAGTCCTTTCGACAGTACTATCCGAACAACTAGCCAAACACTCAAAATCAAAAGAAAATCATAAAGGAAAAACTAGTATTATATAGCATCCTTCAAAGTTCAAGACTTCCTAAAGTTCCCAACAATGCACTTTTGAAAATTTTAATACAGAAAATTTCAAAGCCAATTCACATGCAACAAGTTGCACTAACAGCAACATAACAATGACTTGACAATTTGCAAAGTTCCCTGACTTAACAGCTCAACTTTCACTAGAGGGTGTAGTTAAGAATAACATGGTGTTCCATCTGCTCAATATTACAAGAATACTGCACATTGATATAACATGTCTCCTATAAAACGGATTGAGTCTATAGTTAAACACTAATTACAGAATGGATCAACTGTAAAAGGAGTGAAATGCTGTCACCTTATCCAAGGTATGAATTTATATCTCAGCATACAAAAAGACGTTACACAAGATAAAATTAATTGGAGGTAGAATCTCAACATTCAAGCAGAGGCCTTGGGGAAGACAGAAACAGTTTATTATTGAAGAGTATGGCAGTATTTTTGGAATCTGAACAAGCTTATGTCAATGACTTATGGTCAGCCAGAGCTGCATTTTAAAGTGCTGGGATTTTGTATCAGGGGCAGTCCAGGCATTACTGATATCATGTCAGGCAAAGGAGCTGCAGCTGGCCATGGAACTTAGGAATGCTGCAAAGCATAATCCGTATCAAATGTGTACTTTGGTTCAATGGTTATTTTTGAATTCATTGGGATTGGATCCCAGGTGTGTAATTATAAGAGCTTTGGTGTCAGATTTTTATGCTGGAACTGTTACACGTGGGTTCAGCATTCCTGTAAATGAATTTCACAGTGCATATGAATTGGACAATTATCTGCCTAATAATTAAGTACATGTAGACCTATGGATTAACCAGTGGTCTTTACCAGTGCATTCCAGTTTACTGAAACAGATTGTATTCTAAGTGATGTCTTTATCTGTGCAAGATGAAAAATACACACTATAGACCAAAAAGTGCAGACCTTAGGCACAAAGGTCAGTGGCTGTGTTCTAAGTGCTATCAAAGCCATTGATTTAGTTCTGTCTCTGCCAATGTCAGACCGATTGCTGATTCCCAGTTCCTATTTTTATCGTGAAAGAAAGGCATTAGACAAACCTAATTTCACACAGCTTTATATTTTGCTTCACCACTTTTCTCAATTCTTGTCCTTGGCTGCTATTGTTTCTTTGCTGATTTATGACTGTTTACATTTTATTGTTTCCATCACTACTACTTCATTCTCAATTTACTACAACTCCTAGTCGCTGGGTTCCTCATTTGACTGTTTTCATTTGTGCTTTCTATTACCTTTTTGCTATTTGTTCTATTATTTTATCACTTTATCCATCTTAGTTTATCAGTGAAAGTGACAAACTATCACCAAAAAGCAAAATGCAAAATCTACAAACTTTTGCTAACCCATAATAAATCTAATTATTCAAAGAACATTCATGTAGCATGTTATTTCATAATGCTTTGAAGGCATATGATAATAGCAACTTAAACTTTATATTTTGTTTCCCATCCCATTAGTTGTCAATTGCAGGATGGGAAACAAAACGTAAAGGTTAAGCTGCTAAAAGGAGGAAAATGGAAAACTACACTGGCACTTGATGGCTTTCTCAACATCTTTTTTAAAGGGTTTTTTTAAAAATGGTTATTCAAGAGCTGAAGTGTACTGTGCATGTTCGAGAATTTTATTTTGATTGCTTACCCTTCACTGAAAATGAAGCTTGAACTTTATGCCTCTCATGCCCATTGATGACAAGCTCAATGGAAAAGCATAAAATACTTTAATAACTAGGTGAAACTGAATAGAATTGCTATTGCTCATAATTTGAAAATGCTACAGTCCAGTATTCTATTATTCACATATTCAACACACATATAATAAAGCATCTAAGCCATTATTTAATTCGAGAGAAAAAGCCGGCAAGTTACTTTTCAAACAACCATCTTTTATTTTATACATTGAATAATACAACATGCTCAGTGCATGTAAGCAATAATGAGATATTAGTTGTTAATTCCTTTGTGTCATGTTAGAAAATTGTACACAATTTTCATTCTTGAAAAGTCTACCTTGTCGAAATTCAATATTTATACTTAAGGATATGCAGAATACATGCATCACAGGCAATGAACAGTTCAAATGGGCAAGCCACGGACTGTAGGCCTATTCAATTTCCCTGAAATGAATCAGGTGTTTCAAGTTCTGCCATAAATCAGGTATTAGAAATTGAAAGAAAATGACCCATGGTTCCAGACTCACAAATTGCCTGAAGTATTGAAAGAAACAACATTCAAAAAGGACTCTGATAAGAAAATACCATTAACTCTTGGCTAATAATAGCTTCTTCTTCACTATTCTGCAAAAATGGCATCTAATTTTATACTGCGTAACTAAAATATTAAGAGTCTATCATTAAACTTAACAGATAATTTCAAATATTCTAAAACATGCTTTAGTGACAACACATTGCATCAAAAAGGGTTGTCAAATTTCAATTCTAAGTCTACATATATTCCACAAATAGTTGTTAAACTATTTAGCAAATGTATTTAATCACTTTAAATATTTTTATCACCTGCTCTCATTTGACCTAGCACGTAATCCAAAATCTGGCAGTCTCAGTCTATGGGCAGGGTCATGGTAATGTCACTAAACTAATAATCTAAAATTTCAAACTAATATTCTAGGGATGTAGGTTGGAATCCCACCATGGCGGATAGTGAAATTTGAATTCAATACAAGTCTGAAGTTAAACACTGATCTAACTATGAATAGCCTAAATGCCATATGGTTATCTAATAATATACTTTAGAGAAGGGAACCTAACATCCTTACCTGGTCTGATCTACACGGGACTCCAGACGCACAGCAATGTGGTTGACTCTTAAAGGTAAAGGAAAGGTTGCTACAGTGTCAGAGAACCACAGGGTTTCTCTCTCATTAGAGGCACAACTGGTCAAGAGTTTAACCTGAGGGTCACAACACCTCAGTGGAGGGGGAGGTTAAGACAGGACCTTTGTGGAACCTCATAGGGTACAGGAATTGAACCCAAGCTGTTGGCATCATTCCACATCACAAACCAGTCATCCAGCCAAATGAGCTAACCAACCTCCTAACTGCCATCAGAAATGGTGCAGCTAACCACCCAGTTCAAAGGCAATTAGAGACGAGCAATAAATATTGGCCTCACCTACAATGTCCACAATTCATGAATGAAAAACAGAAATTTGGACAAAACTATACTACATTCTCCTTTTTACACCTGGATAGAATATGCATTATTCCACAGAACACAATGCATCACTTCAAAAAGCTTCAATTTTCAATGCAAGCACAGTTTTACAGCAAAACAAAAATAATCACACCAAGTACAGGCTGTGTTCTTCACCTTCAAATTGAGAACTTAAGAGATAACTTAAATCAGTCATCTTACATTAAGAATTTTTTTATTTTATCACTACCTTGAATTTTAATTTTAACTGAGAATTATATTTGGCATTGTACATTTCTAACTTGACAGTTCCCTAGAGACACACAGCTAAAGATGTCATTGCTGTTATGGTGAAATGTTATACAAAGGTTTGGCATTACTCAATGTTAGAAATTATGTATTTTTTTCATACAGCCAAATTACAAGTTGAATATTTTGCAACCAAGTGAAATCTGAATTGATTTTCCTCTGCAATTATTATTGCTATTAAATTGTATTTATAGTTTGTGCTTATAATCTACAGTTCAATTTAGTGCTTATTCTTTAGCTGAGGACAAGGAGACAGAGGGTTCTTGGAAAAATTTGTTAAATTAATAAGAAAGCGGCCTTTTTGATAATAAGCAATATCAATTGCCCAACAGCACATATTTATTTGTACAACGTGGAGTGAATGGAACTTATGGAGATTTTGGCATTACAGAAATATCTAAGTAAATGCTAAAAATATTTGGCTTTTTAAATGAGAACAAATGTGTGTAATATTGTACCATTTTATAATTTGCTAAAGCACCATTACAATTCATTACCGACTAACAAAAACACTTTCACTTCTGAAAGTTTGAGAGTTTAAATCATTCAAGATTAAAAGGGGTGACATTCCCACGACAAGGTGGCCCTTACCGGCAGCGATCTCCATAGGTACAGCATCCTTTCTGGAAGTATTTGCAAATCAGTGAAGGCTTGCTGGTTGTAAGGTCATGGGAATAGCGGCAGTTGTTTCCTTCTTTGCAAACACCATGCATGAAGTACCTACAAGTAGAGTTTTATAGCTATTATTAGTTTATGAATCTGATGCAAGACCTCGATCTGAAGAATTAATTCTGTTCCTCCACAGGTGCAGAAAGACCAGTTAAACATCTTTGGAATTTTTTGTATTTATCAAAAGTTCTTATTTATTTCAGTAAAATCAATTGCACTTTCTAATTCCCCGTAATTTTTTTTTATCTCCTCACTAGTCATTGTTACAATGGTATGCTTATAGTCAAAGAATCATTCTTCAGTTTTCAATACAGTATGATAGAATATGATGATGCAGATATATCTATTGAAGTGATTAATGAAGTCCCTCTACACCACTAAGTAAAGCTACAAAATATAACAATACTAAAGCCTGAAACAAACTAATCATTTATTACTCTTTAATTGATAAAATAGGCATGATGTCAAACTTTGTAAACATTAAATACCAATTTAAACTAGAGATATTAAATTACCAAGAAGGGCTCCAAGAATAAATCAGTGTACTGAAAGGAAGTTTTCTAATCAAGGGGAAGAACAAGATTTAGAATTGCAAACGCATAGGTCTTTAAAGACCAGGTACAAGAAGAAAATGGTAGTTCAAGGAAGAAAATACAAATCTGTTTATTCAGATAGTGCTTTTATATTTACCACCTCTAAGGTAATGCTGGTTTATATTATGCATTGTTCATGCCACAATTACGCCACATTGTTTGCTTCTATCTTTACAATTGTGAATACATGCAAATATTAATTATAATGTTACTTTATAGTATAATTGCAATCATTACTAAAAGCTCAAAGAATTGGGATGCTTTACTAAAACAGGAAATTAAAAAAACAAAGTCAGAATTTTACAGTATGAAAGAGCTAGCCAGCTGGTACCATTCTCCAGGTGTATCACCACAGCCTTCTAAATTCATCACTTTCAAATATAAATCCAGCTTTCTTTTGAAAGATTGTAAAGAAAAATAATTTCAAGCGGGCAAAAGTGAAACATTATCTTCACTGATTATTCATTAACAAACTGCAAGTAGATAACTAACACTGGGAAAAGTTAGAATAATTCATCTTTCTAATTAAAGTTAAAATTAATTTAAAAAGGGCATCACAGAAAAAATGTAAAAAGTAAGTTCGATAAATATTTGACTGAAGTATAAAAAAGCATCCTGGAATGGGATTGGGAAATAGAATTAGAGTCAATGTTGAACAGAGAGACTGGGCAGATTACATTACTGTGTTGTACTTCCTCTTATGTTATGAAAGATCTGAATTTAGCATTGTATAGTTTCAGAGCAGACATATAATAAATATTCACAAAAACAGAACAAGCATATAAATGATTAGATACAGACAGAAAACTATGGTTCTTCTCCATAAGCCTTCAAATATTTGTTCCAATCCTCCCTGATTAGATTCTGTAACTCCTCAGCATCACCTATGTTCAAAATCGATTGTCGTCAAATACTAGTGCACTGGGCAATCAAATCATATTAATTTATTTAACTTTACAGTCACCACTGCTCAATCCATATGAAGACTTCACAATTATAGATGTGGGATCTTTGACTTTTTATCCGTAGTTAGTCAGCTTGCCATATTACAAGCACTTTTAAGAAAGAAACAGACCTTGAAATTGCCACTCTTAATTGTCCTTCAAAATGTGTCAAAAAACAAAAGGGGTGCCAAAATAATAATGCTGATATTAACAACCCACATTTCTGGAATTAAAATGCAGCAAACAGCTAGTATTATTAGTACAGTTCCAGAAAAAGTCATCAGTTGGTCATTGTGTCTTTGTACATGCAATATGAGAATGACTGCTTATTATTTAAGTAGTGGACCCATTTAATGTGACGTTACTGCACATGGCTTGTAGATCCTGCAAAAGACATGTTTTCAAAAATACTCACCTTACTGGTTTCTATGTTCAGCCACTTGATGAACTGGCTCAAAGTGTTGTATTACTCAAACTGACTGTTACTGCTGATTTGTGTGGCTAAGATCCATTTGTCTAGAAGATGAACATCCATCATGGATCTTAAATTACCTGCTGAATTGACATTATTACATAACGAAAACCATATTTGCAACAGAGATAATAAGCAGGTCTACTATTTGCCAACACTGAACAAAGTACCACTGAATATTTTTGAAGCAGAAGTCTGAAAGAGTGCAGCGATGTACATCAGAGCTATTAGACTGGAAAGGACACTGGGAGAAACCCAAAATCTGCAGCATGGTTAGGATTTCAGAGTACAAAAAACAAGGATGGTTTCATGAATTGTAACCAATTCTAGTCTTAAACTAGTTTCAATGGAATAATATATTGAGGCAGAAATAAGGCTTTTAAGCAACTCACTCTGCTTTTAGCCATACACAATAGGAGGCATGAAGCTTTCAAATTGTCTCACTTGAACACTGAAAATATCCAATTATAGATGTTGTCTTTCCAGATATGACTTCTATTTTCTGTTATATCACAGTAGGGTTACGTATGATTAATTATAGCAATCATGGCAGGAGAAATTTCAAGTGTTGAAGAACTGGAAAACATTAAAAGCAACTGGACTGAAGGCAGTGACTCTAGTGAAATTGTTTTTACGCAAAAGGAACCTTCTGCTTTCTACTAAAACATATTGGACATTATGGCACCTCATTTATGAACACACATTTTATGAGGTAGACTAGCTAGGTTGGGTCTTCCTGCTAGGCCATTCAATCACTATGGGAAATATACCACATCAGTTTCCAAACAATAAAGTATTTACAAAGGTCTGTGTTGCCCCAGATAATTAGAATTTATTGTCATATGTATTTTTACGATAAAATTACATTGTAAAGTGTTATAAGTCATCCTACCATGGCTCCCAAAGCTGGGAGAAAGATGCCAGCTATGTCTACATTCATTGGCAATTACCAGGATTGAATGTCATTTATGGATTTTTTTTTGGCATTTCATCTGGGGTAAAATCAAGGGAATACAAATGCAAACATGGTCCAGTAAGAGAGAGAGAGAGAGAGAGAGAGAGAGACGCATTCAAGACTATTTTATCTGAAAAATAATCTGGAATTGATTTTCTCATTCCATACTTTCCTGTATTCACTTAATCCAATCACATGCAACAATCTTCAAACCTATAGATTTAAAATTCCAGAATATTGACACAGCAAGTGAAGGAGTAGCAATATCGCTCCAAGTTAGAATGAAGGAATACTAAGAATAATTGTAAGTGGTAGTATGCCCATGCACTTCTATGTGGTAAAAATAATCAATTTGGAACGTGTTGTCAAAGGATTCATGGCAGCTTATAGGTGGCACAGGGTTCAATGATGGTGGAGGGAGTCAATGTTTTAAGTATTGGGTGGGATGCTAATCAACTGTTTTATCCTGGTTGTTCTCAAGGTTCATAAGCATCGAGAGAATATTCTGTTGGATTCACATTTTGACTTGTAGAGAAAGAACAAGCTTCAAGCAATCAGGTGGTGAGTTATGTGCAACACAACTCCCAGTTTTTGACCGGTTTTTGTAGACATAGTATTCATTTAGCTTGTCCATTTCATTTTCTGGTCACTGGGACCCCATGATCCTGAAGGTTGGGAATTTGGCATATGGCAATGCTTTGAATGCAATAAGAGATGGCCTTTGCCTGGTAATTCTGTGGCACATATGTTAGTTGCCATTTATCTGCTCAAACTTCAATATTGTCCAGGATTTGTTGGACAGAGCTTGCTTCAGAATCTAACTGCAAATTGTACTGAACACAGTACAATCATCAAAAATATCCAATTTTGATGTTATGCTGAAGGGAAAGTCATTTATGAAGCAGCTGAAGATGTTAAGACTAGAAAACCAGTCTGAGGAAATCCTGCAGCATTGTCCTGGGATGAGGGGATTGACCTCCAATAACTATCTTCCTTTGTGTAAGCAAGATTGCAACCAAAGATGCTTCCCATTCAAATTCTGTCTGGCTTCCTTATTAACACACTCGAATACATACTGCCTTGATATGGATGGTCATTTTCACTTCACCACTGCAATTCAGCTCTTTTGTCCATGCTTGCACCAGGCTGTATGGGCAATATATAATTTGACCTTAGCAGAACCAAACTGAGCAGCAGTGACTTTGTTGATAAATAGCACTAATAACGGCATTCTAATGATAATGGTAAATAGGTTGATGGTTGGTTACTGGCCAAATTGGATTGCCTTTGTTAGATACAGCTTTCTGAGTAATTACCACACACTCAAGCAAATGCTTTTTATAGGAGCAAATTACTGCAGATGCTGGAATCGGCACTGAAAACAAATGGAGACCACAGGTCATGCAGCATCCATGAAGAGAGAGGAAGCTAAGATTTCAAATCTAGGTGACACTTCATCAGAGCTGATGTGAAGTCTGAACAAAGGTTATCCAGATTTGAAACGTTAGCTGCTCTCTCTCCAGGGATGCTGCCTGATCCGCTGTGATCTTCAGCATTTGTTGTTTTCAAATGTTTTTTGTAGTTGTCCTGAAATGCTTGACTTGGGACATAGTCCTGAAGCATAAGGATTCAATACTACAGCTTTGATGTTTACAAAACATAATCTTGCTGTATCCAGATTGCGCTCCAATATTTACATTTTTGAGCAATATGCAAAAGTCAGTGATACAATAAAATCAAAAAGCAGCACTCATGGAGTGCCCAAATGACACCCAAGTTCACTGTATCAAAAATATTTCATACCAGAATGCTTACTCAACTTATAAAAATAGTGTGAAATGGTTTGAAGTTTTAAAGGGAGAGTCACTGTTACTGAACAGGTTGAGGAGGAAAACATCTTTGAGAGTTCTTGTGACACAGTGATAGTGTCCCCATCTTTGAGCTATAGTGCCTGGGTTCAAAATCCAACTGTCTCAGGTGAACAGCCTGATCAAAACAAAAACTGTGATACAAGGGCCCTCGAGACACGGTGGCAGTGTCAATACCTCTGCACCAGGAGGTCTGGGTTCAGGTTCCACCTGCTCAGAAATTGTTTTACATACCTCTAAAGCAAGTGGGACTTGAACCCAGGTCTCCTGGCCCCAAAGATAATAGGGACACTACCACAGGAGGTGGACAATAACCATCTGATGAAGGAGCAGCGCTCCGAAAGCTAGGACTGCCAAAGAAATCTACTGGACTATAACCTGGTGTTGTGTAATTTTAACTCTGAGCAGATTGATTAGCAAGTAATTTAAGGCAGCTCTTTACATGTCATGCAAAACTTTAAACCTGTGATACAGCTTTGATAATTCTCTAGCTAAGTAGTCCAAAACTTCTTCAACTCCCCCACATTTAAGTGTAATCTAACAGAGCCATATCAATACATGGACATGTAAATTGAACTAAACAACATGGTCGAGTGCACTTCTAGAATCTTATTTAAGGTACATTGACACATTTTAGTGTGAAAAATCATTTAGCTGCAGCATTTTAAAACAAGAAATAAATGTACAAAAAGCTGTAATCAAATTAACCAACCCTAGAACAAGAAAATCAATATATGTTGCATTACCCTTAATAATGGGTTTCTTCAAGGCTTTTCTATCAAATTTCTGAGTCTCGGCTCAAGAGAAGTGGATTCCCCACAATAGTCAAGGCTAATCCTCAGACATAGCTGATGGCCAATTACAACATTTTCTGTACTCAGCATATTCACAGGACAAAACCTACAATTTCTTAAGAGTTCAATAGGCCTGATAGTCAAACTGGTTCATACTTATTTTAAGCATATATGGTCAGCAAGGCTCGCTCACATAAATAGAAACATCCCACAGCACCAGGAAGGTTCAAAGACCTAATGTGTGTCATCACCTGCATTTCCCAATTCAATGAATTTGACCCATTCAGATTTATACACAATTTAAAAGTAGCATTTTCAGATATTTTTAATCAACCTCTTCAGAGATGTAATGGCACACTCCTGGAGCAAAATATTTCCAATGTAGCATAATTAAAAACCAAGAAATAAGACAATTTGTTTTTCCCTAAAAGGGCTATCAATTTCCTATTTTTACCTTATGACAGGAGCTAAGATAGAACCTTCAAAGTTCCTAATAATATCTAAAACACCGAACAAGGTTTCAAATAGCTCAACCTTTCTTGCAAACTACAGCAATATACTAACAATGAGAAGTTATAAGAGACGTTTTACAGCACAAAGTAATGGTAAATCTGTACTACACATCAACAAGCGAAAACCAACCACATCATTACAACTATAAAACTAAGACTCTTTATTGCTGCAAAACAAATAGGGTTTTAAAACATTGTAAATTATAACACAATTAAAAGTAAATTATTTGAAGGCTCAGCCTGCATTGCAGATACAAATAGGTCAAATTAATATTTGCTGAAGAAACGCAAACCAGCCAGGCAGAACTTATTTACATCAGAAACAGTTTACCTTTATTTTTGGTGATTTACAATCTGACCAAACTTGCTGAAAAGGCAAAGCACTAAAAAAGCACAAACAAGATTTCAGCACCATGAATATAATTGAATTTGTTCTAATCTTGGATGTTTCCTAAAATTTCAAGTATGAATTATTCAAACATATAATATAGAAATTCATAATCTAAAAATACAATCAAATACTAGACTGACAGCTGGTGAATATGGAAGGATTCAGAGGAGATATCTTGCAAAACCAAAGTACTTACATTGGTTAGGCCACCTTTGGAATGCTGCATTCAATTTTGGCCTCCCTGCTGTTGGAAAGATGATGTTGTGAAATTTGAAAGGATCCAGAAAATATTTACAAGCATGTTGCCAGGGTTGGAGATTTTGAGCTAAAGGGAGAGGCTGAATAGGTTAGGGCTATACTCCCTGGACCATCAGATGCTGACCAGTGACCTTATAGGAGGTTCATAAAACCACGATGGGCATGGATAGGGTGAATAGCCAAGGTCTTTTCCCTAGGGTAGGGGAGTCCAAAACTAGACAGCATAGGTTTAAAGTGAGAGAGAAGAGATTTTAAAAAGGAACGTAATGACAACTTTTTCAGTGGTAATGCATATACGAACTGCCAGAGGAAACGTGGACAGGCAGTAGGCTGGAAGAACACAGCAAGCCAGGCAGCATCAGGAAGTGGAGAAGTCGAAGCTTCGGGTGTAACCCTCCTTCAGAACTGAGGGTGGGTTTAAGGAGAGCTGCAGACAAAGGGGGTGGCGGGGGCAGTTGGTGAAGTGGGGGTAGGTGAAGACAGGCAGAGGGTACAACCTGGCTTGCCAATGGGAGGAATGAATCCGATAGGTGGCTGGGAGGAGTGGAAGGGGACGGACTGAGAAGGGGAAAAAGGGGAAGGGAAGAGAGGTTATTTGAAATTGGAGAACTCCATTATGGAGAATAATACATTCCTGATCCTTTAAAATAGTAGTTTCACTTAGCATGTGTAACGCCATGGTTGCAAAATAGTTTTAAAAAAATAAATTCGTCTCTTAGTAACTGTGCATAATTGAAGGCAAGAAACAGACACTAGCTATAAGTAGAAATGCTCAAGCTAGAAAAGACGGACTTAATTACCATGAAAAAAACATTTTCTACATTTATAATATATAGTAAATCAGCTGTAGTATTGTTCTCAGGTCATGCGAACTTCTGGAGAACAACTACTATGTTTAGCAGTTAACCCAGCTGATGCTTCACTGTTCAACCACACCCTGTGGGAGTCCAGATAACAGTTGCACGCGAAGTAAATTTTTTAGGTTAATTACAGATCAGCAAGTTTCCAGGTCAAAAAATGGTTTTGCATTGGTGTAACATTTAGAATGCGACAAATCCACCAAACACAAGGAAAAAAAATGCACATCACATTTCATCTCTCAAAAGGTCGAGAAACGGTTCAACCAGAGTGAGTGATATGTGCAATGATTTGTGGGTAATCACAGATGCTATTTTGCAAAAAGCGTCAGAGCAAATATATGACCAATTAATCTAGATAGTGCAACGGAATCTTTATTAGCAAAACAGGCAGAGAACTCCTTCAGTTTCATGTGTCAATGCAATATGACCACATTAGTTACTCCATTGAAAACGTCAGCCCACTTAAATATGTAATTCATAAGTAGGGCTTAAATCGATACCTTGTCATCCGGCATCAATATTTTGAACAACAGGACTAAAGGGGCATTGAAAGATCAGCTCACATGAAATCAAAATCACGCTGTCAAGTAGGAACGTTATTAATTAGTATAAAATGCACCGCATGGTATTGCTCATCTATAATGGAACTCAAACTAAGTACAATTAAGTTCTATTATTTCAAAAGGGAATGGAGAATAAAAGTGGACAGGTTTTGCTAAAACTAAACAAGCCACTAATCAGACCACAGCTGGAATACTATGAACAGTTCTGGCTCCCTTATCTAAGGAAAGATACAGTGACATTAGAGACAGTCCATGGAAGGTTCACTAAGCTGTTTCAAGATATGGACGGACTGTCTAATGAGAAACAGTTGAATAGACCGGACTTGTACTTGTTGAAATATAGAAGAATGAGAGGCAAGTTTATTGAAACATACAAGGTTCTTACAGGACTTGACAGGGTAGATGTGGAAAGGCTGCTTCACCTGTGGAAGAGTTTCACACCAGAGGGCATAATCTTAATAAGGGATCACACATTTAAGATAAAGATGAGGAGGGACTTGTATTCAGAGGGTTATGAATCTGTGGAAGTTGAGTCATAAAGTATATTCGAGACTGTGATAAATTTTAAATCAGTAGTAGAATCAACAGTTGTGGGATAAAGTTGTAAAGTGGAGTAGAGGATTATCAGATCGATCAGCCATGATCTCACTAAATGATGAAGCAGATTTGATGGGCTGAATGGCCTACCTCTGCTTCCACTTCTCATTTTTTTAAGAAACTTTGCAGATTGGAAACTGGGCAGAGATAAGGTGAATAGCAAAGACTGCTTCCCTAAGGTGGGGGAGTTCAAAGCTAGGGGGCATATTTTAAAAGTAAGAGGAGAACATTTTTAAAAGATCATGACAGACAACATTTTAGTTTTACACAATGTGGTTAGTGTGTGGAATGAACTGCCAGAGGAAGTGGAGGATGCAGGTACATCTGGATAAGTACATGAATAGGAAAGGTTTGTAAGGATATGGGTCAAGTGCGGCCAAATGGGACTAGTTTAGTTTAGGAACATGGTTGGCATGGATTAATTGAACTGAAGGGTCTGTTTCCATGCTGTATGACACTGACTCTATGGTTCGGTGTTATCTTCAGTGTGTGATGTCTAAAGTGTTTGGTAGCATAGTAATGTTTGGGATGTTCAATAAAGAAAACACTTTACTGATACAAATTTTGCTTGTAGGAAAAACGACAATGCATGACGACAAAGTACTTTATAAATGGAAGCAAACTTACAAGGGTTACAATAAGCTCAAATGGTTTTAACAGATTTGATCCCAGATTTCACAGAATTGTTACAATGCAGATGATGTCATTTAGTCCATCGTGTCTACACCAGCTCTCATGACTCAGTGTGGTTCTCCTGTTCTTTCTCTGTAACACAGCATATTACTTCTATTTAAAATCATCTAACACCCTTTGGAATGCCTCAATTGAACATGTCTCCAACACACTACGATGTTCTGTGCAAAAATGCTTTTCCTCACATTGCATGGGGTCAGTAGTTCAGTTGGCTGGAAAGTTGGTTTGCAATGAAGAATGAGACCAACAACACCAGTACAATTCCTGCACCAGCTGAGATCCCATCTTCTCAACTTCGCCTGAGATGTAGTAACTCTTCGGTTGAACCACCACCAGGTGCCTCTCTCAAATGAGAGAGCAGCCCAATGCCATAGTCCCAGAGAACAAACCTTACCCTTATATTCCTCCTTTTACCACTGGTTTACTATTTATGCACACAGAGAAGACTTTGATATTCCAGTTTATATTAACTGCCTGTTTTTATTCATAACCCCTCTTCTTTGCTTATCTTATTTTATTGTGCCTCCTCTCTGAATACTTTGCATTCGACTAGGTTTTCATTTTTTTCTCCCTGACATCTGCTGTAAACATAAATTAAGATGAAGAAAAATTGTATCTACTATTACATCATAGGATCTTTGGATTTTTTTGCAAGTCGTTTATTTTCAGGAACAATTTTTCTCACCAACATTTGGCATGCCTATCTGGCCCATCAAAATCATGCCCAGTTAACCACTCTTATTCTGGACTGTTCATTGTTTCGTTTTCACCATCATCCTAAACCTTATGATATAATGATCATTGTCCGCCTAAATATTCACCAAATAACATTTGTAATTTGCCTACCTTATCTCCAAGAACTAGGTCTAACAAAGCTTCCCCCTTTAGACTAGGTGCATACTGCTTTGGTAAATTCCTGAACACTATCAGTCACAATTCAACTACAGTGAACATATAACCAACAGATTAGTGATTTCGTTAAAAAAACGTGCCTAGTTCTAGTTATTGACACACAAGACAGATGTTGAGGCCTTCAAAGCAGTTTCAGCCAAGAGTTGCAGAACTAAATTGAATAACTACAGAAACTGGCTTTTCAACTTCAGAACAGAAAGGGAACAACCGAAAAGATTACCTTACAGAAGTACATTTCTTCCAACTAACCTGTGACAATGGCAAGGTAACTTATTAGTTAATAAGAGACAAAATTAGGACTGATTTTAGCAAGTCTTCCTATACACTTCGAAAGATAAGCACACAAAGAACTTTCAGGCAGGACACAGGACTGAAAACTTTGACATTATTTTGCAACCATATGCTGTGATGCGAGGATTAGAGTCTTCCTGCAAGAATGACTTTGAATGATTTTTATCCATGTATAATTCAAAATTCCAAAAGATATAGAATATAACAAAGAATTACTGTGCTAGTGACTTGGGAGTGCTGGTGTTGGACTGGGGTGGACAAAGTTAAAAATCACACAACATCAGTTTATAATCTCTCAGGTTTATTTGGAAGCGCTAGCTTTCGGAGCACTACTCCATCAGGTGGTTTTGGAGGTTCAGATCACGCTCACAGAATTTATAACCAAAGGAGTCTAGTGTCATGAAGATGTCATACAGTAAACAATCTTAGATTATAAAAGATGAATGTTTCAATGTGATACAAACCAGCATATCCCATTATGAAAGATGAAAGTTTTAATCTAAGATTGTTTACTGTATGACATATCCATGACACTAGACTCCTTTGGCTATAAATTCTGTGAGTATGATCTGAACCTCCAAAACCACCCGATGGAGCGGTGCTCCAAAAGCTAGTGCTTCCAAATAAGCCTGATGAGACTATAACCTGGTCTTGTGTGATTTTTAATTTTGCGCTAGCAAATGACTCTTAAAGCAACAAAGTGGAGTAAACACAGGTCCACATTATTTCATCCCATGATCAAATATGAATCTGGGATATTGCTTGTTAGTTTCAAGTTCCAAGTCAGATGTGAAGACTGTATTTAAGATCAATTTGCATTCAATCTGCGTTTGCAAAAAAGTGTCACGTCAACAGGATGACAAAATTCACACAACCATATAAAGCTGACCAAGTAACACTCAAATGATAAAAAGGTATGAGTGAGTGGCAAGTATGCAATCAGGAACAACCTGTAGGAACTGCATTTCACAGCTCTGAGGAATATTGAATATTACTGTGAATATTAAGTTTAAGTACAAATAACGTTAACTTGGTTTTGGACAGGTCTAATTAATACCCTACAGACCAACATTTTTTAGTAAAAAATTCACCCTTAAAAAAAATTGCAGGGACAATATTAAATTTAAATTAATTTTTAAGTATCTACATAACTCAAACAATATATTCCCAAGCTTGAAATTGGGATTTATTTTTGCTGTGACAGTCGATTTCTGGCCAGAGTTGAAAACAAAACGATAAGGTATCACAAAGTTCTGGGAGAAATCCATCTCTACATTTCCGATTTTTGTGAAAATATATATATATTACATTGCAAAGCAACTTCAATAAATACAAAATCACTTGCAATGTTGTAAATTCTCTCTCTTTGATACTACCATTTCTTTGGCTATGAACATGGTCACAGGAATAGACTATTAAGCCAAAACTTGCTGCACCATTTACATCATTCAATCAATTATTGTATCTAAACTCCATCTACCCATCTTGATTCCACAGTCCACAATAGAAGTGTAGGAACTAGCCATCTCCCTGATAAAGGTTCAACACCGGCATCTACCTGGCAACGTTAAAAGAAAATGCCCTCTCCTCAAAAAAGGACAATTTCAATCCAGCCAATTACAGGCCCATCCGTCAGCAATAGTGGCACATATGTAGCATTAACCTGCTCAGCTGGGTTTTGCCAGTGCAACGCAGCTCAAAAGCTCATTCCAAACTTGATCCAAACATGCATAAAAGAATCTAATTCCAGGAGTCAAGAGAGAGTGACTGACATGAAAATTAAACAGCACTTGAAGAAGTGTGCCTTCAAGGAGCCCTAGTAAAACTGATGTCAAACTCTCCACGGGTTGAGCAATATCTATAAAGCAAGATGATGGTAGTAGTTAGAGTTGTGCGGCTGATGTGATTGGCCATCACTGCAGGGATTTACTGAGCTCACTGTTATAGGCCCAAAATTTTCTACTGTTTCTTTAATGACCTTCACTCCATTATAGGTTCAGCAGTAGGGATATGATTTGACTGTTGACATGTGCATCATTCTAAACTCATTATGAGACAGTCCAAGACCACAAGCAGAGAAACCCAATCAACATTCAAGGTTGGGCTGCTCAGTGGCAAGAACCACTGGTGCCAGTCAATAGCCAATTTCAGTAAAAGATAGCTTATCTATAACATTCAACAAGCTTATCATGCTGAATCTCCCAACACCAACATTCAGGTAGAGTCACTATTGATAAGAAACTCAAGAAGACAAGCTGCTGAAATATTGTAGTGACAAGAGCAAGTCAGAGACTCAGCGACCGGTGGCACATAACTCATGTCCCAACCTTGATCTCTCAAGGATTCGAGGGATGTGCAAGTAAACAGAAAAATAGAGTCAAGGCAAAATATTAATCTTGATCATACTGAAGGTAGAGCAGAATCAATGGGTCTCATGGTCTACTTTCACCCCTATTTTACAATACTTGGGCATCACTGGCTATGCTAGCATTTGTTAGCCAGTCCTAGTTTTCCTTGCCAGGTAGTGGTGAGCCACTTTTTTGACCATGAGGTACACCTACAGTGCTCTTAGGAAGGGAGTTCCAGGATTATGACTGAAAAACTGTGAAAGAAAGACAAAATGGTTCCAAGTCAGTATTGCGTGCACCTTGAAGGGGAACTTAAAATTGGCAACATTGCCATACATCTGCTGCCCCTGTAGTTTTTGATGATTGAAGTCATAAGTTTGAAAGATGCTATTGCACAAGTCTTGCTAAGTTGCTGCAGTGCATATATGTAATTGCATATAGTACACACAACTGCCATTGTGCACTGGTGGTACCAATCAAACGAGTTTTGGTGTTCCAAATTGCATGCAGTTTATTAAATGTAACTGGGAGCTGCACCGATCCTGCCAATTGCAGAATACAGCGGAACCTCGATTATTCGAATACCAATTATCCGAAAATCGGATTATCCGAAAGAGATTTCGAGGTCCTGATAGAAACATTACATCAAAGATGTGTTTCCAGCAGTGATCGCATCTTTTGTTTACAGTGATTAAACAGGCACCTTCTCCAAATGACTGACCTCCCGTCCTGTCTGTCTCCCCACACTTTCCCTGGAGATCTACAGAGGGGTGTACCCTGACACACACACACACACACACACACACACACACACACACACACACACCCAGCTTCCCAGGAATAATCTCTCTGACATTGTCCTGTACAGGACAAACATGGAACCTGTCAAAAATTTGTAGTAAAAAGTTGTGAGTGGGGGTCGTGGGTGTGTGCGTACCTGTGCGCTATTTGAAGACTTAGCACACAAAGACAGCAGCAGCAGTCTTGTTGCTGGTGGACAGTCCACTGCTGCAGTCTCCTGAATAAGGAGCAGACTTTAAAACTCCAAGCCCCAGAGGAAAGGCATTTAAATCAATTTTCCGAATAATCAATTATCTAAATGAAATCGCGCCCACCCATCATGTTTGGATAATCGAGATTCCATTGTATTCCTTCATAGGCCTGAGTTATGTCTTGTAGATGGTAGACACACTTTCTGGAGTCAGGAGATAAGTTTTACCTGCTGCTGAATTTCCAGCCTCTGACCTGCTTCTATTGCCATATATATAGCTGATCCTGTTTAGTTTCTGGTTTGTAGGACATTGGCAGCGTTTCTTATACTTTTTAAAAAAAAAGTTCCTTACCATCTAGAAAGTACAAGTTTTGAGTGAGATGGGATACTTTCTGCTTTCGGACCATTCAAGAAGCTGCTCACCATCAAGGACAAAGCAACCTCTTAATCAACACGAGCCACCCATGAAACGTTTACTCCCTGTAACAGGAGGACACTACAGTTGCAATACGTACCATCTACAAGTTTGACTGCAATTTGGCAAAGTTTCTTCAACAACACCTTCCAAACCTGTGACCTCTACAACCTAGAAAAACAAAAACAGTAGATGTATGGAACACCACCACCTGCAAGTTCTCTAACAAGTCACACATGATCCTGACTCAGAAGAATCCTTCATTATCTTTAGGTCAAATTCCTGGAGCATCCTGTCTCATAATACATGGGAACATCTGCAGCACAAGGACTCCAGCCACTCAAAAAGGCACTTCATCAAGAAATAGGTAATAATGCTGGCCATGCCAGTAATGTACACTTATTATGAACAAATACCATATTTTTAAGCAAGTGCTGTACAAAAATCTAACATCCACATTTCTTCATATTACAAAAATCTAACAAGTTCAGCTTTTACATATTCAACTGAGCATACCTCAACAGCTTTATTCAAGATTTCTGTTGTATTTTATTTGAAAAAGTGTCTTCTGACATCACCAAGATGATATGAACTCAAAGTTTATGTTGTTCTGGAGTCACCCTCCTGAAGAATTGAGCTAGGAAAGGATAGGAATCACCAACTTCTATGGTTATGTTAAAATGCCTCAACGGAAGTGCTCAACCTTCTATATTTAAAGGGATACGCCCTACCCCACTGTATTTTACAATTCAACTCTTTTAGTGCTGCAAAGTCTCTAATCTGTACTTCATCATCTTCAAATCAATATAGCCTTCTGAGATGCAGTCCTCAGGACAGAACGTAACAGCTGGTGTCTAAACCAGAGTCCTATACAGTAAAAATACAACTTCCACCCTTTTGCATTTCAGCCAGCTGAGAGAAATGACAGAAGTATTACATTTGTACCAACTCACTGTGCTGGACCCACAAATCTCTGCACTCAGTTTTCCATTTATATACTGTAATTACATCCTTAGATCCAAATTGGGTGGATCTCCTCTCATTTCTGCCATCTTGCCCACTCTAACATGCATTTGCAATTTTACCAAATATGTTCAAACAACATCTCCAAGATATTTGTGCATTATACTACACACTTGTTTCAGGTATCCAAAGTTAAAGCATCTGACTGATCAATCCAGAAGACCATACAAAATCATACAAATTCGCAATTTGAGTGGAGATGCAAAAAAAGTTCAACGATAAACCCATAAGCGCTCTCGAATCTGCAGTAAAATAGAAACGATGAAGATTTTAATCATTTTTTTCCTAAAAGTTATACAAAACGCTCACAATAATTTACAATTTAAAACGTAAATGTACAATACATTTTAAGCTCTTACGAAAATCGAGAAAACAAATTCACTGCAGTTTTCAGTCGACAACAATGACCAAAGTTTCTTTACAACTTTGCAAGGCACTTCACAATCAATAAATACATTCCTTCTAAAAATTACATTGAAAGAAACCTGTGAAGATTCAGAACACTTCAGGAATTCCGAAATCAAGAGGCAGTTTCACAAAACACATTTCTTTTACTCCAAGAAAACCCTGATGTAAAACATACCTAAAAGCCTCATCTCGGGGACAAGTCGAACTGGGAACAGTGCCAATCGTTTTGTTATTGTTGCTACGCGCAGTGTCAATTGATGTTAAAACACTTCACCTGCGAAAGGCCTTTTATCGTTCTGTGGCTGATTACATTCGGCTCTACAAAAGCTAGGTGGTGGCAGAAAAACTAACCGTCGTTTTTCGTTTACCTGCAAGTGACCTGCTTTGTCCAGCCAACTCCGCCACCTCCTCCCCCAGCAAGAGTTACTGTTACTGCTTGTGCTGCTGTCGCCGCCGCCGTCCCCATGGATGCCGCTGCCTCCGCCATTATCCACCACAGTCACCGCGCGGCTACAGCGGGGCCTCCCACCGGCCCCTGCGCCACCACTTCCGGGGGAAAAGGCTCGGGGTCTCAAGCTTCCTCCGGAGCTCGTGGCCGCGCACGCCGTCTCCAGAACACGCTGACCGATACTTCCGGAGAGAACAGACCGGGGGGGGGGGGGAGAAAAACCACACGAGCGCCACGTCCCGTCCCCCCGCTGTGGATCACTCGTTCCGATCACACAGAGTCCGCCTGCTTACGGGGTCAAGAATGTAAAAGATGAAAAGATTTTTTTAAAAAAAGACGCATCAGACCGTGAATAAAATAGGGAGGACGAAGATGAGGAATAACAATATAGGTCCAGGTTTCTATGGTAACTGTTGACTCCCGGATCCGCCGGGAAAATGTAATCGGTAATTTCCGGAAAAGAGTGTTGGTCGCCTTCGGTACTTTCCGGAGGCTGCGAGCGCATGCGCACGAGATGAAAGCGATTGGGCAGAGGATGGCAGAGTCAAGTTGTTGTATCCTCAATTTCAAAACAGGAGACGGCAGGTTGTAACGTAGATACGATGTCATTTATCATCACAACCTACATCATATCTTGTATATAATGGCACCATAAGGAGATATATATTTTCTGGTTGTTAGTATGTTTGCTGGCTGCGTACAACAACCTCCCAGTGTACCAGGGAATTAAGGAAGACGTGAACACCTTGTGTTGAAATTGTAAGATGGAATGTAGTTCTACAGTATGATGTTATGCATTAATAGTAAGCGACAAATCACGAAGAAATTTGAAAGAGGCAAGCCCCACTTTGTGAGGGCCTGGTTTTCCGAGGAGCGTGGCCCTTCTGTTATGGGAGAAAGAGATTCCACTCAGGGCCTCTCAGAAATGGGGAGCCATACTTCCATTCTGACAGTTCTCTCATAGTGGTCCACTTTCACAGCAGTCAGCTACCCTGTTTTGAAAATTAAAGATCCTGATAGTTGTTGTCAAGTGTGAAGTCAGGGTGCTAGGATTGTTGGGTAAAAACATTCTGATGAAGGGCTTTTGCCCGAAACGTCGATTTTACTGCACCTCGGAGGCTGCCTGAACTGCTGTGTTTTTTCAGCACCACTCTAATCTAGACACTAGGATTGTTGGGTCGCAGCTGGTAGGATGCCAAAATGGTGCCTCCACACAGGGTGCCAGCTAAGTAAGGTGCCTGCTGGGTAGGATCTCAGCTAGGGTAGACGAGAGTGCTAGTTGATGTGAAGCTGGAGGAGCACAGCAGGCGAAGCTCTTCCACCTTTACATCTATCGACTCTGACTTCCAGCATCTGTAGTCCCAACTGTCTCCTAGGTCAGAGTGCCAGGTGGCAAGGGGGTAGATAAATGTACAAGGTAAGTCAACATGAGTAGGTTCAGCGCAAGGTAGAAACGTGTCTGGCCTTCGGGCTTCGGGGCTGGCAGTGGGGAAGGGCTAGGGTGTCTGGAGGGCAGAAGGGTTCAGGTCTTGTCCAGTCCAGTGGGGCACAGGGGAATGGATAATCACATCAGGCAGCGTAGGGAGTGGGTTGGTCGAGTACAGTGGCAGTGGCATGCCAGTGGCCAGTTTGGGAAGATAGACCTAATGGGATATCAGGTCTGGGTCCTGAGGGAGGGGTATGTTAGACCTGGTGAAAGGACATTTGTTAAGTCTGGGGAAGGGTTGTCAGGGCCAAAAAGGGTTGGCTTTTGGATGTCAGTAGGTGTGAGGTGTCAGGTCTCGAAGGAGTGTTTAGCTAGGGTTGAAGTGTAAGCTGTTTCGGATTTGTGTATGGGTCTGTTTAATGTGTGGTCAGGAGTTATGCAACGTATTTAACAGTTCTGAGTAACTATTTTGCTAAATTTCATTGCAACTATCTAAATTCTCAGGTTTATATGGCATAGTAGAATTGACAGCTGAAAGTTGAATTTCCCAGGCAATTCCTTTAGAGAGTGCGACAGTGGGTTTCTGTAAGGTCCCCATGCAACTTTCATCTATGCTGGAATAATGCAGTCTAGCCAACAGAAAGACTATTTTAGTTAAAGAAGTATAAAAAAAACACACAATCTGCATAAGCATTAGACCCTGGAATTCAATTTCAAGCAATGTTCTCTTCTGTTTTCCTGTTGTAGGTTGAATCTCATTTTCTTAATTTAAGTTGCTGAATTTATCTTTTCGTTTCAAGCTGCTTCATCTATAGCTGGATCCTAACAAACCCAAAATCACACAGTTGTTACTGAAGGCTCTTCAGCTTGCTGTCTCTTTGCCAGTCTCAATGCACCTCGTGCCATCCCCGTCTCTCTCCATAACCCTGCACATTCTCCCTGTTCAGACAATAATCCAATTCCGTCTTGAATGCCTCAATTGTTTCAGCCATCACCGTACTCTCACACAATAATTTTTAGAATAGAGTAGCTTTTTATTTGTCATTTCTACCATATACAACTGATACAGTAAAAACGAGACAGTGTTCCTCCAGGACAAAGGGTACTACATAAACAGCACAAACTACATACTCTTACATGGCATAAAGTGCGTAAGAAGTGCAAAACACACAAGTTCGAGTGTAATAGAACAACAATAAATGATAGACGTTTTTCTAGTGTTAATTTGAAGTCTTAGAAAGCAAAAAGTAAATGACATCAGCACAAATCCCAGGAATCCCATCCAGGACAAACATATAAATAGAAAGCAGGAGACAACAGCTTCGCTTCACTTGGAGGTCGCCACTGATGATGTTACCTAGCCAGGTAATAAAACGTCTGGATATCAAACCTACATCTCAGTGAGCAAACCTTCACCCTAAACCTCAACCTGAGCTACAAACCTTGCAAGTAGATATGCTTCTTGTCCAGGTGGATGAGGGCCAGATGGAGGGTGGTGGAAATAGCAACATCCATTGAGCAGTTTGGTCGATACACGAACTGCAGGATATCCAGTGAGGAGGGCAGCAGTGTCTTAATATTCTTCATCACGAGTCTCTCAAAGCACTTCATGATGATGCGTGTAAGTGCAACAAGGTGTTAGTTGTTGAGACAGGACGCTGAAGACTTCTTCAGCACGGGAACAGTGGTAGTGGCCTTGAAGCATGTTGGAACTATGACCCCGCTCAGGGAGATGTTGAAGATGTCCGTGAGAACATCCGCCAGTCTGTCAGAGCATCCTCTGAGCACTCTACCAGGGATGTTATCCAGTCCAACCACCTTCCATGGGTTGATTCTGCTCAGCACGTGGTCATTGGGGTGGGGTTGGGGGGGAACTTCCTTGCTGCCACATACTTTTGTGCCTCAGACAATGCATAAAAGTGGTTCAACTCATCCAGGAGGGAGGGCATCACCAGTACAAGCAGGCGATGCTGTTCTGTTGTTGGTGATGGCCTGGATGCCCTTCCACATGCTCAGTGTATCAGCGCTGTCCTGAAAGTGGCTGTGTATTCTCTGTGAGTATGCACGCTTTGCCTTTTTGATGGCCTGGGTCAGGTTGGCCCTCGCTGTTGTTAGGGCCACCTTGTCACATGCTCTGAAGGCGGAATCATGGGTCTTTAGCAGTGCGCACACCTTTGCAGTCATCTACGGCTTCTGGTTGGGGCGAGACGTGATGGTCTTGAACACAGTGACATTAATACACTTGCTAAGGTAGCAAATCACCGACGCCGTGTACTCCTCTAAGTTGATGGAATCACCATTGTTTGCCTCTTCCCTGAACACGCGCCAGTCAGTATGCTCAAAACAGTCTTGAGCAGAAATGGCTCCTGCTGGCCAGGTTTTCTCCTGCTTCAGAACTGGTTTGACACATCTGATGAGCGGTCTGCACGCTGGGATTAACAGAGATGTGGTCTGAGGAGCTGAGCTGGGGCCGGAGTTCGGCCCTGTATGCATAGGGGATGTTTGTGTAAACCAGATCCAGCGTGTTCTCCCCTCTCATTGCCAAGACCATATGCTGATGGAATTTAGGGAGCACAGTCTTGAGATTTGCCAGGTTGAAATCTCCAACCACAATAAACAGACTGTCAGGATGTGCGTTCTGCAGTCCACCAATAGCCCCATATAGTTCACAGAGTGCTTTCTTCACATTAGCAGCGGGAGGAATATACACCCCAACCATAAGGATGGCAGTGAATTCCCGTGGCAAATAAAATGGTCTGCGTCTAATCACAAACTCCACCAGTGATGAGCAGTAACTGAAGACTAGCACGGAGTCTTTGCACCATTCCTCCCCCCCCCCCCCCCCCCCCGCAAGCCTTACCACACTGAGCTCATTTCTGTCGGCACGAAATAAGTTGAGCCCATCTAGCTGGGTCGCAGTATCTGGAACTCTGTTGCTGAGCCATGTTTCTGTGAAAACAAGGACACAGCAATCTCTCAACTCATGCTGAGATGTCTGCCACTGTCGGATGCATTCCAGTCCAGGGAGCAGACATTGGAGAGCAGAATGGATGAGAGAGCTGGTTGGCTAGGGTTTGTTTTAAGCCTAGCAGGAGCTCCTGCATGCTTACCACGCTTCCCTGCCTTCTGGCATCAAGCGAGGCCAAGGACTGGGAGCCTGGTCTCTGCAGCAAGCCGAGAACTCCTCCACACTTACCTCATTTCCGCCTTCTCGCGCATCACTTTCAACATCTCAAAACCCAGTCAGCGGCATTGGGCAAGGCCAAGGATTGGAGGCCTGCTCTCTGAAGCAAGCCAAGATCACGTAGCTCCTGCTGCAGCTCTCCATCCGTTGCTGCATGTTAAGGTCCTCCTCGTGACTCTATTGTCTCTTCACCAAATGCAGTCACACTGTGGATTATTATCCCTCTGAAAAATGTGTTGCTGGAAAAGCGCAGCAGGTCAGGCAGCATCCAAGGAGCAGGAGAATCGACGTTTCGGGCATAAGCCCTTCTTCAGCTCCGATCTCCAGCATCTGCAGTCCTCACTTTCTATTATTATCCATCCCATAACTCTCACCATTTGAGGATTATCAGTACATGGCTGCTAATCAAATGGAATAAAAATAACAGACACAGGATCAACTAATATACCTAGATTGGATAACTAACAGACAAATTGAGGTCATAGAGCTGTACAGCATGGAAACAGGTCCTTTGGTCCAACTCGTCCATGCCAATCAGATATCCTAAATTAATCTAGTCACATTTTCCAGCATTTGGCCCAAATCCTTCTAAACCCTCCCTATTTATATACCCACCCAGGTGCTTTTTAAATGTTGTAATTGTACCAACCTTCACCGGTTCCTCTGGCAGCTCATTCCATACACGCACACCCTCTGCTTAAAAAAGTTGCCCCTTATGTCCCTTTTAAATCTTTCCCCTCTCACCTTAAACCCCAGGCCTCTAGTTGTGGACTCTGCTACCCAGCCTATTCAGCTTCTCCCTTGTCATGGAAATTAAATCGATTTGACTCAATAATTAGCAAGAGCAAAGCAAAGGTCTTTATTAAAAATCTTGTAAGGTTGACTCATTACACCAAGTCAGATGCCTTAATGCAATGAGTACCGAAAAATTACACAGACGCCTGCCTTATAGCATTCCTTATCACACTCTCAAGGACAGACACTGGGGAAACTCAAGTTGTTATCCTCTCATCCCCTGGTCCTAGACATAAGTTATTCAACTTTCACTGAGTTCGACTATCGCAAGGTCAGTTGAATGCTTACTGAATTCAAACAGAGATAAGCTAACTGCAAACCTTCATCAAAGCATCATTTACAAAGCTCAGCACAGCATTGATTTAAACGAAGCATTGTCTTTAAATTTCACAGCAAATGGATAATTTTTCATTACACCCTATAGCTCAAACCCCCCCAACCCTGGCAGCACCCTTATAAATCTTTTCTGAAGCCTTTCAAGTTCCACAAAATGCTTCCTATAGCAGGGACCAGAATTGAACACAGTATTCCAAAAGTGGCCTAACCAATTTACTATACAGCCGCAACATGCCATCCGAACTCCTATACTCAATGCACTGACCAATAAAGGCAAGCATACCAAACGCCTTCTTCACCGTCTAATCGAGGACAAAGTGAGGACTGCAGATGCTGGAGATCAGAGTCAAAAAATGTGGCGCTGGCAAAGCACAGCCAGTCAGGCAGTAACTGAGGAGCAGGAGAGTCGACATTTCAAACATAAGCTCTTCATTCCTGATGAAGAGCTTATGCTCAAAACATTGACTCTCCTGCTCTTTGGATGCTGCCTGACCAGCTGTGTTTTTCCAGAGCCACACTCACTATCCTATCTAACTGTGACTCTACTGACAAGGAACTATGAACCTGCACTCCAAGGTCTCCTTGTTCAGCAACACTCCTCAGGACCTTACTGTTAAGTGTATAAATCCTAGCCTGATTTGCCTCACATTTATCTAAATTAAACTCCATCTGCTAGTCCTTGGCCCACTGGCTGATCTGATCAAGGTCTTGTTGTACTCTGAGGTAAACTTGGCTGTCCACTAGATCACAAAGTTTTGGTGTTGTCTGCAAACTTACTCAACATATCTCTTATGTTCACATCCAAATCAGTTACATAAATGACAAATAAATAGTAGACTCAGTACTGATTTTTATGGCACTCCGTTGGTCACAGATCTCCAATCTGAAAAGCAAGCCTCCACTACCACCCTCTGTCTCCTACCTTCAAGCCAGTTCTGTATTCACATTGCTAGTTGTCTCTCTATTCTGTGTGATCTAACCTAGCTAGCCAGTCTACCATGAGGAACCTTGTCGAAAACCTTACTGAAGTCCCGATAATTCACGTCCAACATTCTGCCTTTATCAATCCTCTTTGTTGCTTCAAAAATCTCAATTCAATTTATGAGACATGATTTCCCACGCACAAAGCCATGTTGACTATCCCTAATCAGTCCTTGCCTTTCCAAATACATGTTAATGCTGTCCCTCAGGATCCCCTCCAACAACTTGTCTACCAGTCAAGGCTCACTGCTCTGTAGTTCCCTGGCTTTACCTTACCACCTTTCTTAAATAGTGGCACCATGTTAGCCAACCTCCAGTCTTGTGGCACTTCAATGTGGCTATCAATAACACAAATATCTCAGCAAGAGGACCACAATCACTTCTCTAGCTTCCTGCAAAGTACTAGGGTACACCTGATCGGGTCCTGGGGATTTATCCACCTTGATGCGATTTAGGACATCAAGCATCTCCTCCTCCTCCTCCTCAAGATGTCATTATATGTTTCTCTAGCTTCCGTATCCTTCTCCACAGAAAACACTGATGCAAAATACTCATTTAGTATCTCCCCATCTCCTATGGTTTCACATTTTGATGGCCTTGCTGATCTTTAAGGGGACCTATTCTCTCCCTATTTACCCTTTTGTCCTTAATATATTTGTGGAACCCCTTTGATTCTCCCTAACCATATTTGTGGACTAATAAGAGTAAAATGGGATTTTCAGAAGACCTTCAGTAAAATGCAACACAAATGTTTGAGGACTTCTGATTCTCTTATCAGGTATCTAGGAAACCCACAAATTCCCATATCCAATAAACAGGCATTCTGTATCTGATGATTTTCAATGAGTCCTGCTCTGTGATGAGAGACTGGAAGGACAATACTTGTGGAGGGTGACAGTGAGGGATGGTTATGAATAATTTATCAGATGAGCGCTTATGAAAGTGTCACAGCATAAATTCAAAGGAGAGCAAGTCTTCCCTTTAAATAGAAATAGTGACACTCTGGATCCAAAACAGACTAGAGTCAAAGTTTGGGGGAAGATTTGTAGCTCGGGTGCTCGTTGTTGTGGTCCTGTTCGCCGAGCTGGGAATTTGTCTTGCAAACGTTTCGTCCCCTGTCTAGGTGACATCCTCAGTGCTTGGGAGCCTCCTGTGAAGCGCTTCTGTGCTGTTTCCTCCGGCATTTATAGTGGCCTGTCTCTGCCACTTCCAGTTGTCAGTTCCAGCTGTCCGCTGTAGTGGCCGGTATATTGGGTCCAGGTCGATGTGTTTCTTGATAGAGTCTGTGGATGAGTGCCATGCCTCTAGGAATTCCCTGGCTGTTCTCTGTTTGGCTTGCCCTATAATGGTAGTGTTGTCCCAGTCGAATTCATGTTGCTTGTCATCTGTATGTGTGGCTACTAAGGATAGCTGGTCGTATCACACTCACAGGAATCCGATTCACTAGAGAGGAAGAAAAGGACAACCAACTCCCATTCCTAGACGTGATGGCACAGAGAACACCGAACGGAGGATTCACCACAAAGGTTTACAGGAAAGCCACACACACAGACCAAGTCCTAAACTATGAAAGCAACCACCCCAACACACACAAACAAAGTTGCATCAAGAAACTATTCAAAAGGGCCACAACACACTGCAGCACACCAGAACTGCAAAAAGAGGAAGAGGAACACCTATACAAGGTATTCGCCAAAAACGGATACCCTCGCAATTTCATCAACAGATGCCTAAGGGAGAGACAACGGAACAAGGACATGCCGCAACCCAAAGGACTAGCCACACTACCATACATCAGGAGCATTTCTGAACTGACAGCCAGACTACTGCGACCACTAGGACTCATAACAGCACACAAACCAACAGCCACGCTCAGACAACAACTCACCAGAACAAAGGACCCGATACCCAACATGAGCAAAACCAATGTAGTGTACAAAGTCCCATGCAAGGACTGCACAAAACACTACATAGGACAAACAGGAAGACAGCTAACGATCCGTATCCACGAACACCAACCAGCCACGAAACGACAAGACCAGCTATCCTTAGTAGCCACACACACAGATGACAAGCAACATGAATTCGACTGGGACAACACTACCATTATAGGGCAAGCCAAACAGAGAACAGCCAGGGAATTCCTAGAGGCATGGCACTCATCCACAGACTCTATCAAGAAACACATCGACCTGGACCCAATATACCGGCCACTACAGCGGAAAGCTAGAACTGACACCCGGAAGTGGCAGAGACAGATCACTATAAATGCCGGAGGAAACAGCATAGAAGCGCTTCACAGGAGGCTCCCAAGCACTGAGGATGTCACCTAGACAGGGGACGGAACGTTTGCAAGACAAATTCCCAGCTCGGCGAACAGAACCACAACAGACTAGAGTCAGTGTAGATTCTTTCATACTCCCAGATCCTCCAAACACTGTATGTGGGTGGATAGCTTGCTCTGTTCACTGAACAGCTTATTTGCAATGCAGAGTGACGGCAACAATGTGGGTTCAATTCCCATGCCAGCTGCAGTCACCATGAACACTTTGCCATCTTAATTTGCTGTTCATAGCTTGAAGAGAGTCCAAATCATGGTGACCCTCAGGGCAAACTGAGGGCGGTGAGTGAGCCCTGACTTACTTTTCCAGGGTGAGCATGGAACTTGGCATTTGAACCAGCGGCTGTTACAGCAACGGATGTGGTGTTGGCGAAGTAGGTCTAGCAGCAAAGGGTGGCATGAGAAGAGGCAACTATGTCATTGGTTAGATCTGGTGGTGGTGGAGGGGCATCACGGTGACATTGCCAAGGTTTGCCCAGTGGTGAGAGATGTGACTCTGGCGTTAGTGGGTCCGGCACGGGTGCCATTAAGGCGGTGGCAGAGGAGAATAGGCCCAATGGCAAAAGATGGTTCCTGAAGAGTGGCGACCCCAACATTGGTTGGGACCGGTGTCAACAGCAGTGAGGGGGTGGAGGAGGGATGGCAGTACAGGCATCCTTGATGATGATCTGGCTCAGACTGACAAAGTGACCTTAAGCAAAATCTTTCAATTTTTTTTTCTTATTCTTAAACTGTTCAGAATGGTGCTGGATCATGGCTACATTGGAAAAGCTTTTCACTGTAAAGGGCACATGACAGTAAAACGATTTGTTCATTCATTTAAATTGCTATCAGTCATAACTCAGACTAAGTGCTACTATCTAGTAACATATGAAAAAGACTCCTACCAACTGTCCCTAAAACCTAGAATAGTGCCACAGCAATTTCTGGGCCCAAGAATGGGTTGGTACTGTTCTGACAGCAGCGGTGCCCATCTAAAACTCCAAGAAGTTGAGAGTGTGGTGCTGGAAAAGCATTCGAGGAGCAGGAGAATTGACATTTTGAGCATAAGCCCTTCATCAGGAATGAGGCTTGTGAGGGGGGGGGGGTGCGATGTGGTGGGGCTGAGAGATAAATGGGAGGGGGGGGTGGAAGTAGCTGGGAATGTGATAAATATATCAAGGTGCGGGTGGAAGTGATACATCGGAGGGGAGGGTGGAGTGGATGGGTGGGAAGAAAGGAAGATGGACTGGTAAGACCAGTCAAGGGATGGTGCTGAGTCAGAGGCTTAGGACTGGGATAAGGTGGGAGGAGGAGAAATGAGGAAACCAGTGAAATCCACATTGATCCCTTGTGGTTGCAGAGTCCCAAGGCGGAGGGTGAGGCATTTCTTCCTCCAGGCGTCCGGTGGTAATGGTTTGGTGATAGAGGAGGCCCATGACCTGCATGTCCTAGGAGGAGTTGAAATGTTCAACCACAGGGTGGTGGGGTTAGTTGGTGCGGGTATCTCAGAGATGTTTTCTGAAACGATCAGCACGTTGGTGTCCTGTCTCACCCAGGTCAAGGAGATCACATCAGATGCAATGAATACAGTAAATAATGTGCATGGAAGTACAAGTAAATTTCTGCCAGATGTGGAAAGATCCTTTGGAGCCTTGGACGGAGGTATGGACACAGGTTTTGCACTTCCTATGGTGGCAGGGGAAAGTGCCGGGATAGGTTGGTGGCGGGCATGGATCTGACGAAAGAGTCATGGAGGGAATGGTCTCTCCGGAATGATGATGGGATGGGGAGGGAAATGTATCCCTAGTGGTGAGAGCAGATGCGGTGGAGAAATTGGGAATAATGGATGGCATTTTTAAGTAGGGAGGGTGGGAGTAGTTGTTGTCCAGGTAGCTGTGGGAGTTGGTGGGTTTGTAGTAAATGTCCGTGTTTAATCGGTCGCTGGAGATGGAGAGGTCCAGGAAGGGGAGGGGAGTATCCGAGATAGGCCAGGTGAATTTGAGGTCAGGGTGGAAGCTGTTTGTGAAGTTGATGAACTGTTCAACCTCCTCATGGGAGCACGAGGCAGCGCCGATACAGTCATCAACGTAGGGGAGGAAAAGGTGGGGAATGATGCTGGTGTAGCTGCGGCCTGTTCTACATACCCGACAAAGAGGCAGGCATAGCTGGGGCCCATATGGGTGCCCATGGCTACCCCTTTGGTTTGGAGGAAGTGGGAGGATTGGAAGGAGTTATTAAAGGTGAGGACCAGTTCAGCCAGGTGGATGAGGGTGTCACTGGAAGAGTACTGGTTAGGTCGGTGTGAGAGGAAGAAACAAAGGGCTTGGAGGCCTTTGTTATGGAGGATAGATGTGTAGAGGGATCAGATGTCCATGGTAAGGATAAGGCATGGTGGCTAGGGAAACAAAAGTCTTGGAGGAGGTGAAAGACATGGGTGGTGACCCGAACAAAGCTGAGGAGTTCCTGGACTAAGGGAGTCAGGATGGTGTCAAGATATGCAGAGATGAGTTCAGTCGGGCAGGAGCAGGCTGAGACAATAGGTCAACCAGGGCAGTTAGGTTTGTGAATTTTAGGGAGGAGGTAGAATTGGGTGGTGCAGGGTTCTCAGTTTATAAGATTGGAGGCTCTGGGTGAGGGATCCCCTGAGGTGATGAGGTTGTGGATGGTCTGGAGATGATGGTTTGGTGATGAGAGATGAGGTCATGGTCGAGGGGGCAGAAGGATGTGGTGTCTGTGAGTTGGCACCTGGCTTCAGTGGTGTAGAGTGCACCAAACTACCACAGCGCCAGCGTGTCCCCCCCCCCCCGACCCTTGTCTGCTGGCTTGATGGTGATGTTGGGGTTGGAGCAGAGGGACTGGCAGGCTGAGCATTGCGAGGATGAGAAGTTGGAGTGGGTGAGGGGTGGACAGGTTGAGGTGGTCTTTGTTGTAGTGGCAGTTGGAAATGAAGAGATCAAGGGTGGGTAACAGAAACTCCAAGAATACACAACATTTCAGACATGATACTCTGTAACCTTCCAAGCATCTCGTGAAATTAGTTAAGGAGGTAGAGCTGTCTCAAAAGCACTATTATGCTCTTAAAAAAAGAAAAAGAGACATGGGAAAATGAGATCAGGGAAATAGCCTTTGCACCTTGCTAAGATATTGGTTTCAATATTGAATTCCCTTCCTCGATATGAGTTGCTTCACATGTACTAGTGATTATAGCATGCGTAAAGATTGTCATGTAAACTGCATAAAACAAGGCAAAATAAAGCAGAATAATTAAGAAGGTATCAGATAATGGATTCAAATGTTTAGATTTTGATTTGTCTGAGACTTGCAATTCCCTCAACATAGTAGATTTCCTCGGAAATAATATCTCTAGTATTCGCTATATTGAAGTGAGGGTGAGGGGAATGTGGGATCAACTTGTCTTTGTGGAATATGAAAAACCTCAAAACACATGGACCTAAGAATTTTGAAATGAAAGACAGCCCTTAGCACAAATATACAGATATGGACAATGCAATAAACAGGTAAAACCAGATATTAAGTAAAACACAGTGGCTCAGCAAAAGGAATACAATTTTGTCAGCTATTATGCTCAATGGTAAAGCGAAATGCCATTGTCTACCTGCTTGATGTAATCAAGAAATTGTTTACTACATTATATTATACTGAAAACTGGCCATTGTTACTGTGATGTGTTTCCATTGAAGAGAGAAATGGATATTTCATACTATTGTCCATTTTGGTTCCAAGTGCTATTGTCCTACATCTCCATACGCAGGAGAGATGTTTAAGAACATTGTGAACTTATCATACTGCTCTGGACCTATTTTTATTGGAAAGGCCTGCATTGTTTCACTGATCATACTGGTTCGGACTGTGCAGAATATATCAAGAACCTGTGACCCTTCCTCAGTACTGAACCCAAAACGTTAACTAGGATTTCTCTTCACAGATGCTGCCAGACCTGCTGAGCTTTTTCAGCAACTTCTGTTTTTGTTTTTGATTTACAGCATCCATAGTTCTTTCAGTTTTTATTTAGCTATCAGACATTCTGAACATAATAAACAACAGGAAAATGTCTGATCAGTTTATACTGTTGATATGAATCATTATAAAAGGGGACAGAATCAAAGGAGCTTTACTGTATTCAAAAGAAGGATCAGGATCATTCAGTCTGACTCAGGCCTGAATCGACCGTGTTGGGGATTGTAAGTGTCCGGGCAAATCATTGTGATTTTGGTCTTGGGGAGACTACAGTCAAGATGGAGGGTCAAGAAGGACTAACCGTCGATGGTGAATCTGCCAACTCAATGGGTGGCATGGTAGCTCAGTGGTTAGCTATGTTGCCTCACAGCGCCAGGGGCCTAGGTTCGATTCTAACCTTGGGTGACTCTCTGTGTGGAGTTTACACATCCTCCCTGTGCCTGTGTGGGTTTCTTCCAGGCACTTTGGTTTCTTCCCACAGTCCAAAGATATGCAGTTAGGTGAATTGGCCATGCTAAATTGCCCATAGGTTCATTAGTCATGGGAAATGTGGGGTTGTAGGGAAATGGGTCTGGATGGGATACTCTTCGGAGGGTTGGTGTGGTCCCGTTGGGCCTAACTTTCTTCGCACACCTGTGGCCCCTGACAATCTGTCCCTGACTTTTAATATATAGGTCCCCAGGACTAACTGTTCCCCACCTCCTCTTCTGATTGACTTGGATGAACAGCTCTGTCTGACCTCTGTGCAGCTCCTGGACTAACTAACTACAGCTCCCCAGATTGGTTGCACTGGACCTTCAGGGCTGACCATGGTCCATTCCCCAGATGGTATCATAGGGAACTCTGTCCCTGGACACCTCGAATAAGCATGTCCAAGCTCCTGGACTGATAGTGGATGCAGCCTCTGACTTGACTGAGGTTGACATCCCTTAGACTTTGAGGCATAGCTGTTTAGTTGACGTACATACAATGTGTTTGTTGCAGCTACTGGTACACAGTGCAAGTGTGGGATTGACATAACACACTGCCTTACAGCACTATGGCAACCCCCTTGACTGATCACAGCTGACAGTCATGATAAGCTGCCTGGTTTTGTGCCTGCACTAAAAAGCAAGGCCAAACCAAAAGTACAGTGAGCCTTTCAGCGCTGTCAAAGGAAACAAAAAAAGCAAGGCAAGAGAGGGCAGAGAGGCTGTGAGTATCCAATAGGTGCAAAGGGAATAGCGCTCAGAGTTCAGGTGAATAGACCTGACATGCACCCTGGTTCAATTCGTGTGATGGGTGCTTGTCTCTGCACGCAAAGTTATTTTAGCAGCATTACAATTATGTGAACATAAGAAGTAGGAGGAGGAGTCAACTATTCAGCTCCTTAATTCTACCATGCCATTCTATAAGATTATAATTGATCTGTCTCAGGCCTCAGCTCCTCATAGCCCTCAACTCCTTGACATTTGAAAATCTATTAACTGCTTTAAATATTTTCCTTGATCCAGTGTCCAGTACTCCGTAGAGAATTCCAGGCATTCACTACCCTACTATAGGATAAAAAATTTCTTTGCATTTCAGTTTAAAATGAGTCTCCCTTATTCATTAACAATATCTCCAGTTTGAGATTCTGCCACCAGTGCACTATCTTCTCAATAGGTTCCCTTAAAACTCCTTCAGAATTTTGTATATTTCTAAACTCTAATAAATATAAAGGCCTAACCAGTTTAACCATTCTTGATAAGTCAACTCCTTCATCCAAGGAATCAACCAAATGAATCTCTTCTAAACGGTCTCCAATGCCAATGTATCCTTTCTTAAATATGGAGATCAAAATTGCACACAGTATTCCAGTTGCAGCCTCACCAATACTCTGCAGAGTTGTAACGAGATCAGCAGTTTTAAACTCCAACCCTCTAACAATAAAGACCAAAATCCCACTATTAGGGTATAAGTGTTTGATTTGATTTATTATTATTTGTCACATGTACCAGGATATAATGAAATATATTGTTTTGCGTACTAACCAGACAAAGCATACCTTCCATAAGTACATCAGGGTAATAGAACAGAATACAGAATATAATGTTACAGCTACAGAGAAGACACAGAGAAAGATCAACTCTGGTTTATGAGAGATCTGTTCATAAGTCTGAGAACAATAAGGAAGGAGCTGTTCTTAAATCTGTTGGTGCATGTTTACAAAATTTTATATCTTCTGCCCAATGAAAGAGGGTAAAAGAGAGTAAAACCAAGGTGGGAGGGGTCTTTGATCATGTTGGCTGCTTTCCCGAACCAGCAGTGAGTGTAGATGGGGTAAATGGAAGGATGGCTGGTTTTCATGATCGACTGGACTGTGTTCACAATTTTCTGTAATTTCTTATGGTCTTGGGCAAAGCAGTTGCCATACCAAGGTAATGGAGTATTTGGATAGGATGCTTTCTATGATGCATCTATGCAAATGGATATGAGTCCTTGTGGACATGTCAAATTTCCTTAGCCTTCTGAGGAAGTAGAGGTTCTTTCTTGACTGCAGCATCGATGTGGATGGACCTGGACAGACTATTGGTGATAGTTACTCCTAAGAACTTGAAGTTCTCTACCACTTCTACCTCAGCACCATTGATATCGGCAAAGTTGTGTCCTCCACTCTGCTTCCTGAAGTCGATGACCAAATTCTTCATTTTGCTGACATTGAGGGAGAGATTGTTGGATTGACACTAAGCTGTCTATCTCTTTGCCATATTCTGTCTTGTCATTGTTTGAGATCTGACCCACAATAATCATGTCATCAGCAAATTTATAAATGGAATAAGAGCTGAACTTGGCCACACAGTCATGAATGTATAAGGAGTAATGTAAGGAGCTGAGTACACAACCTTATGGGGCAGAAGTGTTGAGGATTGTTGTGGAGAAGGTGTTATTGTCTACCCTTACTGATTGCAGTCTGTGGTTAGGAAGTCGATGATTCAGTTGTAGAGAGGGTAGCAAAGTCTTAGATCTCAGAGTTTGGAGATGAGTTTTATTGGAATTACAATGTTGAAGACAGAGCTAAAATCAATAAGTAGGAAAGTGCTATAGGTGTCCATGTCATCCAGATGTTCCAGAGATAAGTGTAGGGCCAGGGTGATGGCATCTGCTATGGACCAGTTATGATAATATGTGAATTATAGTGGATCAAGGCAATTCGGGAGGCTGAAATAGATATATTCCATTACTAATCTGTTGAAGCACTTCATATTGATGGACAACTGAGCCAACAGACAGTAGTCATTAAGGTACATTGCCTGATTTTTTTTGGCACCAGAATGATTGTGGTTTTCTTGAAGCAGGTGGGAACCTCACATCTTAGTAAGGGAAGGTTAAAGATGTTTGTGCATACTCCCGGCAGTTGGTCCATGCAGGATCTGAGTGCACAGCCGGGAACTGCATTCTCGCAGGTTGCTTTCTGTGGGTTTTTTTTTAGATTAGATTACTTACAGTGTGGAAACAGGCCCTTCGGCCCAACAAGTCCACACCGCCCCGCCGAAGCGTAACCCACCCATACATCTACCCCTTACCTAACACTATGGGCAATTTAGCATGGCCAATTCACCTGACCTGCACATCTTTGGACTGTGGGAGGAAACCGGAGCACCCGGAGGAAACCCATGCAGACACGGGGAGAACGTGCAAACTCCACACAGTCAGTCGCCAGAGGCGGGAATTGAACCTGGGTCTCTGGCGCTGTGAGGCAACAGTGCTAACCACTGTGCCACCGTGCCGCCCAGGGTTCATCCTGAAGACCAATCTGATATCTGTGGCAGTAACTATAGGTACAGATGTCAGGCGGGTGACATGATTTCATTGACCTGTTCAAAACAAGCATAGAATGCATTGAGCTCATCGGGAGGGATGCATTGTTGTCAGCCATTCTACTTGATTTCATTTTCTGGCCCGTTATCCTGTTGTTTGCTGCCTGCGGAGCATGTCGAGCTTTTGGGGACTGCTGTCCAAAATGGAGACCTGGAGGGGTGTCTGGCAAGCTGGAGTCACTGGATAATCACTGATGTTTTTGGGAACTGTTGCCATCTAATTTCTATCTGATGAGTAGGAGAATAGGAAACTGCATATCAATAAGGCAAGATTAGCTTACAAATAGGCCTCACTATCCTTGAGTGAGATTCTCATCTAGCAGTTCAAAACATGGTAGCACAGTGAGATTTGTTTTCCCCAACATTGAGAATCTAATCTTTCTGTTCTTGCCAGATTTTCCCAACACCCATAAGGTCAGAAATGCAACATTTGTGGTGAAAAAAACAAAGTTAGCCTTTTGTGACTGTGATATTTTGGGGTCTTATTTTAATCTTAGATAAAAGTATGGGTTGTGGGCACGTTAAAATCAGACCTATTACGTTTGTTTCTCTCTCCAAAGCTGCGCCAGGCTTCCAACATTGCAATATTTTGCTTTTAAATGAGAGAAGAGGGATGGATCTTCACAAAACTAATGATAGTTCAAATTTGTGCATTCTATGTCACTGTTCATGCATAACTCTGAACTTCTTCAGTCACGTTGTTCAGTCACAGCTGCACTGAGTGTCAAGGTCTGCTTATCACTGTGACATCAGATCAAATTATACATTGCAAAGAATATTGAATTTGTTCAGCAGGGTCATATAGGATCAAATTACACAAACCAAAACAAACTGTTGGCTGTAACACAAAATGATGGGGAAACCTGACAGGTCTGGCAACATTTTTTCAGTCCAGTAACCCTATGCTGCTAGCCTGTTGAGTTTCTCCTGCGTTTCTATTTGTATTTCAGATTTCCAGCATCCACAGTTCTTTGTTTTCACTAACTTGGCTGTGTCTTGCGCTCCAAGTGAACCAATCAAAAATCTGGTCCCGATCACTTGTATTAAAAATAAACATTTGATAATCTATGAAAATAAACTATTTCCACTGGTTGGAAATTCTAGAACCAAAGGGTGTAGTCTAAAGATTCGGGCCAGACTGTTCAGGAGAGATGTTATGAAGCAATTCTACACACAAAGACTGGTAGAAGTTTTGGATTCTATTCCACAAATGGTAGTTCATGCTAGGTCAGTTGGTAATTTTAAATCCAAGATAGATAAATTGTTTTTGTTAAGCAAAGATATTAAGGGATATAGGCCAAAGGCTAGGCCACTGATATAGAGCTAGGCCACTGATCAGCCATGATCTCATTGAAAGGCGGAAAAGGCTCGAGGGGCTGAATCACCTACGCATGTTCTTTGTTTCTTTTATTTCTTTAACATGGTAAGGTGAAACCACCTTATGACAAGTGATATGACAGTTGACCTAACAATGGTCTAGTTAGTTTACTGCAGCCAAATTTAAAATCCTGGTTGAATGACCTGTCTTGAATCTCAGTACACTAGCAGAATTGCACGATTGGTAGACATGACTTCGGTCGAAAAGGGTGGTGCTGGAAAAGCACAGCAGGTCAAAATAACAAGAGAAATGCCATGAACAAAAACAATAGTTGTGTATTGTCTCCATCATTCTCACTATGTCATTCAACCATGTGAGCAGAATTGGCTTGTTTAAGATGCTGAAGGAAATTCTGCCCACCAAAATGGTTAAGCATGATCCCTTTCTGTGACAACATATGGTCAGCTATGTTGGGACAACATTGGAACTCTTTGCAATCTACAGCAAGGCTAAACGAGGTTGGGTTTTGGCACCAACACTGTTGGCATTAGCTTTTCTTTGTTGCCTTCAGTTCAGCTAAAAAATGTCTAATTAAATGTTTCAGAACTGATATAGCTGACAGAAAGCCATTGAGCCTTGGCCACATGAGATCTCATCAGACAAATGCAAGATCTCATCAGATAAATGCTTTATGCCAATAATACAACATTAATATACACATCATAAAACACCTATCAGTTGCAAATTTACAGATGCATGCATGTAAAGGATTTGGCTTTACCATCAGCATCAAGGAAGACAAACGTCACATTTCAAGATATTGTCAATGCTGTTTGACAGCAATACAGCAATAGAGGTTTATTAGTAGATTCATGTAATTGGACTCCACATCACCAGCAATCTTTCATTTGACACTCAAATCAAAACCTATTGCAAAACTAAATACGAGTATGGAAGAACAGCAACCTGACAGAGCAGCAAACTTCAAGCTAACAAGCCTTTGTCTCAGTTCATTTTTTTCACTTCCCATATCCAAAAGATTAAAATAAATTGTAAAGGAGCTCCAGTACTGATCAATGTGTTACTTCACAAGTTACAGGTTGCTATCCTGAAAATGTCCCTCTTATTTCAACTTTCTGTCTTCTATTAGTTAGCCTATTCTCTATCCATGCTGACATACCTGCCCCAAAACCATGGGCTCTTATGAAGCCATATGTGTGGTAATTTATTAAACACCTTTTAGAAATCCAATTCGATTGCACCTACTAATTGTTGTCTATCTATTTTGCTTGTTAACTCCTCAAGGAAATCTAATAAATTTGTTAGGCATGATTTCCCCTTCATTTTGACTCTGCTTGACTGGTTATATATTTCTAAATCCTCTGCCATTACATCCTTTCTAAAGAATCAAATATTTTAACATTTTAAAATTTAAGATGTTAAACTAACTGGCTTTTTTGAATAAGGGGTTTACATTGGCAGTTTTCCAGTCCTCTGGGATGTCTCTAAGGATTCCTGGAAGATTATGAACAGTGTGTCCACTATCTGTGTAGTTACTTCACTTAATATCCTAGGATACAATCCATTAATCTACTGAATCTAACAACCATTAGTTTCCATTGGTTTCCCTAGTACTTTTTCTCCAGCGATAGTTAATTTAATTACTTCTCCACCGTTTGTCCCTTGGACATGTAATATTTTTCAAGTGCTATTAGTGTCTTCTAGTATGAAGACTAATGCAAAGTACTTATTTAACTTCTCTGCCATTTCCTGCGTCCCCATTATTGTTTCCCCAACCTCATTCTCTCATTCAAGGGACCTACTTTGGTACCTCTTCATTTTTATGTATTGCGACAGGGTCTTAACACCTTTTTTAATATTGCTTGCCTAGTTAACCCTCAAATTTTGTGTTCTTGCCTTTTCATTTTGCTAAGTTTTTTGCTGGTTTTTAAAACTTTTGCAATCTTCTCGTTTTCCACAAAACTTTGCCACCTTTAATGTTTTTTCTTCCAATTTGATGCTATCCTTAACTTGCTTGGTTAACTAAGGTTAGTTTATTCCTCTCTTAGAATCCTGCTTCCTCACTGGTATATATCTTTGTTGCAAGTTGTGAACTATTTTCTTAAACATCTGCCATTATTCATCACCTGTGTTTCCTGCTAAACCCCTTTCCCGGTACAGTACAGCCAACCCTGCCCTCATTCCTTTGCAATAAGCCTTATTTAAGTTTAGCATAATTGTTTCTAATCCAAGTTTCTCATTCTGAAACTGAATGATAAATAATTCTACAATGTTATGCTTACTATTTCCTTCGCAACTTTGATATCTTTATAACCATGATTCTGTAATGGCTATAAGACCAAACCTATTAACCTCTATTTGTGCTATTAATTTGTTTGATTTGTTCTGAATACTTTGTGCATTTGTAAATAGCCATTAGTTTTGCTGTTTTGCTATTTGTCTCCCTTTGACCCTATTTGCTGCTATTTTCCTTATGTTTGCATACTCAGTCCTTCCTTGTCAAACTCTGGCTATCATTAATAGCTGATCTGCAATGCTGCCCTATCCCTTTGCTTTGTAGGTTATGTAGTCCCCCTTGAGAAACCATCATTTCACCACCACCCCCCCACCCCCCCCCTCCCCGCCCGCCCAACCACTCCATTTAGTTTAAAACCATCTCCACAACTCCAGTTATATGATTTGCCAGGACACTGGTCCCAGCACAGTTCAATTGAAGCCTATCCCAACAGAACAATTCCCTTCTACCCTACTACAGATGCCAGTTCTCCCCCCGTACAGCTGCCAGTATTCAATTAACTCAAATCCATTTCTCCACCGCCAATCTTTGAGCTACAGGTCATTATGCTATAACACGCATTTCATTAACACAAATTTGCTATAACATGATTGACGAATTGGGAATACTGTTTCTCAAGCGTGAAGTTTTAAAGCATGTATTGGTTATAACGCAATTCCAGCCCCATTAATTTAAATGGTGCTGCTGTTACATGATTTTCTTATAACACAGAATTGTACAAGAACGGAACTGCCATGTTATAGCAGAACTGACTGTACATATTTAACTCCTTGACTTTATTTGCCTGTACCCCAAGTTGTAACCCGAAGATTATTAATATGGAGGCCCTGTTTAATCATTTAGCCCCTAACTCTGCAAATGTTTCTAGTAGAATCTTCTTTCTAACCCTGTCAATGTCATTGGTTACACCATGTACAACAAAAATCCCTTCCCTTCCACTTCAAGTTCCTCACCTGTCCCAAGGATTTGGTAAGGCAAATCAAGGCAGGACTTATAAACTTAATACTGGGAAGTGTTGCCAAACAAAGAGACCTTGGGGTGCAGGTTCATATTTCTTTGAAAGTGGAGTCGCGGGTAGACAGGGTAGTGAAGAAGGTAGGAGAAAGTGAGTGCTGCAGATGCTGGAGATCAGAATTGAGAGTATGGTGCTGGAAAAGCACAGCAGGTCAGGCAGCATCTGAGGACCAGGAGAATTGATATTTTGGGCAAAATGCTGCCTGATCTGCTGTGCCTTTCCAGCACCACATTCTTGGTAGTGAAGAAGGTGTTCGGTACATTTGCTTCTGTTGGTTAGTGCATTGAGTATAGGAGTTGGGACATTACGTTGCAGATGTACAGGACATTGATTAGGCCACTTTTGGAACACTGCATTCCCAATTTGAGTCTCCCTGTTATAGGAAAGATGTTGCTAAACTTGAAAGAGTTCAGAAAAGGTTTGCAAGGATGTTGCTGGGATTGGAACCTTTTAGCTTGTAAACTTTTCACTGTACTGATTTCAGTGCATGTGACAACAAAGGTAATTCTATATTCTAAATTGGAGAGGGTTCAGAATAGATTTACCAGGATCTTGCTGGGACTGAAGAGTTTGAATTATAAGGAGAGGCTGAATAGGCTTGAGCTATTTTCCCTGAAGGGTCAGCGGCTGAGGGGTGACCTTATTGAGATTTATAAAATCATGAGGGCATGGATAGGGTGAATAGCCAACGTCTTATTCCCAGGATAGGGGAGTCCAAAACTAGAGGGCATTGGTTTAAGGTGACAGGGGAAAGATTTAAAAGGGACCTAAGGGGCAACTTTTACACACAGAGGGTGGTGCTTGTGATTATGACATTTAAAAGACATCTGAGTGGGTACATGAATACGAAGCGTTTAGAGATTCGGCAGACCCAAGAGGAGGGACTTTGAATCTACCTCCACCTCAGTTCCCAAGACCCCTTCCAAAATAATCGCTATGACACCCCAATACCTACAAAGCTTGTGGCATGAGTAAGAATGCCAACATCTGTTTTACATTTGGGGCATATTGGAGACGCTCCTTTTTTATATTTCGCAAGCCGCTCTGGTGTCAAATAAGCCCTGTGGAGAACCTTCAGTTACATAACATGTGTCCTATTATAAACCGAAATCTTCCTCACCTTCTCCCAAATATCTTCCCATGCCTCTGATGAGATCTCCAGCCCCAATTCCTGAGTCCAGATCCCGCACAACTGCTCAATGTCCTTTGAGTCACTACCTCCTAGTAAATGTTAGAGGACTGATCGAGAGAGTACCTGTGTACTGAAAGACTGTCCTCTCCACATCAGACTTATAGAGATTAACCAATAATGTAGTCTTTTTCTGTATAAAGTCCCTAATCTGAAAATAATGAAAGAGGTCCCTACTGGACAATTCATATTTCTGGCTCAGCTGATCAAAAGGTGTCATGACCTCCCAGAGCCTAAAGCTAGAATCTATCGATCATGACTGAAATCCTGGCATTCCTAGTATGAGGGTATAAAGGGAAAATTTATATAAATTCCCCTCACTTTGTTGCACCATTCTCCATGCTTTAACCGTGTTAAGGACAATCTGATTTATAGAGTCATAGAGATGTACAGCATGGAAACAGATCCTTTGGTCCAACCTGTCCATGCCGACCAGATATCCCAACCCAATCTAGTCCCACCTGCCAGCACCCGACCCATATCCCTTCAAACCCTTCCTATTCATATACCCATCCAAATGCCTCTTAAATATTGCAATTGTCCCAGCCTCCACCACATCCTCTGGCAGCTAATTCCATACACGTACCACCCTCTGCATGAAAAAGTTGCCCCTTAGGTCTCTTTTATATCTTTCCCCTCTCACCCTAAACCTATGCCCTCTAGTTCTGGACTCCCCGACCCCAGAAAAAATACTTTGTCTATTTATCCTATCCATGCCCCTCATAATTTTGTAAACCTCTATAAGGTCACCCCTCAGCCTCCGACGCTCCAGGGAAAACAGCCACAGCCTGTTCAGCCTCTCCCTATAGCTCAAATCCTCCAACCCTGGCACCTTGCTTGTAAATCTTTTCTGAACTCTTTCAAGTTTCACAACATCTTTCCGATAGGAAGGAGATCAGAATTGCATGCAATATTCCAACAGTGGCCTAACCAATATCCTGTACAGCTGCAACATGACCTCTCAACTCCTGTACTCAGTACTCTGACCAAGAAAGGAAAGTATACCAAACGCCTTCTTCACTATTCTATCTACCTGTGACTCCATTTTCAAGGAGCTATGAACCTGCACTCTAAGATCTCTTTATTCAGCAACACTCTCTAGGACCTTACCATTACGTGTATAAGTCCTGCTAAGATTTGCTTTCCCAAAAGGCAGCACCTCGCATTGAACTGAATTAAACTCCATCTGCCACTTCTCAGCCATTTGGCCCATCTGGTCCAGATCCTGTTGTAATCTGAGGTAACCCTCTTCGCTGTCCACTACACCTCCAATTTTGGTGTCATCTGCAAACTTACTAACTGTACCTCTTATACTCACATCCAAATCATTTATGTAAATGACAAAAAGTAGAGGGCCCAGCACCGATCCTTGTGGCTCTCCACTGGTCACAGGCCTCCAATCTGAAAAAGATCCCTCCACCACCACCCTCTGTCTTCTACCTTTGACCTAGTTCTGTATACAAATGGCTAGTTCTCCCTGTATTCCTTGAGATCTAACCTTGCTAATCAGTCTCCCATGGGGAACCTTACTAAACACCTTACTGAAGTCCATATAGATCACATCTACTGCTGTGCTCTCATCAATCTGTTTTGTTACTTCAAAAAACTCAATCAAGTTTGTGAGACATGATTTCCCACACACAAAGCCATGTTGACTATCTCTAATCAGTCCTTGCCTTTCTAAATACATGTGCATCGTATCCCTCAGGATACCCTCCAACAACTTGCCTACCACTGAGGTGAGGCTCACCGGTCTGTAGTTCCCTGGCTTGTCTTTACCACCCTTCTTAAACAGTGGCACCATGTTTGCCAACCTCCAGTCTTCCGGCACCTCACTTGTGACTATCGATGATACAAATATCTCAGCAAGAGGCCCAGCAATCACTTCTTGAGCTTCCCACAGAGTTCTAGGGTACACCTGATCAGGTCCTGGGGATTTAGCCACCTTTAACCGTTTCAAGGAATCCAGCACTTCCTCCTCTGTAATCTGGACATTTTGCAAGATGACACCATCTATTTCCCTACAGTCTATATCTTCGATATCCTTTTCCACAGTAAATACTGATGCAAAATATTCATTTAGTATCTCCCCCATGTTCTGTGGCTCCACACAAAGGCCGCCTTGCTGATCTTTGAGGGGCCCTATTCTCTCCATAGTTACCCTTTTGTCCTTAATATATTTGTAAAAACCCTTTGGATTCTCCTTAATTCTATTTGCCAAAGCTATCTCATGTCCCCTTTTTGCCCTCCTGATTCCCTCTTAAGTAAACTCATACTTCCTTTATACTCTTTAAAGGATTCACTCGATCTATACCTGTCTATACCTGACATATGCTTCCTTCTTTTTAACCAAACCCTCAATTTCTTTAGTCATCCAGCATTCCCTATACCTACCAGCCTTCCCTTTCACCCTGACAGGAATATACTTTCTCTGGATTCGTGTTATCTCATTTCTGAAGGCTTCCCTTTTTCCAGCCATCCCTTTACCTGCGAATATCTGCCTCCAATCAGCTTTCTAAAGTTCTTGCCTAATACCGTCAAAATTGGCCATTCTCCAATTTAGAACTTCAACTTTTAGATCTGGTCTATCCTTTTCCATCACGATTTTAAAACTAATAGAATTATGGTTGCTGGCCCCAAAGTGCTCCCCCACTGACACCTCAGTCACCTGCCCTGCCTTATTTCCCAAGAGTAGGTCAAGTTTTGCACCTTCTCTTTGCACCATCCACGTACTGAATCAGAAAATTGTCTTGTATGCACTTAAGAAATTCCTCTCCATCTAAACCTTTAACACTATGGCAGTCCCAGTCTATGTTTGGAAAGTTAAAATCCCCTACCATAACTACCCTATTATTCTTACAGATAGCTGAGATCTCCTTACAAGTTTGTTTCTCAATTTCCCTCTGACTATTAGGGGGTCTATAATACAATCCCAATAAGTTGATCATCCCTTTCTTATTTCTCAGTTCCACCCAAATAACTTCCCTGGATGTATTCCAGGAATATCCTTCCTCAGCACAGCTGTAATGCTATCCCTTATCAAAAATGCCACTCCCCCTCCTCTCTTGCCTCCCTTTCTATCCTTCCTGTAGCATTTGTATCCTGGAACATTAAGCTGCCAGTCCTGCCCATCCCTGAGCCATGTTTCTGTAATTGCTATGATATCCCAGTCCCATGTTCCTAACCATGCCCTGAGTTCATCTGCCTTCCCTGTTAGGCCCCTTGCATTGAAATAAATGCAGTTTAATTTATTAGCCCTTGTCCCTGCCTGCCCTGACTGTTTGACTCACTTCTGTTCTCAACTGTACCAGTCTCAGATTGATCTCTTTCCTCACTATCTCCCTGGGTTCCCCCCCCCCCCCCCACCTTACTAGTTTAAATCCTCCCAAGCAGTTTTAGCAAATTTCCCTGCCAGTATATTAGTCCCCTTCCAATTTAGGTGCAATCTGTCCTTCTTGAACAGGTCACTTCTACCCCAAAAAAAGATTCCAATGATGCAAAAATGTGGATCCTGCTCCCATACACCAGCTCCTCAGCCATGCATTCATCTGCTCTATCCTCCTATTCCTGCCCTCACTAGCTCGTAGCACTGGGAGTAATCCAGATATTACTTCCCTTGAGAACCTCCTTTTTAAATTTCTGCCTCACTCTCTGTAATCTCCCTTCAGAATCTCAACCTTTTCCCTTCCTATATCGTTGGTTTCAATGTGGACAATGACCTCTTGCTGGCCCCTTTCCCCCATGAGAATGTTCTGCACCCTCTCTGAGACATCCTTGATCCTGGCACCAGGGAAACAACACACCATTCTGCTTTTTCCCTGCTGGCCACAGAAACGTCTGTCTGTACCTCGGACTACAGAATCCCCAAATACAATTGATCTCTTGGAAGCCGATGAATGCCTCATTGCATTAGAGCTAGTCTCAGTACCAGAAATTTGGCTGTTCGTGCTACGTTCCCCTGAGAATCCATCGCCCCCTACTTTTTCCAAAACAGCATACCTGTTTGAAATGGGGTATATCCACAAAAGACTCCTGCACTAGCTGCCTACTTCTCTTACCCTTCCTGGAGTTAACCCATCTATGTGACTGTATCTGAGACTTTCCCCCCTTCCTATAACTGCCATCCGTCACATACTGTTGCTGTTGCAAATTCCTCATCGCTTCTATCTGTTTCTCCAACCGATCCACTCGATCTGATAAGATTCACATCCAACAGCATTAATGGCAGATATAATCCGCAGTAACCCTTAAACTCTCTTTAAACTCCCACATCTGACAAGAAGTACACATCATTGCAAAGGCCATTTTTGTTCCTTCACAATCTACAGACCCAGAAAATAACACCGTCTTATTCCTCTACAAAACACTGCACCAAGTTAAATTAATAGCTATGGCTTATATTTTAAGTTTAATCAAAACACTTATCTCCAAAAACATATAATCAAGAAAGAACCTACTGTACTTACTAATATAGCCTTTTTCTTGGACAGACTTAAAACAACAATTAACTTATCTGATTCTGCGTTGTGAACTTCACCCAAACCGGTTCTTCCAAGATTAGTTGTGAAATTCACTGTTTGTTAATTTTCCCAGATGCACTCTGATGTCCAGTAATACATGAATTCAAAAACAGCAAAGGCAGTAACTGTGCAGGTTCTCTCTCTCTCCTGCACTGTCCTCACCATGTGTGTCCTTTGTCTGTTCTTCTCCCTTTCAAAACTGCTGTTGTTTTGACTTTTTTTTCCAAAATTTTGCAATGCTCCATGATAGTCCTCATCTTGTCCCTAAACAACAATTAATGAGGGGGCATTTTGCCTGGGAGGCCTCAACGTCCAGCCAACTTGAACTCAGGTCGTGGCAAGCCCTATCAGTCACAGGATAATCGGGAACTTAATTGAGATTTCTTAAAATCTGGAAAGTTCACACCCCCCACCCCATTGCCTGTGGAAGCTGCTCTTTAACAAGCTTAATAAGAGGCTGCCTGTGACACCAGATGAAAGAGCTGAGCCATCTGTTAAGCCTCCATAGCACTTGCCTAGGTAGCATCGAAGGAAGCATTCACATGGGATATCATAAACAAGGAAGAACATTCACTTTAACCAGAGCTATTCTACCAAATTAAGGTATCAGAAGAGCCTCCCAAAGCTGAAGGCCCTGCCTTATCTTCTCCAGTAACTGCACAAAAATTAGCTTTATATTATTGATTAAAGGCCGGAGCAATAAAAATACCGAAATACAGGAAACCTCATTGTGACCACCTGAGGGGGAATCAGATTTCAACCCCAAGATCGGGTACTCTGACAAGACCCCCCACAGGCATGGCCTCCGAATTCATAAAATTGATTTTATACCTGGAGAAAGAACCAAATAAATTCATCACTTTTATTAAACGGGGCACAGATATTGTCGAGTTAGTTAGAAAAAGAAGAATATCATCTGCATAAAGGGTGATTTTATGGCCCCCTGATCCCACCTCTGGAGCAACTATATTGGGGTCCCTCTGGATAGCCTCTGTCAACGGCTCAATCACTAGTGTAAACAGCAGCGGTGAAAGGTGTCACCCTTGTTGGCTGCCTTTACCAATATGGTAATTTTCAGATCTCATTCTATTGGTGAGAACTGCTGCCTTAGGGTCACTATATAATACTGCTACCCACCTGGTGAAGACCCCACCCCCTCCCCACCCCCAATACTAAACTGTTCCAGGACATAAAAGAGCTATGGCCACTCCACCTGGACAAACGCTTTCTCTGCATCCAGGGAGACCACCAAGCCCGGAATTGACCCCTGCTGGCATACCTGGACCAGACTCAGTACTCTTCTAATGTTGTTAGAGGACCTGTGACCCTTCACAAAACCTGTCTGGTCCTCCTTTACAATGGAGGGCAAGACCTTCCCCAGCCTCAACGCCAGTATTTTCGACAGAATTTTGAAATCCATGTTTAATAGCGATATGGGCCAGTACGAAGCACAATCCTTGGAGCTTTCCCGCTCCTGAGAATAAGGGAGATATTAGCTTCTCTCAGAGAGAATGGGAGGCAGTCCTGACTGTATGAATAATTGTACACGTCCAACATTGGCCTGGTCAACATGTTTATAAACTCCTTATAAAACTCGCTCTGAAATCCATCTGGGCCCGGCACTTTACCACTCTGGGGCTGCCTCACCACCTCCAGTATCTCTTGGATTGTCAAAGGGGCATTCAAAAGAGACATCTGCTCCAAAGTTACACCTGGGAGGTCCAAGGTCTTAAAAAAGGACTCCATCTTCGCCAACCTGTCCTCACAGCCCTCCAACCCATACAATTCAGAATAGAATTTCCTAAATGTCACGTTAATCTTTTTGGAATCGCAAGTGAGAGTACCGGCACACTCTCTGATGGATGTGATAGATTGGGGCACTCTTCTTCCTGGTCAGGTATGCCAGGTATCTACCCGGCTTATCACCATACTTGAATAACTGAGGGCTATAACCCGCTGCAACTTGGTCACAGGCGGCCTATCAAAGAATGCCGTCGCTGCTGCCTTCAACTGGGCCGCAAGCATATACTGTTGCCCTCCCCTCTACCGCTTCCGGGTCACCAAGTAAGAAATAATCAAACCCCTTGTATAGGCCTTGGCAGTCTCTCAGAGCACGAATGGGTTACTGGCCGTACCTGAATTAATATCCAAAAAATTTTAATTCCCGTGAAAAATACTCAGTAAATTTACTGTCCTTCAGGACGAAAGGATCCATGCGCCAATGCTGTAGGCCTGTCCCATTGCCTCTGGCCTTAACCTCCAGATACACTGTCGCATGGTCAGAAATGGCTATGTTCCCAATTCTACAGGACAGCATTGAATCCAAAAAGGCCGGTGGAGCAAAAGACATGTCAATCCTAGTGTAGCACTTGTGTGAATTAGAGAAGAAGATAAAGTCCCTACCCTCAGGGTGAAGACATCTCCACACATCCACCAGCCCCAACTTCCCACTCAGGTCCACCAGTAGTCTAGGTTCCAGGACCCCTGGGCATCCTGTCTACCTTGGGGTCGATAGACTATTAAAGTTTCCCCCTATAATTGTATTGCGTGCTCCACGGGCCATCAACCTGGAAAATGCATCAGTTAAAAATTTAAAGGTGTGTGTCGGGGGAGCAATATACATTCAAAATCCCATACTCCTCTCCATGTATTAAAGCTTTGAGGATCACAAACCATATTCGTCCTTAATTTGGTCAAACAGCTGAAATGGGAGATTCTTCTGAATGAGTATAGCTACTCCTCTGCTTTTAGAATTAAAAGACGAGAAAAGCACCTGGCCGAACCCTCCCTGCTGTAACTTTAAATGCTCCTTATTGCCTAAATGTGTTTCTTGCAGCAGGACTACATTGACCCTCTCTTTTCTAAGGCTCAAAAGTATCTTCTTTTTCTTAATCGGTGAATGGCTCCCCTTAATATTCCAGGTGCACCATTTAAACGGGCAATTAGCCATAGCCATCCAAGACAGCCCATGACCCCCCAAAAGGTTATAATGCGCTGAGTGAAAACCGAATAAGATTCGTATAAACTGGAAAACACAACTACAAAATCTACCAGAGCAAAACTTCTAAAAACTATTTCTATAATGAACTAACACATAAAACAAGAGGAGACTTCTTCCTTGCCCACAGTGGGCACTCACACTACCCACTAACCCCCTCCATGGCTCCTTCAAGCTGAAGCTGTGCCCCAAACCCAGGCAAAACAAAGTAAAGAAAAACATGGACATTATGACAAGAAAATTAGAAGGGGGTATTCAACCCGTCCCACCCGTACTTTGACCCCAGTCAGTATTGATTTAAAAAACCCAAACCCCACCCCATCCTAGACCCAGAAAGAGAAAGGAAAAGGGAATAATATAAAAAAGACAATGGGAGAGAAGAAGGGAAAAGAAAAAAGAGCAAAACCAGGTGAACAAGGTAAACCACAGAGAAAACAAAGAAAACACTATTGTCCATATTATTTGAACCAACCAGTCTATTTTAAAGTGCCCTGGAAGTCCTTTGTCTTTTCTAACGAATCAAAATTATACACGGACTCTCTGTGGCTGAAACATAACACTGCCGGATATCTTACAGAGTACTGAATATTCAAGTCTCTCAGCCTTTTCTTTACCTTCCTCTTGCAGATCACAGCTGCAGAAAAGTCCTGGAAACACATAATCTTTGATCCCTCGTATATCAGGGCCAGTGGATCCTTCCTCAGTGCTCTAGAGGCTTCCAACATCATTTGCTTATCAATATAGTGCTGGAGTCGTTCTAGGACCAGGTGGGGGCGCTGGTCCAATTCAGGCCTGTGCACTGTGACCTGGTGGGCCTGCTCAACTCGTGCCCGGCCCGCCTCCACCTTCACCTCCAAGAACTGCGGGAGCCATTGCTCCACAAAGCTGATTAGCTGGCCTCCTTCCTCCCATTCTGGCAACCTGATGAGATGGATGTTCTTCTCACGGCCTCAATTTTTGAGGTCATTGACCTATTCCAATAAGGTGCGTACCTGCTCTCCACGGCCTGAATCCGACCTGCCGAGGATTCTGCTGCAATTTCAGAAACTGCAGTCCATTGCACCACCTCCTCCACTCGCTGCCCGAGACGCTGGATCTCCTGCTCATGCTTTTGCTGCATGGCTGAGATCGGTTCCAACCTGGTCCGGGTCTCCTCTATCACTAAATCAATCTTCTATTGGAGTTTCACGAACTCTGAGACCAGGCTCCTCTGCACAGTTAAGTTCACAGGAACATTGGCAGAGGCCGACGCTACAGCCATGGGCATGTCAGTTGCTGCAGGGGAGTGCCCTGCTTGTTGCGATCCTCGCAGCCCTTTTCCCTTAGACATCTTCCCTGATCAATTAAACTAATACACAGCAATTCTGGGGACCCAAGACTGCCTATCTTTGCTGAAATAGCTAAAAAAGGGAGGGTAAATGCACTACCTTGCCTGGGTTATAGTGCAGAGCTCAGCAGAGCAGACCTAATTGATCACCACCATCTTGGATCTCCGTGCCACCAGTTTCTCAACAACCTATTTTTACTGGGGAAAAAAAACTGAAGACCTTACTATCACTTTAAAGACTAGAAATGTCCAGAAATCTTATTCACCAATCAACAGTCTTCCTTGCAGTCACATCATATTGTGGTTCATAACATCATGCCATTGCTGGCAGGCCTCTTGGTCTGTGCCTTTTATCCTCACCTGCTCACTTATTTCTCTGGGGACTTTACTTCTTGCAGTAAATCTTATTTAAAGCATTTTCATCCCTCTCAGCACCAAATTCCAACTTTGAATGAAATTCTCAGTTGACCTCTGTCTCACTCAAATACTCCTTCACTCTGACCGTGCTTTACTGACCATGTGCTTAAAAATCCCTTTCTTATGACTTGATGGTTATCTTTTAGCTTTGCTTCCCGCCACCTCATTGCCTCCATCACCTCATTCGACTGTTTGATAATTGCCACTTATCTGTTGGCTGCATTTCTGATTTTTAATTATTTATTATGAACTATTTTAACTTATTCAATAGCTATTCATTCTACATCTGAATCTGACTTTTACTCCACATTTGAAACCGAAAAAGATCTACTGGTTTAATTTTCACTTTGAACCATATTCCTAGATATACTCACAGCCTCAGTCTCTGAAAGGAACATGTACACTGCTTTTCTAAATGAACTTGTTTCTGTCTCTGACCTCCCTTTGTTACATGGGAGGTCAGAGACAGACAACCAAATTAAATCAGTCTCCCTATCCCTGCATTCGCCACACAATAAAATTAAAGCATTTGAATAACCAATATCAGGCTTTGTGAGTAATCAATACCAGACACCAGATTTATAAATTCTGCAAAGGACCACAATTTATTAATAGTGCAGTAGCCAAAATGGAGCAAAGTTAAATAACAAGGTAATATAATTTATGATTTAAGACCGATCTTCTTTGATTCTAGCCCCCACTTACACACAGACAGACAGGCTGACACAAGTAAGGAATTAATTAAAGAAAATGAAGGAAAAGTAACTGGAAGGTTCACTTAAGTAGTTTCCATGATGCACAGTTGCACAGGCACATGGGATTGTATTTTACTTGCTTTCTGAAGACACTGGTCAGTGCAAATAGCTTCCAGTGGTCTCTGAGGAATATTAGTTTAATTCTTGTAACTGGCATTCTGTTCTCTGAACTTTCAATAAATTGATAATGGAAGGATTACCAGAAAGCAAACACATCTCCTTGTAGCTTTAGCAGAGATTACCTTTCTGAGCAATTTGTGCCTCATGCTTTAATAATTTTCCTTATTCAAATTTAACATCATTGCTTCAGTTTGAATAACCTCACTTTCAAACATCATATAAATTCTACCATCTTGTGGTCACTCATCCCTAAAGGCTGTTTTGCAACAAAAGTTTACTCACATAATGTGATATCTAAAATAGCCTATCTTCTTGATGGCTCCTCAATATAATGCTCTGGAAAACCATCCTGAACACACTCCAGAAACACATCTTCCACAATTTTAATGCTCAACTGGTTTCTTTCTTAAATATTTTTATTGAGAAAAATGATTTTTTTAATAAACTTACAAGATTACACAATAAACCAACATTACTCTATAAAAAAGAAATTTTTAAAAAATCAGTCATAAAGAACAAAACAAACAAAAACTATACTCATGTGCAGATAGACAGCCCAGTAGAAGTAATAAATAAATAACACTACTCAGCGCAACAAAACAGTAGCTCCCGACCTTTGAGAGTGTTGAATTTTACACACGCACTTATTCAAAATTCTTCCTCTCGGAGTACCAAGCTCGCTAATCAGATTGCCATGGCTACACAAAAGCCCTAATCAAAATGGCAGACAAATCTGCATCTAGGTAATCCAAAATGGTTTGCCATGTCTTACAGAAGTTCAGTTTTTTGCTGCACCATATTTGTGAGAAAGTCCACGGGGATATGTTCCATGATTAGCTTATGCCAACCCGACAGGACCGGGTGCTTTTCGGACATCCAATACATCAAAATGTGCTTTTCTCATGCAGAAAGTAAGGATATTAAAAAGTTTTCTCCCGTGAATTTCTAAAGAAGATAAATTGGGCAGTCCCAGGAGAAGAGAGATTGGGTCCATCTTAACTTCGGACCCCAAGACCCTCCCTACTACTCCTACCACAGCACTCCAGTGTATACAAAGCCTGTGGCAGGACCACAGACAGTGATTGAGAGTACCAGTACTTATTTTACACTTGGGGCACACGGAGGATACACCCACCTTAAATTTCGAGACGATCTGGGGCTAGATGGACCCTGTGAAGTATCTTCAGCTGCATGGCATGGGTCCTATTACAAATCAAAATCTTTCTTGCATTTTCACAAATATCCTCCCATATCTCAGAGGAGATCTCCCCCCCCCCCCAACAGATAGAGTCATAGAGATATACAGTGTGGAAACAGACCTTTCAGTCCAACCTGTCCATGTCAACCAGATATCCCAACCCAATCTAGTCAAACCTGCCAGCACCCGGCCCATATCCCTCCAAACCCTTCCTATTCATATATCCATCCAAATGCCTCTTAAATGTTGCAATTGTACCAGCCTCCACTACTTCCTTTGGCAGCTCATTCCAAACACGTACCATCCTCTGTGTGAAAAAGTTGCCCCTAGGTCTCTTTTATATCTTTCCCCTCTCACCCTAAACCTATGCCCTCTAGTTCTGGACTCCCAAACCCAGGGAAAAGACTTTGTCTATTTATCGTATCCATGCCCCTCATAATTTTGTAAACCTCTATAAGGTCACCCTTCAGCCCCCGAAGCTCCACGGAAAACAACCCCAACCTGTTCAGCTTCTCCCTATAGCTCAGATCCTCCAACCCTGGCAACATGCTTGTAAATCTTTTCTGAACCCTTTCAAGTTTCACAACATCTTTCCGATAGGAAGGAGACCAGAATTGCATACAATATTCCAACAGTGGCCTAACCAATGTCCTGTACAGCCGCAACATGACCTCCCAACTCAATACTCTGACCAATAAAGGAAAGCATACCAAACACCTTCTTCACTATTCTATCTACCTGTGACTCTGCTTTCAAGGAGCTATGAACCTGCACTCCAAGGTCTCTTTCTTCAGCAACACTCCCTCAGATCTTACCATTAAGTGTATAAGTCCTGCTAAGATTTGCTTTCCCAAAATGCATGCTCTTGGCATGAAGCACTCTCTTCTCTGTATCGGGTCTGTAGGAGTTAGTCAAAAGCGCAGTTCCTTAATCTGGAAAAAATGATAAAGGTCTCTGTTAGATAATCCATACTTGTGGCTTAGTTGGTCAAAGGATATCATTGTTTCACCCTCAAGGAAGACTCCCCTAGCTGCCCAGAGTTTAAACCCGGGGTCCATTATCCCTGGCTGGAACCCCGGCATACCAACTATTAGGCTACGAAAAGAAGTTTTAGATATATTATCCTCACTCTGCTGCATTGCCCTCCACACTTTGACAGTATTAATAATTATTGGATTACGAAGTATTCTGCAACTGTCTTCATTTATCTAAGAACAGGCTAATAAGAGTACACTTTGCATGGGAGGCCTCAATATCCAACCATATTGACGCTGGGTCTTCACAAGCCCGTTCAACAGGTTTACCCAGTCCATACACAGATTGAAGTAACTCATGATTGCTGTGTTCTCTAAGCACGCTTCTCTCATCTCCTGATTAATATCATGCCACACACTGTCATGACTATTTGATGGCCTATAATTACCTCCAACCGTTTGCTGCCCCTTGCTGTTTTAGTCCTGTCTAGATTGTACATGCTGTTCTTCTGATCCAAGATTCTTCTTTACTACTGTAACAATTCCTTCCTTAATTATCAGTGCAAGTCCACCTTCTTTCCTTCTTGATTATTCTTGAACTTGCAGTTTCACAGTACAGCCATGTTTCTATAATAGCAATTAGATCATACCCATTTATTTTTATTTGTGCCCTTAGGTCATTTATCTTGCTGCAAATGCTGCATGTATTTAGTAGTGTCCTTAATTTTGTCCTTTTGATATTAAATCCACATTGAAAGCATTTTTGATGTCAAACATTGTCTCTCCTATATTTTAATATCCCTAGCAGTTTTTCTATTTCTGGTAACTTCACTTTCATTAAACTTGGTTACCCATCAAGTTCCCAATCTCCTGACAGGCTAGTTTAACCTGTTCCAACTACACCATCAAATCTGTGTTTACTTCTGGATTCTCTGAAGCTCAAGCTGTGATGGATTGTGTGCTTGTGGCCCTCAAAGCTCCACTGGGCTAATCCGATCCTGCAAGTGTGAGACTGCTATCCTGGGAGTAATGACTCTCAGCTACCAGAGCCATTACAGAGTAGACTTTTTGAAGATAGGGAATACTGGGTGAAGATATGCCTGGTGAGAAAAGCATGAACATAGGCTGAGATGCATTACAATCATATCCTACATTTTACCAGGGCTATTACTGGATAGACCGTCCTGGCAAGGATCCTGAAACAAACACATCTAGCACAATAGTCCAGAAAAGGGAAAAATATTCTCATCTTTTGCAACTTCAGTGCCCAATATGGACACTGCCTTCTTCAAAGAGTGCTGTCATAAAACATGGAGTTGTCACCACTCCTGTACTACTGTGCTTTTAAATGGCCAACAGTGACCAACTTTAAGCTCACAATAGTCCACTCCTGTTCACATCACCCCCACACATGTAACTGAGCACGGAGGCTCCATTCCCAGCTCTCATTGGCCAGCCTTCTCATCAGGAAGCCAGTAATTTCTGGTTCACACTTGAATCTCCATGCTGATACAGGGAAGGGAAAATAAATGAGAATACTGCACACTTCCCATTCTATCTCCTTCATCCTGTCAGCCACCATTAAATTCATTCAACTGGGTTTCTCTCCCCATGGCAACCAGATTGTATGTGAAAACTGTGCCCACCTATTGAAACCATTGTACATTAAAATGTGTTGAATGAATGCTTTGTGGCAAAGCCTGAAGATGAATACTAACATCAGTTAGGAGCAAGTTGGATCTAAATCCAAAATTCGACAGTTAAAAAGCAAGTGCTTTAACTACAGTGAGTTTTTAAAAATAGGTTTAATGAGGAAGGGTTAGCAAAAATCATGATTTCCAAAAGGAATATAATTTTGATCAATTGTACAAAAACAAACTTACACATGAAAAAGTTTTCATAGATATTCTTCATTCATATTTATGTCAAAGCAAATTGGTTATAAAGCTAGAACTTCTGACAGCATATAAAATGACACATTTGTATTGGTGTTTGTAGAATTAACATGATAGGAATTCTAAACAATAAGAATCAGAATACATTTAAAATGTGATACAAAATATTTCAAGATCTTTATAGTCATAGAGTCAGACAGCCTGGAAACAGACCCTTCAGTCCATGCCAACCATAATCCGAAACTAGTCCCACCCATGTTTGGCCTGTATCCCTCCAAATGTTTCTTCTTCATGTACTTATCCAAGTATCTTTTAAGCGTAATAACCCTCATGATTTTACAAACCTCTACAGAGTCACCCTTATAGGTCATGTCGCGGTTATACAGGACATAGGTGAGGCCACTTGTAGAATACTGCGTACACTTCTTGTCACCCTTCTAATAGGAAGGATGTTGTTAAACTTGAGAGGGTGCAGAAAAGATTTACAAGGGTGTTCCTAGGACAGGAGGGTTTGAGTTAGAGGGAGAGGCTGAATAGGCTGGATCTTTCTTCACTGCAGTGTCAGAGGCTGTGGGGTGACATTATAGATGTCTATAAAATCACAGGGTGCCTGGATAGCTTGAATAGCCAAGGTCTTTTTCCTGGATGTGGGGAATCCAAAATGAGAGAGCATATTTTTAAGATGAGAGGGGAAAAATTTTAAAAGAACCTGAGGAGTAACTTTTTCACACAAAAGATGGTGCATGTAGGACATGATCTGCCAGAGGAAATGGCGGAAGTTGGTGCAACTACAACATTTAAAAGGCATCTGGATGGGCATATGATTAGGAAGTGTTTAGAGGGATATGGGCCAAATGCTGGCTAATGAGACCAGGTCAGATCAGGATATCTGGTCGGCATGGATGAGTTGGATCGAAGAATCTGTTTCTGTGCTGTATGACTGTATGAATAAGATACAAGAGGCATGATTTTATCCTATGCTTATAATAGTCCCCAGAACAAATAGCAGCAAACTGAAACTTATTTTTGAGCTGAACAGCAAAAGTAAAAAATAAAGGAGCCAAGCAGAATTTAATTTTGAAATTGGACACAGAGGACGAATGAAAAATACAATTAAATTCTTGATAGGAACTGGAGAAATACTCTGAATGCATCCATACTGGAAGGGGTCCAGATAGAGGAGTGATGTAAACAAAGAAATGCTAGACTGGAATCTTAGTTTTTGGAACAGGATCTTGCTGAGCAGTTACAGGCCCAGAAATACATTGAAAGCACAAAATCGATAGAGTGAATCACAGGCTTGAGTCAATATCATATTTTACACTCAAAAGGGGAGCATAAGTACGAAGCTTTCATGCTGAATCTGCAACATTACTCAAGGAGATGAAATGTGTAATTAATAATCTAATGGCAAATTATTTTTAAAATCCATAATTGGGTTGTCTTACCACTGTTCTCATAGAAGTGTTTTGTTTTTAACATCCATATTCTATCCATTCTCCTTCCCATCGTTTTTCCATGATACCCTCCTCCTGTTCCAATCACTCCCTCCCTTAATTATAATCCCTATAATTATTAGCAAATGGCTATTAAAGCAAGTTAAAGTAATTATCCCATTTGTATTGAATATGTCTTAATCTTGATTCAGTCCACATTATGCAGTGCTGTGGCTTTGCGAATCAGCCTTTCAGTCATTGGGGAGTTTGGTCGAAAAGCATCTCGCTCCAGGACGAGGCATCTATTGGTGAAAGAAAAACATTAAAAACCTAGAAAATTACAAGAAAGTAGTCATGAAGTTTAGAGGGAATAAATACAGATCCAAATTCTACTTCATGTGAATGCTCTGAAATTGAATAATTAAATAATAATGCACTTAGCATACTCATCTGAACTGCACCAACACCTCTGCTAAATCATTAAGACAATTTCAAGCTTGTTAAGTATTCAATGCTACTTCCCCCAGATGAATTTCAGAATTCATTTGTTTAATCCCCTGCATTTTCTGATAGTAGTGTGGTTTTCAGGATGATAATTCTAGTTTTTATATTCTTGAAATATTCTTGATGGTGAGCTCCTTAGACATATGTATACCCACAGTCCTGTAAGGAAAAGGATTACAGGATTTCTGTTGATCACCAGTGAATATAGTTTCAAATCAGGATAGTGAGGCAAGATGGGGAACTTTTAGGCTGTGGTGTTCCTCTGCTTGTGTTACCCTTACCTTCTACATGGTAGAGATCCCAAGTTTGGAAGTTGCCCTTTATAGATAGTGGACAGGCTTTGAGAAGTCAGAAGTGAAGTTACTCAAAGCAGAATTCCTCGCATCTTGCAGCCTTAGTGCACCATTGATTATTGTGATTTCCGGGTAATAGGGAATAGCAAAGTGAACTGTGTTTTTAGTAACAGATTACACAGGTTGTTTTTGGTGTTATAAAATAACTCCAGCCTCACTGACAAGCATATTTTCAAATAAACCTAAAACATACAACATATTTATTATTGTATGAGAAATTGTTTATAAAATGGTGTTTCATAATTTGTTGATTGCTTGGAAAACAGTAAGAGTTATTGCTAAGTAAACTAGAAAATTTTAATAGCATTCCTACTCCCAAAGGAGCAACTAATTCCAAATCATGGCTGACACTAGATCCATACTGAGCCATGGCAGGAGACTCCCAGGATAAGAGAAGAAATATTTTAGGGGTGATGTCCTCAAGATAGCTTGAAGAGATTAAACATCCCCTCCGATTCTTGTGACCAACTAAAATGGAGACAGTTCATTCAGTAAGATACTGAATTCATTAAAAGACTTTGTTGGGAGCTGCAGAGGCAAAGGTGTCAAGGGAACACACAAACCTCATCTGTCTGACCTCACAAGCACCACTTTCCCTGCATGTGACAGAGTCTGCAGATTGAGCACATTGAATTTACCAGACATCTCAGAATCCATTGGATGAGAGTGGAAGCCAGTCGTGCTCAACCTGAACCACTGCCTAAGAAGTCTAACAAATCCAGATAATAAATGTTACAAACCTGATGGTAATGGGTCTGAATTTTCACTGGTCTTGCACATTACGTTAGGCAAGTGTAAAGTGAAAACCTTGAGATATAAGCTAGGCCTTATTTGTGTTCCAGTCACTGCTCCAAGTTCCAGAGAGCCTTTGGAGGAAAACATCTGCCAGTTTCAAACAAGGTGATCTCTGATGGAGGAGTAAGTGCCAGAAGGAGACTCCTCGTTCGAGAATTCAAGCTGGTCTGCACTCTTAAGAGAGAAGGTGTAGTATTATGCCAAGCAGCAACAAAGCAACTTACCTGGGGGGGTCCAAGGCACTGCATTTTATTAAAGGGCCAATTTGAGCAGAGTATCGTTCTCTGAGCCATACTGCCAGTGGATAGCTGGTAAGAGCCACATTTTCTAACTACCATCTATATGCCAGATCGGTTTCTTTTAGAGATGCATGTCCCGGGTTCAAAAATCAAAGTTATCAATAAGTAAATTGTGATATTCTTCAGGCTGTTAGTCCTGTAGATTTTCATGATTAACATACAAGTAAATGAGTCAAGATTGTGGTGGTGCTGGAAAAACACAGCAGATCAGGCAGCATCCGAGGAGCAGGAAAATCGACGTTTCAGGCAAAAGCCCTTCAAGTAAATGAGTTGAGCAAGATGAACAAGAATGGATGAGATGCAAAGGAATGTTACTTTTCTGTGGTATCTGACTTTATCTTAAAGTGAGAAAAGATAATGCATTAAAAAGCTAATCAGTTGACTATTCTTTTTTAATTGATGGTGCTTCATTTGTCAGGTTAGGGTAATTGAAAGGTGAATCCATATAATAAACAAAAGCATAAAATTGCATTTACTTAGCACCCTTTCCAACCACAGGAAATCCAAGAATGCTTTACTGTCACTGAAACACTTTTGAAATGTAGCTAATTCTGTAATTTAGGAAACAGTACTTTGCATAAAGCAAGATCCCAAGGAGTAAGTAGCTCCTTGACCAAAAAATACCTAAAGTAGAGGTAAATCCCATGCCCCTTCCCCTAAAGCCAGCCAGGAAACCACCAGAGTTTACATTGTGAACTCCTGACATGGTAGAGAACTCAACTGGTTTCAGGTTGAGAGGATTTTCTGACACCTTTCCTGCCACAGACAAGGGAGCATGCCAGTGCGACAATGATTTTAAGAACGTGACAATTCTGTAATATGATTCAATATAATGTTGATTGACCCAGTTTGCACATTGCAATTTTTCAGTCCATCGTGCCTGCACTGTCTCTTTAGGAGACCTAACCAATCCTTCTCGTTCTCTTGTTGTATCCCACAACTCTGAAAATATTGTGGGAGAACACTCAGATGTTTTTGTGATGTTGATTGATGAATAATTCTTGACTTCGTATCAGGGATAATGCCTCTTCACTTCTAAGTACTGTCATGGAATCTTTAACATCCACATGAGCAAACAGCTAACATTTCAATCAACACCTTAAGTTGGTTGAAATCTAGTAATTTGACCAATCGAATCACATCACAGCACTTACACTTGCCTTTAAATAAGATATAATTTCGGGTCTCAGCTATTTCCTTGATATATTTTGAAGGGGTTTGGTCTGGTCTATACAATATGTCTGAAAAGGTTATATAAAAATCATTTCTTTGATTTAGTCGTGATCCAATAATAACTAGACAAAGCTATTTTCAATGAAGAGAAAGGGTAAATGAAGCAGCTTCAGTAGTAACTTTGAACAGGAAATTTCATATAAACTTGAGATGGAAATATTTTCAGAGTTGTGGGATACAACAAGAGAATGAGAAGGATTGGATAAGTCTCCTAAAGAGACAATGCAGGCACAATGGATTGAAAAATTGTGCAATGTACAAACTGGGTCAATCGTCATTATAATGAATCATATCACAGAATTGTCACGTTCTTGAAATCATTGTCGCACTGGCATGCTACTTTGTCTGTGGCAAGAAAGGTGTCAGAAAATCCTCTCAACCAGAAACCAGTTGAGTTCTCTACCATGTCAGGAGGTCACAATGTCAACTCTGGTGGCTTCCTGGCTGGCTTAATGGGAAGGGGCATGGGATTTACCTCTACTTTAGGTACTTTTGGTCAAGGAGCTACTTACTCCTTTGCGGCAATAACTGCTCACACAGCAAGGGTGCTGTCTGCCCTCACCAATCCACACAGCCTAGGGATGTCCAACTGACCCCAGCGTCCACAGACCCCACCTTTACCTAGCTGTGAGATCACACAACAATCACCTTGTCTTTCTCCACCTGCAGCTCCAGCAGTGACCACCAATTCTGGTTGCACCTTTTGATTGGTCAGCAGCCTTTGAGGACAGGTAACCATCTTTCAAAGGGACAAGAATTAATTGGCAGGTAATTGGCTGTTGTTGACCAGTTGCAGCCCATGTCCTAGTGAATCAGTAAGTTTACACCCCCATCTTTTCTTCTACACCCTCCCAGTTTTCAAGCCCGATACCAGAAGCCTATTGCCTCCATTAAATCTGGCACATACCTGGCTAGTTTTTGGTGATCTCTGCTGTCTGATTTTAAAGCAGCATGGATTAATAGCAGGTTAAAGACATCTCTCTGCAAAAAACAAAATTGTTTAAAAGAAATTAGATAATCTGCAGTCAAAAAAATCCAATTATCACAAATTTGTTCAAATTATATGACACAATACCATAACATATTCAGAGTTCAACAGCAGGAATTTAGTTTGAAGGTGGTAGCATGAATGCATTGTGCATTTAATGGAGACACCCTCTTGTAATGCTTTTTTAAGCCTTTCTTTGCAGCCGATCCTTCACAGTGGTGGGAGCAATCTCTCTCCATAGTGGCCAAATGCTCCTGCAGTTGCACCTGGCAAATACCTGGTGGGACTCTAAGCCTGCCTAGAGGACGAGATCTTCAGTTTAGCTATTTTGCATCAACCTGTTCAGATGTGCTATGATACCTCTTAAGCAGATGGGACTTGAACTCAGGTTTCCTGGCTCAGAGTGAGGAGCACTACCATATGCCACGAGTCCCTACTTGAAAATGATCTTCACAAAGCTAAACTGGTCCTTGCCACCTACAGTAACCTGGAGGCATTTTTAAGTGGGTTTAATAGGCCTAATTGACTGCACTGCGTACAGGCTGGTGGCCTAGCCCCGCCACTCTCTCAATCCCACAAATTAGAAAATGTGGTTGATGGCCAATAGCCCTGCTTTAGCAGCTGTCGGTTCCTTCCTGGTTTCAGCATGAATTAAAAACCAAGCTCCTGTCTCCAAAGGCAAGGAAGGGAATAAATAATACACAAAAATTCATGCATCTAATGCAGTAAAAATAAATTGAGTAAAAAGACCCCCACATCCTTCAATTTAGCTTGTTCAAAGAAATCTGACACAAAATTATTAATGTTATTATTTTTATTCTGACCAACCTCCTGCTAAGGAAGTTTGGTTTGTGAAATGCGTTGAAAATAATGGTGTGCAATACACCATCTGAAAGTGTGGTGAAGGCAAGTTCAATTGAGGCATTCAAGAGGGCATTGGATGATTATTTGAATATAAATAGTGTAGAAGGGAATGTTGAAAAAGCAGCACATTGGCGCTAGGTAACGTTGCTCGTTTGATGAGTGAATGGAGGCAAGATGGGTCAAATAGCCTCCTCCTGCACTGTAACACCTCTGTGAAGTAAAGGCCACTCCACAATGAGCATAAAATTCCAGCTAATGTAAAATTCTATCATCTAGTGGTAAATCTTACCTATATGATCCCTTTAGTACATAGCTGTGAAGTAGACCTGTCTCAGTGTACAGTACAGTATTTAAAACACCCTGATTGCTTCCTTAATATACTGATCCAGAAAACAATTATTATTTACATTTCATGAATGCATCATCTGTTCTTTTCATTGTAGGTTTTGCTTCCCAGTGCAGTGAAAATTGAAATCCCCCATTATTATTTTATCCTTATTAGACACACCTCTTCTGAATGCAGTGGATGTTTGTATTTGGATTTTCAAACATTGCCAAATGACAACTTTATTTATAAAATTAAAGGGGAGTAGCATAGTAGAGTCATAGAGATGTACAGCACGGAAACAGATCCTTCGGTTCAATCATCTATGCTGACCAGATATTGTAATCTAATCTGGTCTAATTTGCCAGCATGTGGTCCATATCCTTCTAAACCTCTCCTATTATTATACCCATCAAGATGCCTTTTAAATGTTGTTATTGTACCACCCTCCACCACTTCTTCTGGCTGTTCATTCCATACATGCACCATCCTCTGCATGAAAAAGTTGCCCCTTAGGTCCCTTTTAAATCTTGCCCTTCTCACCCTAAACCTATGCCCTCTCGTTCTGGACTCCCCCACTCTGGGGAAAAGACCTTGTTTATTTACCCTATCCTTGCCCCTCATGATTTTATAAACCTCTGCAAGCTTACCCCTCAGCCTCTGATGCTCCAGGGAAAATAGCCCCAGCCTCTCCCTATAGATCAAGCCCTCCAATCCTGGCAACATCCTTGTAAATCTTTTCTGAACCTTTTCAAGTTTCACAACATCCTTCCTATAGAAGGGAGACCAGAATTGCACCCAATATTCTATTTGGTTTAATCCACTTCGCAAAATCACACAAAAACTCTAAGACAAATCTATAATTCTTTCCTCCCCATCTGTGGATAATAGGAACAATTGGAGCTTTCAGGATTGAGATCAGTAAATTCTTGTTAGGTAGCTGCATCAAAAGATTTGGAACAAAGGCATCTAAGCAATGTTGATAATGAGCTGTCACATTATCAAATGATGGAGTAGGCTCAAAGCATAAATGGTCTATTCCTGTGCCATATATTGCCATCACTTAAACATGTTTTCAGAGCGGTTGAGATTGATGTGTAATCTGATTTCAGCTGATGTTGATTATTCTGAAAATATACCAGAAAATACCTGTGCATTACTGCCTCCAATGTTCTGAATCTGGTAACGAACTGGATTTAACAGATCCACAGTGCGACTGTAATTTCCATTCGCAAACTCTGCTATTGCCTGACAGATAGGAAGTCCCAAATCTTTACCAATTTGGTATTGATAGTTTTCACCAGGAGTTCTGAAAAAAAAATTCTACAATTAGTGGTCTGATGCATATGGCTCACTGCATTTTGTCTCATGTGAATTCATAATTTTCATTAAAATGTCAATTAGCACTTTTTCCAGAAATGGATTTAAGCAGCTTTTTATTGTAGATGAGCATCATCCAATGGAAATACACAGCCTAATGTGAGACTTCACCAAAGGCTTTCTTCACAAGCAAAACAAATTTGGTATCTACGTGAACTTTGCACCAATCTGATATTACTAGGAAGAAATGTTTTTCTCAAAGAAGTTACTATTTTCACTATTTTTAAGTTATAATTTGTTACTCTGTATCAGAGAATTAACATCACATTGATTCAAGTTTGGGAAACAAAACAGGCACGTTTGTAAAACTTTACAAGCAGGAGGGCTGCCCTGGTAAACATTCAAAAACAAAACTGTGGTTTGAACATCTCAGACAAAAATAAGCATTCCTTCTTTTGCTGCATTCAAATACATAGTGTTGTAAACTTGCATTTTTTAAAAAAATTTTGGTTTTTACAAAACTGGGGATTGAAATGATTAGGACCTACTTTAAACTTTGTATTTAAAAGGGTGGCTGTATGTTTTGAAAGCAAGTTATCTGACACCCATGCCAGGCATTATGTGAAGGATTGCATGAACAATAATTGATGGTTGAGTTATGGACGATTTGAAGCCAAGGGGTGTACAGACGCAGCTTTTGCTGGCAACAACATGATCAGTCTATGGACTGCGATAGGGTTAAATTTAGCATTATCGACCACAGAGACCTTTCTGCCTGCCAATAAATTTGTGATTGGTTCTCAGGTAACTGACCAGCCTGCAGCTGGGAACAAGTTACAGAGAGAGAGAGAGAGAGAGAGAGAGACAAGTATTCAGTTCTTCCCCAGCTCAGAAGCAGTCTCTCCGTTCTCACCAGTCAAAACTCACTATAAACCTGAAGAAAACAAGTTAATCTTTCCTACAATAGTTGCTGTAAGTTATGCCTTTTAATTGATAAGTAGGATTTTTTTTATAAGTTGACTGCCTTGTGTCTCTTACCAACCAGTGAACACATCCAGAGAAAGATGACAGAAGTAATATGCTGGCCAGCAGAAGAGTCATAAAGATCATCTTAACAACAAAACCCAGGAACAAAGACTATCAAAACTATCTTTCCAGTTTGGCCCTTCTGCCCATAACCCAATTTATCCTGTCTGTGTGTAAGGGGGAATTTCCAAGGTGATGAGAGTTTTAATTGGTGGTATTATAAGCTGATGATTTAAAATCATTTACATATAGCTAGAGTCTAATTATTGCAATAAATAATTATTCTTGTTCAGTTACAGAAATCTTGTCCATGCTTTGCATTAATCTGGGTCTGAAAGTCAGTTAAAATGGGGAACTTTACATTTTGTACAATTTTTAACTTTTCTGATGACTCCAGGAAATTTAACAATGCTTGAACATTTGTCTGGAAGTGAATTAAAAACAGGCGATGAAGATTTGGATGTGGTATTGGTCAGTAATACTGGTGAAGTAAAACACTCTGTTCTGTACTGCACTTAAGAATTATTTGGTAAGGCAGAGTTGTCCCTAACAATTTTAAGCAGACTTGGCAGGTGAGCTAGAGGTTGGATTTCCGGACACAGTTAGGAAGGCAGGTACTAGTTGGGCACTTGGGTTTAGAGGAAATACAAAAGAGACCAAGTAACCCAAGTAACCCAATGATTCCCAATATTGTTACCTTCAAAGTTTCAGACAATTAAAAATGTAATATCATTGCTGTATTGCCCCCTTAATGACACATCAATCACAATTAGAATCAAATTAGTTTTTCATTTCTTAATTGAATAAAGCGTTATGAACTTAATCACTAAAGTTAGTTGCCAATGTTATAAATAGATCAGACAATTAGTGCACCTGAGGGGCACAGTACAAAATGACTTTTACCTGCTGGTGTTGTAACAAAGCCATGCTTTATATCAAAACAACACTATCTATTTACTTGCTGAAAATCATTGATTTAGTTTTAGAAGACCAAAGCAGCATTCTGGAGACTTTAAAACAACAGCTATTAGGGATGGCTGGATGTTTACATGATTGTACCTCAGAAATTCTAGTGCCATTAAGATGGAGCCAGCCTGTCTTGAAAACTGCAGAGACAAAGTCCTTGAAAGAATGTGATTTGACTATCTCCTAACCAATTCATAAAGTAGTCAATCATTGAGATATGCAACTGGGCAAGACAGAGTATTAGGTGAAATCACCTCAGACAATGAATTCTGGCCAAAAAAGAAATTCATCCACCCATAATCTAATGTAAGTAATGGTCATGGAATCCATTAGCCCTGATCATATTCAGATAACTTGTCAGTTGGAGAGTTATACAGTATAGAAACAGACCAACTTGTCCATGCTGACCAGCTATCCCATTTGCCAGCATTTGGCCCATATCCATCTCAACCCCTCCTTTTCATATACCCTCCGGTTGCCTTTGAAACGTTGTAATCGTACCCACCTCTGGCAGCTCGTTCCATACACACATCACCCTTTGAATGAAAAAATGCCATTCAGATCCCTTTTAAATCTTAAACCTATACCCTCTAGTTTTGGACTCCCCTATCCTGGAAAAAAATACATTTTGACAGGCTCTAAAAAAACCTAACTAATCCATCCTTACAGTAACTTATGTGTGAATCTGAGTGCATGTATGTGTAGAGTACTAGATTACATTTATTAGATTGGGTGAAATCTGATAAGTATTATTCTCTTTCTTTTACTAAAACTTAACAAAGAAACCTGTCTCTGTATCTCTTTTACAGTCACAGTATTTAATAGTTAGAAATTGGCTGAATTGACAACCACATCCTTAGAAAAATAGTTTGTGGCCAAATTTGGGGTGGCATGGTGGCTCACTGGTTAGTCCTGCTGCCTCACTGCACCAGGGACCTGGGTTTGATTCCGGCTTTGCAGTGACCGTGCAGAGTTTGCACATTCTCTCTGTGTCTGTGTGGGTTTCCTGCGGGCACTCCAGCTTCCTCCCACAGTCCAAAGATGTGCAGATTAGGTGGACTGGTCATGTTAAATTGCCCATATAGTGTCCAGGGATCGTGTAGGTTAGGTGGATTAGTAATGGAAAATATAGTGTTACAGGGTAGAGCAGTGGATCTGTGTGGAATGCTCTTCTGAGCATTGGTATGGACTCGATGGACCGAATGGCCTGCTTCCACACTAAAGGGATTTTATGAAGGGTAGCCATTCTACTCTTTCTCACCTGCTAGTAACAACATTCTGGAGTCAAATCTAATTGTTTATATGAGGCATCTCACTACAAAATATCCTTTGTTGCGCATAACAGTAGCTCACTGAATGCAAATCTTTGGTTTTTCTTAGTAAAAGCCTTTCTTAATTTATTACAATTTCTCAACTATTTTCCTGATTATATCTTTCTTTTAGAAGCAGTTAATCAGTTTCTTGTGTAGATGGAATCATATAGCTTACACAATTATCTGTCCTGGAAAATTATTTGTCTATGTAGGTTTAACAATTTGAGATCTCACAGTTTGACCCTGTATTCCTACTCTTGATACCCATAATTGCTAAATCTGACACTTTATTGTAAGTTGCAGGGTCTAACTTTAAGTGGAAATAGTAATGTTCTAACAGGAAGAAAAATCCCACGGGCTGAGCTATTATCCATGTTTATTTTGAAATATTAAAGATAATGAGCAAACTAAGAGGAAAAGCAGTATGATTGTGCAAAGGCAATTGACAGATGAGAAGATTAGAGATAATTTATCAAAAAAAACAAACAATAAAGAAAGGAAAGTTAGAATAAGAGAAAAAGCTAGTTAGGAAGCTAAAAACAAATAATCAAGTTTCTATAAATATTTACAGAAGAGTTAAAAAGTGGGCATTGGTCCCATAGAAAGTGAGACTGGAGAACTGACACTGCAAACTAAGGCAAAGTCAGATAAATTGAACAGAGGAGTCAATGTGTCCCTGTGCATGAAAGGTTAGCATGCAGATATAGCAATTAATCAAGAAAGCTACTAATATATTGCCATTTATGATGAAGGAAGTAGCGAAGTTATGCTTCAGTTACACAGGGTACTGGTAAGACTTCATCTGAAGCACTGTGCATAGCATCGGTCAACTTATTTCAGGGAATATATAAATGCATTAATACCTTGAATAGATGGATTGTCATTGAAGGATTGATTAGACTGGCTAGGCTTGCATTCGCTGAAGTTTAGACAAGTGATTTGAATAAATCACATAAGATCTTGCAGGATCTTGACAGGTACATATGAGAGGTTCTTTCCTCTTGTTAGAGAATTTAGACCAAGGATCACTATTCAAAAAATTAGGAGTCAACCAGTTAAAAAGGAGATGAGACAAAATGTTTCTTTCTCAGAGGGTCTTGAGTCTTTGGAACTCACTTTCTGAAAGGTGGTGGAAACAGAGTCATTGAATATTTTTAAAGCAAAGGTGAATAGATACATGTTAAGCAAAGGAAGTTAAAGATCATCAGATAGGCAAAAGTGCAGATTTGAGGGAGCTGTTGGGTGAGCCATGATCCTTCCAAATGCAAAGCAAACTTGACATGCTGGATGGCTTACTCCTGTTCTTGCATTTAGTTTTCTAAAATGCTTTAAATTCTGACCCTCACAGTAACTATGTTAGATGATTACATTCCAGCATTTTGGTATTCAATTCTGTCCCTTGCTTTGAGTTGAAACAATTATTTCTATTCAAAATGTAAGAACAACAATAGACAATGTGCAAGAAGGGTTCATTTTCAGTGAATTACTTATAAATAGGTAAGATTTTCAGTAATATCACAATGTATCAACAGATTGGCATCCAGAGTCTGCAGTATGGAAATAACTCCCTTGAGAGAACCTATTCTCAAGCCTTTAAATGGCTGGAAGTGTCTGATATACAGGCATGCTTACTTGGAGAGTTCTTGCAGTGATGTGATGACCTCATTTGCAGTGTTAATCTCTTTAGCTCCAAACAGTGACATCAGTATATGGGCATCATTGAAGATAAGAATCTGGTCTTTGGCATGATCCTTGGTAACTCTAGCAAGTTTCTTCCATTGATTGTCAACATTAACACCTGTGGAAGACTGTACTGTCAGTGGAACAGGGGATTTGGCTTGTTCTTTCAGTCTTCATAATTGTAATTAATTACATGATCATCAACACAATAATACATGATTTAACTATGTAATCAGCAGTACAATAACATGTGAATAATTTTTTAAAAACATGTGAATAACAGAAACAAAAAAAAACACCCATTTAAACATGCTGTTCACTTCTGGGTGGAAGTGCTAGGTCTCACTTTAGACTCTCTACACAATCTGCAACACATTTCCCAATTTGAACAATACACTCTGCTGTCTTTCACATCTTTTCATATCCTGATTGTTTAAAGATCTTCATCAGGTCCCTTCCTAACTTCCCTTCTAAAATCTTCTCCTTTCCATCCTGACTCTTTACATTAATAATCTCTTTGTCTTTGGCGATTCTAATCCAACCCAACTAATTTCAAGATTTTACAATACATTACAATACAATACAGCACAGAAACAGGCACACCAAGCCTGTGCTAATTCCTAATCCTTATTTAGACTCACAACATAGTGCCAATGAGCAGTTTTCTTCCCTCTGTTTGCCTTCCATTCATCTATCAAGATACGGTTAAACATTGCTAATGTGCCTGCTTCCACCATCTCCACTGACAGTGCATTCCAGGCACCCACCACCCTCTGTCAAAACTTTTCCCTGCACTTTTGCCATAAACGTTGCCCCTTGTACCTTGAATAATGCCCTCTTGTAGTGGACTTTTCCGCCCTGGATTATCTACCCCATCTATGCTTATCATAATTTTGTAGACCTCTAACAGGTTTCTTCTCAGTCTCCATCTTTCCAGTGAAAACAGTTTATCTAATCTCTACTCATAACTAAAACCCTCCACACCAGACAACATTCTGGTAAACCTTCTCTGCAGCATCTCTAAAGCATCCACGTCCTTCTGGTAGTGTGGTTATCAGAACTGCATGCAATATCCCAAATGTGGCCTAATAGCTGTAACATAACTTGCCAACTTTTATATTCGATGCCCCGACTGATGAAAACAAGTATGCTGTATGCCTTCTTGATCACCTGTGTTGCTACTTTCAGGGATCTGTGGACCTGTACACCCAGATCCCCCTGCTTAGGGCTCTGCCATTTATTGTATAACTGACAACTGAATTTGATCTTCCAAAATGCATCATTGCACACTAATCAGGATTAAACTTCATCTGCCCTTTCTCTGCCATCTATTTATATCCCGCTGCATCCTTTGTCAATTCTCCTCATTATCTGCAACTTTGCCATTTTGGGTTTCATGTCCAAACTAATCAGACTATCTACATTTTTTGACCAACAATACAATTTTTGATTATTTTTAAATTTTCTTCTCCCAACTATCCTTTTATTTTTTTCTTTTGCCAGTGGACAAAATCTTTTCGTCTTAATTCCTTCCACCACAATTTGTGACTTCTAATTCTCTTACCTTGAGCACAGCATCCCCTTTCTGTCACCTAAATCAAATTGTTCTATGATTGCTTTTCTTGAACTCAATGTTGTCCACACAGCTTCCAACATTGTACACAGTACTAAAAGCACCTCCAGGAATGCAAACCAATCTGCTGAATTTTTGCTCTGTTTGGGATAATACCTAAATGTGCAATCCCAACTCAGGAAAGTGCCCTGGAACTTTGGAAGTTTGGAGGTGTGACAATGTAAACTTCAGAACTTTAATAACTTTATGGATTGGAAGAAACAGCAATAGTTCTTTCTGGAATAAATTGTTTCCCAAGATGAAACGAGGAACTGTTATGAAGGAATTAAAAGCAATTTGCTAATTAACCTTCCCTGGGGAAAAAGGAGTCAAAGTATCACAAACAAGCTGTTTCCTGTAAGACAGGAGTTTTACTGCTAGATAATTAGCTGTCTCGTGACAAATGGGCAATTAAGATTGCCTACAGAAGGAATGCCCTGAAGAATTTAACGAGTTAATTGCTGGACAGGCTATTTTAAAAGCTAACACTGAATATTACAAGGAACAGTAGAGCTACTTCTGAAAAGAAGGCAACTTACAGACTTGTGGTCTCCATAAATGTAATCAATACTCGGGATGAAATAATCTAAAAGATCGTCAATAATGTCATACTACAAACTTGAAAGAGACAGAAAATTGTATAAGAATTCAACTCCAGAAATCTTCAGCAGCTTCGAAGAACAATACTGCACAAGGATCCAAACTGGACACTTCCAGAATGACACAGTTGTTTGGAATCATGGCTAAATTCCACCATTAATTGGATAATAGCCAAGTTCAGTTGTGAGGCTTAACTTGCTTATTTGAGGGGTCTTATTTTGGTGTGACATACAGTAATGTTTACATCATTGTTTCAGTATTTGATTGTGAGATTTCTTAATATGTGGCCAAATTAAAAGTAACTTGCGATTTACCCACAACAGAGGTAATTTTTGGCAGATGAACATGGGAGTCATGGCCTCCCATTCTTGAAAGAGTCAGGAGTTTTTTTTACTTTCTGTCTCTCCACACATCTGTGGTTTCTCATTGCTCATACCATATTCTTCTCTCAGATGTAAACATGACAATCACTCACAGCTAACTATAAAATAATGTGCATTATTTATTTGAAGATCAGGCTACATTCAGATTAAGTTCACTAGGATCTTATTACAACTAACTCCCTTTATTGCTCCTTCAGACTACTCAAAAAGCCATTGGCCTAATTCATCATATCTGCCAACATGTGCAATGGTTGACAGCAGTTAAAGAGATATTTCTTTAAAGATGTATGTCATTATATTGCAACTTTGCTCAGGTCAACTTACGCTATAGCAGTTTTCATGTCCTTTCTACAATGGAGTTGAAAGTTGGGGCAATGTATCTATACTGCACAGAGTTCTCTACCCTTTGATTTAAAATAGACCAACAAAGGTTGCAATACAATTAAACCAGTAACAGGATTAACAAAAAGAGATGAAAATAACTTTCAATTTCATTAGAATAGCCAAAATTACAGAGTAAATATTAGAAAGTCTGACCAAGCCATTTATCAGTGGTGGTGTTTATAGCCAAAGAGACAGACAGTCTAAAAAGGAAATTTAGGTCTTCAGGCACAATTACCAATGATAGGGCAAAGTTGTTTTTTGTGTGGAAAGTGTTGCATGCACAGAGTCAGTCAAACAGGAAGTGTTATAAAGTGCTGGACGAATTATAGACATCAGCACAAGCAACATATCCCATGAATGGACTTCATGAAAAAGATATAAATACTGTATTTAATTTGAAGCTTTGAGCAAGGGATAGCATTTACCTTCCATTTGGAGTCGATACAACATGGAACTTGTGTCTATGATATCCAGCATTGATGCAGTTTCAAAACAGCTTTTGGAAACCTGTACAAAGTACAGACAAAACAACATCAAGAAATCATAGCTAAATACATGCAGCGGAGAGAAATAATAAACTAATATACTTGTAGTTACATTATCATTTCCACATCAAAACATTAGCTGTTTCACACAATAAATTATATTTTGAATTATAGAGGCTGTTTTATAAATATTGGAACAGATATTCTTTGCCTATTTCATCCCCTAAAATAGACAATTCACTTCCATCAGGTGGTACCAAGAAGTAGGGGAAGTGATGGAGGGATAGACCACATCCCAATTTATTTTACCTAATTTAAAGAATGATGGGTTTGTTTTCCTCTAAGTGCTCTCTGGTTGGGCGTAGTGCCTAAAATCAGAAGGGAAATGTAAATTCAGCAGTGAGCATGAAGGATTCCCAAGGGCCTTCTCTCCTTCTGCTGGTATTTGAATGGTTCATGTACTTCAATTGATCCTGAGACAGGAATCAAGGGAGTTATGCAGAGGATTACACAAGAGTATCCATCTGGTTGCTAGCAAACATCATCCCTGAGATCCATGTAAATCCTGCCTGACCATCCAACTTCCCCACTTCGTTATCACCCAAACACTAGGGCTACTCCTATTATAAGTGTACATGTTATTACATCACTAAGAAAGCTTTGGGAAAACTTTGGACAATGCACTGAGGATGGAGGACTGACTTAACTGGCCCAGTTGACACTATGTTTAATGGAACAATAAGAAAAAGCAATTACGAAACAGGCTTTTCAAATAATTGTTCTCTTTAAAACAAATCAATCCTGCTTCAAACAGTAACATTCAGCTCATAGTAGCGTTAGGTACAATGAGTAAATGGAATGGAAACTGAAATAACTTGCAATAATACTACACTTGCATAATATACAACAAGTATTAACATGCAAACACTATTCTCCAGATAGTGGTATAGTAATACAACATCTGTAAAATATCCTCTAACTGTGTTTCAAGCACAATGTGTACATTAAATGCTAAAGTATTCAGCAAACACTAATACCACACTAATCCTTGAAACGAAATGAACTAGAAAGCCTACACGTCTCGTAAAATGGTTTTCTGTTATGAATCAATGGATCCTGTTGTAGCTCAGTGAGTAGTTCTCTTGTCTCTTGTCAGAAAGCCCTGGGTTAAAGCCTTACTCCCAAATGTATTGGCTTTGAAAAAAAACCAAGCCACAAATGTAACGAAGCCAAGTGAATAGGTCTAAATAAATGGGGAGGATTAGTGGGAGGAAGTGTACTGACATATCAAATTCAAAACAAGATGATGATTCGTGTGAAGGTGATCAACCAGCATTGTGGCAACCTGATGTAGCATGGTGAAGGAAGGCTCAACTATTTGAACTACAGTTTGTACTCACACGAGCATCGTAAACTGAGAGTGCTGAATCATAATCACCCTGTGTGAAAAGAACACAATCAATAAGACTTACCTAAGAATTACAGCATAAACACAACATAATCACTGCTCATATCAAACACTCCAAGATAAGATATTGTACCACCCAGAACAAATAAAATACAATTCAGTTGCACGATGAATCTTGTTCCATTAGGCTTCAAGAACACATTTAAAATTCAGCTTCAGAAAGCAGTCCATATTTAATCAGTGCAGCATTTCTATTTCTTATGTCCCTTTATGAGGGCTGCAAGTACTGGATAGTGCTTTCGTCACTCACGAAGGAATATGGGACAGTCTGGATCAACTGGTGCAGACTGACATAAATTCATTTTATGTTGATGAATTTCATTGAATGCATTGACTTTTGCACTATTGTATTAACTCCAGACCAGACAGACTGTTTATGGATATCAGCTAGGTCACTTAGGACAGAGAATGGTGAGCCTTTGGAATTGTCTTGCACAGAATGTGATTAAGGATCAAGAGGGAACTCGATATAATTCTAGGGCAAAAGGGATCAGAGGTTATGGAGAGAAAGCAGGGACAGGCTCCTGAATGAGATGATCTACCATCATTATACTGAATGCTGGAGCTGCCTCCAAGAACCAAATGGTCTACACCTGCTCATACTTTCTATGTTTCTATACAACACTAAGACATATCGATGACAGTCCAATATAAATGAACTTACCTCACCTTTGGTAGCCATTACTATAATTACTATTATAACAGGAGCAGCAGAAAGCATAGCACCTATGTGCAAGTCTGATATGTTACAGCAGTATAAATAATTTGGAATTGTTAATAACATCTGTCTCAACAGCAATCCAATCTTTGTGGTATATGTTACAGAGGCTAAAATAGAGAGGAACACTCAAATCTAAACATACTGGCAGAGGACTATGACCCAAGAGACCACATCAACCTTTGTCAATCCCTATTTTTCTCCTGCTCCATCAGGAGGAGTTTGGACTCAGCTGACACAGATCACAACATTAAAGGTATTTTGCTCATTTCTTTCCATCATTGTAATTAATAGCTAGAAAGTTCATATTTGTCTCCATTTTGTGTACATGAACCCCTGCCAATGGACAAGGGTCCTGCAAAACCTGTCCTCAAGTGAAACTGACTTTATAATTCATCATAAATTTGAATGAACAAACTGGATTCCCATAACCATTCCAGTCTTCAATATGCTACATTGATTTTAACATAAAGGAAAGGCTGGGAATTTTGTGATGAGTAACTCACTTCTTGAATTCTCATAGCCTGTCCTCCAACAAGGCATGAGTCAAGACTTTGTTAGAATGCACTCCACCAGTTTGGATAATGCAACTCCAACAAATCAAGAAGCTTGACAGTCCAGGACAATGCAGCCTGTTTGATCAGCAGCCACTAAACTTTGACATTCACTCCCTCAATAACCAATGCGCAGTGACAGTAGTGTGTACTATCTACAAGAAGCACTGCAGAAATTCACCAAGATGCCTTAGACAGCACCTTTTTCATACCTAGAAGGGCAGTGAACACATTAGAACACCACCACCTGCAAGTTCTCCAAACCACACGCCATCCTTCTGACATGGAACTGTAACATTGTACCTAGACCACATGCACTGTAGTGGTTCAGAAAGGTTGTCTACCACCATCTTCTCAAGGATATAAGCATGGACAATAAAAGCTGGCACAGCCAGAGAAGCTGGGAATGATTACAAAAGTCATTGTGGCACAGTGGCTCAGTGATTAGCACTGTTGCCTCACAGCACCAGGGACCTTGGTTCGATTCCAGCCTTGGGTGACAGTCTGTTTGGAGTTTGCATATTCTCCCTGTGTCTGCATAGGCTTCCTCTGGATGCTCTGATTTCCTCCCACAATCCAAAGATATGTAGGTTTGCTGAATTACCCATAGTGTTCAGAGATTTGTAGGTTAGCTGCATTAGGCAGAGTTAAATGTAGAGGAATGCGTTTGGGTGGGAGGCTCTTCGGAGGATTGGTGTGGACTTGTTGGGCTGAAGGGCCTGTTCCCACACTGTGGGGATTCTAAGAAAAATATTAGGCTTGGAATTAGTAAACAGCATATTGTCTATTCTGCTTTTATTTCAAATTGGCTCCTCTTCAGATGTTTGTTTAAAATCGTTTTGAGTTCAAGGTCTGAGAGCAGGCCACTTCCACAGAGATCAGAGCTAGGACAGTGTATTACAGAGGATTACAGAGGCAACATGTCTGATTGTCTTTGAATACTTCATGTTGAAGCATTTTTTCCACTTGGTTTTATAAATTCCATTCCAGCACACAAAATGCTGACATTCCAGCAGGCGTGTGACTCAAATTAGGTCTGCTCTAAAGTTAAGACTTCTATAGGAGGGTCCGTGGAGCGTCTGCCCATTCCAAATACGGGCAATCTCAAATTGGAGGCTGAATAGAGCCTTAAGGTGGTGATTTCTTTTGTCACTGACCTCTTTAGCATCTCTCAAACCCTTCCCCATAAAATTCTTCAAAATGGCAAGCCCCATGCCCAAGCACATTAGACTCCTAGCGGGAGTTCTAACTAAAATATTCTAATAACTCTGTCCCCAGATTGACACTGTTCAAGCACAACCACTTCATTAGGCAGAAGATTAAGCATGCTTAAACTTATTTGACAATCAATTCAGCAAAGTCCACTGCATGAACTAATTCTCTCTTGTTATTTAACTTACCAAGATATTTTCAAACAGTTAGATCAGTTCTGCATCTGTCACTAATATATAAACTTTACTGAAGTAAAATCCAGCATGGAGAAAGTACAGCATCCTTTAGTCCTACAAGGCAGCAACATATGTATGCTGGAAAATCAGGCTGTGGATGTTAACTTTTATTTTAATTTATTAATTCAATGTAGATTTAGCTGACTGGGCCAGCACCTATTTGCCCACACCTACTGGTTCTTGAGAAAATGGTGGTGAGCTGCTTTTTTTGAACTGCTGCAGTCCATCTCCTGTAGTTAGATCTACAATGCTGTTATGGAGAGAATGCTGGGATGTTTACCCAGTGACACTGGAAGAACAGTAATATATTTCCAAGCAGTGTGTGCCTTGAAGAGGATTTTGCAGGTGGTGGTGTTCTCATGTATCTGCTACTCTGTCCTTCTAGATGGAGATGGTCACGGGTTTGGTAGGTGCTGTCTAATGAGCTGTCGAGTGGGGTGTATTCCATTCTGACTTGTGCTTTGCAGATGTTATCAGGCTTTGTGGAGTCAGGAGATGAATTACTTGTGCAGGATTCCTAATCTCTTACTTGTCTGAAAGCCACAGTCCTTTATATGACTAGTCCAGATCAGTTTCTGATTAATGGTAACCCCAGGATATTGATAATGGGGAATTCAGTGATTAAATACCATTAATTGTCAAGGAGTGATGGTTAGATTCTTTCTTGTTGGAGATATTCAAGCTTGGTATTTGTGTGGTGCAAATACTACCTGCCACTCTTCACCGAAGTCTAGATATTGTTCAGGTCTTTTGAATTTTGACATGGACTGCTTCAGTATCTGAGGAGTCAAAGAAGGTGCTGAGTATTGTGCAATCACCAGCAACCATTCCCACTTCTGACCTTCTGATGGGGAGGAAGATCATTGGTGAAGCAGCTAAAGAAGGCATGGCAATTAACAAATAAATACAAACGTAGGAAGCATCAAGTGTCCAAATCAACAACAAACCTTTTCAATGTGGTATAGTGCCCAATGCCAGTAATTATGACAGGCAAGCATATCAGAACCCTGTGAACAGATTGAAAAGACAACTGTGAAAACATTCCCATTGATATTTTATGCTTAGCCCTTACCACGATTCCCTCATAGCAGACAGTTCATCATTTCCCAACTAAGAAATGTTTCGAAGAACAGTCATAGTGGACTTGAAATGTTCATTCTGTTCCTATGTCCAGAACTGCTACGTTCATCCAGCACCTTCTGGTTTTATTTCTGATTTCCAGCATCACAGTGTTTTGCTTTTATACAGAATTCTCCATTGCCCTGGTAGCACAAACCTCCAGCTAACCTAGTAGAGTCATAAAGTCATACAGCATGGAAACTGACCCTTCGGTCCAACTCATTCATGCCGACCACTTTTCCAAACTAAATTAATCCCACTTGTCTACATTTGTCCTATACCCCTTCTAAGCCTTTCCTATTCATGTTTCTATCTAAATGTTTTTTAAGTGTTGTAATTGTACCTGCATCTACCACTTCCTCTGGCAGTTCATTCCACATATGAACCACTGTCTGTGTGAAAAAGTTGCCCCTCAAGTCCCCTTTAAATCTTTCTCTTCTCACCTTAAAAATATGCCCCCTAATTTTGAACTCCCCTGCCCCCCCGCCCCCACACCTTTGCTATTCACCTTACAATGTGCTCATGATTTTTAAACCTCAAAAGGCCATCCCTCAATCTCCTACCCTTCAGTGAAAAAAGCCTCAGCCTACCCACCCTCTCCTTATAACTCAAACCTTCCAGTCCCAGCGATATCCTGGTAAATCTTTTCTTAACCCTCTCCAATTTAATAATATCCTTCCGATAGCAGGGCAACCAGATCTGTACACAGTACTCCAAAAATGGCCTCCCCAATGCCCTGTACAACCTCAACATGACATCCCAACTCCTTTACTCAGTGCTCTGAGCAATAAAAGCAAGCGTACCAAATGCCTTCTTAACCACCCTGTTTACCTGTAATGTAACTTTGAAGGAACAATGTACCCGAACCCCTAGGTTTCCAGCAGTTATTCTTCAAGACTCATTGACTTAATCACAGATATTCTGTTTCTCAATTATCCCTGTTAATTATTGGGCTAATAACAGATACGACGTAGGCAAATGCTGTCACTCAATCTGACCCTATGAATTCAAATATACACCATTCATTAGAAAAAAAAAGCAAATGTGAGAACAACATTCCTTCCCTACATTTTCTCCAAGACACCAGAAACTAAGGTTGAAAAAGATAATGAGAAACCTACTTCCCAAACTTCTGCTAGGAAGTGTATATCAAACCCAGTGATTATGGTTTTCCATCTCTACAACGTATCAGAAATGTATGGAATTCATTCCCATGGCTCTCTGTGTTGCTGTACTAGCTGCTGACCTAATTTATATCTTTTCACGGGGCTTGATCAGGAACCATGCATTTTTGGTTTTCTTAGGTTTACCTTCCAGTTGTTTTCTGTCTCTTTCATAAACTTTAATCCATTGTTCACATCTGCACGCATCTCATACACATGTGCCAGGGAATGTGCAGACCAAGCATCACATGGATTCAGAACCAAGCCCTGATAAAAAGGACAAAGAGCAAGGGGGTAAAGAGAGTCAAAATTTACATTATGGAAAAAAAAATACAAATCATGCCCTTGAATTGGCGAGACACAATTGCACTTGGGTTTCCATCTTACATTTGTGAGTGCTATGGGAGTACACTTGATGATGAAATAGGCAAGCCTCCCCATTACTCACAGACAATCTTATATATTCCATATTCCTGTAAAATCTGGAGACTGTCTCCTGCCACAGAGAGGGTTGGAGATACTACACCATCTCCCCGAACCAGCCCCATTTTGTCCCTTTAAATGAAAAGGCAAAATAGGTGAACATCAACTTTTAAACAAATGTTAATCTATAGGGATCCATATCATTCTTATAATCTGGAACAGAAATTGGAAAGAAGGGGGATGAAAGTAAGCTATTTACCATCCCATAACAGAGCTCCTTGCTGAGTCCAAGCTTTCTGCATCTCTTTTATCGTAAACAGGTATGAAAAATGTTCCATTTATACACTTCATTAAAATGTTATACACTTACTTCCTGTGGTTTTCAGATATATTTCTATTCTTATTTTAGTCTAGAGGGAATTCTTGAGAAGGAAAGCATTTTTATTGAAAACAGCACCATTAAAGTGATGTGCAAAAGAAGCAACAATAATGAGAAATAAGTCTTTTTCTCACAGTGAGTTGTTAGGATATGAAGTGCATGGTCTGGAAATGTGGTGGTGGCTGTTTTAAGGAAGAATTTCAAGAGGGCACTGGATGATTATGTGGGTAGTAGTAGTGTACAAGGATACAGAGGGAAATGTAGAACTTCAGTACTTGGTAATTGAATCAGTCCAAGCACAATGGGCCAAATAGCCTCCATCTGCATCATAATAATTCTATGATTTGCCATTTAAATTAAATCAGTTTCCAATTTAATGTAGAAAAGTTTATTCAAATGTTGTGCCTTGTAGGTAGTGCAATCCCCTTTCAAATAAAACAGTTCTTCTGAGATACTGAAAGCAACATTGGCCATTGGAATGGCATGTGGGGAAACTGGCCAACTGAACTGTGTGGTGGAAATTGGGCAAGGCCAGACAGACAGATGTGCAAACCAGTTAATAGGTGTTAGTAAGACAGTGCAACTGAGATATTAAGTCAGGAAGCTTGCAGCATTCACTGTCAAATTGAACAAGCCAGACAGATATGCAAGTCATTCACCTTGATTGACTATTGAATGGATGGTTAATGAGTCAATCTTACAAGGTTTCGGATGGAATAATAGATCTGAGTTTCAGTATAACTGTTTTTGAGACAACTCAGTTCCTAGAGGTGGCTCAGTCAATATGGAAATTACTATATCCAATTTTGGCTTTTGTAACACCCTTCCTGAGACAGAAACGCAATTTACACTGAGTAACTAAATTATGCTAATTACACTGTTACATCAAATTGCTGCTAAGCCACCGTACTCAGAAATGACCTGAATAACTAGTCATAGAATTGTAGAGATATACAGCATGGAATCAAACTCTTCAGTCCAACTTGTCCATGCCGACCAGATATCCCAAATTAATCTAGTCCCATTTGCCAGCATTTTGTCTATATCCTTCTAAACTCTTTCTACTCATATGCCCATCCAGATGCCTGTTAACTATTGGAATTTTACCAGCCTCCACCACTTCCTCTGGCAGCTTATTCCATACACACCACCCTCTGCGTGAAAAAGTTGCTCCTGGGGTCCCTTTTAAATCTTCCCCTCACAGCCTATGCCGTTTAGTTTGGGACTCCCCCACCTATGCTCATGATTTTATCAATCTCTATAATGTCATCCCTCAGCCTCCGATGCTCCAAGGAAAATAACCCTGCCTATACAGCCTCTCCCTATAACTCAAACCCTCCAACCCTGGCAACATCCTTGTAAATATTTTCTGAACCCTTTCAAGTTTCACAACATCCTTCCTATAGGAGGGAGACCAGAATTGCGCACAATACTCGAGTTAAAAGAAGCCACTCAAATCAGAGGGGGATCTCACATACTCCAGAGAACATCAGAACCAAAAAGCAGGAACCTTGGGAGCAAGAAGTACAGCCTCAAGTCCAGTTTGACCAGTTGTAATCCGGATAGAATAGCTTTTTTTATCATTATTTGCTTCCAAAGCCAATTTTAAACTAGTGTGGGCATAGACATTTCAGAACTGTAAAGTTACTCAGGAAGTTAGAGGGAAAGACGAGTTTTGTAAAATTGTATATATAATATATATATATATATCCATCTTGTGTTTCAGCAACAATAAACCACCATTTTATTATTAGTGTAAAACGAGTCACACCAAGTAAGCAAGTAGATCAGACTATATGAAAACAAAGCTTAAATCCTTAAGGACGTAAAGGATTCCCCTTCAAATTTGCATGAACATTATTTCTCAAAGTTACATCCTCCTTTCCTCATTATGTGTCACTCAAACTCATTCATTCCTACTATCTCTGACTGTCCAACCACTCATGACTCTTCTGATAGTGTACTGGTCAATACATGCAGACGTCTACAGATCTTTTTGAATCAGGTCAGGTTTGGTGTCTACTGAAAGTTATGCTAGGATTTTGCACTAGAGAAATCTTCTTCTTCTATGCCCCATAAATTATTCTGTTAACTCTTTGCATGGAACACAATAAACCAATTTTACCACAATGGATCATCACCCATGTGGTGAATATGCTGTGGTCCTTTAAACAAATGCTGTATTCTTTTCTCTCTATCAAATAGTTTAGTTATCACTTACCTCTTTGGCAGTTTTCTCTGCCAGATCATAGAAGTTAGTTTCCACCAGCCCAAATGAGTACATCCCTTTCAAGTAACTAAAGAGGTTGAGAACACAAGGTTATTAATACAAATCAGTGGCCTTTATTGCTGACTTTTAATAAATGATTAATATGCTCTACCATGGTTGCTCTTCAGTTTACTTCAAGTAATGCATGTGTAAATGAAAATGCTGATGCAACTTCCCCCTTAGTTCACTCACTGCTAAAACATTTACCAGTGCTATTTTTACCTGGGGACTTGATTAGTCTAATACACTCCCAGCGCGATTCCAAAATTCTACCCTCAGGAAATCGGAGGTCACTCAAAACTCTGCTGGTTGTATCCTACTACACAACAAGTCCTGTTTTGGTCATGTGATCTAGTATATGGACAGCACAGTGGCTCAGTGGTTAGCACTGCTACCTCACAGTGCCCGGGACCCGGGTTCAATTCCAGCCTCGGACAACTGTCTGTGTGGAGTTTTCACATTCTCCCTGTGTCTGTGTGGGTTCCCTCCGGGTGCTCCGGTTTCCTCCAACAATCCAAAGGTGTGCAGGTCAGGTGAATTGGTCATGCTAAGTTGTCCATAGTGTCCAGGGATGTGTAGGTTAGGTACATTAATCAGGGGTAAATGTAGAGTAACTGGGTTAGGGAATGGGTCTGGCTGGGTTACTCTTCGGAGGGTCAGTGCAGACTTGTTAGGCCAAATGGCCTGTTTCCAAACTGGAGGGATTCTATGATATCCATCTGTTAACTTATAAAATTTTTTCTTATAACTTTCCCGTAAAAATGCCTTAGGACCTATGTTAAGGGCACTTTATTAATTCAAATTAACTGTTGTGATTCACATACATGAAATCTGGAAACATCTGTCCTACTTACAATAGATAGTTTGAGCTCAGCAAAACCTGAGATAGTTGCAGTTTTGTTTTGTGTCTTTTCAACAGACGTTTGAGCAAACTACACACCAGTGAGTTTGGCTACCACATGCACAGGCACATCAAAAGGGGAATAATTGTAATAAAGTCTTCTTGAATGTTTCTCATGAAAAATCAACATATGCACTTTACCAAACAGTGAGTGGTTGTGTAATTTGGTAGTTTACCTGCAGACACTCCTTGAGCATCAATTTATTTATTTTTGACACCAAGATAATGTCATAAAGATCCTATCCTGTAACATAGAGTCATAGAGGTATACAGCATGGAAACAGACCCTTCAGCCCAAGTTCTCCATGCCGACCAGGTTTCCTATATTAAACTAGTCCCATTTGCCTACAATTGGCCCATACACCTCTGAACCATTCCAATCCATGTACCATTCAAGTGTCTTTTAAATGCTGTAATTGTACTTGTCTGTATCACTTCCTCTGGCACTGGTAACAAGATTGGAATATTTACACAGATGAAATCATCCTTTTTGTTATTTAGCATCAGAAAGTGAGAAATACCAATTTCTAAAGAAATGGTTCCTACTTACTCCATTTAAAAAAATAGTAAACTAACTGGAGGTGTCAGTAAGTTCAGTTGGTTAGTTTAACAGATTGTACTTCAGAATAACAGCAACAGTGTGACTTTGATTATCGTTCCATCCAAAGATGTGTTTTCAAACAGTGGACAGATGAATAAAAGAAATACCTATTTCAATTAAAACGAAATGATTCAAATTTATGGATTATGGATGGTGAATAGAGGTAGCTATTAATGTAAAGAAGGAACAGAATAGGAACATAGGAACAGGACTTAGCCATTGTTGTGGTTCTGTTCGCCGAGCTGGGAATTTGTCTTGCAAACGTTTCGTCCCCTGTCTAAGTGACATCCTCAGTGCTTGGGAGCCTCCTGTGAAGCGCTTCTGTGCTGTTTCTTCCAGCATTTATAGTGGCCTGTCTCTGCCGCTTCCGGTTGTCAGTTCGAGCTGTCCGCTGTAGTGGCCGGTATATTGGGTCCAGGTCGATGTGTTTCTTGATAGAGTCTGTGGATGAGTGCCATGCCTCTAGGAATTCCCTGGCTGTTCTCTGTTTGGCTTGCCCTATAATGGTAGTGTTGTCCCAGTTGAATTCATGTTGCTTGTCATCTGTGTGTGTGGCTACTAAGGATAGCTGGTTGTGTCGTTTCGTGGCTAGTTGGTGTTCGTGTATACGGATCGTTAACTGTCTTCCTGTTTGTCCGATGTAGTGTTTTGTGCAGTCCTTGCATGGGATTTTGTACACTACATTAGTTTTGCTCATGTTGGTTATCGGGTCCTTTGTTCTGGTGAGTTGTTGTCTGAGCGTGGCTGTTGGTTTGTGTGCTGTTATGAGTCCTAGTGGTCGCAGTAGTCTGGCTGTCATTTCAGAAATGCTCCTGATGTATGGTAGTGTGGCTAGTCCTTTGGGTTGCGGCATGTCCTCGTTCCGTTGTCTCTCCCTTAGGCATCTGTTGATGAAATTGCGAGGGTATCCGTTTTTGGCGAATACTTTGTATAGGTGTTCCTCTTCCTCTTTTTGTAGTTCTGGTGTGCTGCAGTGTGTTGTGGCCCTTTTGAATAGTGTCCTAATGCAACTTCGTTTGTGTGTGTTGGGGTGGTTGCTTTCATAGTTTAGGACTTGGTCTGTGTGTGTGGCTTTCCTGTAAACCTTTGTGGTGAATTCTCCGTTCAGTGTTCTCTATACCATCACGTCTAGGAATGGGAGTTGGTTGTTCTTTTCTTCCTCTCTAGTGAATCGGATTACTGTGAGTGTGGCGTTGATGATCCAGTGTGTGTTCTCTATTTCTGTGTTTTTAATTATTACAAAGGTGTCATCCACGTATCTGACCCAGAGTTTGGGTTGAAGTTGTGGTAAGACTGTTTGTTCTAACCTTTGCATTACTGCTTCTGCAATGAGTCCAGAGATCGGTGAGCCCATGGGTGTTCCGTTGATTTGTTCGTATATTTGGTTATTGAATGTGAAGTGTGTTGTGAGGCACAAGTCCAGTAGTTTAAGTATGCCGTCTTTGTTGATAGGTTCAACGTCCTGTTGTCTGTTATGTCTGTCCAGCAGGTTGGCTATTGTTTCTTTGGCTAGGGTTTTGTCGATGGAGGTGAACAGTGCCGTTACATCGAATGAGACCATAGTTTCTTCCTTGTCTATGTGTATATTTCTGATGATGTCCAAGAATTCCTGTGTCGATTATATAGATTGTCTGGATCTGCTGATCAGGTGTTTCAGTTTCTGCTGTATTCTTTGGCCAGTTTGTGTGATGGTGTCCCTGGTAGTGATACTATGGGTCTGAGTGGGATGTCTGGTTTGTGCACTTTGGGTAGTCCATAGAATCTGGGGGTGTTGTTGCTTTCAGGTTTCATTCTTTGTAGGTCAGACCTGGTTATCTGTCCGTTTTTTTGTAGATTCCTCAGTGTGTTGTTTATCCTATTGGTGAGCTGTGGGGTGGGGTCAAACTCCCTCTTTTGGTAGGTGTTGGTATCTGCAAGTAGTTGTTGTGCTTTTTGAACTTAGCCATTCAACAAAACTCCTCAACCCTGCCTAATTCTTTTTCCAATCGAGGGTTGAACAGAAGGAGGGCAGAACCTGAAGAAAACATTCAGTGGGTCAGACAATGTGAGGAAGGAAGGAAAGTTGGTACTTCAGGCCAACTATCAAGATAGCTGCAAGATCAACTCCGTAGTATTCTTCTTCTCAAATATTGCCCGACCCACTGAGTGCTTCTTGCACTTTTTGCTCTTTTTCAGATTTCCAGCATCAGCTGAATTTTGCTTTTGGTTTAGAGCCTGAAGATAACCCAAATTAATTAAGAAGTTGAAGATGAACCATCAGTTAGAGTCCAGACAGTCATAAGTTTGTGCACTTGTAGACAACTTTAATGGAATATATTTGACAGTTTGATTGATTGACTTCTGTGTGTTAATACTGATGACTGCTGCAGAACAACAAAGACTATCTACCTTTGGGGAGGCTGAAGCATGAATGATTGAATTTCAAATCTAGTCTCAAACGTTGGAGATATATCCACATCCTTTCTCCCAGTAACATCAATGCACATGGATGAGTAATTCCTAAAAACAAAGCTACAGAATATTTTTTGACAATATTTTCTGATACATGATGGAATACGTACCCATAAAGTGGCATTTGTGGTGTCCAATGAGGAAGGGCCCGTGCAAGACAATCTCTTAACTGTTGTGCGAGACCCAGATAAAAGTAGGTATCATGAGCCAGCTTCAATGCCAATATATCGGTTGGCTGATCCAATAAAATCTCTTCCCACACCTTACATGCCTTTGGAAGAGCCCTAAAGAATTTAAAAGGAGGTAAGCTTAAACATCATTACGATCTTTTATCGAGATAAATTCAGGATATTAAAGACAGTTTGAATTGGATAATACCTCACTTAAAACTTGACAAATGCACTAGTTTTCACAAATGTTGTCCCAAATACTTAAATGTGTGAAATATTAAGAAATGCAATTTTATCCATATTAATTTTCCCAACAAAAACTTGAAAGAACTTTCCAATTCATACATCTCTCACTAAACATTAATTAAACAATGATTGAACCTCAAGAAGGGGAGTAGAGACAACCCTGGCAATTATAAACCAGTGAGCCTTACTTCAGTTGTTGGTAAAATGTTGGAAAAGGTTATAAGAGATAGGATTTATAATCATCTAGAAAAGAATAATTTGATTAGGGAAAGTCAGCACGATTTTGTGAAGGGTAGGTCGTGCCTCACAAACCTTATTGAGTTCTTTGAGAAGGTGACCAAACAGGTAGATGAGGGTAAACCAGTTGATGTGGTGTATATGGATTTCAGCAAGGCGTTCGATAAGGTTCCCCACAGTAGGCTATTGTACAAAATGCGGAGGAATGGGATTGTGGGAGATATAGCAGTTTGGATGAGTAATTGACTTGCTGAAAGAAGACAGAGGGTGGTGGTTGATGGGAAATACTAATCCTGGAGTCCAGTTACTAGTGGTGTATCAAAAGGGTCAGTGTTGGGTCCACTGCTGTTCATCATTTTTATAAATGACCTGGATGAGGGCGTAGAAGGGTGGGTTAGTAAAGGTCGGTGGATTTGTGGATAGTGACAAAGGATGTTGTAGGTTACAGAGAGACATAGATAAGCTGCAGAGCTGGGCTGAGAGGTGGCAAATGGAGTTTAATGCAGACAAGTGTGAGGTGATACACTTTGGTCGGAGTAACCGAATGCAAAGTACTGGGCTAATGGTAAGATTCTTGGTAGTGTAGATGAGCAGAGAGATCTCCATGTCCATGTACACAGATCCTTGAAAGTTGCCACCCAGGTTGACAGGATTGTTATGAAGGCATACAGTGTTTTAGCTTTTATTAATAGAGGGATTGAGTTCCGGAACCACGAGGTTATGCTGTAGCTGTACAAAACTCTGGTGCGGCCACACTTGGTGTATTGTGTACAGTTCTGGTCACCGCATTATAAGACGGATGTGGAAGCTTTGGAGACTGTGCAGAGGAGATTTACTAGGATATTTCCTGGTATGGAGGGGAGGTCTTATGAGGAAAGGCTGAGGGACTTGAGGCTGTTCTTGTTAGAGAGAAGAAGGTTGAGAGGTGACTTAATAGAGACATATAAAATAATCAGAGGGTTGGATAGGGAGAGCCTTTTTCCAAGTATGGTGACAATGAGCACGAGGGGGCATAGCTTTAAATTGAGGGGTGATAGATATCAGACAGATGACAGAGAGTAGATTAGATTAGATTACTTACAGTGTGGAAACAGGCCCTTCGGCCCAACAAGTCCACACCGACCCGCCGAAGCGTACCCACCCATACCCCTACATCTACCCCTTACCTAACACTACGGGCAATTTAGCATGGCCAATTCACCTGACCTGCACATCTTTGGACTGTGGGAGGAAACCGGAGCACCCGGAGGAAACCCACGCAGACACGGGGAGAACATGCAAACTCCACACAGTCAGTCGCCTGAGGCGGGAATTGAACCCGGGTCTCCGGCGCTGTGAGGCAGCAGTGCTAACCACTGTGCCACCGTGCCGCCCAAGTAGTAAGAGTATGCAATGCTTTGCCTGCAACGGTAGTAGATTCGCCAACTTTAAGTGCATTTAAGTCGTCATTGGACAAGCATATGGACATACATGGAATAGTGTAGGTTAGATGGGCTTCAGATTGGTATGACAGGTCGGTGCAACATCGAGAGCCGAAGGGCCTGTACTTCGCTGTAACGTTCTATGTTCTATAATATTTTACTTCAGCAATTACTGGCCTACAGGAATCAACCACTTAATTGCAGCTACATCTATCATCATCTATTATAATTGATATCAAATGATAGGACAATAGGACACTCCTGTTAGTATAAAGAAAGAAATCATTTCACTTTCCAATGAACAGCTGCTGACTCTATTTTAAATCATATTTGATTTACATTTTATTAAGCTCTACGTGATTATCCTTTAACAAGATGCAAAGGAATTACTGATTTGCCCAAAATAAAACTTAATATGTTACAAGCTGAACTTTTCATAACTATTTTATTTTTATGATGGTCGGACTGGCCGTGGAAAATTGCCTGATGCTGATGGTTGTGGGTGGTATAAATTATGCTATTTTATGAAAATCACTCTCTGTATAAAGCTGATTAGCCTTTTGAATAACTGGACTAATAAAAATGAGCACTAATAACTGATAGTCATGAGCTCAAAAGAATATCCTCAATGTAATTAAATTGAAATCATACCTTACATAACTCTTCTTACCCTTTTGAAAACAGATCCAGTGCTTCTACGTGGAGACGTTCCCGTTCAGTGATCCCTTGTGTCTTTGCAAGTCCAACCATCTTCTTGACTGCAGTATCCAGGTCTTTATCCAGCCGAATAGAGTTCCCTGTACCAGTCAGTTCTATTCCATTTATGAGGACATGCCCCATTACTGGAAGAGAAAGGAGGGATAGGACAATGAGTTGGATTTTCCCCTCCCCAAAACTAACTGAATGCATTTCAGGAGGTCCAAACTGGAGACATGCAAAGCAACAACTTTATACTTTGATTTTATTTATTTATTGTCACCTGTATTTTGTTACAAAATACAGTGAAAAGTGTTGTATAGTGTCACCACTCTTCAGCGCTATCTCAAAATACAGAAAAATAAACCAAAACATAGAAAAGCAGAAACATAAAGAAATAAAATTCAATCTTACAGTCCTGCTTGTTAGGTGCTCAGTCATGGGGTTGGTTATCAGTTGATTTCTGATGGACACTATTTTCCTTAAGGCAGGAACCAAGACAGCTTATACCCTAATACTCATTTAATATGAAGTCACAGCAACCAAGTAAATGACTGCAACAAATCCAATTTGCCCTGACATCAGTATTTTTGTCAAACTGGGTTGCTGCCTGAGAACTGTGGAAACTATGCCCAGCAAGTTGATGCATGAAGTTTAGGGAAAGTCTGGAGAGGGAGCAAGGAACTTTTTCACAGAAATGTTTAAAAGCTTAACAACTTTAAATGTTGCAATGAATTAATTTTTGATGATTTATATATATATTATTAATGGTAATGCTTGATCATAGGACTCTGTCTGAAAAAGCTACATGATTATTGATCAGGATTCTCTGAATGTTCCCATGCATTTGAGTACTTTACCTCTTCTGGGTTCAACACTATTGAGTCTGGTTTAAATGGGTAATTTGAACACAGTGGTTTGAGATTTACAGTGGTTTAAAGTTTTAAAGAGATCTTTAAAGTGATTTAATGAGATATTCTCAGACTTAAGAAAAGACTGAACAATTGCTCAATATTTCTGACTGAAACTTGAGCATTTAGAAAAGAAACAGGTTTCTAGACAGCTAGGCAGGGAACTGCAATTAATCCAATGTATTGACTTTGTTGAGTTCATTTATTCAGCTGCGTAATGTAATCCCATTATGTACAAAATGACTGAATTACAGTAAACTATAAATGGATTTAGCTCAACAGGTGTTCTTTATGTATCTATGGTTTTGTTTAATTAATAGCCTTATGAAAAAGCTATAGGAATTATTGTTTTGAATATCTGTTTGTATATTTTAACAGATTAACGAGTATTTGAGATGAGAGAATGTTGTTTTTCAAGAGGAGATTCAATGGCTGTATGGTTGACTGATAATTATATGTTGTTTAAAGTAGAATGTATAAGTATTCTATTTCTCACCTCCTGTGAGGAGGCTTTCTGGTAAAAATTCAGGCCTGGAGTTCAATTTGTATTGTTTACTAGGCAAACCTCATGAAGTCTCACAAACTTACAGCCACAAAGTGAATGAGACCTTGCCAACCTTCAGACCTTTATAAAGCTAATTACTCATCCAGATCTATTATTTTTAAGTCTTTGCTTGGTACAGCATCGGAATGTCACAATCATAATATTTACTCATTGGATTGTCTTGTAATATCTCCCTTAAAGTTTTCACCCCATAACCTCAATCTCTCTCAAAAAGCTTGGGACTTAATGAGTAAAGTAAATTAATTCTTTACTTACCAAAATCCGGATCTGCAGCTTGCAACCGAGTTTTACAACCCTCAATTCCTCCAAGACTTGGGTCGTTAGTCCAAGACACCCACTGGGGAATAAGTGGTGAAATACTTATTTATACATACCAATCATTGACAACAATACTTCTGTGGCACAACAGTTAATATTGGGCTAGATCAGGACCAAAGTATTCGAATAGTTATGGAATCAATGCAATTCCTTTTTAATCAGTTCTTGGTTGGACTTTATTTTTTGGGACAGTTGGACATGAGTGGTGCACAGTTTAGGAGTATTCAGGAATACTCTCTCCTGAACTGGTTGGTGCCATTCCAACACTCAAGAAGCCTGATACCAATGAGGACAAAGCCGATCACTCGATTGGCAATCCATCTATCACCTTCAGCATTCACTTTCTTCACTGCTGACACAGTGGCAACGGTATATATCATGTACAAGATGCACTACAGTAACTCATCAAGGCTCCTTCAAAAGCACTTGCATGAATGAACTAGTTAATTAGCTTTAAGTTGCCACTTACACCTACAAAAGGTACCTAGGTAGGCCTTCCAATGCCACAATGGATGGCATCAAGAAGGATAAAGGCAGCAGATGCTTGCGAATATTACCATCTGCAAATATCCCTCCAAGTGACACAACATTCTAATGCAGAACTATCACACTGAACCTTTATGGTCATTGGATTTTAAAAAAGCTTTTCTAACAGTATTGTGGCTATCCCTACACTCCAAGGGCTGCAGTGGTTCAAGAAGGCAACTCATCACCACCTTAGTCAGGGCAATTAGTGATTTGCAATACCCACATATACTGAATAATTATATTTTAAATGTTCTTTAATGAAATCCTCAAACTGCCTCAACTTGTGGCATGCCAGCTCTGGGCTTACACTCACAGACACATTTTGAAGCTAGATGTATGTGCTAACATGAAACTTTTTTGTGAATAATGGCTTGCTGCTAACCACAAGGCCACAAAGGCCCTGTTGCTCCAGTAACATTGACAGCAATCCATTAGTGTCTGGTACTAAACTAGGCCCCAGTTCAAAAGTTATATTCTTCCACAAAAAAGGCATCCTTCAGAAGAAGCGTTGCCACTAGATGAAACCACAATTGTTTGATGCTTTTAATTCTGCTTCACTGCTTATTTAAATTAACCCTCTCTCAATCTCCAGGGGATTAAACTGCATTTCGGACATTGGCTTAGATTTCTTCATGGGATGACACTCTCTTCTTAACACTGTTGCAAAAGTCAGAATCCCTGCTTTTATTTGTAAATTCTGCTGTGATCTCCCACGTGTTAATAATTGCATCAATACTGGATCATTCTGACTGTTTTTGCTTACAGCTTAATTGCCTTTGCTCAATTGCCTTTGCTGGCTAATCCACCCAATCTGCTCACCTCACTGGCCTTGTGGAAATGAAGGCCTGTTGTGTGTCATACCCATTGTGGTAAGCAATGAAAAACTTTTCTGTCCTGTGCTGCTTCTTGCCATCCCTTTCAGATGGTCTTTATTTATTTCAGTTTCCTCAAAGTGACCCTATTTTTATTTCATTTTTCAAAATTTTTGAGAGAGAAGCACTCATTTTATTTTTGTTGTTTATTGTGATCTTTATTTAATGAATGGTGCTGATACATAAGAATTCTTTCAGGTGGTTAACTTACATTTATATTTATGTAACTTTGTTAATTGACTTCTGATTAGTTTAATTAATATATCTCAGGAAGGAAAGTGACCATAAGAAAAAGGCCTGCGAGTGAGTGGCCAATGACAAAAAGATTTGAAAATTTTTTGAGGAAATAAGCGATGTACAAAGTCATTGCAGGAGTGAAGAACCAAAACACTACAGTACTTTGTATAGAAGAAAGAACTACACCTACTGGAAACTGAAACAAATATAGAAAATGCTGGGAAATCTCAGCAAGTCTGGCAGCATCCATGGAGAGAAATCAGAGTTAACATTTCAGGTCCTTTAGTACACTGTTTTAATTTATTCAATTCCCCAAGAGGTATCATTGCAGGTGATGGCAGCAATCTATGACCAAGCCACTCCAGAATATGTGAAAAATTGAGTATTGGCCACATTATTTTTCCACTTCATCATCCCAGGTTTGACAGTTTAGCTGAACAGAGGATTCACAGTCAAAGGAGATAGAGCAGTCAAAATCTGAGATTGGATGAACAGCTCTGTCTCTCTCGCATTTACTGTTCCTCCATTTACAACAAAGTAGTCCGTTCCCCTCTCACAGACTGACACAAGAATGCTGTTTTTTTTATCAGTCCTGTACAAGCACCAGGATATACTTTTAAAATCATGGATTTCTGAAACACCAATGTTGCAAAAGGCAGAGACTTCTCACCCCAATGAATGTCAACTTCTCTCAAAATTGTATTTTCTCCCATTTCTCCCATTCTGTATAAGATTGCTAAAAAGTAATAAATTAGCTCCTTTCACAACTTCATTTTTATCAGCCTTGTTTTATAAAAAAAATTTGTACTTACAGTCATAGAAATATACAGCATGGAAACAGACCCTTTGGTCCAAAGTGTCCATGCTGATCCTAAATAAATCTAGTCCCTTTTGCCAGCATTTGGCCCATATAGAGTCATAGTGATGTACAGCATGGAAACAGACCCCTCAGTCCAACCCGTCCTTGCTGACCAGATATCCCAACCCAATCTACTCCCACCTGCCAGCACTTGGCCCGTATCCCTCCAAAGCCTTCCTATTCATATACCCATACAAATGTCTCTTAAATGTTGCAAGTGTACCAGCCTCCACCACTTCCTCTGGCAGCTCATTCCATACACGTTGCACCCTCTGTGTGAAAAGGTTGCCCCATAGGTCTCTTTTATATCTTTTCCCTCTTTCCCTAAACCTATGCCCTCTAGTTCTGGACTCCCTGACCCCAGGGAAAAGACTTTGCCCATTTACCCTATCCATGCGCCTCATAATTTTGTAAACCTCTAGAAGGCCACCCCTCAGTCTCTGATGCTCCAGGGAAAAGATCCCCAGCCTGTTCAGCCTCTCCCTATAGGTCAAATCCTCCAACCCTGGCAACATCCTTGTAAATTTTTTCTGAACTCTTTCAAGTTTCACAACATCTTTCCAATAGGAAGGAGACCAGAATTGCACACAATATTCCAACAGTGGCCTGCCCATTCTCTAAACCCACCCATCCAGATGCCTTTTAAATGTTGTAATTGTACCAGCCTCCACCACTTCCTCTGGCAACTCATTCTGTACTCCCACTACTCTCTGTGAAAAAGTTGCCCCCTCAGTTCCCTTTTAAATGTCTCCTCTCTCACTGTAAACCTATGCCCTCTAGTTTTGGACTTCACTACTCTGGGGAAAATGCCTTATCTATTTACCCTCCATCCCCCTCATGATTATATAAACCTCTGTAAGGTCACTCCTCAGCCCCCGATGCTCCAGGGAAAACAGCCCCAGCCTGTTCAGCCTCTCCCTATAGCTCAAACCCTCCAACCCTGGCAACATCCTTGTAAATCTTTTCTGAACTTTTTCAAGTTTCGCAACATTCTTCCTAGAGAGGGAGACCAGAGTTGCACGCAGTATTCCAGAAATGGCCTAAGAAATGTTCTGTACAACCACAATATGACCTCCCAACTCTTATACTCAGTGCACTGACCAATAAAGGTAAGCATATCAAATGTAATCTTCACTATTCTATCCAACGATGACTCTACTTTCAAGGAAATGTGAGCTTGTATTCCAAGGTCTCTTTGTTCAGCAACATTCCCAGGACTTTACCATTACGTGTATAAGTCCTGCCTTGATTTGCCTTTCCAAAATACAGTACCACACATTTATCCAAAAGAAACTCCATCTGCCAATCCTTGGCCTCAGCTCTGATGAAGAGTTATCTAGACTTGAAATGTTAACTTGCTCTCTCTCCATGGATGTTGCCTGACCGACCGTGATTTCCAGCATTTCTTTGTTTTCAGTGCATATTCCAGCATCTGCAATAAATTGCTCCTAAATGGCAAGTATTGGAGACTATTCAGTCCCTTTATCCACTTTGTCATTCCACTAGATCACTGCTGATCTGATTTTGACCTCAACTCCACATTCTCATTTATCCTTGATAATTACTGACTCCCTTGAATTCTACTCAGCTCTTCTGACAATCCTCCTTGTCTCTTAATTGTAGTTTTTCTTCCCTCTTAAGCTTATTCTACTTTCTTGCTTCTCTGCACTGCTCACTCCAGTGTACCTCCATCCTCCAACCAACTCTATTAGACCATTTCATTTTTCATATAATGTTCCAATTTCAATCATCAGCCTGAACGTTCCCTGATTACTGTATTAAAAATGAATATGTGAATTTTGCTACACAATATGGATTAGATGTACTGAACAAAAAGTATAATCACTGATGGGATGAGGTGGGTCTAAACGGGGATCGGGAGCAGAATGTGGGCACTCATGTGAAGCACAAATACCAGCATTAATCAGTCAGCCAAATGGACAATTTCTATGCTGTAAATTTTGTTTAATTTTGAGTTTTGAAACTCCAGTTTTGATTACTTTTGAGTGTGGGAGTGCAAAAGATAATAGTCAATGGATTTAATACATTTTATTAAGGCTGAAGCCTTACCTGTGACAGAAAAGCATCATACATTTTGCAAGCCTCATTGCTGGTTGTGGAAAGGGGCAGACCAATATCCTGCCAGGCCTGGGAACAAATCAAAGTATGACATTACTAAATCAATTTTATTGCAAATATGAAGCAAAACTGTTTTGCAAAATAGGCAAAACTAAACATTGAGATGTCTGTGTACACAACAGTCGGCACCTGGAACAAATACAGAAAATGCCAGAACCAGTCAACAGATCAGGCAACACACGTAGGGAAAAGGGAGTTAATATTTCAGGTCAATGACTCTTCATCAGACTGGTGAAAGATAGAAATATAATACTATTTTATTCATGGAATGTGGCTAGGTCTCCTTTGAGCTAGTGAAGAAGGGGAGGGGAAAGATAAACTGAAGGAGAGGCCAGTGATAGGGTGAAGTGCAGCAGAGATTAAATTACAAAATGTTCAATGATACAAAAGCCTAAAGGACTTGTGATGTAAAGAAACAAATATTATATCCAGGTGATGTGTAAATGTTTCATAACAGCCACCCACATGCAATGGGAAAGCAATAAAGAAAAAGAGGAAACTTAACCAAAAAACAATAAACTTACTGGGGGCAGAGGCTATGATTTAAAATTGTTGAATGCAACATTAAGTCCAGAAGGATGTAGAGTGTCGAGCCAAAAGGTAATGTACTGTTCATCAAGTTGATGATGACCTTCATTGGAACATTGTATCAGGTCAAAGATTGAAAGGTTTGAATGGGAACAGTTTGGTTTAAAATGAGGATTTTATGCAGTATACATTTTAGTTTAAAATTCAGTTATTCTGGTATTTTAAGAAACTCTTTACAAACACATGTATTCTGCCAGCCAATCAAGGCCAAGACACCATTTCATGAATAACGCAGACACAATTTTAATTACCCCACATTTAATGCCATTCACCAAGCAAATTATAAATAGCAAAAGCCAGCAAAAGTATCAGAAGGCGCATTGAAATTTTGCAGTGATTAAAGAATAAGTGATTAGTAATCATTGGTGAAGGAAGAGTGATTTCTTACATTCTTCTGATATCCTTGTAGTAACTGTCAGTGTTTAAAAGTGGAATAATAAATGTGGTGTGGAAAATGGTGAGGCAAAATACATCCTAAATCTTATAAGTTAAACGAGTCCTTGGGTTTTAAACTGCAGAATTTATGAGTAACAGCTTATTCTTTTAAGATAAGAAGCACATTATGACACACCTCATTGACACCTGTTTAAAGCAACATCTGCAAATAGAATATCAAACTTTGAAAACAGAACATAATGGGGGTGGGTGCGCTTCGGCGGGTAGGTGTGGACTTGTTGGGCCGAAGGGCCTGTTTCCACGCTGTAAGTAATCTAATCTAATCTAAAATAAAATATTACAGCACAGCAACAGGCCCTTCGGCCTACCATGTCTGTGCTGATCATGATGTTATTCTAAATTAATCCCATCTGCCTGCACATTGTCCATTTGTCTCTTTTCCCTAGTAATCAAGTGTCGCCTAAATGCCTCTTGAATGCTGTTATCCGCTTCTGCCACCTCCCCTGACAGCATGTTTCAGGTGCCTACTACCCTCTGAGTGAAAATCTTGCTTCAAACATCTCTTCTGAATTTGTCTCCCTCATCTTAACCACATGTCATCAGTATTTGACATTTCCACCCTGGGAAGATGACTTGGACTATCCACCCTGTCAATGCCTCTCATAATTTTATATACTCCTACCCAGTTGCCCCTCGGCCTATCTATCAAAAACAAATCCAATTTTGTCCAATCTCTTCTTATAGCTAATACATTCCAATCCAGTTGACATCCTGATAATCTTCTTATGCACCATCTCCACATCCTTCTTATAGGCTGGCAACCAGAACTGCACTTAGTACTCCAAATGTGGCATAACTTAAGTTTTATAAAGCTATGACATGACTTGCCAATTTTTATACTCAAAGCCTTCCTTAACATCTTATCCACATGTGTTTCCACTTTCTGTATATTAGTATTGCTTATGGTCCTGCCATTTACTTTATATTTTCCTGTTGTATTTGGCCTTCCAAAATGCATCATCTCACATCTATTCAGATTAAACTTCAGGTGGCAAGGGTGCAAAATGGACTCTGAATGAGGGATTTCAATGTCCACCATCAAGAGTGGCTTGACAGCAGCATTACTGATTGAAGTGGTTGGGTCCTAAAGGATATAACTGCTAGACTGGGTCTGCGGCAGAGGTAAAGGAACCAACAAGATGATAAATGATACCTGACCTCATCCTTACTAATCTGCTGGCTGCAGTAGAATCTGTCCATGACAGTATAGGTATAAGTGACACCACACTGTCCTTGTGGAGATGAAGTTCCGCCTTCACATTGAGAATAACTTCCATCGTGTTGTATGGCACTATCACCGTGCTAAATGGGACAGACTTTGAACCTATCTAGCAGCTCAAGACTGGGCATCCAAGAGGCTGTGTGAACCATCAATAGCAGCAAAACAGTACTCCAGCATAATCTACAACCTTGTAGCCTGACATATCCCCCAGTCAACCATTACTATCAAGCCAGGAGGTCAACCCTGGTACAATGGAGAGTGCAGGAGGGCATGCCAGGAGCAGCATGAGGCATACCTAAAAATGAGGTGTTAACCTGGTGAAGCTACCAAACAGGGCTGCTTGCATGCTAAACGGCATAAACAGCAAGTGATAGACAGAGCTAAGCAATCCCACAATCAACGGATCAGATCTAAGCTTTGCAGTCTTCCACATCCAGTTGTGAATGGTAATGGACAATTAAACAACTCACTGGAGGAGGAGGCTCCACAAATGTAATGTTCCATGTTCCACATTCTAAATCCAATCCAGCCTATTACCCCCCAATCAGTCTACTCTCTGTCATCAGTAAAGTGATGGAAGGAGTCATCAACAGGGCTATCAAGCAGCACCTGCTCAGGCAACAACCTGCTCAGTGATGCCCAGGGTCACTCAGCTCCTGACCTCATTACAGTCTTGGTTCAAACATGGTCAAAACAGCTGAATTCCAGAGGTGAAGTGAGAGTGACAGCCCTTGACATCGAGGCTGCATTTAACCGAGTATGGCATCAAGGCGCCCTGATAATACTGGAATCAGTGGGTATCGGGGCAAACATTCCACTGGTTAGAGTCATACCTGGCACAAAGGAAGATGGTTGTGGTTGTGGAGGGTCAGTCATCTCAGCTCCAGGATATCTCTGCAGGAGTCCCTCAGGGTAGTGTCCTAGGCCAAACAATCACCAGCTGCTTCATCAATGACCTTCTCTCTGTCATAAGGTCAGAAGTGGGTATGTTCACCGATGATTCAGTGTTCAGCACCATTTGCGACTCCTCAGATACTGAAGCAGTCCATGCTCAAATGCAACAAGATATGGACAATATCCAGGCTTGGGCTGATAAGTGGCAAGAAACATCTGCACTACACAAATGCCAGATAATGACCATCACCAATAAGAGACAATCTAGCTACCACCCATGACATTCAACAGTATTACCATCACTGAATTCCCCACTGTCAACATCCTTAGGGTTACCATTGACCAGAAACTCAACTGGACTCACCACATAGACACAGTGGCTACAACAGCAGGTCAGAGACCAGGGTTACTGTGGCAAGTAACCCACCTCCTGACACCCCAAAGTCTATCCACCATGGACAAGGCACAAGTCAGGAGTGTGATGGAATACACCCCACTTGCCTAAATGGGTGCAGCTCCAACAACACTCAAGAAGCTTGACACCATCCAGGACAAAGCAACTCACTTGGTTGGCACCACATCTACAAACATTCAATCCCTCCACCACCAGCACTCAGTAGCAGCAGTATGTACAATCTACAAGATGCACTACAGAAATTCACCAAAGATCCTTAGACAGCACCTTCCAAACCCACAACCACTTACACCTAAAAGGACTAGGGCAGCAGGTACTTTGGATAACCCATTCCTATTTGCACCTTCTCAAGGGCAAATAGGGATGGGCTATCAATGCTGACCAGCCAGTGATGTCCCAGTCCCAAAAATGAATTTAAATAAAGTTATCTCGGGACTGTGACTTGAAAGAAGTTCTGGGATTTGCATGTTAATTACTCAAAGTCTGTATCCCCATTCTAAGTAATTAAAAACCTAACAGCAATCTAGGTTTGTTCAATATTTCACATCAGTTGTATGACACTTTGATCTTTTACTATAAATTCTGTGTCCTATGATCCTGCCCCAATAGCTACCTGACGAAGAAGCAAGCACTCTGAAAACTTGTACTTCCAAATAAACCTGGTGCTGTGTGATTTTTAACTTTGTAAGTAAGATTACTCTTCCTACTACTAGTTGGTGTTATTTTTCAGGAACTTAGTGTATGATAAATAAGAACACAGAACAGAGCCCTAAATACTGAAACTATGGGCGTGGTTACCTTCTCATGGCCAGAGGTTCTCTATAGTTTTTGCTTCTGAGATGTCCCATGTTACAAAAAGTTCACAGGCCACCCCTGACACAACACAACAATTTTTAAAAAAATTAATAGATTGCATTTTTGATGAAAAGAATGATGCTTGATACACTTATTTGGGGGTTCTACACTTGCAAGGTATAAGAAGAATTATTTTAGAAGGGACAAGCTCAGAATATCACAGACTATAGACAATATGAGAAACCATATATCCATAAATGGGTAGATGACAATGCTGACCATCCAGTTTAAAGTTCAATCTTCAGAAAGTCCTTAGAATTGACTGGAATGGAAGGTTAACAGGAAAATGAGTTAATGAGCCATAGGGTACCTTCAAAGAGGTGATCCGGGTACAGTCACAGCATATTTACTCAAATGGGAAAGGTAATAACAAACAGATCCAGAGTTTCCTGAATGATAAAGAAGATAGATATTAAGGTGAAGAAGAAAAGGTGTGCTTTTGACAGCATATGAGAGAGGGTCTGTGTGAGTGTGTGTGTCTGTAGGAGAGTGTGTGTGTGTGTGGCTGATAACCAAGGTCAGTACCCATGAGGATGGCCTCAACCTGGACACTGGATTCATGTCACACTACAGGTGACCCTGTTGCACTATACACACACACACACACAGACAGACGGACACATACAGTCACTCCCTCACACACCCTCTCACAGACTTATACCCCTTTACACTCAAATACACTCTCTCACAGACATTCATAACCCCCTGCGCCCACACACACACACACACACACACACACACATATAAGTTTGTGGGGTGAATTTGCACTTGCAGAATTACATTTTACTTTGCTCAAAAACTGCATGAATCCATGTAAGATTCTGTAAATCCGTTTTTTAGATTAGAATCAGTCTGATCATTGTGGCACAGACAGCCTCACAGGGAGCTTAACCCTTCAATACATTATCTGGGCTGACATGACACCAATTGTTAAAGTTCACTTGGAAATGTAACTTTTTAAAAAAAAAATTGTGATTTACATGTGAAAGAACTGATACTGACATGGTCATTCTAAAAGATGAGAGACTTAAACAATTCGGGTCTTTTTCAATATATAATTTCAGTTACATCACACTGGAAGCTTTTCCTATAAATTCTGCGTCTTACAATCTTATTCTCCACAACTACCTGATGAAAGAGCAGCGCTCCAAAAGCTAGTACTTCCAAATAAACCTGATGGACTATAACCTGGTATTGTGTGATTTTTCTATATTAGTGATCTGGGTCTTGGTATGCAGGGCGAATTGTAGGAGCAGAAAGACTGAAGTGTATATGCACAGATCACTGAAAGTAGCAGGACAGGTAGAGAAAGTATCAAGTAAACACACAGTATTTATTGTTTTATTAAAATGAGTGTGGAGTAGAAAAACAAGGGGAGGATGTTGAAACTGTATATGACACTTGTTAGATCTCAGCTGGAATACTCTGGACAGTTTCGGTTACAACATTTTAAGAGCTGCGGGCAATGAGTTCATAGAGAGAAGGAACTGTCCTGAAAATCATACAAACTACAGAGCTTGTGGAAAAGACATGCAGAATAATGAACCAAGACAGTAAATACATTATCAGAGCCAGAACAACAGGGAAGAAGTTTTGAACTGAACAATGTCTGAAAGTGAATTTACTGGTCTGAATTGTAAATTGGGAAAATGTTAACCATTTTGATATCTTATCTAAAATAATTTATTTCAATGGAATGATCCACCATAACACTTTCGATTGGTTTAACTTCACTAGAAACTTTCCACTACCACTTCTCCACTATTCTTTACAAATGATATACAGAGCTCCCGTGTAAAAGGCTCATAAAGCAAGAAAAGTAAAACAGAGGTGAAATATTGTCCTAAAACCTTCGTTCAGCTTTTACGTGTAGACTGATTACAAATCAACTTGCTTTGATTTTGATCACCGTAAGCCACTATCTCAAGCTACTTTTCTGACAAAGAGATCTTTCAGCAGATCAAAACTACTGAAACCATTTTCTTTCCAGATCAGAGGTCAGCAATCTACAGCTTTGAAGCTGCATGCAATTCATGAAGGATTCAAGTGCAGCTCCTGACTTAGAGCAATCAGATCCAAGAAGTGCTCATTGATTTGATTTGATTTATTAATGTCATGTGTACCTAAGCAGAGCGAAAGTTCTGTTTCTCATGCAGTACAGACAGGTCATAACATAGAAAGATCACTGGGTGATTGAACAGAACAAAAAATACTTTGTGTCACAACACAAAAAAGAACGGAGGGAGACAATATTTTCTCGGTTTTCGTTGACAACTTAAATGGAAGACAAGGGATTTGGGACTCTTTTGAAACAAAAACACAAATGCTGTATCACTATGTTATATCATTCCATTGTAGAATTATTCACTAAGAAATACTTTATGCCAAATATTCCTCTTGATTCAGAAATTTGAACAGAAATTCATAACTTTGCCCCCACCTTGTTATTCATTATTATTGGCATTTGACCAACAGCGTTGTGGCTCTTAAATTTAACAAAAATGCAATATCTTTTTTAAAAAATACTTAATATTGATATTGCCAAACTTTGTGCTGTGCCGCATCCTTTCCCGCGAATATCTCCGCTGTTACAATTATCTTAGACAGAAAAGAAAATAATGTTTGACTATGGCAAATCACCAGCGACGTAAACAGAACACATTTAAATGGTTGACTATGTTCTGGCAAAGGTATTTAAGTTACAGTACTACATGCAGATTTCAGATTTGGCTTCAAATAGCTCCTTTACTGCTATTCTCTTTGTGAACGTTCCGCTACTTATTCTGGAAGACGTCAACACTTTTCCGTCCAAAACTCAGACTTCTTGTGTTCATTGAATGTTGTAAAACACATCTGACCCTAAAATATGGTGCGGCCTTCTAAACTAATGTAGCTTTCTTTCCAAGCAGTTTATAGCTTTCTCTTCAATTTACCTTGCAGTCCCTTAGATTGGAATGCACCATCTTCTGTTCTCAATTGACTTGTTCGATTTCCTTGGAGGAGTGTCGTTTACCACGATCTACCAGCTGCTCTCAGCTCCGAGCAAACCGAAGTGTGTGAAAGAAGTCTGGCAGGCTGCTTAAATAGATTACTCTCCTCACCAATAGTTGGTGCTATTTTCAATAACTTACTGCTTGGTAAGTAAGAGTAGAGAGAGAGGCCTCAATTCTGAAAATATGGGCGTGGGGGTATTATCTTGGCCAGAGGTTTACAGTTTTGCTTCGGACATACACTTTTCATGTTTCAAAAAGTTCACCAAATTTACACAACACAACTTTTTTCTTTGAAAAATGTTTAGTGCATTTTAATGAAAATATAGATACTAGATTCACTCATTTGGAGCTCTACACTTTGCAAAATATAAGATTTATTTAGAAGGGACAAGCTCACAATATCACAGATTGTAAATAATATGAGAACATAAATGCACAGATGATTATGCTGATTATCAGCTTAAAGTTCAATCTTCAGAAAGTCCTTAGGATTGACTAGAATGGAAGGTTAGAAGGAAAATGAGTTAATGAACAATGGTATTGCTTAAAAGAGGTGATTCAGTTACAATTAGGCCATTCTTCAAATGGGAAAGGTAATACTACACAGACCCCGAGCTTCCTGAATGATAAAGAAGATAGAAATTAAGTTGAAAAAGAAAGTGTGCTTATGACAAGTGTCAAGTAGAAAGTAAAATTGAGAACTGAGGAATATCAATTCACAGGAGAAGTGAAAAAGCAAAAAAGAAAAGCACATAGGAATTATGAGCAAGGATTGGCACTCAACACAAACAGATATCCCTAAGTCCTCTACTGCAATTAAAATATTAAAAGAGTGGTTTTAAAAAAGGAGTACAGCTGATTCAGGATTAAAAAAAGGATGAATACCTAGATAGGTGGAGATAGAGCCCAAAGAGAGAAACAAAGTTGGACACATAAAAGAATGGCCAACCTTTCCCCAATATCCACTACAAACCCACTGATTCCCACAATTACCTAAATAATAGATTCTCATACCCTGCTTCCTGTGAAGATCCCACTCCATTCTCCCTGTTCCTCCATCTCTGTTGCATCTGTTCCAAAGTTGCCAACTCCAACAAGGGAGCATCTGAATTGTTCACCTTCCTCCTCAAGTGAGGTTATCCCAGTACTTCTGTTGATAGGGGCTTCAGCTGCATCCAACCCATCTCCTGCACATCCGCCCTCACCCACTCTCTTCCCTCCCACAACAGCAATAGAGTTCCCCTTGCCTTACCTACCATCCCTCCAACACCAACATTCGGGGCTCATTAGCTGCCATTTCCACCACTTCCAACGAGATATCACCACCAGACACATACTCCCCTCCCCTCCCTTGTCCGCCTTCTGCAGGGACCGTTTGTCCATTACACCCTACTCCATTCTTCCTTCACTCCCAACAGGCCCCCACAGCCCCACAGGACTTTCCACTGTAATTGCAGAAGGTGTGCAACACTTGTCCATTTACTTCCTCCCTCCTCAGTATCCAAGGGCCTAAACACAACTTCCAGGTGAAGCAACAGTTTATTTGTTCTTCACACAAACTAGTCTACTGCATTCTCTGCTCACAATGTGGTCTCCTCTACATTAAGCAAACGAAGCGTAGACTGGGTGAGCACTTTGCAGAACATCAACATTCTGGCCGCAAAAAAAAGACCCTGAGCTTCCAGTTGCCTGCCACTTTAACACACCACCTGTTCCCTGGCCAACATCTCTGTCTCAGGCTTGCTGCAGGGTTTCAGTGAATGTCAGCACAAGCTGAAGAACAAGATCTCATTTTCCGAATGGGAACCTTGGAGCCATCTGGACTCAGAAGTGAGTTCAATAACTTTAGGGCTTGAGCTTTCCCATGTCTTTACAGCAAACCCCACATATCAGACCTTGTTATCACATAGCCTGCTATTACACCCATCCATTGTTAGCCACCAACAGTTCCCCCATTAACAGCTATTCACCCTCCTTGTCAGATTGTTATCAACTCCTTTGTCTGTCCAACGGTTTTTCTCCCTCTTTGGGCTCTATCCCCACCTATCATTTACTCCTTATTCCCTCCCCGCACCCTATCTTCTGCATATCAACTCACATTTTTCTAGATACCAGCAGTCCTGAGGAAGGGTCACTCAACCCAAACGTTAACACTGATTTCTCCCCACATATGCTGCTGGACCTGCTGTGTTAAATGAATACTTTGCATCTGTCTTTACCAAAGAGAGAGATGCCACACAGATTATTATAACAGAGGAGGGAACTCAGGGACTAGAAGGATTCAAAATCGGTCGGACAGAAATATGGTTTGTAGCAGAGTTTTCCAGGGGTTGGTATTAGGGCCCGTCCTTTTCCTGATATATATTAGTGATCTGGATCTTGGTATTTGGGTGAGGGAGGACGGTGCAAGAGTATAGGGATCCGGGTGCATATGTGCGTATGTAATAGATCATTGAAAGTGGCAAGACAGACAGAGAGGGCAGTAAATAAAGTATGTGGTGTTCTCAGGTAAGCCCAAGGATTTGGTGCTCTGTTGAAAAAAGCATGTTGAATCAGCATGTTATATCATTTTATTTCAGAATTAATCCCTAATAAATACTTTATGTTCAAATGTTTCATCTTGATTCATGAAGTTGAAAAGAAATTCACATCCGTCCCTGTCTTATTCATTATTATTGGCATTTGATCAAGAGCAATACAGCTCTTAAATTTATTTAAAATGTGCTATCTTAAAAATGGCTCTTAATATTGCCAACCTCTGTACTACTCCACATCCTTCTCACTATCACTGCTGTCACATTTATCTTAGAGGTATTTATAATGTATACAGACAGAAAAGAAAACAGTGCTTGATTCTGGAAAATTGTAGCAGCATAAACAAACTTTTTTAAATGTCAACTATATTACTGTAAAAATATTTCAGTACTTGCACGCAGATTTCAGACTTGGCTTTAGATAACATCTCTTCTTTTACTACTCTTTGATTAAGTGGACATTCTACTGCTTAATTTTAAAAACATTGACACTTTTTCTCCAGAGCTTCACAGCTTTTTAACTGGCATTCTCTCTGTGTGTGCTCTTTGAACACTGTAAACTGCATCTGACCTTTAGCTGTGGTGCAGCCTTCTGAGCTATTGTAGCTGTACTGACAAGCAATCCTTCTGTTTTTCTGCTTCCTTTAACCCTATCTTACAGTTTCTTGAATTGGAATGCACCATCTTCTGTTCTCCTTAATTAACGTGTACAGCTTTCTTGTAAGAGTGTGTGATCTATCACCACCTACAAGCTGCTGTCATCTCTGAGCTAACCTTAGTTTGAGTAAACAAGTATGGCAAGCTGTTATTACTCTCCTCGCCGTTAGTCAGTGCTATTTTTCAAGAACGTAATACTTCATAAATAAGTGCACAGAGCAGAGACCTAAGTTCGCCAATTATAGGCATTGTTGTGTTTTCCTACAGAGGTTCTCTATAATTTTTGCTTCTGATACACCTTTTCCATGTTTTAAAATATTCACAGAAACCCCTTACACAACACAAAAATTTGTAAAATGTATTTAACATATTTCTTTTTTGATGTAAAGCTGCTAGGTTTGTTCAACTGGGGCTCTGCACATCACAAAGTACAAAAGTGTTGAAGAGACAACATCAGAGAGTGAAGACAATGCTAGAGCACATATAGCTACAAATGGACAAGTGAAGATGTTGGCCACCAAATGCTTAGTTTTCTGTTATGTCTTCAGAAAGGTAGCAAGATTAATGCATTGAAACAAAAGAATATCCATTGCACAGAGCGAGACATTCAAGAGCTGTGGGCAAGAACTTAAGTTCACAGACAAAAGGAAACATGCCACAAAAAGTTCAAAGTGCAGAGTTTGTGAAGTAGATGTGCAGAACAATGAAACAAGATGACAAATATGTTATTGAAGACAAAGGTACATGGCAAATAAAAAGTAAAAAGAACAAACACATCCATACCCTTGAAGAGAATGCTGAGTTTCCAGCACAGAATGGGCATAGGAGCCACAGACCAGTAGGAGATGGCTGGATGTAACAGTTTCCAGATGAAAGAAATTTATGCAATCCTTCAGATTGGTAAAAGAGAGAGAAATAAGTCACAACTGCTTTGAGAAGCTGAAGGGTTATTTTGGAGCACAGAGTAATATCATCAAACTCAAGGTACATCAGAACTTCTTTCCTGGAAATTAGAAAGAAAATGTTAACTGAAGGTAAGAAGCTCCAAAACCAAGTATTGGCCTCTTTATGGTGTATGGTGGAACTGAGAGTTGACTGTTCAACAACCTATGAAGGACACAGTAAGGAAAGATGTTCACTATATCAATGTTCTATGTCACTGAAACAGTTGGTGCTGTGAACATGACATTGACCAGTTGTGAAAAGTGCAACTTTTGTCAGTAAACCATGAGGTGAAGGAGGCATCACTGAGGATTACAAGTAGCACATTCATTGAAAAGCACCCTCTGATCACATGTGGAAATTGTGGCACAAATACTCCAAGGGTGTTATGATTAGGTAGAACTTCATCCTGACTCTTTCTCAACAGAATTGTGGGTCTCCCTAACCACATGGACTGCAGCGGTTCAGGGAGTCAGCTCACTCCATCTTCTTCAGGGTAGTTAGAAATAGGCAATAATTGCTGGCCTCACCCACGTCCCTTGAGCGAACAAAAAATATGGTTGGATGTATTAAAGATTTTGAGAATCACATCACAGTGATGAAACCAAGACTAGTTCCTTTTACAGCATCATAAATTGATAATGAATCACAAATCTCAAGGAACCTACATGCCAATTTGCTCTGCATAAGTAATGTGCAATTCTTTTTAAGCCATTTAATTTGATTTGCTACATTTTCAAGTTATATAAAGAATGACTACACATCCTTCTCCTCAAACTTTGGTAGGGCCTGTACAAATGTAAACATTTCCTTACTGCATTTTAGATTATGGCTAGGGTTTTTGTCATCATAACTCTCTTCTGCATTAGAAGTTTCTTTTTAAATTTCCATCCTCCTAAGCCAATATTCTTAGAATCAATTCCCTTTTTCCATCCCAACACTTTCCCACAGCCCCATATAACCTTCTCCTGCAATTGCACAAGGTGTAACACCTGCCCATTTACTTCCTCTCACCTCACTATCCAAGGCCCCAAACACACCTTCGAGGTGAAGCAATCCTCTACCTGCACTTCATTCAATCTAGTCTACTGCATTTGCTGCTCACAACATGATATTCTCTACACTGGGGATACAAAACATACACTGGGTGACCACTTTGCAGAATGTCTACATCCTGACCACAAAAAAAAGACCTTGAGCTTCCCATTGCCTGCCACTGCAACATACATCATGTTCTTTGGCCAACCTTTCCATCTCAGCTTTGCCGCGGTGCTCCAACAAAGTTCATCTCAACGTGGCAGAACAGTACCTTATTTTTGGGGGGGATCTCTGTAGCCTTCTGGGCTTAATATCAAGTTCAACAATTTTAGGTCTTGAGCAGCTTTCCTCATGTCTTTTGCCTAACCCCACACACCAGGCCTTGTTATCACATAGGCTATAACCACACATATTGTCCCCAGTAGCAGCTATTCATTTTCCCAGGCTGACCTTTATCCACTCCTTCATCTGTCCAACTGTTTTCCCTCTCTTTGGATTCCACTTCTTATCTCCATCTATTACTCCTCTCCATCACCAACCCTGTTGTCTGCATAAATACCAACCTTTTCCTAGCAGTTCTGAGAAAGTGTCACTGGACCAAAATGTTAACTCTCCTTTCTCTCCACAGCTGCTTCCAGAACCGTTGAGCTTTTCCAGCAATTTCTGTTTTTGTTCCCTCTCTTTATCCTTTTCTCTGTCTGATTATCTAGTTTCAGCCTCTTAAATATTCTTCACCTCTCTTTTTCCTCAAGTTCAAGTTGTTTCATCTCCAATTCTATCCTTTTTAATTCCAATGTCTTTTTCCTTCTTCATTTCTCCCTTTGTGTTCAAGCTGCTTTATTTGTAACTTAAAGCAACAACTGATGACATATGGCTTGGATTAACTGGTCTTTGTTGCATTTTGACAATCATTTAATGTTAATATTTTAAATATTTTTACAAGCTAGATCTTGCAAGAAATTCCACCATTAGCTCCTTCATCAATTCTACAACCTTAGCCTGAGTTAAATCTTGTAAACTAGTCAGGGATATCTCTTCTAATAAATGCAAAATAATGCATATTCCTCCCTTTGCAGGATAGTTTTAGTTATTCCGTTGTCATTTTTTTAACAGCATGCAAAATCTGCTCTCTGTCATTTTGTCATGGTATCAACTAATCTTACTCCACATCCAATCTCAAATTATCTGTACTGAGAGATCTCAGACGAGCCCTAAACCTCTTGTCAGCATCCCTTTGGGAAGAATGCAATGGAAATCAATTCTATTAGTCACCACAATGTCATCCGCACAGACAATACAGTTACTTGTTGGTTAAATTGTCTGATTTTGACCACTATCTAAGTAAAAGATAACTCATGCCAGGTTTCCTCAATAAACAAAAAAACACAGAATGTACTTAGAGTAACAAACCTATTTAACAGTCGCAGAATGAATTATTTGGTGTCAATATGCAATCTTAAGCCATACCACTTTAAATCCAAATTCACATGCATTAATTTACAATTAACCCAGACAATGCGGACAGTTCTGCGCAAGTGTCAAGTGTAGAAAACATAAAATGAATAAATTCTGCATATCAAGAGTCCAAATTAATAGGGTGGACTGACAGTTCTTGACATTTTTGGCAATGATATCACATTGTTGCCAACTGTAGAAGCTCCTAAGTTTGGTTGCTGGTCAGTTGGAGCGAGGTTTTCACTTCACTTAGAAGTTCTCCTTTTCACAGTCTTTAAGCGCTATTTATTTTTCACTCACAGAGGAAGAGAGAGACTTGTCTTGGCTTGCAGAATTTCTGAATATTTGAGTGCAAGGGCCCTCTTAGTTCTATAAAAAAAACTGCAACTTAATTTAGAAAGCTGTTGATGGGCAGATGTTTTTAAACCAAAGACACCTGGTGCAAGCACGGCTCACAAAAGTATCCAATCCAGCTTTTTCAAATATTACATGCTCTGTGAGGCCAGTAAGTGAACAGTGCACTATTGTGATTGTAACAAGGTCAGCCAAGTAGATCGCATAGAATATGAGTTCCCTGAATGGGCTGTTGATCCGGTCCAATTATAGGAGCCTGGAGTGACAGATAAAAAGAGAAGTGTTGGACATTCTGACACTCAAAGCTGCTCTGAGGGAGCTGGAACAGTGTCAAGGATTCTCCATGTGTAAATAAAGCGTGACTTGGTAACAGGATACTGGCCCATGTGGAGTTATTTCACACACAATTCCAATTTTCCTTCAAGTTGTAAAATAAAATGAATACATTCTCTGCAATACTGGTACACCAAAATATCAAGGTTGCTAGAAAATCATTGAATTTGTCTTGATATGCATGCTGTATATCTCTATGACTCTATGGTACCTGTTTAATTGGCAATATCATCATCCTTGTTAATTTCAACATTTGCTATAGTCTGTGGAGGGGTTGGACTAGGAAAGGAATCAGTTCACTACTCTACATAGTTGCAACATAGTTGAGAAGTTTGATAGTTTTATCCAGTACAAGTTCCTTCATACCTCAATAGAGTCATAGAGTCATAGAGATGTACAGCATGGTAACAGACCCTTCAGTCCAACTCGTCCATGCCGACCGGATATCCCAGCCCAATCTAGTCCCATCTGCCAGCACCCGGCCCATATCCCTCCAAACCCTTCCTATTCATATACCCATCCAAATGCCTCTTAAATATTGCAATTGTACCAGCCTCCACCACATCCTCTGGCAACTCATTCCATACATGTACCACCCTCTGCGTGAAAACGTTGTCCCTTAGGTCTCTTTTATATCTTTCCCCTCTCACCCTAAACCTATGCCCTCTAGTTCTGGACTCCCTGACCCCAGGGAAAAGATTTTGTCTATTTATCCTATCCATGCCCCTCATAATTTTGTAAACCTCAATAAGGTCACCCTTCAGCCTCCGACACTCCAGGGAAAACAGCCCCAGACTGTTCAGCCTCTCCCTGTAGCTCAGATCCTCCAACCCTGGCAACATCCTTGTAAATCTTTTAGGAACCCTTTCAAGTTTCACAACATCTTTCTGATAGAAGGAGTCCAGAATTGCACGCAATATTCCAACAGTGGCCTAACCAATGACCTGTACAGCCGCAACGTGAACTCCCAACTCCTGTACTCAATACTCTGACCAATAAAAGAAAGCATACCAAACGCCTTCTTCACTATCCTATCTACCTGCAACTCCACTTTCAAGGAGCTATGAACCTGCACTCCAAGGTCCCTTTGTTCAGCAACACTCCCTAGGACCTTACCATTAAGTGTATAAGTCCTGCTAAGATTTGCTTTCCCAAAATGCAGCACTTCGCATTTATCTGAATTAAACTCCATCTGACACTTCTCAGCCCATTGGCCCATCTGATCCAGATCCTGTTGTAATCTGAGGTAACCTTCTTCGCTGTCCACTACACCTCCAATTTGGCTAGACAGACAGCAAAACTTTGACAGCTGGCTAATGCAGAAGATGATGAGTGATCAGAGTCATACAAAAGAAGATTCAACAATCTTAAGACAAGTCTCATGGAAGGAGACAAGTTTGTTATTATTATGAAAGAATTGAACCTATTACTTTGCAAAGAATTGAATCTATCACGTTGCTTCACAAAGAACACAGAGCAGCTTTGGTATAATAGTGGAGCTATAGTGTTGACATCCAAGACTCTAATATCAGTTGAGATCAATTATGTCAGCATTGAAAGAGAATTTTACACATGTCTATTTGGGGGCAAGTGCATAATTAAGAGCAATCATTGTCCACTGAAACAAATTTACCAGAAACTCCTGTGTAAACCCCCAGCAAGATTACAGAAGTTTCTCTTGAAACATCAAACTTACAATGTCACCCTGAAATACACAGAAGAGAAGCAGAAAGAGAAATAGTTCTCGTAAATGCCCTCTCTTCAGTTGTCAGTATGGGAGATATACAGAAGCAAAGATTTAGGTATAAAGATTCATCACTTAAAACTGAGTTAAATTAGAGATGGGACCAACAAAGACAAAGAGTTACTGAAGCTTGCTTAGTAAGTGATCCAAGAATGGCCCAATAAGATACAGTAAGCATAACCAACAATACAGACACAATGGCCTATTAGAGATGACATCTCACTAGATAATGATGTTCTGCTGGCTGGATTCAGAATAATCAGACCTGAATGATGTAAGAGAAACTTCTCCAGAAGATAACCAAAAAATATGTGAATCAAGAAACATAAACTCAGGGTCAAATCAGCTATTTATTGGGTAGCATCAACAGAAACATCAAAAATGATGACTACATGCAATGTAACCTAGATGCCAGGCATCTGCAGATGATGTTGCTTCTGCTACGAGCCTGGAGATGGGTGAACCCATAGATTTTTCATACATCTGGCTGTTGAATGTGAAGTGCATCATCAAGCACAGGTCCAGTGGTGTGAGTGTGTAGTCCTTGTTGATTGGTTCCCCATCATGTCATCTGTTCTGTTTGTCTAGGAGGCTATCTTTCTGGCTAAGATTCTGTCAAATGAGGTAAACAGCGCCGTTGTATAATAGCAGAAGCAGCTTCAAGCACAGATTCCAGCAGACGAACAATGTGACAAGGACATACCATGACCTAATACACTAGCCACACTATCTTATATAAAAAAGTCTCAGAACTGACAGCCAGACTCCTCTAACCACTTAGATTTATGACAGGACATAAACCGACAGCCACGCTGAGAGTACAACTCACCAGAACAAAAGACCCAATACTCAACATGTGCAGAACAAACATGATGTACAAGAGACTGCACAAAACACTATATAGGCCAAATAGGCAGACAACTAGCGATCCACATTATGAACATCAACTGGTGACTAAATGCCATGACCAGCTATTCCTAGTATCTATACACAACAACGACCACAAATTTGAGTAGGACATTTGTTCATGCTAGGTTTCAAATGATTTCAAAGGTTGTATGCCGGTGACAATGGAGCAAATAAACAATATTCTTGCCTATATTTAGTACTTTTGATAACCATCTCTGAATGGTTCATGGATGCATGTGGAAACCTTTGCTTTAAAATTTTGATCTTGAAATATGAACACACAAGTGGTGAATGTGTTTGGACAATGAAGTGGATGAACACTTTAATTAAGATTTGGAAGAAATGAATTAAATATGAACAATTTGTGAAGAGCGTAACTTTAAGCCATTGGGTCTGCATCACATTTGCTCTAATTCAGTGCTATGGAACAGAGATGTCAGTCTGCTGTATCTCCACAAACATTAAGAAAAATATGCACTTACCAAACATTGAGAGTATTCCGCAAGCCAACCAGATCACCAGGGATGTACCGACATTGCCAGAATTCATCAGAACTCCTTTAGGTGAAATAAATATACCGCTGCCTATTATTGTACCAATTAAAAATGACACAGATCTCAACAAGCTAACCTTCTTTCTCAAAAACACAGCTTGCTCCTTAGACTCAGTTATAATCTTAACACTTTCTGAAGAACTTCCCATGATTTTAAAGATAAATCACTTCAGAAGGTGAGTTGGTGAAATTTGAAAAGAAATCTTTTAACCTTCCTACTGTTAAGTATCTTCTTGAATAAAATATCTTGCTCATGCCCGAAACGTCGATTCTCCTGCTCCTTGGATGCTGCCTGACCTGCTGCACTTTTCCAGCAACACATTTTCAGCTCTGATCTCCAGCATCTGCAGTCCTCACTTTCTCCAATAAGAAGACAAGCCAAACTGAGGACAGCCAGAGAATTTCCAGAAGCATGGCGTTCACCCACGGATCCATCAATAAACACATTGACTTAGACCCACCACACCGACCACTGCAATGAACAACCGGAACTGGCAACTGGAAGCAGCAGGAATGAAACCAAATAAATTCCAACTGAAACAGTTCAGCAGCGCTTCACAGGAGGCTCTACAGCACCAAGGATGTCACCTAGAAAGGGGATGAAATGTCCGCAATCTAAATTCCCAGGCTTAGCAAACCTACCCACAATAACTGCATCTGGCTCCAATGCCTAATATTCCTAAAATAGCCAAGTGGTGGCAAAAGACTACAGGTTTGCAAGTGAAATTATTCAAAATACAAGATGGGGTAATCCATAACATCAGTGGTGCACGGAACCTTGGAGTGGCTGCAAACAGAAGCAGTGTCGCAGTTTAGAGGGAACATTGCTGGTGCCTTGTCCTCTGTTTATCCCCAATGAATATCACAGAAACAGATTATCTGGTCATTATCACATTTTGGTTGTAGGAATCTGCTGTGCACAACTTAGTTGCTGTGTTTCCCATTAGGTTACATCCCACCTATGACTCCACTTCAAAAGGACATTGGCATGTACAAAGGTCATGGAAAGTGCTGTATGAATGCAAGTCTTATTTTTTTATTATGATATGGAGATACCGGTCTGGACTGGGGTGTACAAAGTTAAAAATCACACAACATAGGTCATAGACCACCTGATGAAGGAGCGGTGCTCCGAAAGCTAGTGCTTCCAATTAAACCCATTGAACTATAATCTGGTGTTGTGTGATTTTTAACTTCTTTTTATTAACATACTTTTGAAAGGAGAACAAATGTTATCTTAAAGAAATAGCTAAGTAGTCACAAGTGTGATGCACTGCTGTTGTCTATGTTTCAGCTGAGTATCACAGAACAACAGAAAAAGAAAGAAAGCTGGGAGTTGATCTCAGTATTGGAACACTCTAACTTAAACGTTATTAGAGACAGCGTAACGTTTCTGTTATTATTTTGCATTCCTTTTGAGAAAGTGGTAAAAGGTTCACCTGGTTAATTTTAACTTGCTATTTGTATATTACATGAGTTTCTGTGCTACAGCTGTCAAAACTTATTGCAAAAATTAATTCTTATTCGCTTAGTTTTCTTTTGGAAAGTTGTTGGCTTCATTCCACCATTTTTTTTGTCTTTTTGGGAATTCTCGCCAAACTGCAGCTGATTTAAATGAGCTTCACGTTTACCATTTCTTCCAGTTGACAGAGTGGAGGGACCGAAGGTTTTGTTCTCTGTAAAGAAAAGATATTTTATTCAAGAAGATACTTAACAGTAGGAAGGTTAAAAGATTTCTTTTTCAAATTTCACCAACTCACCTTCTGAAGTGATTTATCTTTAAAATCATGGGAAGTTCTTCAGAAAGTGTTAAGATTATAACTGAGTCTAAGGAGCAAGCTGTGTTTTTGAGAAAGAAGGTTAGCTTGTTGAGATCTGTGTCATTTTTAATTGGTACAATAATAGGCAGCGGTATATTTATTTCACCTAAAGGAGTTCTGATGAATTCTGGCAATGTCGGTACATCCCTGGTGATCTGGTTGGCTTGCGGAATACTCTCAATGTTTGGTAAGTGCATATTTTTCTTAATGTTTGTGGAGATACAGCAGACTGACATCTCTGTTCCATAGCACTGAATTAGAGCAAATGTGATGCAGTCCCAATGGCTTAAAGTTACGCTCTTCACAAATTGTTCATATTTAATTCATTTCTTCCAAATCTTAATCAAAGTGTTCATCCACTTCATTGTCCAAACACATTCACCACTTGTGTGTTCATATTTCAAGATCAAAATTTTAAAGCAAAGGTTTCCACATGTATCCATGAACCATTCAGAGGTGGTTATCAAAAGTACTAAATATAGGCAAGAATATTGTTTATTTGCTCCATTGTCACTGGCATACAACCTTTGAAATCATTTGAAAGCTAGCATGAACAATAGCTGAAGACCACACTGTGTTATGATGTGTATCTGAGGAAGATTTCAAATATTTTAAAATGTATTGAAGATAGAAATTGCAATTTATGAAATGGGTTTCAATAAAATGCTTAAAGTATTGGAACATGAGATTCAGATCAGAATCCCTCCTGAGATTAATGCCTCTTGAAGGTGCTGCTGAATATGTAACCCACATAGCAAACTAGCTGGAAATGGGAACTCATCCCCTGTGAGTACTGAAAATCACCAAATGTGTCCTTTCATGATATCACACAGCCCCATTGACTAATATGCCTATTTGCCACGTGTAGATAATGCAAGTCCACTCAACAAATTTTTATTTGACTCATCAAAAATAAAATATTCATCTGCAAGATGGGCTGGTGCTGGCACTCCTGTAAAGGCTAGGCATCCAGGTTCCAAGTAAGGTAACTTCTGAAGAATTTCTGCTTAAGTAGATCTCTATAAATACTGCATCTTTCATTTGAAGGGACTGTGGAGAATTCCTGGAATTAACAGGGAGTGTTGCTGCATTCTCACAACGATGGGCAGAGGATTTGGTTATCTGTTCGCACAAAGGCTGCAGCAGTTATTGGGGTAGCGGTGGCTGTGCCTTTGAGTTGGTCATTTAACAGAGAGATGGAGCAGAGGCTAAGGAAAGGACAAGCTATGTGCAATGCACTCATGCTCACTTGAAGCCGAACTCCTCTGTTGTTCTTCTCAGTGACAACAGGATGTCTGGCAGCCTTGCCAATGCATCAAGCACCTGAATGTGCGCATTCACCAGTGTTTTCCTGTATCCATCAAGTTCCCCTAATTGTACCTGCAAATTTTCTGTCTTTGCTTTAATGAGATTGGGAGCAAGTAACTTGTGAACTCTCACTGCCATACCTAAAAAATGGGAACAATTGTCAAGAAATTACAAAAGTTCCTAATTAAAGGTAGAATGAGTAATCCTTTGAAAATGCTCAGCTGATCCGAAAGAGCCAGCATGGATTTAGAAAAGGGAATCCTGCATGATTTTTTTCAGAGATGACTAAAATTACAGACAGGGAATGGATCTTAATTATATTGGGTTTCAGAAGGTATTTATAAGAGATTGTTCACTGAAGTTGAAGCTATGAAATTGAAGGTAAATTATTAACCAGGTTCAGCGACTGACTCACTGACTCAGTTAATGAGCAGGTTATAACTGACTTTATATAACAAAATTCCACAAGCAACTGTATTTGGCTGGAAATATAAAATTATAAAAATGGATGAATAGATAAAGTGGCCAGCAATGGTGAAATGGAATTCAACATGGGCAAACTAAGGCCAAACACTTTGGATAGAAGGATAGGACAGAATACCTTTTAATTGTGAAAAACTGGAAACAGTGAACTATCCACTGAGACTTGAAAATCCATGTACATAGACTATTAAATGTCATGAACAGGTACAGAAGGTAAAATAAAGGCAAGTGTAATGATAGATTTTTTTTATTTAGAGAACTTGAACAAAAGTCATATTTTCTAAAACCCTGGTTAGACCACACCTGTAAGCCATTCTGAGCACCATATATTTGGATGAATGGAATGATCTTGGAAAAAGTGCAATTTAGATTAATGAGATTGGTTACCAAGAATTGGCTTAGGATAACATTACACAAGTACAAATTGCGTTCCCTTACCAAAAGGTTAAGAGATAATTTCATCTGAATTTTTCAGCTATTATAGGGAGCTGATATGATTGAGGAGCCCAGGATGAGCAGGTGTAACCCAGACCACAGAGCCAGATCTTTCAGGAGTAAAATTAGGAAACACTTCTATTTGCAAAGGCTGATTCGTCTGCAAACATCAATTGATGCTGTTAACAATTGTTAATTTTAAACTGAGATTGCTAGTAGTGGCACAGTGGCTCAGTGGTCAGCACTGCTACCTCACAGCGCCTGACCCATGCTCTATTCCAGCCTTGGGTGACTGTCTGTGTGGAGTTTGCACATTCGCCCTGTGTCTATTGGGTTTCCTCTGGGTCTCCGGTTTCCTCCCACAATCCAAAGATGTGCAGGTTAGGTGAATTGGCCATGCTAAATTGCTCATACTGTTCAGAGATGTATAGGCTAGATGCATTAGTCAGGGGTAAATATAGGGTAGGGGGGTGGGTCTGGGTGGGTTACTCTTCGGAGGGTCGGTGTGGACTTGTTGGGCCAAAGGGCCTTTTCCACTCTGTAGGGATTCTAATTCTAAATTCTAACCCAAAGATATTGTTTGATATGGATTAAAGACCAGTAGAAAAATATGGTCAAATATCAATCTTGATCTGATTGAACAACCTCCTCCTGTCAGTATCTCTCAATATAACCATTTAATGGTTCATATCCTGAGAACTAGGAAGGCACAGGCATGCTTAATTATCAGTTATGTCAGCCAGTTCCCCAGAAAGGGAAGGAGCCTGATATTCAGCTCTTGTCCTGGAGATCTTTAACTGATACAAAGACATATGGTCTAGCACAGTGCACCAATACATTTTCACTGGGTGACACTGCATGAAAAAACGTCTATTATTCCCACATCTATTATTGTGTGCGGTCATCATTCATTTAAAGGTTTGCGATAAATTAAGTTGAATTGCTTTAGAACGGGTTAAGTGCATTAGAGTGAGGAGACACCCAATTCCCCTCATTATGCACAATATAGTTTGATCCAGAGTTATTAGGAGAGGGAGACAGTTAAAAAGGAAGCATTTCCTATCAGGGGAAGAGTCAAAGAACAGCCTGTTCTTCACCTCCACTGAGGAATTTAGAGACTCAAAAAAAGACAAACACATCTTCAGATATCAGAAAATAAAATGTGCGTGGAACTTTTAAGGAATTGAAAGAGAAAAATGTGGGGAAAATAATTATATTCAACAACAAGTTGTAAGTTTGTTGTAGAATGTGATATCTGCTGACATATTTTCTATTTACTATGCACCAGGAGCTCTATCCTATGCAGAACTTGGAACAAGCATTAAGAAATCTGGTGGACACTATATCTATCTTCTGGAGACTTTGGGACCACTTCCAGCATTTGTTCGATTGTGGTGTGAAATCATTGTAATCAGGTGAGGTACCTTTGTGGAATGTTAATAATTCAGTACTTTCTACCAAATGAAATACTTAGGAAGCTAAACTGAAAATGGGGAAAGAGATTACAATGTACAGTTGACCCACTTAATACATTAATGCAGACAGCCAGCTAAAGGCACCAGGCCAACTTCATGCTGCTTATTCATTTCCATGACCATGCTAACTGCATTCTTTTGCTACGTATGTCAACAGTAGTCAAATGAAGGCTTCACAAATGCTGTGAGGAGTTCAGACATTAACCTAAATGATTTGCTGCCTGTGGTCACACACAGCTGGGCATTAACAGAGTGCAATCCCTTTCAGTTCTGATATAGGTCAGAGTTGACATGTGGCACTTAGAAAGCAATCTCTTTTACAATAAGTGCACCTTGGGGAAACAGGCAATCCTCACAAACCTGAGCTGTGCCTGCTTGTCTCTTTCAAGTTAGAATTAAATGTAATTAATTCTCTTTGAATAAAGAGCCCATTAACCTTACACAACAATGAACAAATTACAAATGTGTCCATCTCCAGTATAAATTGCTGCACTGATGTAGGATCTCCCAAACCTTTTGAGAACAAGTAGCCATGACGTTGAGGACATGGAGTGTACAAAGTTAGAAGTCACATTAACGGCTCCTGATAAAGAAGCAGAGCTCTGAAAGTTTGTGATTTCAAATAAACCTGTTGGACTATAACCTGGTGTTGTGTGACTTCCGACTGTGTGAGAACAAGTAATGGCAGCAGTCAGGACTTGCATGGCAACAGGTGGAGATTTCATATCTTCAGTCTGATCTGCCACTGCCACACTGAGATATTATGTAGCCTCTGCTTATGTTGCAGTGGAAGCTGAGATATTGGCTGTATGGTGTTGTGTCATGGCTGGATCCACATGTATTCACATGCAGTTGGTGACCACTTACCTACTGCAAAACATGGGCTCCAGACTTCAGAAAACTGTGTGTCAAGTCAGTACCAACTCCTCCATGCTCCTTATAAGACCATTAGATAGAGGTGCAGAATTAGGTCATTCAGCCCATTGAGTCTGCCATTCAATCATGACTGATATGCTTCTTAACCCTAACTTCCTGCCCTCTCCCTGTAACCCTTGACCCCCTTGCTAATCAAGAACCTATGTATCTCCGTCCTAAATACACTCAATGACTTGGACCCCACAGCCTTCTGTGGTAATGAGTTCAAAGGGATCATCCCTCAACTGTGAGGCTTTGCCCTCTAGTCTAGTCTCTTCTACTGGTGGAAACATATTCTCCATGTTGACTCTATCCAGGCCTCTCAGTATTCTGTAAATTTCAATCTTACCAACAGTTTACCAAAACCTTACCAACATCCTTAACTTTGGTAATCCTCCTGGGTGCCTATTGTCAATGCACTAACCATTTCTGTGTAAATGCTGATCAGGAGTTTTCTGTATATCATCCAATTAAAGTCCTCATCCAAGTCCTCTACAGAGGATTCTGGGTGCAATTAGATCTTCCAAAAAACTGAAGCAGCTGCTAAATTTTCCCATGTCATGCCATGGTGTCCGTGATTCACCCTGTGTTGATTTTGACCCAACACAACTCTGCTAAGTATGAGCAGTGTCAGTATTTTAGCTAGTCGATATGAGTGGGGGTTGACGTTAGAGTGTTTCTCCCTTTAGGCCTTTAGCCTCATGGTCCATTGGCTGGATATCTTGGATATCTGCAAACAGAAATGTGAAAGAGCAGTGTTGGAGTGAGGGTTCAAGTATAGAAGGAAACATGAATAAGATGCTTACAACATTTGCAGCTTCTACATTAAGACAGACATTCCATTGGATTGAGGCAGGACCATACAATCATCCTTGATAACTTCAGCACTATTGTTGGCCACTGCATTAGTGATGGCCACTCCATTATCTCCAGCACAATTTCTTTCAATAAGGTCAGCACGCACCAAAGCTACCCCTCCTATGTTTATTTCTGCTACTAATTATAATGGCAATGTTGTCCTCCAAAAGGAACTGACATATATCAGTGGGCATGTTTCAAAGTGTTTGGGTGATGTGCATACCCCATTGTTGAATAGCTGTCTACAGGTGCCAGCTGTGAGACCTGAATGGGCAACTTGCAGAAGTGCTAAGTATGTGACGATGAGGTGAGTGCATGAATGTCAGGTTTGATTCTTTCTGATATAGATTGTTAAGTGAGTGAAGCAAATATGGTGAAAGGAGCAGTGAGTAAGCCAAATTGGCAGGATTTGGAATGAAAGAATGTATTGACTAACTATGATTGCTGGTGTAAGATTGTTAAACATTACTAAAAGCATTCAAACTCAATGCTATACTGGTGTTACTGACCATCACAACATAAGATTTCGGAGCAGAGAACATGCTAACTTTTCACACTATCTCCTGAGGGAAGAGAAACTCTACTCCAGGCCATCTCCTGCATGAATGACTCTAGGCCATTCTATTGTCATTCTTTGCTGAAGGCCTAATATTGTTCTGCTGCAGCACAAATACGCAGCACCTTCAAGAGATATACAATTTGGCTTTAAACAGTGCTGTTGCATTAAAACAATTCTTACAAAGTTTTATGTGGTTCTTGAATCATGGACCCAAATACATGAACTAGCCAATTAAGTCCCAGCAGAAATAGAATATGCATAAATTATATTTTGTGAGACCATGTGGAGATCACAGCACACAAATATTCTTTTGAGTCCAATTGTCATGGCATTTTTAAAATTCATTCGTGATGGATATATGAATAGGAAGGGTTTAGAGGAATATGGGTCAAGTGCTGGCAAATGGGACTTGATTAGATTAGGATATCTGGTGAGCACAGATGAGTTGGACCAAAGGGTCTGTTTCCATGCTGTATATCTCTACGACTCTATGTAAGCATTTAAGGTCCATCCTTAATTAGCCTTGAGAAAATGGTGGTAAACCATCTTCTTGAATTTCTACAGTGTTTTTTTTAAAGTCACTAAAGGGATGTGGATGTCACTATCAAGGCCAACAATTATCACCCATTCCTAGTTACCCATGGGAAGGTAGTAGTAGTAAATAGACCCTCAATATTGTTAGGGAGGGATTTCCAGGATTTTGCCCCAACAACACTGAAGGAACAGAGATTTATTCCAAGTCAGGCTGGTGAGTGGCTTGGAGGGGATCTTGCTGGTGGTGGCATTTCCATGCATCTACTTCTCTCATCCTTCTAGACGGAACTGGTTGTGAGTTTGGAAGGTGCCACCCTCTGGGTGAGAATCTTTTTCTCAGATCCCTCTAAACTACTTACTCCTTACCTTAAACATATGCCCTGGAGTCTAAGCCATGCCTGCCATGGAGAAGAAATTCTCATTATGTACTCTGTCTATACTTCTCATAATTTTGTACACCTCAATCAGATACCCTGCCAGCTTCCTCTACTCCAAGGAAAACAATCCTGGTGAATCTCCTCTGCACCCTCTCTGGAGTAAACACACCCTTCCAATAGCATGGTTACCAGAACTACACACAATATTCCATTTGTAGCCTAATCAATAGTTTATTAAGTTATAACAAGATTTCCTTTTTCCAATGTTCTATGCCTTGGCCAATGAAGGCAAGCAACCTGTATGCATTCTTCAACACCCTGTCCACCTGTGCTGACACCTCCATGGACCTTTAGACTTGTACACCAAGGTCCCTTTGTTCCTTAGTACTCCCTAGGCACCTACCATTTACTGTTTATGTCCTTCCATTATTAGACCTCCCAAAATGCATCACATCATACTAATCTGGATTAAATTCCATTTGCCATTTTCCTGCCCAGTTTACCAGCTGATCAATATCAGACTGTAGCCTGTGACCTATCGACAGCGCCACCAATTTTTTCAAGTCATCTACAAACTTAGTAATTACACCTTCTTCATACACATTCAAGCTGTGGGCGGCACGGTGGCACAGTGGTTAGCACTGCTGCTACACAGCGCCAGAGACCCGGGTTCAATTCCCGCCTCAGGCGACTCTCTGTGTGGAGTTTGCACATTCTCCCTGTGTCTGTGTGGGTTTCCTCCGGTTTCCTCCCACAATCCAAAAATGTACAGGTTAGCTGAATTGGCCATGCTAAATTGCCTGTAGTGTTAGGTGAAAGGGTAAATGTAGGGGAATGGGTCTGGGTGGGTATGCTTTGGTGTGGATTTGTTGGGCCGAAGGGCCTGTTTCCACACTGTAAGTAATCTAATCTAATCTGTCAATGTATATGACAAACAGCAAGGGTTCAAAGTTTGGGAGAAGATTTGTAGCTCATGTGCTTGTTGTGGTTGTGTTCGCCGAGCTGGGAATTTGTGTTGCAAACGTTTCATCCCCTGTCTAGGTGACATCCTCAGTGCTTGGGAGCCTCCTGTGAAGCGCTTCTGTGATGTTTCCTCCGGCATTTATAGTGGCTTGTCTCTGCCGCTTCCGATTGTCAGTTCCAGCTGTCTGCTGCAGTGGTCGGTATATTGGGTCCAGGTGTTTGTTGATAGAATCTGTGGATGAGTGCCATGCCTCTAGGAACTCCCTGGGTGTTCTCTGTTTGGCTTGTCCTAAAATAGTAGTGTTGTCCCAGTCGAATTCATGTTGCTTGTCATCTGAGTGTGTGGCTACTAAGGATAGCTGGTCATGTCATTTCGTGGCTAGTTGGTGTTCGTGGATGCGGATCGTTAGCTGTCTTCCTGTTTGTCCTATGTAGTGTTTTGTGCAGTCCTTGCATGGGATTTTGTACACTACATCCCATGCAAGGACTGCACAAAACACAGAAGCGGTTCACAGGAGGTTCCCAAGCACTGAGGATGTCACCTAGACAGGGGCCGAAACGTTTGCAACACAAATTCCCAGCTCGGCAAACGGAACCACCACAAACGGCAAGGGTCACAGGATTCCAATCAAAAATCATCTCCACACTATCCCACGTGGCCTCCTATTTGTAAGTCAGATTTGGATCCAGGTTGCCTATATGCTTTGGATCCCACAGACTCGAGCCTTTTGGACCCACCTTCCATTGAGGACATTGTCAAATGTCTTTCTGGTCCATGTAAACCACATCACCTACACTACTCTCATTAATTTATTTGGTGACCTTTTAAAAAAAATCAATTAATTTAGTCATAAAGATGGCACTCTAACAAACCTGCGTTGACTATCCTTGACTAATCCCTGCCTTTCAAGTATTGATTAATTCTGTCCTTCAGAATTCTTTCCAATAATTTCTGTACCACTGATATCTGCAATTACCTGGCCGATCCCTGCTGCCCTTCTTGAACAAAGAAACCACAATAGCTATCCTCAGTCGTCCGGCAGTTCACCTGCAGCCAGCAAAGTATTATATATTTCCACCAGGCCTCCAGCAATCTCTTCCCTTGCCTCCCATAGTGGCCTGGGATACATCTCTTCAGGCCCTGGGGATTTATGCACCTTTATGGCCTCTAAAACATCTAAAAATCTCTCCCTATTAATCTTAACATGTTCTGGAACCTCATCAGGCTAACTGAAATTCTTGACTACAATGTTTTTCTCCTCTGTGAATACAGATGAAATATATTCATTTAAGACCTGACCCACATTATTTGGCTCCACGCACAGGCTACCCCTTTAGTCTCTGTTAGATCTCATTACTTCCCCTCTTACTCTTACTTACAAAAAGCTTTTCATTCATCTCATCTGCCAATGATATTTCATGACCATCCTTTGCCCTCCAATTTCCTTTTTAAGCACCTCCCTACACTCTGTATACATTTGAAGGGCTTCCCCTGTTTTCATGTACTGCACCTGACATATGTTTCCTTCTTTTTCTTCATCAAACTCCCAATATCCTTAGTATCCAAGGTTTCCTGCACTTGCTGCCCATGCCTTTCATTCTAAGATGAACATGCTAGCCCTGAATTCTCACTTTGCGACTTTTAAGAGTCTCCCACTTTCCAAATGTAGACTTACCTGCAAGTGGCTGCTCCCAGTCTGTTTGCCAGATTCTCTCTAATGATATTGAGGGGGGGCTTTAGGGTGTAGGTTTGCTCGCTGAGCTGTTGGTTTGATATCCAGATGTTTCATTACCTGGCTAGGTAACATCATCAGTGGCAACCTCCAAGTGAAGCGAAGCTGTTGTCTCCTGCTTTCTATTTATATGTTTGTCCTGGATGGGGTTCCTGGGGTTTGTGGTGATGTCATTTCCTGTTCGTTTTCTGAGGGGTTGATAGTTGGTGCCTAGATCTATGTGTTTGTTTATGGTGTTGGGGTGGAGTGCCAGGCCTCTAGGAATTCTCTGGGACAACACACCTATCCTGGGACAGGCTAAGCAAAGACATGCCAGAGAATGTCGAGAGTGTGTGGTGCTGGAAAAGCATAGCAGGTCAGGCAGCATCCGAAGAGCAGGAAAGTTGACATTTCAGGTGTAAGCCCTTCATCATGAATACTGCCTGACCTGCTGTGCCTTTCCAGCACCACACTCTGAACTGCTGAGCGAACCTGGGAACCCACTATTGACTGTAATCACTGGCATACTGCAAGCAGCCCTCACATGTTGTCTTCAAACTGATCAAAACACTGATACTGCTTTTCCACAACCTAATCAAAGCAAGAATGCCAGCCAGCTTCAGCTTTCAATGCTTATTTATGGAGTGTAATAAAAATGAAACCTGAAGAAGGAATTCTCCAAATTCACTATTCCTTTGCCATTTTCTTAAAAAAAAACATGAGGACAAATCATGACGAAATAAACAGTGCTTGCAGTTACTCTTAGAAACCTATTGCACCAGGCTTTACTCAGCTGGGTCAGTGATGAGCAGATTTTTAAAAGGTGGAATAATAGAAGTAGCCTTAAAAGGTGTAGTTGAGCTCTTATAGAACCAGGATTTATAGTAATTTCAGCAGCAGTTATTCTGGGGGTCTCAGCAAGGTTGGAAAGCAGTGAGTATCTCCCAGCTGCTACACTCTCTCTCTCAGAATTATCTTTTGATGTTCTTTGCTCCTGCACTGGAGAACTGAATATGAGACAATCTATTTTCTGAATTTGTTGTTGTGTACGGGATATTACTATACTGAAACAGTTAATTAGTCGTAGCTACTGTATCTATTATTCTGTTAAGTTTTCCAGTGAAGTTAAGTTATTCCAAGTTCTTCTTTCTTTTGCTGTATTTTAATTACTGTGTCAGAATAAATTGTATTTTGCCTAACATCGAGTAGTTTGATCAATCAAACTGCATCTACAACACAGCACCTGATATTTACATTTAAAATAAGAAATATTAGGGTCTAGGCTACCTTCTTAATATAACTTGAGGGGAGCTGGTCTGGTCAATAACAATATGAAGTTTCCCATAACTTATTGCACAACCTCTAAGCATACAAGTTGTTGTGAAGTTTGTTGTGTATATAGATGTGTAGAAAGAGATAAAAATTACATTCTAAGAAAGGTGTTCACAAACTTCAATGTTTTGAAAGGATTGAGTTGGAATTTGCAATATATTTTTGTTTTGGTGTTTAATCTCCAAACATTTGGATGATGTTTTGTATAATTATAAGGAGAAATGAAATGTAAAGTTATGCAATTGAAAAAGGAGTGCTAGTTAACCTCTCGACTTCTCTCATAAACACACATAAATTCCATACAACGTTTACATTCTGCTCCATAATAAAATGTCCCCTTTATTTTGAGCAGACCGGCAATCACTGCTGTTGTTGGCTTGTCGTTTGGACGCTACATTATTGAGCCATTCTTTGCCCCTTGCCAAGCTCCAGTTTTGGCAGTAAAACTTCTCACAGCTGCAGGAGTCTGTAAGTAACATTGGTATACCTGTCAGTCACAGAAATATGATCTGTGTTACATAAGGTTAGCATTTGGGTCTGAAATTTCTCATGTTTTTAAGTATGTAAATACTGTAATTTGAGTTGCATGGTTGAGCAGGTTTTAACTGCAGGGTATACTGCTTGGATTTGGTAGGTTCATTATGATCACATTTAACTATTGCTAAGAGCTACAGAAAGTACCAACTAAAGTAGAAATATCCTTTGTTTTTTATTTATATATTTTCAATTTAGAAGCATGAGTAGTCCATTCAGTCCCTTAAGCCTGCTCCATCATTTGATAAGCTCCTGAGTGAACCATTGTGGCCTCAACCCTTTCCAGTCTACACACCTTTGTCTCTCTTCTTTTTTTAAATTAATTCATGGGTGTGGCTGGCTGGCACAGCATTTATTAGAGTCATAGCGATGTACAGCACAGAAATTGATCCTTCAGTCCAACTTGTCCATGCCGATCAGATATCCCAATCTAATCTAGCCCCATTTGGCAACACATGGCCCACTTCCCTCGAAATACTTCCTAATCATATACCCAACCAGGTGCCTTTTAAATGCTGAAATTGTACCAGCCTCCATCACTTCCTCCGGCAGCTCATTCCATATACGCACCACCCTCTGTGAGAAAATGTTGCCCCTTAGGTCCCTTTTATATCTTTCCCCTCTCACCCTAAACCTATACCCTCTAGTTCAGGACTCCCCCAACCCAGGGAAAATACCTTGTCTATTGATCCTATTCCCCCTATCCCTAGATGCCCTTGAGAAGGGGTGGCAAGCTGCATCCTTGAACTGCTCAAGTCCTGCTGTAGGTAGTCCGACAATGCTGTCAGAGAGAAATTTCCAAGATTTTGACCCAGCGACATTGAAAGAGCAGTGATATTTTCCAAGTCAATATGGTGGGCAGCTTGGAGGGGAAGTTGCAGGTAGCAGTGTTCCCATGTACCTTTGTGTTTCTAAATAGAAGTGGTTATGGGTTTGGAAGGTTTTGTCTAAGGATCTATGGTGAATTTTTGTGGTGCCTATAGTACATTGTATACACTGCTGCTACTGAATGTCTGTGGTGGAGGGAGTCGATATGGGTGGTTGTGATGCTAATCAAGCAGCTGCTTTGTGCTGGATGGTGTCAAGCCTCTTAAGTATTACTGGAGTCGCACTCATCTAAGCAACTTGATAGTCTTACTTCGCTCTCCTAACATGTCTTATCGATTGTGGACAGGCTTTGGGCACTCACAATGTGAGTTACTTGCTGCATGCCTCCTAGCTTCCAATCTGATCTTATATGACTACGGCATGACTACATTTTTGACTGGTCTAGTCAGTTTCTGGTTAACAATAAGACCCAAACCCTCCTTCCCTTTACTTCTTGATTTCCAAGAATTGTTGTGATGTTATTTGTGTCTTCTACTTTGAAGATCGGCAAAAAATGCTTGCCAATGCATTCATCACAATTTTCTTATTTCTCATTATTAATTTCCCACAGTCTGTCTCTTGAAGAGCAATGTTCACTTTTATTTTACTTTTTCTTTTTTTCAATACCCATAGAAATTCTCACTACCTGTTTTGTATTTTTAGCTAGCTCTCTGACAATTTGTAATTTCTCCTCCTTATTTTGCTGAAAATTCTTTTCTGAATTTTAGTGTGTCAGAAAGAGCTTTCTTTCTGGTTAGGTCTAGAATGTGTAGTTCTAAAACAATTGTCCATCACCTGGGTGAATTCCCAATAATGACAGCAACAAGGCCTGACCTCAGTCGGTCCATTCTGTGAGCAAGACCTCCCATCACTTTCCCCACAGCTGGTAAAATTGCAGATCTGCTGAGTACTTTTGAGTTCTTAATTATGGTATTTTAAAACTACTGTTGGATTTGTTTCATGACAAAGATCTTGTTCTGTGTTTCTCCTTCCTGCAGCTTTGGTGGTGTATATAAATTCCTGCAGTGTGAACTGGACTGCCCGCATTCAGGTCATTCTCACAATTTTTAAACTGCTGGCAATAGGATTAATCATTGTTCCAGGGATGATGGCCTTGTCTGAAGGTATGAAATATCCAAAAATAGTTTATTTGATTTTGAGAATCTTTTCCAAGTCATACATATACAACACAGAGGATGTCATCATATGTGTACTAGATCTCTGAAACAGCTGTCAACAACTTCTCACATTCACTTATTAGTTTCGCAATTCTTTAATGAACTTGTTTTATTTCAACAATATTCACATTTTCCCTTAAAAGTTACTGTACAATTTGTTTCCATGACTGTTTTGTGTAGGACATTGCATGACCAAACAAACCTCTGCAGAAATAAAATCTCCAAAACTCTTTTGTTCATCTGGCGACATTAAAATTAAATCCATTAGTTACTGCCCATTGATTATTAGAAATAGCATTTCCCAATTTAGCAAAATGTTTCATTATGTTGGACACCTCTATCAGATCTCCTCTTAAACTACTTTGTTTCCTTTAAAAAAGTCTCCAATTTCTTTAGTTTCTTTTATAACTAAAGTTTCTCATATCTATGTTTATCTTTTTACATCTGTTCTCTATCCTATCTTTAACATTATTCCAAAAGAAAGCAACCAAATCTGGACACACTATTCTATATTTGGTCTATTCAATCTTTTATATAGGATTAGTATTATCCCTTTGGGCATGTATTCCAAAACCTTAATTACAAGAAGTATTTTATGATACGATTTTTATTTACAACATTTTCAGTTTATCCTATCAGCTTTACGACAAATATTTATCAGTATCTGAAGTATCTTCTACTAATACATTACTACTTACAGGATATAAACTGTCCTCATTATACCTCCCTAAGATGTACCATGAAGCACTTCTCAGCAATTAATTTAATCTGACATCTATTTTACAATCTACGAACCTGTCAGTTTTTCTTTCATTTTGAGTTTATTCTTAATTACTACGCTTTTTGTTAATTACCAACCTTTCTTCATATTGTCTCTTAACCTTACCAATTTTTTCTCTCCATGTTTTCTCTGCGTGGCTTGATTGAATTTCTGCATTATTGGGCTTATATCTGTTATATAACCTTTATGTAATTGTTCTTTAGAGAATCATAGAATCATTATGTTGGAATGCAGATTCACACAACCCATGTACCTAAATATCTTGGCTGTTGGTAGCTTTGATATAAATGAATTCAAAAAACGCAGCTCAGCAAGGATGTTTTGTGAGGCAGGCTTAATTGCTAGCTATTCATCCATGTCTAAGAGTCTGTGACACATTGGTGTGGTCACTTTCTTTTTAATTTACTCATGGCATGTGGGCACTGCAGGCTGGGTCAGCATTTATTGTGCAACCCTCATTGCCCTTTAGAAGGTGATGGTCGGTGCATTCTTGAATTATTGCAGATAGACAAACAATTTTGTAAAAATGGAATTCCAGGATTTTCACTCAGCAACAGTGAAAGAACAGCAATATATTTCATATCAGCATGGTGAGTGATGCGGAAGCAATGGTGTTTCCATGTATATATTGTCCTTGTCCGTATAGATGGAAGTGGTGAGTGGATAATTGGAAGGTCTTGTCTCAGGAACCTGGGTGAATTTCTGCAGTGCATCTTGTAGATGGTACACAATACCACTTCTGAACATCAGTTGTGGAGGGACTGGATGTTTGTAAATGTGGTACCAATCAAGTGCGCTCTTTGTTCTGGATGGTGTTCTGCCTCTTGAGTGTTGTTGTAGGCAGGCAAGGAGGGAATATTCCTGTCTTGTGCCTTGTAAATAATGGACAAGCTTTGGGGAATCAGGCAGTGAGTAACTCACTACAGTGTTCCATCTGTTGTAGCCAATATCCTTAAAAGACTAGTCTAGCTCAGTTTTTGGTCAACCTCCAGGATGTTGATGATGGGAGATAGAGTGATTTGTCTCTCGTTAAAGATGGCCATCACCTGGCATTTATGTGGCATTCATGTTACTGAGCAGTTTTCAGTCCAAGCCTGGATATTCTTCATGCCTTGCTGCATTTGAACAAGGACTGCTTCAGTATCTGAGGAATCATGAAGGGTGCTGAAAATTATGCAACCATCAGCAAACATCTCCATTTCAGATTTTGCAATCAAGGAGAGGTCAGTGATGAAGCAGCTGATGGTGGTTGGACACTATCCTAAGGAACTCCTGTAGAGATGTCCTGGAGCTAAAATGAGTGACCTTCGACAACCACAATCATCTTCCTACATGCCAAGATGTATGATCCCAACCAGTGGAGAGTCTTCCCCCTACTACCCATTGATTTCTGTTTAGCTTGGGCTCTTTGATGTCACACTTGGTCAAATGTAGCCATCTGACCTCACAATGAGAGGGTCAGTGAGGAGGTAGTTACTCAGCAAGAGCTGAAAGATAGCACTATTGATGACACGTTCTAACACTTTACCGATGACCGAGAGAATATTGATGGCCCAGTAACTGGCTGGGTTGGATTTGTCCTGCTTTTTGTGTTCAGAGTGAAGTGATTGAAGGGGTAAAGCTGACCACATCACCTTTGTTATTGAATAATTGGAACACAATGTATTTTGTACTTGACTTGGATCACAAAATGTATCTAAGAAGTAAAAGAAGACTCGACAACAGCAATTTGCTTAAATATGCAAGTTTATTAAGTAATGATTTAAAAAATGGAAAAGAAAAAAAGCAATGAGCCTCACACCCTTCTGTCCATGGAGATCCCTCAATTGATGGCTGGTTGGAGGCTGAGGTTTGCTTTGGCACTGTTTGCAATCCCAGTCTGAGGTGAAGTTCAATAACTCAGAACAAAACCCTCTGTGTTATACAGTGTAAAAAACAACAAGTACAGAAAAGCAAGTTGATTATGTCATCTGCGGCATGGACAGGAATGAGTTGTCCATTGCGATGACTTATTCAAGGTCATGCAGCTGTCAAATATCATCAACAATTCTAACCCATCCTACACAGTACTGTAACTGTATTTTCTGGGGTTCATGTCATCAACAGTATGCATTATGAGTCTTTTGATGTATTGTTAGTTAGTGTCAGTATGCATGGAAGGTAGCACTAAAATAAAACAAAGGACTGCAGATGCCGGCACTTTGAAATACACAAAAACAGAAATTACTGGAGAAACGCAGTGGGCCTGGCAGTACAGTAGATTATCCAAACATCAATTATCCAAATTTTGGATTATCCAAACAAGATCTCAAGGTCTCATAAAAACAGCAGAAAGCAACTCAGTATTCAGTTATCAGTTAAATGGCATTATGGCGTGCATTGCCAGATAACCGAGAAAGATTTGATAACTGGCAGTCAAATTACTACTTGTTTACAGTAGATCAGTTATTGGTTAAATGGCATTATGGCATGCATTGCTGAATAACTGAGTAATGTTTGGATAATCGGCACTCATAAATTACCACTTGTTTCCAGTTATCCAAACAATCAATTATCTGAACAAAATACTCCCCACCGTCTTGTTGGGAGTGTATTTGTAGAAAGAAAGCAGAGTTACCATTTCAAGTCCAGTGACCCTTCATCAGAACTGCTCTGAAGAAGTCACTGCACTTAAAATAACTGTAACATGCTGTAGTCATGGTGGAATTGTGAAGTATGGTACTCGAGTTCTTATAGTGGATTCAATATTAATGAATTAATTATGAATTCAATAATAAAGAATCACATAATCATAGAGAAGCATGTGATCTGGTTTGACTGAGTATTCATGTTAAAAAAGTGTCTCAAGGTTATTAAGTTAAAAATCACACAATACCAGGTTATAGTCCAACAGGTTTAATTGGAAGCACACTAGCTTTCGGAGCACTGCTCCTTCATCAGGTGATTGTCTGATGAAGGAGTGTCACTCCGAAAGCTAGTGTGCTTCCAATTAAACCTGTTGGACTATAACCTGGTGTTGTGTGATTTTTAACTTTGTACACCCCAGTCCAACACCGGCATCTCCGAATCAAGATTATTAAGGTTAAACATCTGATTCCACAATTGTGACAATTAATGTCTGTATATAAAATAATGAAACAAAATAGCGCAGACAGCAGGTTAAAGCAGAGCAGGAAGGTATTTGGCTCATAGAGCTGTGTTGACTCTTTTTAAGCTGTATTCCAATTTTAATTTCTCTACTCATTGAACCAGCTCAATTTTGCCAAATTATCTTTACTTCTTGTGAGAATAGATCTGGTCCATTCCTTAATTTCCTTTTTCACCATTCACCATTGTTCTATAATGTTTAATTTGCAAATTTCTCTTCTAACTTTTAACTGAACTTGTTCCTTTTTAACTTCCTTAGCATTGGTGGTGCTTTTCCCTTTGGATTACCTTTATCATTTGTTATCTCTTCTTTTCAGGCTTTATGTCCAGCGTACCTCGCTGTGTCTATAGGTATCTGTTCAATGTTACCTCACTAATAGACTTAAATACAAACATAATCCCTCACATATATGTTTACCATAATTTTTAGAGAAGTTGTTTCTTTATTACATTAATAATTAAAGATTTATTCAATATTTACATGCCATACTCCTAGTTGAGACAAATTTGTGATCTACAAAATATTGAAATTTCTGAGATGGAGGGGTTGGTATTGCACTGAGGTAGACAAAGTTAAAAAATCACACAACCCCAGGTTATAGTCCAATAGGTTTATTTGGAAGCACTAGCTTTCGAAGCAATGCTTCATCAGGTGGTTGTGGAGCAGGACCATAAGACACAGAGGACTGCAAATGCTGGAGATCAGAGTCGAGGGTGTCGTGCTGGAAAAGCACAGCAGGTCAGGCAGCATCCAAGGATCAAGAAATTCAAAGTTTCGGGCATAAGCCCTTCATCAGGAATGAGGCTTGTGGGCCGGGGGGGGCTGAGAGATAAATGGGAGGGGGGTGGGGCGGGGAGGGGGAAGGTAGCTGAGAGTGCAAGATGTAGATGAAGTTGGGGGAGAAGGTGATAGGTCAGAGAGGAGGGTGTAGGAGATAGATGGGAAAGATGATGGACTGGTCAAGAGGGCGATGCCATGTTGGAGGCCTGGGACTAGAATGAGGTGGGGAGAGGGGAAATGGGGAAACTGGTGAAATCCACATTAATCTCGAGGGGTTGCAGGGTCCCAAGGCAGAAGATGAGGTATTCTTCCTCCAGGCGTTGGATGCTTAGAGTTTGGCAATGACTATTATTCCCCCTCTCCCAGTCCCAAGCCTCCAATTCGGCACTACCCTCTTGACCTGTCCATCCTCTTTCCCATCTATCTGCTACACCCTCGTCTCCAACCTATGACTTCTCTACCACTCTCATCTACCTATTGCATTCTCAGCTAACTTGCACCCAGCCCCACCCCTCTCCCATTTATCTCTCAAACCCAGCCCACAAGCCCCATTCCTGATGAAGGGCTTATGCCCAAAATGTCGATTCTCTTGCTTCTCGGATGCTGCCTGACCTGCTGTGATTTTCCAGCACCACACTCTCAACACAGAATTTATAGCAAAAGGTTACAGTGTCATGCGGCTGAAAAGTATTAAACAAACTTAGATTAAGTCTTTCATCTTTTACAATGGTTTTGCTAGTTTCAGTTCACTAATATGTTAAACCCAGAACTCCTGTTATGTCACATTCTCAAGATAGCTTCAGGTTTTCTAACAAAATGTGTCATCTCAGCTCAGACAATGCACTAAAGGTATGAACGTAAAGTCTGTTTGTGTCCCAATCTTGAGTCAGACTAGTTCCATTTCTAAAGTGGGATTTACAAAATCTTACATGGATTGACTGTAGGTTATGCATGTTTTGAACAAAGACCCTCTGTCATACCCAAGCTCTCTCTCATATGCACATTCATACACCCCCAACACTCACACCCATGCACACACCCTCTCACAGGTTTATACCCCCTCACATTCACACACCTACTTTACCAAGCTTACACACACACACATACATACACTCTCTCACATGCACTCACACCCATATGCACTATACATTCCCGCGCTCACACACATACACTCACTCCGTCTCTCCTGCACACACACACACATACACATAAGTTTGAGGTGAATCTGTATTCGCAGCATTGTATTTTATTTTGCTCAAAAAATGCATAACCTACAGTCAATCCACGTACGATTCTGTAAAACCCCCTTTAGAAATGGAACCAGTTTGACTCAAGATTAGGACACAGACAGACTTTAGCCTCATACTGTAAATGCATTGTCTGAGCTGAGATGACACATTTTGTTAGAAAATCTGAAGTTATCTTGAGAGTATGATGTATAAGGAGTTCTGGGATTTACATATTAACGAACCAAAATTAGCAAAACCATTGTAAAAGATGAAAGATTTAATCTGAGTTTGTTTAATATATTTCAGCCACATAACACTGTAACCTTTTGCTATAAATTCTTCGTGTTATGGTTCTGCTCCTGATGAAGAAGCAATGATTTGAAAGCTAGTGCTTCCAAATAAACCTGTTGGATGATAATCTGGTGTTGTGTGATTTTTAACTTTGAAACCTGTCTATCTTTATCTTTTGTTAAACTCAGTTTCTGTTCTTTACACAGGACGCACCGAAAACTTTCAAAATGCCTTCGACAGTAATACGATTACACTTGACAGAATTCCACTGGCTTTCTACTCAGGCATGTTTGCCTACAGTGGTTGGTATGTAAGCACTTCGATGATATCCAACATGCATGAGGGTGTAAGAGGAAATGCATGTTTACACAACTTGGGCACTGCTCATTGTATATGCTTTTCATTATTTTTAGCAACAAGCTAAACTACATACTTCTCCTCCACTTATCAGCATAAAGTTACTTAAGTCAATAGTTGTGCTCAGTTGACATGAAGTTGCAAAATCCCACACTGTACTCAATTCATGATACAAGAAACAAAAGCTGTCTTTGTTGTTTGATAGAAAGCTACAATTCAAACTTGTGATTCAGCTGATTAGATGCATTGAAAGTGGAACCCTACATTCCTCTATAAAAAGATTAGCACTGAAAGAAATATGATACAGAACAGTTGTTGTTAGCAATGTAATAAAACGTGAAAACAGCAGGGTGAGCTTTAAAGATGTGTGGAAATTAAATGAGATTGTAAGCAGATTATATTTAAAAGGAACAGTGAATAAATCCAAAGAAAGTAAGGGAAGGTGAATGAGAGTGAGAAAAGTAAGTGAAGTGAGTGAAACATGTGCAGAACATAACAGTGTGAACTGACAGGCAATGTAGCTAGGGAATGAGGGATGTGTGTAAATGGCATATGAATAGTTTGAGGGATACAAAGGTTGAGTATGTGAACAGAGCAAGGAGTTTGTATTCAGAATACGAGAGTGAGGGCTGTAGAAATGATGTTTGAATGTTTTAGAAACTAGCAAAAGATGATTAGAAGAGGAAAGAAATTGGTTTATACAAGCAATAAAAGAATATAAAAGGGAAAAGTGTAACTGAGGAGGATATTAAACCCTTAGAGAATGAGACTCGAGATTAATAATGGGAAATGAAGAAATGACAGAGGCTTTAAATAAGTATTTGCAATCTATCTTCAGAATATAAGACAGGAAGAGCATTACAAGAACAGTTGAAAATCAAAAGGCAGAATGGTAGGAGGAAGTTAAAACAATCACCATTACTGGAGAAAAATTGATGGAATGTTCATTGAACTTGAGACTAACAAGTCCTCTGGACCAAATGACCTGGAACCTGTGTCTTAAAAGAAGTGGTGAAGACATTGTCAATGCGTTGGTTGTAATCTTCCAAAATTATCCAGCTTCTTGGAATATTTTAGCAGATTGGAAATCTGTAAAGATAACACCTCTGTTCAATAAAGAAGGAATGCAGAAAACTGGATGTTGTAGCCAGTTAGCCTAACATCTGTCATTAGAAAATGATAGAATCCATCAGTGAGGAGGTAGTAGGTCATTGAGAAAATCATAATGCAATCAGGTGGAGACAATATTGTTTAATAAAAGGGTAATCCTAATTCTGCACTTAATTCAGATGTTTGTCCATTTATAAATGATGTTTGACCAATGTATTAGAGTTATATCAGGGTAGATAACGAAGAACCAGTAAACATGTGTATTTGGATTCCAAAAGGCAATTTGACAAGGCACCACATCAAAGGTTACTATAGAACATAGAACATAGAACATAGAAAAATACAGTGCAGTACAGGCCCTTTGGCCCTCGATGTTGCGCCGATCCAAGCCCACCTAACCTACACTAGCCCACTATCCTCCATATGCCTATCCAATGCCCATTTAAATGCCCATAAAGAGGGAGAGTCCACCACTGCTACTGGCAGGGCATTCCATGAACTCACGACTCACTGAGTAAAGAATCTACCCCTAACATCTGTCCTATACCTACCACCCCTTAATTTAAAGCTATGCCCCCTCGTAATAGCTGACTCCATACGTGGAAAAAGGTTCTCATGGTCAACCCTATCTAAACCCCTAATCATCTTCTACACCTCTATCAAGTCACCCCTAAACCTTCTTTTCTCCAATGAAAACAGCCCCAAGTGCCTCAGCCTTTCCTCATACGATCTTCCTACCATACCAGGCAACATCTTGGTAAACCTCCTCTGCACCCGTTCCAGTGCCTCCACATCCTTCCTATAGTATGGTGACCAAAACTGCACACAATACTCCAGGTGCGGCTGCACCAGAGTCTTATACAACTGCAACATGACCTCAGGACTCCGGAACTCAATTCCTCTACCAATAAAAGCCAGTACGCCATATGCCTTCTTCACAGCACTGTTTACCTGGGTGGCAACTTTCAGAGATCTGTGTACATGGACACCAAGATACCTTTGCTCATCCACACTGCCAAGTATCCGACCATTGGCCCAGTACCCCATCTTTTTGTTACTCTTACCAAAGAGAATCACTTCACACTTACCTACATTGAACTCCATTTGCCACCTTTCTGCCCAGCTCTGCAGCTTATCCATATCCCGCTGTAACCTTCCACATCCTTCCTCACTGTCAACAACTCCACCGACTTTTGTATCATCCGCAAACTTGCTCACCCAACCTTCTAGCCCCTCCTCCAGGTCATTTATAAAAATGTCAAACAGCAATGGTCCCAAAACAGATCCTTGTGGAACACCGCTAGTAACTGCACTCCAAGATGAACCTTTACCATCAACTACTACCCTCTGTCTTCTTCCAGCCAGCCAATTCCTAATTCAAACCTCCAACTCACCCTCAATGCCATACCTCCGTATTTTTTGCAGTAGCCTACCATGGGGAACCTTATCAAACGCCTTACTAAAATCCATATACACCACAACTACCATTTTCCCCTCGTCCACCTCCTTAGTCACCTTCTCAAAGAATTCAATAAGGTTTGTGAGGCATGACCTGCCCTTCACAAAACCATGCTGACTATCCTTGATCACATTATTCCTATCCAGATGTTCATAAATCCTATCCCTTACAATTCTCTCTAAGACTTTGCCCACAACAGAAGTGAGACTCTGTCTATAGTTACTAGGGTTATCCCTACTCCCTTTCTTGAACAAGGAAACCACATTTGCTATCCTCCAGTCTTCTGGCACTATTCCTGTAGACAACGTGGCATAAAAATCAAGGCCAATAGCTCTGCAATCTCCTCCCTTGCTTCCCAGAGAATCCTGGGATAAATGCCATCAGGCCCAGGGGATTTATCTATTTTCACCCTTTCCAGAATTTCTAACACCTCTTCCCTACATACCTCAAAGCCATCCATTCTAATTAATTGTGACTCAATATTCACATCGGCAACAATATCCTGTTCCTGAGTGAATACTGACGAAAAGTATTCATTCAGTGTCTCCGCAATCTCTTCAGCCTCCACATGCAACTTCCCACTACTATCCTTGACTGGACCTATTCCTACCCTAGTCATTCTTTTATTCCTGAGATACCTATAGAAAGCCTTTGGGTTTTCCCTAATCCTACCAACTAAGGACTTTTCATGTCCCCTCCTTGCAGCTCTTAGCTCTCTCTTCAGATCCTTCCTGGCTACCTTATAACTCTCAATCGCCCCAATTGAACCTTCATGTCTCATCTTTACATAGGCCGCCCTCTTCCCTTTAACAAGGGATTCCAATTCCTTATTAAACCACGGCTCCCTCACACGACCCTTTCCTCCCTGCCTGACAGGTACATACTTATCAAGGACACTTAATAGTTGCTCCTTGAACAAGCTCCACATATCGATTGCGCCCTTCCCTTGAAGCCTACTTTTCCAAGCCACACATCCTAAGTCATGCCTCACTGCATCATAATTTCCCTGCCCCCAGCTATAACTCTTGCCCTGCAGTGCACACTTATCCCTCTCCATCACTAGAGTAAAAGTCACTGAATTGTGGTTACTGTCCCCAAAGTGCTCACCTACCTCCAATTCTAACACCTGGCCTGGTTCGTTACCCAGAACCAAATCCAGTATAGCCTCACCTCTTTTGGCCTGTCTACATATTGTGTCAGGAAACCCCCCTGCACACATTGGACAAACACCGACCCATCTAACAAACTCAAGCTATAGCTTTCCCAGTCAATATCTGGAAAGTTAAAGTCCCCCATAACAACCACCCTATTACTTTCACTCTTCTCCTGAATCATCCTCGCAATCCTTTCTTCTATGTCTCTTGGACTATTAGGAGGCCTGTAGAAAACTCCTAACAGGGTGACCTCACCTTTCCTATTTCTAACCTCAGCCCAAACTACCTCAGATGGCGAGTCTTCATCTATCGTCCTTTCCACTGCTGTAATACTATCTTTGACAAGCAATGCCACACCTCCCCCTCTTTTACCCCCACCTCTGACCCTACTTGGAACCTGCAACAGCCAATCCTGTCCCTGTTCTACCCATGTCTCCATAATAGCCACAACATCGAAATCCCAGGTACCAACCCATGCTGCAAGTTCACCTACCTTATTTCGTATACTTCTTACATTGAAGTATACACACCTCAAGCCACTTTCCTGTTTACAGGCACCCTCCTTTCAGATTAATGCCATGTTCCTAACCTCCCTACACTCCAGGTCCTGCACCCTAAAGCTACAGTCTAGGTTCCCATGCCCCTGCAGAGTTAGTTTAAACTATACAAAATAAGAGCTTACTGTGTTGGAGGTGATAGTGGAGCATGAACAGAGGGCTGACTAACTAATAGGAAGAACAGTCAGAATAAATAGATCATCTTCGAGATGCCAAACTGCAACCTGCAGAGATCAGTAATCATTTCTCAACTATTACCCATCACTTGGATGAAGAGATTGACTGTATTGAACCTAAATTTGCTGACAATATGAGGAAATATAGCTAGGTTAAGTGAGTGGACAAACTTTTGGCAGTTGGAATATAATGTGGAAAAGTGTGATGTTTATCCACTTTGACTGATGGAATAGACAAGCAGAATATTACTTAACAGGAGAGACTGCAGCAGAAATGGATTTATGTACATTATTCACAAAATGTCCATAGGGAATTACAGAAAATAATTATGCAAATGGAATATTGTTTTTTATTACAAGGAGCATGGAGGGCAAAAGTAGGGAAGCCTTGCTACAACAGTGCAAGGCATTGACGACACCACATCTAAGGCACTGGGTACTGAGCTAACTCAACAGAGACCTGTATTTCGTCACCAAGTCACCTTTTACTTACATGTGAAAAGTCCTTGATTCCAATACTTCCTCTTCAGTCAGCTCTCAGTGTCAGAATCTCTGATACTACTGTTTGTGTCTGTCAATCAGGGCGCCCTGATTGGACCAGATTAACAGCCTCAATCAAGGAACTCCTATTCCATGAGGTCCAGCTGCTGACCTCATTACAATTGCTACAGGTACATTTTTATTCACCTTACTTAGTGAGAGACATATTTACATTGTTGGCAATTCACCCAAGATTCACTTGGCTGATTCCTGAGACAAATGGCTTGTTTATGAGGAAAAGTTAAGTCGGGTTGGGCCTATATTCACTTGACTTTATTACAAACAAAAGGTGATTTTATTGAAATTTGTATAATTGTAAGGGATTTAAGAAGAAATACATTGAACATGTTTCCCTTTGTAGGAAATCTGTAACTAGGAATTACATTTCAAAATCAGGAGTGTCTCTTTTAAGTTGCTGATGGAGAGGATTTCTTTTTTTTAATTCATTGATGGGATGTGGGCGTCTCTGGTTGGATCAGCATTTATTACTCATTCCTATTGCACTTAAGACGGTGGTGGCGGCTAATTCTGACGTTATAATGGAGCGAAAGAGAAAACAGCTGAAGTTGGTTGGGCCTAGGGCACTCTTTTGTTAGAGAGTCATTTGCATTCTTTTCCCTAGCAAGTAGTGGAGACTGGTCATTAAGTACAACCTAGGCTAAGTTGTTGGTGACAGGCAGAACCTGGAGTTAAGGCCACAATCAGATCAGCCATGATTTTACTGAATGGCACTGCAGGTCTGAGGGGGCCATAAAGCTCTTCATCTTTCCCATACCTTACATTCTTATGAATGGAGTGAGGGTGTAAAATTATGCGAATGAAACGATTGGGTGTATGTTGACCTGTGAATTGAGTGCAGCATGCACAAGCGGTATGTGTGAATAGACTAGGGCCAGGGAACTGTTTTACATTGGAAGGTCTCATTTTATTAATGGAGAACCTATTAGGACACTGCTAAGACTTTCACATATACAACAAAATATCATATTTTTGTTGACATATTTACTAATTTTACTTAACGCCTGTTATTATAGGAGGTCTTCAAACAAAATAAAAATTCAGCAAAGACACATTTATTTGTTTGGCAAAGTTGACAACAGAATTAATAATAAGTGAAAAACTTAGACATCAAACCATTTAATGACTTTTGTGTGATTGCTTGTTGTGAGATAGGGATTAGATATTTGGTTCCAACTTTGTTGACCGTAGCTTTGATTAGTCCTCCAGGTGAATATCCATCACCTGAGATCTTAAGCACATTTTAATATGTGTCAGATATGAAAATGTTGATTCATAACAGTAGGTTGTGCCAAAACAAAACAGTATTCGACGAGCATGTTGACATAGAAGTGGGTTATCAATGGCATCTTTCCATATTTTAATGGGATTCCTCTTAGCATCAAATAGAGACTTCAGAATATTATCTTCTGACAGATCAATCAATTCCATCTCTAAGTTATCAGGTGCTTTGGAGGCAGCAATCAGGTGTGATCAAAAAGCTAGTTTCAGGGTGAAATCATGTTTCTCAAGATCTGCAAACCTTTCATTGTACTCTTCAATCAGGGAGTCTAGGAAAGCCATGTGTTCTTTCACATTACATTTCCTTAATGATTTGTTTGTATTCTGTTCACAATTACCTTGCCAGTTCAGGAAAGTGTTCAGCTGAAAGTTCCAGTCAGGTAAAGAGAGTTTTGAAAAAGGTCAGCTTTTTCCCGAAATGCCAGATATTTCGCCACATATCATATATAAATATCGTTTTTTTCCCTCCAAGAAAACATTCAGGTCATTTTGCTTTGACATATCACACAAAAATGCAACATTCCTGCAGATATCCTCTTTTGACAATTCACATGGTTCATTCAGTTCCTCAAAAAATCTTGCGATTTGACTTTGCAAAGATAAAAGTTCTATAAGTATTTGTCGTTTTGACAACCAGTGCATTTTCGAATGACATGGCAGTCCCATACTGAATATTTCATCATCAAGCTGAAGCATGTTGCGAAATTGTAAATGCCATGATGCATTTGCTTGAATGTGGTTTACAATACCTATAGCTCACTTTAGTGTGTCACTTAAAACACTAGATTCGGCACAGAGATTCAGTCGATGCAAAAGACAATGAAAACAAGTCAAAGTATCTGGAACTGGCAGTTCCTTTTGTGGTAACACAACAAATCCTTCATGTTTTCCTCTCATGGAAGGTGCACCATTTGTGCATGCACTTACTAACTTACATATATTCAGTTTCGCTTCATGGCATTTTACTGTGAAGATAGTGATGGTGCTAATTCCACGTATCCTTGCCGTAAGTGTTCCTGAAGCCAGTAACTCCTCGTGGCAATGAAAATCTGCAGTTAACACTCAAATAAAAAATAACACTTGTGCAGAGTCAGTAGTGTCAGTGAATTTATCCAAGGCAATCAAATAATAAATTTCTTTGTATTGGCATATGGTATGAGGTTGTTCTGTTACATTGACGGCTAATTCATCTTGCCAATCAGTTATGGTCCTTCTTGAAAGAGGCAGTTGTTTGTACTTATTAACCTTATCTGAATCTAAACATCCTACAATTTCAACAATGATTTCCACATCGCTAAATGGCTTAAATCTTCTTCCAAGTATATATGCTACTTTATAAGTTGTTTCAGTGATGTCAGTCCATTGTCCTGACATTATTTTAAATACTTGCTGCTGTTGCTGCTTTTGATCTTTCATTTTCTTAAGTGTACACTTTTGGGGGTCTCATTCCAGTTTAGCATAATTGTTGTCCTTATGAGTTGCATAATGCTGATATGCATTGTATTTCTTCACTGTTGCAATTATGGTGTTGCAGAGCAGACACATCATTTTATCTTTCACAGCAACTACATAATACTGCAATTGAATACTCTGTTCTCTTCTTTACACATTCTTTTCTTAGTTTTTGATATGACTGGGTTACTAGTAAAACATTTAAAAATGGTATACAGATTTAAAGAGGCGGATTTAGTATTTGCGGACAAATAGGTAGATGGACACAACTAATACCCCCAAAGCCCGCAGGTTCCCCACCCCTGGAATAGACTGAAGGGTGTATGAGTGTTTTGAGGAATGTCCATGTGATGTGTGTGGGATGGGTGCCCAAGTGGTGTGCGTGAATGTATTGAGGGTTGCAAGTGGTGTGTGTGCATGTAGTGAGGGGTTTGTTTGTTGGGATGTTTTGCAGGATACTAAAGAAAGTGACTACAGAGTGAGTGGATGCTAGTAATTTTCCAAAAATCCTTCGAGTCAGGAAACGTCCCTAGCCCATGTAACATCTTTATCAAAAAGGTGGGAGACAAATGGGACAACCCTGACTACTATATCCAAGAACTATTCAACAACTGCGCAGGACAGTCCCAGACTGATAATGCTTATCAAATTGGCAAAGTTCTTTTAAATAGGATACCCGTGCCAGGAATACTTGTCAATTCTGCGATCTCCAGTGAATGATGAGTTGCTTTGGGAATGGCACGTGGAATGAAAACAGGCTGTTATTTTTGGTATGGGGGCTCAAATGACAATGATAGTGGAGAGTTTAGTAAGGTATGGTGAGAAAACTCACTCAGCCTCACAACAAGAGTGTCTCCATAATACTTGTAATTTAGTCCAGAGAGTAGAGGTAAAGGGAGCAATGTCAGGCTTCTAACCTGTAGCTAGTTCAGCGAAGGGACCGCAATTATTTATAATATATATTACAGACTTGGATGAGGAAAGTGAATGTACTATAGTCAAGTTTACAGATGAAACAAAAAATAGATGGGGAAGGCAAGAGTTAAGGATGACATGAAGAGTCTTCAGGGAGATAGTAAAAATTCAAGTGTTTGGGCAGAAACTTGGCAGTTGGAACATAATGTAGGAAAATATGACATATTCTTCCTTTAGGAGGAAGCATACAGGAGCTGTATATTATTAATGGGGAAAGACTGCAGAAAGGATTTGGGAATCATCGTGCATAAATCACAAAAATAAAACTAGCATCCAAAGTTCAGGAGGTACGAAGGAGGCAAGTGGACTGCTGGCCTTGATTTCAAAAGGTAATGCGGTATACAATTAGGGAGGTTTTGCTAAAACTATACAAGTGCTAGTCAAATCAGTTCTGGAATACTGTGAACAGTTTTGATCCCCTTATCTAAGGAACAATACACTGGCATCAGAGGCAATCCAGGGAAGCTTCATCAGGTTGACCTCAGGTATGGAGGATTTTTGTTATGATGCGGGGTTGAATAGTTTGGAGTTTAGGAGAATGAGAGGATATTAGGTTCTGAGGGTTTAACAGGGGAGATGCTTTAAGGTTGTTTCCCTTTGTGGAAGAGTCTACAGCCAAATGGCATAATCTCAAATAAGGACTCACTTAGTAAGAGAATGATGCTCCAGTTGGCCCTTCAAGTGTGAATCAAGTATATTGAAAATGTTTACCTATTAGGCTTCATAGAATATATTGACCGTGTCAGTTTTGTCACAATGAAACTGTAATCATTCTCAATGACAAAATAATTGAGCGAAGTTAAGCTTGAAAAGTGTCTTTGGCAAGAGTGGAAAAATGTTTTGAAAAATACCAGTGCTAAAGTTTGTCACTCAGTATAAATTTGTTCATGAAAACATTAATAAGAAGTAACACTGAAACAGCCACAATCTCAACTGAGTTCATTGTAGCCAAGCACAAAACCTTTCAGTTTTTGACACGTGATCTGAAACAAGTCCAAATTCACTGAGGCAGATTAACTGTAGCTATAACTAAGCAATGAGACATAAGTGTAAAATTTGCTAACGCTAAAAAAAAAGTTCAATAGTTCAGTTTGAATAGAAGTAACAAAATTCTTGAACCTATGTAATTACTAATTAATGTCAAACTGTAAACAGAGTTTTTAAAACTACTAATGAAAGCCTAACAAAAAATAAAAATCTTGAAGGCACCTCCAGTTCACAACCATTTTTCTTTTACAAAAATGATATATAAACATATTGAAGAATATCCTGTAAATAACTAGTATATTTTTTGACATTTGGTTGGAGATCAATATTCTTTCTTAGCTACATCTTCAGCATGTTGGGTAAACAATGGATATAATTGTTAATCTATCCACATAATCATTAATATTAAATGCTGATAATAATTTTTCAGAACTAGATTCAATCATGTTTTTAAAGGTTAAATGATAGTGTACTAACCCCACTATATTTGACATGCAGGGTCAACCTTCCAGCCTGCATACCGTCGGAGAGCAGACACACCCCTAATAAGATATATTAATATCCCTTAGATGTGCTGACATATTGACAATAAAGTTGTACAGGAAGTCTAAAATTTCAATGGGCAACTGCCCTACATCTGGAACCTCCAAAAGTCTCCAAATTTCGTTTGAAAATTTAGAGGGCTCCAACTTACTTACCTGAATAGTTAATATGTTAGATAAGTCAAAAACAGTTCTAATTCCTGAATATAACTGACCTTTGCAAACTAACCTGTCCTAATCCTCCGTCCCACCAGTCATCTGATCTCCTCCACCCCCCATTCTGACATTCCCATTCAAACCTTTGAATCCTTCCTGACCCTCTGATTGCCCCAATCCTCCAACCCTCACCTCTGACCTGCTAATCAAGGCCTCAGTAGCCCTCCAAACCAACCCAAACTGACCTGACCAGGCGGCCTTCCACGCTCCACCATTCTCTGCCACCAGACCTACTTATCTCACTTACATTCAGTCATTAATACACTGAAAAACAATTTAAATTTCTAAAAATTGTTTAATATGTTAATGAATTAATGAACCAGTGCCATAAAAAGTGGGTGTGGTTTGGACTTCCTCAACAATCCTACAGTACAAAATAGGATTCTGAAAACAGGTGTAGTCCATATTTCGGAAGAGGCCCAGTTCAAATGTCTGAACCAGAACTATGGAGCTCCATCATTGTGGATTGTTTTATTCACTTGTGGAACGTGGGCATCACTGGCTGGGCCAGCATTTATTGCCCATCCTCACAGTCTGTGGTGTGGCACTGTATCTCGAGTCTTTGGAAGTTTGTATGTACCACATCAACAGCCTTGTGCTCATCAAGCCTCTTTGTTATCTCTTCAAAATGCTCCAATTTCTTTTGGCAAATCCTTGCTGACCCTTCTGAATTAACCCATGTTTGTCCATGTGACTAATAATTCTATTTTGAATAATTTTTTAGTCCATTGAATGATTCATTTAGTTTCATCCATTTATTGTTTGTATTTGGGAAGGTTCACAATGACAGGGCACTTGTTTCTCTGTAGAATCGTCCTGTTGTAATGTGTGGGAAGTCAGGATCACTTCCAGTATCCAAGGCGACTGTATGCAGGGAGTGTGTTTAGCTGCAACACCTGATTGACCATATGGAATTGTTATACAGTATCCATGAGGCTGAGGCTGCATACTTGGCGAGCTGGTCACAACATATGTATGGGCTACACGGGCAGAAAAGAGTTGGGTGACCATCGGGAAGACTAGCAACCATAGGCAGGCAATGCAGGAGTCCCCTGTAACTAATCCCCTCTCGAACAGATATACCATGTTGGATACTGTGTCACACAGGACACCTCACACCTTCAATGCATTATCTGGGCCGACATGACACCAATCGATAAAGTTCACTTGAGAATGTACCTTTAAAAAAGTTCTGCGATTTACATATGAAAGAATTGAAACCAACATTCTAAAAGATGAGAGACTTAACAAACAATCCAGGTCTTTTTCAATATATAATTTCAGACACATCACACTGTAAATGTTTGTGGTAAATTCTGTGTCTTACGATTTTGTACTCCACAATCACCTGATGAAGGAGTGGTGTTCCCAAAACTAGTGCTTCCAAATAAACCTGTTGGACTATAACCTGGTGTTGTGTGATTTTTAACTTTGTCCACCCCAGTTCAACACCAGCACCTCCAAATCAGGACTATGGTTGGTTCTGCAGCACAGCAGGGGAGGATAAAGACAGACAGCTTCAGTGATAGTGGACTCAAATGTAACAGGAACTGAGAGGTGGTTCTGTGGCAGTGAACAAGACTCTCAAATCCCTCCAGTGCTGAGGTCATTTGGCCCATTGAGTCTGCACTAACCTTCTGAAGAGCATCCCACCCAGACTCATTCCCCACCCTATCCTGTAACCCTGCATTTCCCATGGCAACCCACCTAGTCTGTACATTCCTGGACACTTCAGTGTAAATTAGCATAACTAATCCACCTAACCTCCACACCTTTTGACTGTGGGAGGAAACCAGAGTAGCCAACAAAAACCCACATAGACATGGGGAGAATCTGCAAACTCCACATACACAGTCACCCAAGGCCAAAATCAAACCCTGTTACCTGGCGCTGTGAGGCAGCAGTGCTAACCACTGTGTCACCATGGAGGGTTGTTTCTTCATTGGAACCCTTGACCAGTGGTACACCAGAGGAATCAGTGCTGGGACCCTTGCTATCTGTTATGTACATTAATGACTTAGAAATGAATGTGAGGATATGGGCATCTGGCAGGTAGGACAAAATGGCTGAAGGAGCTGCACAAAATGGCTTCTGCATTGCTAAATTAGATTGCACTGAACCAGACAGAAACAAGAAACTGCAGACTGATGTAGATTTGATAAAATGCATAAGTAAAGGTTTAACCCTAACCACAAGGCAGGACAAATACAATTGTAAGAACAAGTTGTTTACAAAAAGTCGTGATAGGCTGATACTGTATGCATGAATGGTTTATGCTATTTTATTGGTTACTACCAAGCAATCATGCTCCATGCCTGCCTATGAACAATGTATATGAACCATATGCAAACTCTGTGAGTCATTGGATTCTCTTGGTGGTCTAGGAGTACTCATATTTCTGGGCTGATCAGAGTCTACTGACCCAGCCCTATCAAAGAATAAATGATTGCTTGTGTGATTGACAAAGAGTCATTTACAGGTTTGTTTATTGACCGATTGTGGAACCGAGAGACACCCCCCCGGGTTTCAGATCTTCATTCGGTGCCATGACTCAATTCAGTACAGACAGATTGTGGAAGAGCCTAGAGTCCTCCAGAAGGTTAGTGCAGACTCAATTCCTAGAGTGGAGAGGAATCAGCCAGCCAGACGTGAGTATTTTATCCATTTGGTTTTCCTCTCATTCAAGTTGCAGCTGACTCAACCCCTCGCTGTTCATTGTCAACGTCCAGCCTGAAAAGGATCAGTCTTGGTAAAAGATGGTTGTCAAAGGATTTTTTAAAAAGGGAGTCGTGGACTCTCCTTAAAAGTCCAAAAGGGACGGTCAAGTATGTCATTTGGAAAAATGAATTTGTAATTGTTAAAAGAGAAAAAGAGATTTTGATCTATGAGACAAAAGTTTGATTTAAAGACATTAGGATCTATATGGAAAAGGTGGTTCGTGTTCCAAAATGGAAGTCCGATGGGACACTGGTCGATGGTTCAGGTTCCGAAACAGAATGTGGATGAGATACTGACTTTGTGATAAACAGATTTTATATTATTGTGTGAGAAGACAGACGTAAAGAAATATCGCGATATATTGTAATGGTATGATAAACTGAGAGATTATACAAAAGGTATCATACAAAAGGTAGTTCAGGTTCCGAAACAGACGTACAGACGTCCGATAGGATACCAGTTGCTGGCTCAGGTTCCAAAACGGAATACTGATGGGACACCGACTCTGTGATCAATTGGTCATAAAGACAATGACTGAGAAGTTGTGAATTTTATTCATTAAAGACAGATTGCCAAGAGAAAATTTTGTTGGGACTGAGTTACTTGGACTAATAGGAATATAAGGTAAAAGTTGTAGGTCCCAAGGATATATCAATACAGAGAACAGCCAGGGAATTCCTAGAGGCATGGCACTCATCCATAGATTCAATCAATAAGCACATCGACCTGGACCCAATATACCGACCACTGCAACGGACAGCTGGAACTGACAACCGGAAGCGGCAGAGACAGACCACTATAAATGCCGGAGGAAACATCACAGAAGCGCTTCACAGGAGGCTCCCAAGCACTGAGGATGTCACCTAGACAGGGGACGAAACATCTGCAACACAAATTCCCAGCTCGGCGAACAGAACCACAACAACGAGCACCCAAGCTACAAATCTTCTCACAAACTTTGATATATGTATGTAATCGACGAAAAAGTCAATCAATATAAATTTGGGAAGAAAATCTTGTTTTTAGGGATAAAGTTAAAATCAATTCTAGTTGTATATTTTCCTGCATCGCAGAGTAGCAAAACGGCATTAAAAACCTGTCCTGAATTGAATGGTGAAAGAGGAAAAGGTTAGAGAGTGTGCGTGTCTGTGTTGGGGGGGGTGGGGAGGAAACGGGGGCAGTAGAGAGAGAGAGAGAGAGAGAGAGAAGAGACACAGTGCTGTTTCTGTTTTCTTTCAGCCTGTAGAAAATTTAACTCATTGTCTGGTTTGTATGCATATGTGTTTGAATGTTTGTGTCTTATGTTCTGCAGCTCTACACGTAAAATAATTGTCTTGACTAAAGAAATTGTGATTTAGATATTTAAATTGGATTAGAAAATTGTATTTTTAAGATTTAAATTCACTTTAAAAAATGTCTTTTAATATTGTGTTGTCACATATGGTGAAATATTCATCTGTTTTAAATTGTTTTGGAAATAAGAAATTATGGGAAATGATGTAGATTCAACCATTAAGAAAGATTATCCTTTGCAGGCGTTATGTGATAAATATCTGGAAATAGCCCAAAGTTTTAGACAGTTGTCTGGTGACCCAAACAAAAAAATTAGGTGATGAACATTGGTCATTGGAGGTCTGAAGAATTTAGACATGGTAAAGTCAGCCCAACAGCAAATTTGGCGAAAAAATATGGGCTCAAAAACTATAGGATTTTTTGCAGTAGTCTTGCACTATAAATTGGACTTTGGCATCAATATTGTCAGGAATTTAAAGATAATTGTTACTAGCCTCTTGGCATGAAAATGCTACTAAATTGGGCATCAAATTGACCAAAGAGGGTATTCTTAAACTGGTTGAAGTTCTTAAAAAGGAATGTGCACACGAGAAAAGGTTACAATCTGAGAGATCTCTATGTAAATGTAATGGCAATACTAAAGAACTGTACAGTTTAAAGGTTGGCCTTAAATTAATGAAGGAGACTTTGAATCCATGAATTGGATTCTACATCATTTCCCATAATTTCTTATTTTCAAAACAATTTAAAACAGATGAATATTTCAACATATGTGACAACACAATATTAAAAGACATTTTTAAAAGTGAATTTAAATCTTTAAAATACAATTTTCTAAATAGACAGTGATACTTCCAAAGGGGAAATGAATCTTCATGGAAGTACACATCAAATTCCGTTTAAGTCAAAAGACAATGTAGCTCAGTGGGGATGCTGTTGATAGTCAACTAGGACTCACTGGTGAGGTGACACCATATCTGGGAAACCATCAAAGCAGTCAAGTCTGCAAGTGACAAAGCTGTAATGTACAGCAGTTTCAGTGGCAAATTATGAGAAAGATGCAGAGGTGCAAATAAACAACCTCTGATAGAAATGATGTGAAACTGGGACTTCAGTTCAAAATCCAACAAGTACAAAGATAAAAATTGCAACCTGGCAGTGGGTGATGGCTTAAAATATCCAAAATTTGATTTGAAGAAATTCTGGGTTACTCAACACCGGATTTTGGAATAGTAGTCTTGCAATATAGAGAGAGTGGATGAGTTAGGAGGCTTTGGGAGGAGCAAAACCAAATGTTACAAAATAAAAAGGAAAATAAGACAGATCGAGAGATTCTCAAAAATAATTTTTACAGCTGATAAATTTATAAAATATACTGCTCATCATAATAGGGAAGGTTTAATTGACATTGGCAACCATTTGGCAGATGCAGCAGCAAAAGCAGCCTCTAAAGGGGATCTTATGGTTGTGCCCAGAATGATGAGGCAACCTACAAATTCTAACAAAAACCAGTCTACTTCAGATGAATTAATGCGAACCATCCAAGAGGTTGTTAAACTTCAGGGGGATGCCCCTGACGCTGATAAGCTGTTATGGTCCAAGTTGGGCTGTTTGTATGACCCTGACACTCAACTCTGGACTACTTCCACAGATGAAACTTGTATGTCTGGTGATCTTGTACTATGGGTTATTGAATGTGTTCATTGCACAACTCATTGTGGTGCCAGAGCAGTTAGTGACTTACTTCTGAGCACATGCCTGCAGTTTGTTGGCTCAGAGGGTTAGTGACCATTGCCTGATCTGTTGGGAGCATAACCACAGCAAGGGTGTTCCCTGTGATCAGGGGAATATACCCGTCTCCCGGTAGCCATTTTGAGATACTCCAACTGTACTACATTGAGTTGAGTAAATGCCAATGTAATAGATATGTTTTGGTTATTGTAGATGTCTTTTCTAAGTGGATTGAAGCAGCCCTCCTACTAATGCTACTGCTGAGATTGTGGTGAAGATTTTTCTTACGGAAACTATTTCCTGCTACAGTATACCTGCGTGCATTAGCTGCCACAATGGGCCGCACTTTGTGGGTATATTAATGAAGAACTCTGTTCCCAGCTTTCTATTCATTGGCAACTGCATTGTGCTTATCGTCCTCAAGCTGTCGGCCTTTTTGCATGTTTTAACCAGACTCTTAAGACTAAACTTGCCAAAGTAATGGCTGAGACTGTCCTCTCCTGGGTTATGCTGCTCCCTGTGGTCTTATTCCAGATGTGATCCACTCCGGCAGGCAAGACCCAACTGTCTCCAGCTGAGATTCTCTACGGTCGCCTGTTCTGTACTCTTTGGAATGATTCGGCTCCCTCCTCAGTCCACTTCCACCACATGGCTGAAGAAATGATTAGTTATGTTCTTGCTGTAACTAACGTTATACATGCCTTTCACTCCCAGGTGCGCATGGCCTACGCTGATGTTCCCTCCCTTTCAGCCTCGTCACGGGTGGAACCTGGTTCGTGTGTGCTCATTAAGAACTGAACTCACAAGGGTCTCCAACCTTGTTAGGATGGTCCCTTCCAGGTTTTACTTACCACTCCTACCACAGTCAAAGTCACTGGTCGCTTGGCTTGGGTCTGCCTACACTATAGTAAATTGATTGCCGCGCCAATCAAAAGGGGGGAGAGGAGGAGAGAATACTGGAATCCGAGGAAACCGAGATCCTGTCCATTTGGGTTTTTGAATTTTGCTGTTGTTTTAATGCTATTCTTATCACAGATACTTGAACTAAGAGGAGAGACATGTAGGGGATTGCCTACTTACTGATCAGCTTGATCATGTACGACATCCTGATTGGGAAAGCCAATAAGTATTGATGTGATCCAGAACGATCTGAGACTATCCATCACCTATGCCAAGGAGATGTTGTCCAGTGTACTGGACCAGGCATCTTCGACGTGTAGATCGTGACTAAAATTGATTATTACAATGGGCTTTTACATCAGAAAGACCATATAGTCCATTTGGACAGTAAAAATCAGTGAAAATTACTGTGTTGGTACCAAAGCTGTCTTTTTGATTTTACCTGCAGACGTAAGCCTAGTGAGGATAGAAATGATCAACCCCGTTACTATGGTAAATGTTTTCAGGAGGCCCCGGAGCACCATCCCTTTTTGCAGGACAGCCCTACTTGACAAACGAGAAGCCTGATAAGGGAAACTCCTCAATCCACAAATGACCCACAAGACACTCTTCACCCCAGAGTCAGTAGGATGTTACTTCTCTCTATCAGTAGATGACATACTTGCCCCGTCCCAGTCCCCGATTCCAATCTAATTGTCAGGCTCCCTACTGCCGAACCTCTGAAGAGAAATATCACTTCCAATATCATATTAGCCCTCCTGCCACCTGTCTGCTGATGTCTTTTGACTCTACGGCAGGGTTGTATGTGAATTTTTTTAATGGAACTAGGTTTGGATGTGCAATTGTTCATGTTCCACATAACATCTGCTGCCTATTTGAGACTTATCTCGACCACTTGTGTAAGTCAAAGGGGTCTTATACCTCCTGCCCATGTACACAAACAGCTTGCATTCCATTGGCTAGGGGACAACTGTAATTATACCCATCTCCTTGTACGGATCCGAAATGGAACCCTGCCCTTGCACATTTATACGTTTTTTCTCTTCTCAGAATCTGATACTGTTGCCAAGACCATGTGCAATAGAGCTAAGGGAGAGCCTAATGGGAACAGAATGTTGAGGACCATTGTCCACCATACAGTGCGAACACTCAACAGTCATTTTGCCCACTTCTTATGGTGCTCAAACGACGTCTCTTGCAAAATGTTGGCCCTTTACTCCCATAGACCTGACCAGAACCTGTGCTATAACATTTCAGTAACCTATTTTAACAAACCCTCCCTCATATACACCAAACCGGGCTATTATTTCTTCAGCCAAGGTAAAGCTACCGGTTTCCTTGTCCTTGATGCCAAAGGAATTGGATGAGGTGAATCCAAGAATATGAAGGAAGTGAGACCAAAAATTGTAGAGACACTGGCTATAATCTTTCAATCTTTCCTGGACTCAGGGGTGGTACCAGAGGTACTGGAGAATACAAATATTACACTCTTTTCAAAAAGGATGGTTGAAAGAATAGGTCCATCAATTACAGACTAGTTTAACTTCAAGGACTAGAAACAAAAACAGACTGCTATACATAGAAATGGGCTCTATTCTAAATTGACAAACACCAAACTTCCCTCCATACCATGCAACATCCTAGTAAATCTCCTCTGAACCCTTTCCAAAGCGTCCACAACCTTCCTATAATGCGGTGACCAGGACTGTATGTAATACTCCAAGTGTGGCCGCACCAGAGTTTTGTACAGCTGCAACATGACCTTGTGGCTCCAAACCTCAATCCCTCTACCAATAAAAGCTAACACACCACATACCTTCTTAACAATCCTATTAAACTGGGTGGAAACTTTCAGGGATCTATGTACATGGACACCGAGATCTCTTTGCTCATCTACACGACCAAGAATCTTACCATTAGCCCAGTACTTGCTATTCCTGATGTTCCTTCCAAAGTGAATCACCTCACATGTTTCTGAATTAAACTCCATTTTCCACTTCTCAGCCCGGCTCTACAGCTTATCCAAGTCCCTCTGTAACCTCCAACATCCTGTGGCACTATCCACAACTCCACCGACTTTAATGTCATCTGCAAATTTACTAACCCATCCTTCTATGCCTTCATCCAGGTCAATTACAAAAATTACAAACAGCAGTGGCCCCAAAACAGATACTTGTGGTACACCACTAGGAACTGAACTCCAGGATGAACATTTCCCATCAACCATCACCCTCTGTCTTCTTTCAGCTAGCCAATTTCTGATCCAATGCACCAAATCATCCTCAATCCCATACCTCTGTATTTTCTGCAATAGTCTACTATGGGGAACCTTATCAAATGCCTTACTGAAATCCATATACACCACATCAACCAATTACCCTCACCCCCCCCCCCCCCCCGTTTGGTTACCTTCTTAAAGAACTCAATAAGGTTTGTGAGGCACGACCTACCCTTCACAAAATCTTGTTGACTATCCCTAATCAACTTATTCCTTTAGAGATAATTATAAATCCTATCTCTTATAACCTTTTCCAACACTTTACCCACAACCGAAGTAAGGGTCACTAGTCTATAATTACCAGGGTTGTCTCTACTCCCCTTTTGAACAAGGGAACAACATTTGAAATCCTCCAGTCTTCTGGTACTATTCCTGTAGACAACAATGACATAAAGATTAAAGCCATAGGCTCTGCAATCTCCTCCCTGACTGCCCAGAGAATCCTAGGATAAATTCCATCTGGCCCAGGGGACCTATCTATTCTCACACTTTCCAGAATTGCTAACACCTCCTCCTTGTGAACCTCAATCCCGTTTAGTCTAGTAGTCTGTATCTAAGTATTCTCCTTGACGTCATTGTCTTTTTCCAGTGTGAATACTGACAAAAAATATTCATTTTGCGCTCCTTCTATCTCTTCGCACTCCACACATAACTTCCCACTCCTGTCCTTGCTTGGCCCTAATGTTACTCTACTCATTCTTTTAATTCCTGACATACTTATAGAAAGCTTTAGAGTTTTCTTTGATCGTACCTACCAATGACTTCTCATGTCCCCTCCTGGCTGTTCTTAGCTCTTTCTTTAAGTCTTTCCTGGCTAACATGTAACTCTCAAGCACCCTAACTGAGCCTTCACATCTCATCTTTACATAAGCCTTCTTCTTCCTCCTGACAAGAGATTCAATTTATTTCGTAAACCACAGCTCCCTCATGAGACCACTTCCTCCCTGCCTGACAGATACATACTTATCAAGGACATGCAGTAGCTGTACTTTGAATAAACTCCACATTTCAATTGTGCCCAGGCCCTGCAGTTTCCTTTCCCATCCTATGAATCCTAAATCTTGCCTAATCGCATCATAATTGCCTTTACCCTAGCGATAGCTCTTGCCCTGCAGTATATACCTATTCCTTTCCATCACTAAAGTAAACAATTGTGGTCACTATCACCAAAGTGCTCGCCGACCTCCAAATCTAAAACCGGCTGGGTTCATTACCCAGTACCAAATCCAATGTGGCCTTGCCCGTTGTTAGCCATTTCAGGATACACGCCTGCACACATTGGACTAATACTCACCCATTCACTTGAACCATAGTATTTCCAGTCAATATTTGGAAAATTAAAGACCCCCATAATAACCACCTTGTTATCTTGCTCCTATCCAGAATCATCTTTGCTATCCTTTCCTCCACATCTCCAGAACTATTCAGAGGCCTATACAAAACTTCCAAAAGGGTGACCTGTCCTTTCCTGTTTCTAACCTCAGCCTATATTACCTCAGTAGATGAGTCCTCAACCATCCTTTCTGCCACCATTATACTGTCCTTGACAGGGCGGCACGGTGGCACAGTGGTTAGCACTGCTGCCTCACAGCACCAGAGACCCGGGTTCAATTCCCGCCTCAGGCGACTGACTGTGTAGAGTTTGCACGTTCTCCCCGTGTCTGCATGGGTTTCCTCTGGGTGCTCCGGTTTCCTCCCACAGTCCAAAGACGTGCAGGTCAGGTGAATTGGTCACGCTAAATTGCCCGTAGTGTTAGGTAAGGAGTAAATGTAGGGGTATGGGTGGGTTGCGCTTCGGCGGGGCGGTGTGGACTTGTTGGGCCGAAGGGCCTGTTTCCACACTGTAAGTAATCTAATCTAATCTAATAATGCCACACCTCCCCCTCTTTTACCACCTTCCCTGTTCTTACTAAAACATCTAAACCCCAGCATGTGCAACAACCATTCCTGTCCCTACTCGATCCATGTCTCCGAAATGTTCACAACATCGAAGCCCAGGTACCAACCCATGCTGCAAGTTCACCCACCTTATTCTGGATGTTTCTGGCATTGAGGTAGACACACTTCAAACCACCTTCCTGCTTGCCGGTGCACCCTTGCGACCTTGAAACCTTATTTCTAACCTCACTACTCTCAACCTCCTGAACACTGGAGCTACAATTTAGGTCCCATCGCCCTGCTGAATTAGTCTACCACATTAACATACATGTATGAGTCATTTTTTGACATTTTGCTGCTCTGAAATTGTGACTTACTTCTGTACTTTTGAGGTGAATTACATTTTGTAGATGAAGCATTCTTGTGTCATGATTGAGCATTACTTGTACTTGTAAACTTTTCATGTTCCACAGAACTGACATTGACACTTAGTATCCTCTGTTTGGCCTACACATTGTGTTGGCCTGTTACATGTCTCTTTAGAATGTTTATACTTCAGTGGATAGGTTCTTTTGATCTCCTGTGACAGTTTTGTCCTTCTCTCCACATTTGTCTGTGGTTCTTCCTGGTTTCTGCTTCCAGCACAATCTGAATAGTTTTGTCCTCAGACAGATCTTCAATGAAACGTAACAAATTTAATGAAGATTCATCAATAATTCCAATAATTCTGCTGTTCTTACAGTCTGGTTAAAAAGCTCCATAGTTACAATTTTCCACTAATCTTTAAAAATTCATTAATGAAATAATCTATGGATTCTTCTGGGTGATAACATCTTAACTTAAATTCTGCTCTTTCAAGAATTTTATGCATTCACAGATTAAAGTAAACCAAAGCTTATATACTCCTTCAAAAGTATCTGTGTCTATCATATGTGACAATTTATAATGTTATCAGCTATAGGTCCTATTGGAAACAATAATTTAGTTACTTGTTCATCTTGTGATTTAGTACGTAAGTTTGAAGAAATTCTATATCTTTAAGAACTCTTTTTTCCAAGATAGGCAGTCCTGTGTTCCAAATGGTTTATCATTGTTATTAAATCTTCCTAATGTGATTGCATATTCTTCTTACTTCAAAGCTTTTAAATTCTCCAGTCTCTGAATGCTACTGCAATCTCTTCCCCTTGAAGACATCTACTTCTATAAATAGCAATGCTGCAATTGAAATTGAATAGTATTGCAACCGCATGTTATTTTCTTTCTTGTAAAGCTTTCAATTCTGTTAAATAGTAATGCTGTATAACTTTACTGTTTACTGGGAGTGGGGGTGGGGGGGGTGGTGGGGGGGGTCAGTTTTCTGTATTTTACAGTTGGCAAAATGGAGATTTTCTATATTTCACTCCTTTTTTATGACACCCCCAAATAAAGTCTTGACTGCAAGAAATTGTGACACAAAACATTCTGAGTGATCCAAGGATAATTGTTTGTCCAATGTAAAGCTTGGCTGTGCTGCAATGTTTTTTCTGTCATCTGGTCATCCTATATATTCTTTAGTCAGCAGTTTACACCATTGGCAGAAAACTGTTAACCCCTACACAATCCATTACAGGTTTTTGGTGCAATGATAATGTCCCAACCTCCAGGCAAGAAGCTTCAAGTCCCATTCATGACTTGATGTCAAGGAGGATTGTGTCATAATACAGCCAAGCAACCTGTAAACTCTCCCAATAACCTATGGCAGGGGTAAAGAGCATAAAGGTTTCCTGGTCAGCAAGACCCATGTGGTAGCTACAGAGCAACAGTATCTCCATGTTAAAAGAGATCACACGCAGACTCTTCGCATGAGCAAGTGAGATCCTCATTCCATACATATCAATCTGTACACAGCAAGGAACATGCATTTTGTAAAAAAGAATCACTTTGTATACAGAAATGATTGTCAAGCCACTTAAATAATTCAAAATAGTTAGAGACAATCCTGAATTATAGTCATTCATGCATATTACTAATTGAAAAGGCTATAAATGGAGTGTGTGAACCAGTAAATGTTACATAATATGAATTATTTACACTGATAGTATAAAGGACATGTGAGTTGTGTGTGTTAACCTGGTAAAGAATATGTGGCTGATGTGAGTTAATATAGTGCTTATCAACAGGTGAAGGATGCTGCATGATTGTGTGAATGACAAGGGATACTAATTATATGTTGATGCTTCTTTAAAATTACAGTCAATTCTGAATTTCTTCTTTTAGGTTTTATATGAACTTCGTCACAGAGGAGATAATTAACCCAGAAAGGTATGTATGACAGTTGTACTAATTCGTATCAACAAGCAAATAAATAATGTTATAATCCTTTAATCAGAATCAAAGGATTTAAATGACATTCCATCATTTAATGTCATTCAGAAAAATGATTAAACTGAGGTTCAGTCTGCCTATGTAGGTGATTATAGAGATCTCCATTAAATTGTTGAAAGAAGGGCTAGAGATTTCAACAACTATCTTGGTTGAGATTTACTCTTCTGTTGAATCTCAGTTAAAAACACCATCAAGATTTACCAGTGTCACAGTTTCCAAAAGCAGTGGCCTTGTGATCAGTGACATTCAAATACCCTTCCACAAGAAACATATTATCATCAATTATACTCAGTGGATCAATCAGCAACAAGCATGCTAGTACGTACACATCTACTACAAACACAATAGTCTGATCAATAAACAGCCCTCATTGTCCCTTCCACTACTAGTTACTGCATTCTCTTTAACTTGTTCCACTCACTCTTCAACAAGACAGGCAAAATACGCTGCTGAAACATCAGGTCGACCAGTTCCTCAAAGCAACACTCTAAAGATACTGACATCTCTTCCCAGAACACATTTTATATGGTGTAACTATAAAATCAACTTATCAAATGAAAAGAACTGAACTCCAGAGGTCAAGTGTGAGTGACTGCCCTTGGCATCAAGGCAGCAATTGATTGAGTGTGGCATCAAGGAGCTCAAGGAAAATTGAAGTCAATGGGAAATAGGGGATGTGAATCAGGGAAAACTGTTCACTCACTTGAGTCATAGACTCAGAGTCATAGAGATGTACATCATGGAAACAATCCTTCAGGCCAATTAGTCCATGCTGACTGGGTATCCGAACCTAATCTAGTCCCATTTACCAGCACTTGGCCCATATCCTCTAAACCCTTCCTGTTCATATACTCATTCAAATGCCTTTTAAAATGTTGTAATTGTACCAGCCTGCACCACTTCCACTGGCAGCTCATACGCACAGCACCCTCTGTGTGAAAATATTGTCTATTAGTTTCCTTTTATATCTTTCCCCTCTCACCCTAAACCTATGCCTTCTAGTTCCAGTCTCCCCCACCTCAGGGAAAAAACTTTGTCTATTTATCATAACCATGTCCCTCATGATTTTATAAACCTCTATAAGGTCACCTCTCAGCCTCCAACACTCCAGGGTAAACAGTCCCAGCCTATTCAGCCTCTCCCTATAGCTCAAACCCTCTGACTCTGGCAACATCATTGTAAATCTTTTCTGAACCCTTTCAAGTTTCACAACATCCTTCCGATAGGAAGGAGACCATAATTGCACACAATATTCCAAAAGTGGCCTAACCAATGCCCTGTACAGCCTCAACATGACCTTCCAACTCCTATACTCAATGCACTGATCAATACAGGCAAACACCTTCTTTACTATCCTATCTAACTGTGACTCTACTTTCAAGGAGCTATGAACCTGCAAACCCATGATCTCCACTTCCTAGAAGGAGAAGGGCAGCAGATGCACAGGTACATCTGCAAGTTCACCTCCAACACACGTATCATCCTTGGAGCAGTATCACTGTTTTTTCACAGTCGACAAGGCAAATTACTTTTAAGTAATTATGCTGTGAAATGTGCATGGCATATGGTGAAAGTGATGCAATTATGATCTGCCTTGTAAAGAGATAAATGTTTGACAGAGATTTTTTTGTTCAAGATGCACTTTAAGTAAATGAATGTTGATTCCCTTTGATTGCAATACATCAAATAAACTGTAATAAAGCACCTGCTCATTTTATTTGCTTTATCTTATACTCCACTTATAATGGATTTTATCCATTCGAAATTATTCCTGTCCCTTTTTAAATTGCCTTTTTTCTTTTTGTGTCTGTATTGCATGCTGTTTCAGAAGTCTTTACAGTCACCAAATCATAAAAATTATCAATGACAAAAGCCATTCAGATGAGCCTTCAATGACTTCCACAGCAATATCTTATTATTCACTAAATGCCTTCAGGTATTTTGTCTCCATCACTATCCGTAAGGCTATCCCACATGTTGATCATCATTGTATTTTATGTCTACAGCCAGATCCACTATATGGTAATGCAATTCTTCCAAGGTACCCCCAATCTTTACACTTTCACCAATTTATTGTCTTAATTAGAAAGTAGTTTTTAGAAGAGAGTGCTGCTGATCCTACTGCCAGCCAGTACAAACCTAGGAAACACAGAGGTCCCAATGTGGAGGTCACAAAGCCCCAAGATAAATCCAATAGTAGATGCCTTGCCTTTGCTCCATATCCCTTATTGTTTTTGGCGGATAAAAATCTATAAGTTTAAAATAACAATTGATCCAGCTTCAGAAAACAGTTCTAAACTTCTACCAACCTTTGAATGAAGAAGTAATTTCCTAATTACACTCTCAAAATGTCTGCTTCTAGTCCAGTCTGCTTCTGTTTCTAGAATCCCAGGCTAGCAGGAATAGGGTGGGAGCAGCATGAAATAGGTCACCTTCCTAACTCTGTACACTATGCAAGCTAAGTTGTTGTGGTTGTGATCGCCAAGCTGGGAATTTGTGTTGCAGACGTTTTGTCCCCTGTCTAGGTGACATCCTCAGTGCTTGGGAGCCTCCTGTGAAGCGCTTCTGTGATGTTTCCTCCGGCATTTATAGTGGTTTGAATCTGCCGCTTTGAGTTGTCAGTTCCAGCTGTCAGCTGCAGTGGCCGGTATATTGGGTCCAGGTCGATGTGCTTATTGATTGAATCTGTGGATGAGTGCCATGCCTCTAGGAATTCCCTGGCTGTTCTCTGTTTGGCTTGTCCTATAATAATAGTGTTGTCCCAGTCGAACTCATGTTGCTTGCCTTCTGAGTGTGTGGCTACTAAGGATAGCTGGTCGTGTCGTTTCGTGGCTAGTTGGTGTTCATGGATACGGATTGTTAGCTGTCTTCCTGTTTGTCCTATGTAGTGTTTTGTGCAGTCCTTGCATGGGATTTTGTACACTACATTGGTTTTGCTCATGCTGGGTATCGGGTCCTTCGTCTTGGTGAGTTGTTGTCTGAGAGTGGCGGTTGGTTTGTAGTGTACAAAATCCCAGTCCGCATCCATGAACTCCAACTAGCCACGAAACGACACGACCAGCTATCCTTAGTAGCCACACACTCAGATGACAAGCAACATGAGTTCGACTGGGACAACACTACTATTATAAGACAAGCAAAACAGAGAACAGCCAGAGAATTCCTAGAGGCATGGCACTCATTCACAGATTCAATCAATAAGCACATCGACCTGGACCCAATATACCGACCACTGCAGCGGACAGCTGGAACTGACAACCGGAAGCGGCAGAGACAGACCACTATAAATGCTGGACGAAACATCACAGAAGCGCTTCACAGGAGGCTCCCAAGCACTGAGGATGTCACCTAGACAGGGGACGAAACGTTTGCAAGACAAATTCCCAGCTCGGTGAACACAACCACAACAACGAGCACCCGAGCTACAAATCTTTCCCAAACTTTGAGCAAGCTAAGTACTTATCTCAGAATGTATGTAATTCTGTATACATTTACTCTCACCATGTAATCACAAGGTTAAACATTATCAAACTGTCATTAATCATCAATATCTTCAAATGAATTTTAAGCAAAGTTCATTATTAACCAGTTTCTGATTATATATTGTATTTTGCAGGAATATTCCTCTGGCAACTATCTCCTCTCTGATCATTGTTACAATACTCTACTTACTCGTAAATGTGGCATACTACACAGTATTGACAGCAGATGAGGTGTTAGCATCTGGTGCAGTAGCTGTGGTAGGTAACCAAGAACACTCACTATCATCTATTTTTCCTTTACATTTTTTCCTCCTTTTCAATCGTTATTGTGAACTTTTCTTATAAATATTTTTATTGACAAAACGATTTTAGGTTTTTTACAAATTTACAAAACTAGTACAAAATAGTATGACTGCTGTACAATATAATAGCAACAACGAAACAAAAAGAAAAACCAAACTACTAATCTACTCCACAAGCTACCAAAACACACAAAAAACAAAAAAACGCTATAAAAACTACAGTTCAATAAATAACCAATAAGAAAGAAGAAAAAATAAATAAAGGGACAAAATAAAATTAAACCACGTTAAAACAAGGTAGTTTAAGTTACAATCAATTGAATTACTACACTCAGCACATTCTCATCACCGCTCCCCAACACTGGGAGCAGTAGTGAGTAGACCCATATTTATACAGGATTCTTCCTCCCAGGGGCCCCCAAACCGACAGGCACAGTCCCCACGGCCAGACAAAGGCCCTGGATAATATAGCCGAAATATCTACATCAATATAATGCAAAAAGGGCCACCATGTTCTTTCGAACAATTGCGTGTTCTGGTGCACCATCATCATATGGAAGTCCAGAGGGATGTGTTCCATAACTATCTTATGCCAACTTGACAGCCCTGGGGGATTTTCCGATACCCAGCTCATTAAAATGTTCTTCCTCGTGCAGAAAGAAAGAGTATTAAACAGTTTTTTTACCATGTACATCCAGGGAGGGAAGATTTGGAAAACCCAAAAGGAGGGACACAGGATCCAACCCAATCTCAGTTCCCAAAACCTTTGCCAAAGCACTCGCTACATCATCCCAATACCTGCGGATCTTGTGGCATGTCCATAAACAATGGGTAAGAGAACCAACCTCCATTTTACATGTGGGGCACATTGGGGACACTCCTGTCTTAAACTTCACAAGCGGTTCTGGTGCCAGCCTATCCCTATGGAGTACCTTGAATTGAATAGCCTGAGCCCTATTACAAATAGAGATCTTCCTAACATTTTTTCCCAAATGTCCCCCCACATCTCTGAGGAGATTTCCACCCCTAATTCTTAAGTCCAGGTTTTATATAGTCATTCCATGTCTTTCAACACATTACTACCTAGTAAGTGGTAGAGAGTGCTAACAGAGGGGGCACTCGCTGACTGGAGTACTCTCCTCTCCATGTCCGAATTGTAAGGATTAACCATCAATGTGGTTTTTTTTGTATGAAGTCTCTAACTTGGAAATATCACAAGAGATCCTTCCTAGGTAGCCCGAACTTCTGACCCGGCTGTTCAAAGGACATCATGACCTCCCCATCGAATAGGTCTCCCAAACAAGAGATTCCTCTAGACTCCAAAAGTTTAAAGCCAGAGTCCATCAAACCTGGCTGAAATCCCAGCATTCCCACTATAGGAGTGAAAGGGGAGGTCTTTTTGTAAATTGCCCTCACCCAGCCGCATCATCCTCCAAGGTTTGACTGTGTTTAGGACAATCGGACTTTTACAGTGATCCGTAAAAGTTCTCACCTTATCCATAACCAACAGGTTAATAAGGGGGCATTTTGCCTGAGAGGCTTTGATATCCAACCAGATTGATCACGGATCACAAGAAGCCCAATCAGCCACATGGAATAACAAGGAACTCAGTTGGAACTTCCTAAAGTCCAGAAAATCTATAACCGCTCCCCCCCGCCCCCTTTCTTGCAAAAGTTGCAATTTATCCAACTTAATAAGAGGCCACCTTTGATGCCAAATAAAATGATCTGAGCCAGCTATAAAGCCTGCACAGCGCTTGCCTTGGCAACATCAAAGGGAACATTCTCATGGGATATAATAAGCCAGGAAGAACATTCATCTTGACCAGAGCTATTCTGCCCAACCAAGATACTGGAAGATCCTCCTGTTATATTGGGATCCATCTGAATGACTTCCACAAGTAGCTCGATCACCAATGTAAATAATAGTGGTGAAAGAGGGCATCCTTGACGACTTCCTTCTGCCAACACTAAAACTATGATCTTATACCATTAGTGAGCACTGCTGCTTTCGGGTCACTATACAGCACTGCCACCCATTTGGTAAAAATCTCTCCAAAAACAAATCGTTCCATGATATAAAAAAGATATGGCCAGTCCACTCAATCAAACCCTTTCTTTGTGTCTAGGGAAACTACCAAACCCGATACTTGAACCGTATTTAATACTCTTCTAATATTATTGGTAGACCTATAACCCTTAATAAACCTTGTCTGGTTCTCCTTTACAATAAACAGCAATACCCTCTCCAGCCGTAATGCCAGCATTTTGAAATCCACATTCAATAACAATATAGGTCTGTATGAAGTACAATCTTCCGGGGCTTTCCCTTTCTTAAGGATGAGACAGATATTTGCTTCTCTCAAAGAGGATGAATAATTGTACATGTCCAAGAGTGGCTGGGCCAGTTCATCTATAAACTCCTTATAGAAATCCATCTGGCCCGGGTGCGTTACCCCTCTGGAGCAGCCTCACTGCCTCCTGCACTTCCTGAATTGTCAAGGGGTCACTCAAAAAGGCCACCGGCTCCGAGGTTACACCCGAAAGGTCCAAATTCTTTAAAAAGGACTCTATCTTCCTCATTCTGTACTCACAGCCCTCTGACTGATACAGCTCAAAATAGAACTTTCTAAATGCTGCATTAATCTTTTTGGCATCGCAGGTCGAAGTACTAGCACTCTCTCTAATAGAGGTAATAGATTGGCGAGCGTTCTTCTTTCTGGCCAAGTACGCTAAATACCTACCCGGCTTATCACCGTACTCAAATATCTCTGTTTCGCAAATAAGATCTCCCTATTGTGAATTTTGAACTCAGCTTGCTTGAGTACGTACTTACCAAAAATAAAGAAGCATTCCCATGTTAGATAGATGTATGAACACCGCTCTGTTCACTCATCCTGCTACCTTATACCCCAGTTATATTGAGTCCTCCTTTTCAGAGGCCTACGCCGTGTGTATGACCTGAGCCATAAGGCTGACTCATATCTGTGTCAAAAGGTGTGGCACTGGAAAAGCACAGCAGGTCATGCAGCATCCGAGAAACAGGAGAATCGATGATTCAGGCATAAAGCCTTCATCACGAATTTGGGGCAGGAGGGGGTGGCAGAGAGATAAGTAGGAGGGAGAGTGGGGGGGGGGGGGTGCTGGTGCAAAGGTAGCTGGGAAGGTGATAGGTGGTTGCAGGTGGGGGGGTAATGGTGATAGGTCAGAGCAGAGGGTGGAGCAGAGAGGTGGGAAAGAAGATGGACAAGTGGGACAGGTCAAAAGGGCAGTGCCAAGTTGGAGGGTTGGATCTGGAATGAGGTGATGGGAGGGGAGGTGAGGAAAATGGTGTAATCGACTCATACCTGGCACATGTCAGCCTGATAGGCCTGGTTTTTCCGTGCTATATGAGGCACCAATGTTCTGTTAGGCCTCATGTGCCAAGGGAGCAAGAATATCCAAACTGGTTACTGACCAGTAACACACACACACACACACACCAAAGTTAATTTAATTTGCAGAATTCTCATCAGAGTAAACTTTCAGCTCTCATTTCTCTAATGTGACAAACAGCATAAAAATGTGCATAAACTGAAAAAGCATTAATAAAAATTATAATTTGAGGCAATATTTCTTCTACATAATTGTCTCTACCTTTATATCCTTTTTCCACATCATTTTATCTTCTTTCTCTGGACTTTGCATGCCATATTCTCCCCTTCCTCACTTTTAATGAAAGGCTCTTCAATATTCTCAACACCACACTTCAGAGCTCTGTTCCTAAACCCATCTAAGTTCTACATTAATGCGAGTTGTTTGAAAGAAGCTGGATAAGTCAGATGGGAATGTCATTGCTCCCACATGTCAGCCCTAATAGAGTCCTACAACATTCAAATACTTCTGCCTCGGGACAAGCCAATTGTTCATAACTGTACAATACTGCCCTATTAGTCATTGGTCAACATTGCAGTAAAACTGTATGGAGGGGAACCTGTGTTTCCAAATAATGATTTTGAGTTTTGCTTTAATTAGACCTTTGGAGAGAGGACTTTGGAAAGCTTTACCCCAGTGATTCAAGTTCTTGTGTCACTGTCATGCCTTGGGGCAATAACTGGAGGTCTATTTGCAGTTTCCAGGTATGGCTCAGCATATGGAAAGTATGTGTAATATTATGAAGTGCCTCCTTGAAACCAGAAACTGAAGGTAAAAACACTAAAACTAGTTGCTTCATTGTACCAACATATCAAGTTTCCTCATTTCTCAGCTTGCTATTTGGTTTAAGAAATAAATTCCTCCCCTTTCTCCATCAAAAATTGATAAATACTTCGAGTAGCAGACTAAGTAGAACGAAGAACCAATTATGCTGCAGTTTGAAATGAACCTGAAATCGGTTTCATGCGCACAATCAATTGACAATCAAAGAAGAATAACTGCAGCTCTGACTCCCAAACAAAATCCAAGCTGAGACAAACACCTTGAATACATTGGTATGTGTTGTACAATTTTAGCCCAGAGCAAGGCATATTTTGAAAGCCATAGTGCTGTCAATTCAATCGCTTAGATATTGCATAAAGGGTATTTTTACAATGAGAAGAACGTTCCTTCCATTTTCCTCTAACATTAAAGATTAGTTACTGATGAGATAGGAAGTCTGACACTGCATCAAAGCATACTTGCTAAAAGCCCATGCTAGCAGCTAGACTCAGAACAGCCTGCAACAACTACACATCACATCTTGTAAAACTGCAATCAAACATCACTGCAGATAATAACATAAAATTTAGCATCTACAAGAGGCCAGTTTAAGCTAGTGTGTTATATTGGCTACTCAATATGATTTGCTATTATTGGATTTGTCATTCATTGAAATTGAGTTTCAAATTCTACATTCTGTCACAGAATTGCTTCTAATATTTGAAAGGAACAGACCCATTGTTATATTTAGTTATCGTACTCATGCCTATTCTAGTAGCTGAATGGGTTCTTCAAGGATTCGTTGAGAAGAGGTGTAGATTCAATGACAGTAAGTTGCATTGGCAATATGTGTTATATGGGACAAGTACCTAAATTAACAAAGCACCTAGTCATGGGACAAAACTGCTTTCCGTGAACAAAAACAAAAATCCAGGAGCAAGTTGTAAGATGGATTTATGTCAAAAAGGGAAGTTATTGGTGGAAGGAACATCTCTGAGAACCCTTATGAAGAGAATTAGAAAAGTCTTTGCCTGTTGAAATTCTGTAGCCAAATTAAAGTGATTGCATTGGGTTTGTGCTACTGTTTTAACTTAAACCTGATTTATATTTTATAGCCTAAATTGTAATCTGCTCATATGTATTCTTTCATTACCCACATACTAAGTTAATAGAAGGCGGCTCTGGGCAGTGCTACTTCTGCATTGCAAGCTCATATTCCAGTTTATTAGGATAAACGACTCTTTAGGGGCAGTTATAACACTGAACTTAAGAGAACTATCTGAGCTAGTGTCTAACACAACAATTCTTTTCCACACTGAGAGCTGTGCAGATCAGGAACTGACCCTGAGATGAATGGGTGGAGACAGCGTGTCCAAAATCATTGATAATACCTGCTATTTTCTGTCTTGCAAAAGGGTATTCTTCGTGGCTTCAAGGGAAAATCAATGGCCAACTCTCTTCTCAATGATCCACATTCGACACCACACTCCTCTTCCAGCTGTACTTTTAATGGTGAGTACAGATCACAGTTACTTCCCAGCAGAACTGGCCACAGTCTAACGCATGTGTCAAACAAAACATTCTGCACCAAATACCATTGTTTTTCAGTTCCATCTTGTGTTGTGGTGGAAGTCAGATCACTTGAATTGGCTTTGAATATTCTGAACTACTTTTAATTTGCTGTTGTTCAGCCACAGATGTTAGACATTGAATGCAGGACCTCACGTGGGAAATGCACTCCTACTGTGCTGCCATCATCTTTCAAACCATATTTTAAATTTCATTCAATGGAAGCTTTATTTTCCTCAATGATACTTAACTCTCAATGAAGCTTATGTCTGTGCAAAGTTGGTTGCTGACCTTATGTCAAGGAAGAGTTTCCCAACATGTTTTACACACTTCTGGACACCATCCTCATAACCCACACTGTAACTACAGATTGAAGTACTTAGTGTAATTTCCTCCTGTGTTTGTAAACCATTCCTTCCTCTCTATCCAGCCCACTAAGTATTTTCATTGGTGTTCTGCAATGCCTTCTCAAAAATATGTGAATCCATGCACACAGACAAGTGCTTATTTCTTGATGGGCATCTTAGAGATCTTCACCACCAAACCTCCAGACATGTGCTGCCCTCAGTATGTCATGCATTGTGTGCTGGCTGTGCCATGTTATTATTCAACTTAACGGGTGTTCCATCATACCACAAGTGCAGTTTCATTAATGACCTCCCTTCCACCATAAGGTCAGAATTGGGATGTTCACTGATGTCTGCACAATATTCAGTGCCAGTTGTGACACCTCAGATACTGAAACAGTCTGCATCTGTATACAAGATATGGACAACATCCAAGCTCGTTGACAGATGGTAAATTACATTCCTACCACAAAGTGCTAGGCAATGACCACCTCAAGCAAGAGAAAACCTTATCACTGAGATAATCTAATCAACAGAACTATTATTGCTGAATCACCCACTCTTAACAACTGGGTGCTAAAGTATGCATAGTCTTACCAGACCGTTAGGCTGTTCTCTCCTTAAAGAGAGATGACTGGCAGTGGTATAACCTGAGGGTCACTAAACCTCAGGTGAGGAGTTATGGAAGAGAATTCTTCATGATAACATCAGCTAGTACAGGATTGAACCCACACTGTTAGCATCAGTCTGATTTGCAAACCAGCCATCCAGCTGACTGAACTACCCATTAGTCAGAAAGTGCTTTCCCACTTAACAAAAACATGAAATTCTACATCAATGTCTTATTCACATAAAAGTAATAATTCCTTTATTAGGAAATATCGTGGTCTTCCCCATCTAAGCAATAAAAGCTCAATATTATTGCAGTGTTTATTTGGTTTTCTGCATTAACTTCAAGTTGCCATCACATTAAACATCTCTGGAGGTAGAACTACAGGGCCAACTATTAGACTGATATAATTCCCTCGTAATTATCAATTGTTTTTAAGATACCACTATCTTAGATACCTTTTAATTGAATCTCATCCCCAGAACGTGATTTCTTTTAGATTTTCTCAAAGTCTGCAGTTTTATTTCTTAGATTCATGGATCTGGGCATCATTGCCAAGGCGAGAATTTAATGCTAGTTTCTAAATATCTTTTAGAATTGTCTAGTTCTCAGTGATGGTAGTGCTCCATAATGTTATGGAGAGTTGGTTATACACTTTCATAGGAGATCTGGAATTTATATTGTGCACTCATTACTTGTTAATTTGAGATCCAAATCTGATACTATCCAAGTTGTTCTGATATGAATATAGGAGGCTTCAGAAGACATACCACAGAATCCCTATAGTGTGGAAAGAGGCCATTCAGCCCATCAAGTCTGCACTGACCATCCAAAGAGTATCCCACCCAGACCCAACTCCCCATCCTATCCCTGTAAGTTAGCATTTACCATGGTTAATGCACCTAGCCTGCACAGCTTTGGACCGCGGGAAGAAGCGGGAGCACCCAGAGGAAACCCACGCAGACACATACAAGCACCCGAGGCTAGAATTCAACTTGGGTCCCCAGTGCTGCGAGGCAGTAGTGCTAACCACTGAGTCACCATGCCATCCAATTCCTGATAATTTCCATCCAAAACCGACTGACTTAAATTATCCTTGATGCTATTCACGGTGAAATGCAACTTTGATGTCAAAGACAGTCACTTTCTTCTTAACGCCGGAGTTCAGTTCTTTGTCCAACTTTGAACTGAAGCTTTGACGACAGCTGGAGCCAACTGATCCAAACTAAGTATAAATGAGCAAAGTATTGTAATTTTGCTGCAACTTGTTAACACTGTTGATAATAGCTTCTAACAGTTGTGAAAGAATCCTGGAATGGTTACAGCTTGGAAGGGGCCATTCAGATTAATGTGTGTGTGCCAGCTCTGAGCAACTTACCTAGACCCACTTTGCCATCTTTCCCCCATGTTGTTATTGAGTCATAGAATCAGAGTCATAGAGATGTGCAGCACGGAAACAGACCCTTTGGTCCAACCCGTCCATGCCGACCAGATAGCCCAATCCAATCTAGTTCCACCTGACAGCACCCAGCCCATATCCCTCCAAACCTGTCCTATTCATATACCCAGCCAAATGCCTTTTAAATGTTGCAATTGTATCAGCCTCCACCACTTCCTCTGGCAGCTCATTCCATACACGTACCACCCTCTGCGTGAAGAAGTTTCCCCTCAGGTCTCTTTTATACCTTTCCCCTTTCACCCTAAACCTATGCCCTTTAGTTCTGGATTCCCCGACCCCAGGGAAAAGACTTTGTCTATTTATCCTATCCATGCCCCTCATAATTTTGTAAACCTCTATAAGGTCACCCCTCAGCCTCCGACGCTCCAGGGAAAACAGCCCCAGCTTGTTCAGCCTCTCCATATAGCTCAGATCCTCCAACCCTGGCAACATCCTTGTAAATCTTTTCTGAACACTTTCAAGTTTCTAACATCTTTCTGATAGGAAGGAGACCAGAACTGCACGCAATAATCCAACAGTGACCCAATCAATATCCTGTACAGCCACAACATGACCTCCTAACTCCTGTACTCAATACTCTGACTGATAAAGGAAATTGGATTCAATAACAACATGGGGGAAAGATGGCAAAGTGGGTCTAGGTAAGTTGCTCAGAGCTGGCACACACACATTAATCTGAATGGCCCCTTCCAAGCTGTAACCATTCCAGGATTCTTTCACAACGCCTTCTTCACTATCCTACCTACCTGTGACTCCACTTTCAAGGAGTTATAAACCTGCAATCTAAGGTCTCTGTTCAGCAACACTCCCTAGAACCTTACCATTAAGTGTATAAGTCCTGCTAAGATTTGCTTTCCCAAATTGCAGCACCTTGCATTTATATGAAATAAACTCCATCTGCCACTTCTCAGCCCATTGGCCCATCTGATAAAGATCCTGTTGTAATCTGAGGTAACCTTCTTCGCTGTCCACTACACCTCCAATGTTGGTGTCATCTGTAAACTTACTCTTGGAGGAATCTTGGAGGAATTGTTTTGGCAAAGTCACAGCACAGAATCAGATAAGTGAATAGTTTTAAGTGTGGCCAACAGAAAGTCAGCAGTAGAGTGAGTAGAGTGAGTATATGTTTTTTGAGATATGTCTCTTGATTAAACTTAAAATATAAGCCATAACTATTAACTTAACCTCAAGCAGTGTTTTGTAGAGGAATAAGACGGTGTTATTTTCTGGGTCTGTAGATTGTGAAGGAGCAAAAATGGTCTTTAGCAGAGTGATATGTACTTCTTGTCAGATATGGGAGTTTAAGGAGAGTTAACAGGTTACTGTGGATTATATCTGCAATAAATGCTGTTGGTTGTGAATCCTATCAGATCAAATGGATCGGTTAAAGAGTCAAAGAGTCAAATAGCACAGAAATAAACCTTTCAGTCCAGCGCGTCCAATAATTATCTAACTTTATTTTAAAGTATTCCAGATTTTGCTGCATATAAAGATTTTCCTCGTGTCACTGTTGCTTCTTTTATCAATCACCCTAAGCATTGTCCTCTGGCCATTAATTATTCCACCAATGGGAGAAGTTTCTTCCTATCTATTCTGTCCAGATTCTTCATAATTTGGAACACCTCCAAAATAATTTCTCTTAATTATCTCTTCTCCAAGGAGAACAGGCTCAGCTTATCCAATCTATACACTCATCCGATGATCCTCATTTCTAGATTCCTATGAATCTATCCTGGACTTTCTCTAAAGCCTTCACATTCTTCCTAAAATGTGGTTCCCAAAGCTGGACACATACTTGGGTTTATATGTCCTACTATTTGCATTAAAATATCTAATACATTTTGTCGAATGTTAATAAACTATTTATTTGTCTTCCTCAGTATCCGCTGATCATTTTGATGATTTTCATTGGTGATCTCTATGGTTTGCTGAATTTAAATAGCTTTCCTCGCTGGTTGTTTATGGGGTGTGTAACCCTTGGACTTATCCGACACCGTTACAAACAGCCAGATATACATCGTCCATTCAAGGTAGAGTATAATAGATTATTCATTAACCAAAAGGCAACACAGTACCAAGGTACTGGGTCTGGTAACAAGTTCCCTTTCTTTCATTCTGTTTCACTGGCTTGCCTCTTGAAAGCCCTGATCTCCACTAAGGTCAGGGTGAAGACCGTTTTCTGATCTTTGTGTCATTTCTAGCCCATTAAGGTACCACATGAGATTTTCTAGTAATGAAGCACTATTCCTGTTGTTTTAGGGGTGTAATTTCCTCCTTCCCTCTACCATTCTGCTTCTTGACAGGAGCTGCTAAGTACAATATGCTGTATTTGGACTTCCAGAAGGTATTTGACAAGATGTGTAAAGTAGAAAGAGGGGGTAATATATTAGTATGGATAGAAGACTGGGTGGTGAGCAAAAAACAATAAGCATGATTTTTTTTAATCGCAGGATGTGACAAGGTGAGTTCAAAAGATGTCTATATTGGGACTTCAGCTTTTCACAATTTATATCCATGACATAGATGAGGGTAATGCAGGCATGGAAGATAAATTTACCACTGACACATGGGTAAGAAGGTCTGTTGTGAAGCAGAGCTTACAAACAAAAACAGAAATTGTTGGAAAAGCTCAGCATGTCCAGCAGCATCTGTGAAGAGAAATCAGAGTTAACATTTCAGGTCCGACGACCCTTCCTCAGAACTGATGGTAGCTTCGAAAATGTCGGTTTTTATGCAGAGGATAAGGTGGGGGGAGGAGGTAAGGAGCAAACAATAGGTGGGGATAGAGCTCAAAGAGAAAGAAAAAGAGTTGGACAGACAAAAGAGTGGATAACAGTCTGGCTAGGAGGGTGATTGGTGTTAATGGGAACTGTCGGTGGCTCATAATGGGTTGTGTATAAGAGCACTCTATGTGATAATAAGGCCTAGTGTGTTGAGGTGGGGGTGAGGACCTAGGAGAGTTCAAGCCCAAAACTTATTGAACTCAATATTGAGTTCAGAAGGCTGCAGGGTCCCCAAGTGGAAAAAGAGGTGTTGTTTTTTCAGCTTACGCTGAGCTTCACTGGAGCACTGCAGCAACCCTGAGCCGGAGATGTGGGCCTGGGAACCGGGTGGCGTGTTGAACTGGCAGGTGGTTAAAGACATTGTAGATGGATATAAATAGTTGAGTGAACTGGAAAAATTCTGATAGATGGAGTATAACATGGGAAATGCAAAGTTGTTCAGTTTGGCAAGAAGGAGAAAGCGAACATAGTATTATTTATGTGGAGAATGACAGCAGAAATCTGAGCTGCAGAGGGTCCTATGCAGTAGTGCATTAGTTTCAAAATGTTAGTATGCAGGTGTAGCAAGAAAACTAATTGAATTTTCTCCTTTATTGAGAGAAATTCAGCATAAAAGTAAGGATGTTATACTTCAGTTATACAGGGCTTTGGTGAGTCTTATATAAGGATATCAATACGTGGGTGGCACGGTGGCACAGTGGTTAGCACTGCTGCTTCACAGCGCCAGAGACCCGGGTTCAATTCCCTCGACTGATTGTGTGGAGTTTGCACATTCTCCCCGTGTCTGCGTGGGTTTCCTCCGGGTCCTCCGGTTTCCTCTCACACTCCAAAGATGTGCAGGTCAGGTGAATTGGCCATGCTAAATTGTCCGTAGTGTTAGGTAAGGGGTATATGTAGGGGTATGGGTGGGTTGCGCTTCGGCGGGGCGGTGTGGACTTTGTTGGGCCGAAGGGCCTGTTTCCACACTGTAAGTAATCTAATCTAATACATTAGAGATGGGTCAGAGGAAATTTACTAGATTGGTAACCCAGAATGAATAGTTTATCTTATGAGGATAGTTTGGATAGGTAGGGTCATTGAATATTTTAAAGAGAAAAGTAAGCATTTTCTTTCAGGAAAGGGAATTAAAAATTTCTTGAGGGTAAATTGGGAATCTGGATTTCAAATAACAAACAGATCAGCCATGAGCCTATTCAGTGGTGCAGCAGGCCTGAGGAGCTGAAGGATCTACTTCTCCCCTACGTTGTATGTTTGTATTCATGAGCCCTGAAGCAGGTCAGATGCAGCGAGCTGAGTGGATGATCCATCTCAGTCTCCTTCAATGCTTCCCAATATCACTGATGCCAGTCTTCAGACAATTTGATTCAAAAAAACAGTTGGAGACAATGGACATCATAAAGATTATGGGCCTTGACAACATTCTGATAATAGTACTGAAGACCTGTGCCCCAGAACTTCCCACTCCCCTAGTCTAACTGTTCCAGTACAGCTACAACACTGGTATCTACCCTAACAATGAGGAAAATTGCCCAGGTATATCCTGTGCAAAAAGTAGGACAAATTTAACCTGACCAATTATTGCTCCATCAGTCTACTCTCTCTCATCAATAAAGTGATAGAAGGTGTCATCAACAGTGCTGTCAAACAGCACCTGCTCAGCAATAACCTGCTCAGTGACACCCAATTTAGGATCCACCAGGGCCACTCAGCTCCTGACCTCATTACAGCCTTGGTTCAAACATGAACAAAATAGCTGAGTTACAGAGGTGAGGTGAGAGTGACAGCTCTTGACATCATGGCCACATTCAACTGAGTGTGGTATCTAGGAGCCCTAGCAAAACTGGAACCAATGAGCATCAGAGGGGAAACTCTCCGAGGTTGGAATCATACCTGACACATAGGAAGGTGGTTGTAGTTGTTGGAGATCAGTCAACTCAGCTCCAGGACATCAATGCAGGAGTTCTTCAGAGTATTGTCCAAGGACCAACCATCCTAAGCTACTTCATCAATGACTGTCCCTCCATCATAAGATCATAAGTGGGGATGTTTGCCAATGATTGCACAATGTTTAGGACCATTTGAAACTCCTCAAATACCGAAGCAGTCCATGTTCAAATGGAACAAGATCTGGACAATATCCAGGCTTAGGTTGACAAGTGGCAAGTAACATTCATGTCACAAAAATGCCAGTCAATGAGCATCTCCATCCAAAGACAATCTAACCACTGTCCCTTGACATTCAGTCATGTTACTGTCACTGAATCTGACACTATCAACATCTTTGGGCTTACCATTGACCAGAATCTCAACTGCATTTGCCATATAAATGTAACAGCGACAAGAGTAGGTCAGAGGTGAGGAATATTTCAGCGAATTGTTCAGCTACTGATTCCCCAAAGCTTGTCCACCATCGTTCAGGCATGAATCAGGAGTGTGATGAATACTCCCCACTTTTCTGGATAGCTACAGGTCCAAGTACACACAATTGGCTTGACATATCAAGGACAAAGCAGCCCACTTGATTTGCACCATAACCACAAGCATCCATTCTCTCTAACACCATTGCTCAGTGGCAGTAGTGTGTACCATTTATGACATGTACTGCAGAAATTCACCAAAGATCCTTAGACAACACCTTTCTAATCCATGATCACTTCCATCAGGAAGGACAAGGACAGCATATAGATGGGAACACCATCACCTACAGGTTCCCCTCTAAGCCACTCACCATCCTGAGTTGGAAACATATCGTCATTCCTTTGCTGCTACTGGGTCAAAATCCTAGAATTCCCTCCCTAAAAGCATTGGAGGTCAACCTACAGTACCTGAAATGCAGCAGGTCAAAAAGGAAGCTCACCACTACCTTCTCAAGGGCAACTAGGGATTGACAATAATTGCTGGCCGGCCAGTGACACCCACATTCCAAGAGTGAATAATAAAAAAGCAGAACTCTTGCCATCTGGAACTTCATCCCAAAAAAGAGAAGTTTCCTTCCATATCTTCATGCTTCTTTTGTTTCCAGTGCATTTTGCTCCCAGATCTTGCTTCCTATGAACGCTGCAAATATTCACTCAGTCACCTCCATCTAACCAGCATATTCCTATGCTTTGAGAAGACGGTAGCCATTCATTTCAAATAGCATACACACTCCTTTGCTGTACCATCTGCAGTTTGCCATCTAAAGCTTCATCCCAAAAAGAAGTTTCACTACTTTTCTAACAAATCAAACAGTGGGTGAAAACAGCTGAGGCACAAAATGTATTTCCCATTAAATTCAAGCAATGCTATCTTTGTCCTTCCTGTGCTAACCCATTGGCTTCCATGGGGACATTTTTCTAATTCAGAAACTGAACTAGTTTCACAAAATTGAATGAAGTCAGTCCTCCTCTATATCAACATATCAGTATGTCCCTGATATAGTGAGCACTGCCACAGTCTTGACTATCTCATATGATAAAGGCTTATATTATATTATTTAACAAAAAGGAAATAGTCAAGAGATGATATAACTAGAGTATAGTATATAAAATGTACATTTTATTATTTTATATTTATTAATAAATTACAAAACATTGGCTTGTTATGAAGCTTTTAAACTACACTGCTGTTAAAATTGACTGTAAGTGAGCTGATCAAAAATGTTTTTAACTCCTTTAGGTTCCAATAATCATTCCTGGAATCTTTACTGTAATGTGCCTGTTTCTTGTAGTCATGTCCCTTTACTCTGACCCTATCAACACCGGGATTGGCTGTGCTTTAACACTGTCTGGTGTACCTGTCTATTACCTAATAGTAAGTCGACCTCATGGACCAGCCTGGTGGAGAAAAGCACTTTGTAAGTACAGATGTAAAGTAATAACTGTAAATTCATACCTCCTCATCTGGCTACTTTCATACACTCCTGAATGACCTCCCATGTTTTGTACTCTGTAAGCTTAAGGTATTCCAAATCCATGTTGCCTTTTGTCCTAATGCATACAAATATCCCATTCAACCTTCACTTTTGTGCTTACTGTCTTAAGTTGACTCAGTTAAACAATGCATCAATTTTAAAATTCTCATCTTTGTTTCTGAAGACATCTATCAACTCAGTCCTCCCTTTCTCCGAACTTTCCTTCAGTTCCATAACTATCCAGGATATTTACACTCCTTTAGTTCTGCCCTTTTCATCATTCGATCATTAGTGCTGCACTTTCTGCCATCGAGGCGGTAAATTCTGCAATTCTATCCTTACACCTTTTCATTTATATAGCTCACTTTCTTCCTTTAACATCCTCCCTAAGGCCTACATTGTTGTCTAATCTTTGATTGCCTACTCTAACATACTGTTATGTGGTTCTGTGTCACATTTTGCATTATAATGCTCCTCTGAAGTGCCCTGGGATTTTATGATGTTAATGTGAGATATAAATACAAGCTTTTGCTGTGAGATAGAATCAAAATGAAAGAACCAAAGGACCTGATAAACACAGTGTTATGAGAAATTAATCTTACTAAACTTTAGTGTAAAATTGAGAGAAATTAGCTGAAGTGTTGCATCATATAACTGGAATTGAAGAATTGACTCAGAATGTCAATGTAGTCAATTTGCAAAGCTTGCAAATTTCCAATGATTTACTCCAACTGATAGACAATTAGGCATAATAACCTTTACTGTTGCCTCTCCAGTACAGGTCTCTTATTTGGCAAGACTCAAGGTTGGGTTAAGCAAATCATGAAACTCATCTTTACCTTGAAGAAATTGCAACATCCTGTGATTTAAAAAATTAAGCATTAAATGGGACAATTCAATAATGCTGCATCTGGAATATATTTAATATCAGACCAAGATTTGATGCACATATGCATGTGACAAGGGCAAATTCAAGTTGTTGAAATTGTACTTTGGGTGAGGCTGCAAAAGAAACCTAATTATACCATCATGAGAAGATATTTCTGTTTTCTATTAAAACAATGGCGGCACGGTGGCACAGTGGTTAGCACTGCTGCCTCACAGCGCCAGAGACCCGGGTTCAATTCCCGCCTCAGGCGACTCTCTGTGTGGAGTTTGCACATTCTCCCTGTGTCTGCATGGGTTTCCTCCGGGTGCTCCGGTTTTCTCCCACAATCCAAAAAAAAATGTGCAGGTTAGGTGAATTGACCATGCTAAATTGTCCGTAGTGTTAGATGAAGGGGTGAATGTAGGAGTATGGGTCTGGGTGGTATTCGCTTCGGCGGGTCGGTGTGGACTTGTTGGGCCGAAGGGCCTGTTTCCACACTGTAAGTAATCTAATCTAATCTAATACTTAATTTCTGAAATCAAAAGCAAGTTCATAGTTCTTTGAAAGTGGAGTCGCAGGTAAAAAGGATAGTGAAGAAGGAATTTGGAATGCATGTGTAGGAGTATAGGAGGTGAGATGTCATGTTGCAGCTCAACAGGATATTGGTTAGGCCACTTTTGGAATACTGTGTGCAATTCTGGTCTCCTTGCTACAGAAAGGGTTCAGAAAAGATTTACAAGGATGTTGCCAGGGTTGGAGGGTTTGAACTATAGGGAGAGGCTGAACAGGCTGGGGCTGTTTTCTTGGTGGCGTGTGTATGGAACAAGCTGCTAGAGGAAGTGGTAGAGGCTGGTACAATAACAACATTTAAAAGTCATCTGGTTCTGTATATGAATAGGAAGCGTTCAGAGGGACATAGGCCAAATGCTGGCAAATGCGCCTAGATTAATTTAGGATATCTGGTCGGCATGGACGAGTTGAACCGAGAGGTCTGCCTCCGTGTTGTACACTCTAAGACTCTACTGTGGATGCTGGAGAGCTGAAGTACAAACAATAAGAGTAGATCTGGCAGTATTTTGTCATCTATTTAGTTTTCATGTGCTCAATCTGTATATATTTCAACAGCTCCTTTTCGATGTTTTATCTCATACCGAGAGGTTTCTTTTTCTCTCTTAACCTCCAATAATTTCACCAAGGCTGTTAGAATTTCTAATGGACAAGCTGTTCAATCTATTCAGGATAGAACTTTTCATTGTAATTACTAAAAAAATGAAAATTCAAATAGGGCTAATTTACCTCATCCTTGATTTATCAAATATTTCTGCAGCAGTACTCATGTAACAAAAATTCTCCTTAAATAAACATATTTAATTTTGGCAATTTTGTTTCAAATCTTCCACCAAATAATACTTGCACTCATGACATGATATTATTCCAATTTATAGATTGGCTGTTGAATATTAACAAGTGAGTTGGAGAACCTGAACAGGTTTGGTTGCTGACTTTCTCCAGCAATTTCTATTTTTGATTCAGATCTCTAGCACCCACAACTCGGTGTTTTATTTTTGAGTTGTACATCGTCTCATTCTAGCAAGAAATCACAATTGTTTTTTGGTTTTACGATCTTTACAAAACATGGAAGGGAGATCAAAAACAGAGCGATTAATTTTATTTGGTATATCCAGTCCAGGTTAAAAATTCAATACAGTAAATTGTAAAAAAGGTTGGAGAGATAATGACTGCAGAAAACATTATGAGGAAGAATGACTAGGGTAGGAATAGGTCCAGTCAAGGATAGTAGTGGGAAGTTGTGTGTGGAGGCTGAAGAAATTGGGGAGATACTGAGTGAATACTTTTCGTCAGTATTCACTCAGGAACAGGACATTGTTGCCGATGTGAATACTGAGTCACAATTAATTAGAATGGACGGCTTTGAGGTATGTAGGGAAGAGGTGTTGGAAATTCTGGAAAGGGTGAAAATAGATAATTCCCCGGGGCCTGATGGCATTTATCCCAGGATTCTCTAGGAAGCAAGGGAAGAGATTGCAGAGCCATTAACCTTGATTTTTATGTCCTCGTTGTCTACTGGAATAGTGCCAGAAGACTGGAGGATAGCAAATGTGGTTCCCTTGTTCAAGAAGGGGAGTAGGGATAACCCTAGTAACTATAGGCCGGTGAGTCTCACTTCTGTTGTGGGCAAAGTCTTAGAGAGAATTGTAAGGGATAGGATTTATGAACATCTGGATAGGAATAATGTGATCAGGGATAGTCAGCATGGTTTTGTGAAGGACAGGTTGTGCCTCACAAACCTTATTGAATTCTTTGAGAAGTTGACTAAGGAGGTGGACGAGGGGAAAGCAGTAGATGTGGTGTATATGGATTTTAGTAAGGCGTTTGATAAGGTTCCACATGGTAGGCTACTGCAAAAAATATGGAGGTATGGCATTCAGGGTGAGTTGGAGGTTTGGATTAGGAATTGGCTGGCTGGAAGAAGACAGAAGGTAGTAGTTGATGGTAAAGGTTCATCTTGGAGTGCAGTTACTAGTGGTGTTCCACAAGGATCTGTCTTGGGACCATTGCTGTTTGTCATTTTTATAAATGACCTGGAGGAAGGGCTAGAAGGTTGGGTGAGCAAGTTTGCGGATGATACGAAAGTCGGTGGAGTTGTTGACAGTGAGGAAGGATGTGTCAGGTTATAGCGGGATATAGATAAGCTGCAGAGCTGGGCAGAAAGGTGGCAAATGGAGTTCAATGTGGGTAAGTGTGAGGTGATTCACTTTGGTAAGAGTAACAAAAAGATGGGGTACTGGGCTAATGGTCGGATACTTGGTAATGTGGATGAGCAAAGGTATCTTGGTGTCCATGTACACAGATCTTTGAAAGTTGCCACCCAGGTAAATAGTGCAGTGAAGAAGGCATATGGCGTACAGGCTTTTATTGGTAGAGGAATTGAGTTCTGGAGTCCTGAGGTCATGTTGCAGTTGTATAAGACTCTGGTGCGGCCTCATCTGGAGTATTGTGTGCAGTTTTGGTTGCCATACTATAGGAAGGATGTGCAGGCACTGGAACGGGTGCAGAGGACGTTTACCAGGATGTTGCCTGGTATGGTAGGAAGATCGTATGAGGAAAGGCGGAGGCACTTGGGGCTGTTTTCATTGGAGAAAAGAAGGTTTAGGGGTGACTTGATAGAGGTGTACAAGATGATTAGGGGTTTAGATAGGGTTGACCATGAGAACCTTTTTCCATATATGGAGTCAGCTATTACGAGGGGGCATAGCTTTAAATTAAGGGGTGGTAGGTATAGGACAGATGTTAGGGGTAGATTCTTTACTCAGCGAGTCGTGAGTTCATGGAATGCCCTGCCAGTAGCAGTGGTGGACTCTCCCTCTTAATGGGCATTTAAACGGGCATTGGATAGGCATATGGAGGATAGTGGGCTAGTGTCGGTTAGGTGGGCTTGGATCGGCGCAACATCGAGGGCCAAAGGTTCCACCATAGAACACACCAGATGGCCTCCTTCTTTAGAGACCGCAATTTCCCTTCCTACGTGGTTAAAGATGCCCTCCAACGCATCTCGTCCACATCCCGCACTTCTGCCCTCAGACCCCACCCCTCCAATCGTAACAAGGACAGAACGCCCCTGGTGCTCACCTTCCACCCTACAAACCTTCGCATAAACCAAATCATCCGCCGACATTTCCGCCACCTCCAAAAAGACCCCACCACCAGGGATATATTTCCCTCCCCACCCCTTTCCGCCTTCCGCAAAGACCATTCCCTCTGTGGCTACCTGGTCAGGTCCACAACCCCCTACGACCCACCCTCCCATTCTGGCACTTTCCCCTGCCACCGCAGGAACTGTAAATCCTGTGCCCACACCTCCTCCCTCACCTCTATCCAAGGCCCTAAAGGAGCCTTCCACATCCATTAAAGTTTTACCTGCACATCCACTAATATCATTTATTGTATCCGTTGCTCCCGATGCGGTCTCCTCTACATTGGGGAGACTGGGCGCCTCCTAGCAGTGCGCTTTAGGGAACATCTCCGAGACACCCGCACCAATCAACCAAACCGCCCCGTGGCCCAACATTTCAACTCCCCCTCCCACTCTGCCGAGGACATGGAGGTCCTGGGCCTCCTTCACCGCCGCTCCCTCACCACCAGACGCCTGGAGGAAGAACGCCTCATCTTCCGCCTCGGAACACTTCAACCTCAGGTCAGCAATGTGGACTTCAACAGCTTCCTCATTTCCCCTTCCCCCACCTCATCCTAGTTTCAAACTTGCAGCTCAGCACTGTCCCCATGACTTGTCCGGACTTGTCCGACCTGCCTATCTTCTTTTCCACCTATCCACTCCACCCTCACCTCCTTGACCTATCACGGTCATCTCCTCCCCCACTCACCCATTGTACTCTATGCTACTCTCTCCCCAGCCCCACCTTAGTTTATCTCTCCATGCTTCAGACTCACTGCCTTTATTCCTGATGAAGGGCTTTTGTCCGAAACGTCGATTTCGCTGCTCGTTGGATGCTGCCTGAACTGCTGTGCTCTTCCAGCACCACTAATCCAGTATTTGGTTTTCAGCATCTGCAGTCATTGTTTTTACCTTACTCTCTGGACAAGTCAGGATGGGCAACGCCCACATCCCATGAATGAACAAACAAAAATCTCTTCTGTTCATGTATTCCAAAGAAACTTGACACGATTTAAAAATGCCAGTAACAAAATCATTTAAGACAGTTTATACCACAGTTTATATTTCCTGGGCACTTTAACAGCATTAACATAAGCATCAAAATTTTGCCAATGAAAGTATTGTCCTTCATCTTGTTCAGGATACATTCCATTTCTACTTTTCAGTTAAGTCGTACAAAATGTCTTGAATGTGGCAAATGCAAGAATTTAGATATGCCATGCCTTAACCTTGACATTTCTTCAGTGCATTAGATTAATCTAATTTTCTCAGAAAGTGGGAAGCACTCACACTACCACATTTATTATCCATTCTTATTGTCAGAGATATGTGACTGTAGAAGACTGGAGGTTGGCTAACATGGTGCCAAGGTAATAAGGAAGGTGGTAAGAAAGAAACAAGGAACTGTAGACTGGTGAGTCTGACATCGGAGGTGGGCAAGTTTTTAGATTAGATTACTTACAGGAGTGGAAACAGGCCATTCGGCCCAACAAGTCCACACCAACCCGCCGAAGCGCAACCCACCCAGACCCCTACATTTATCCCTTCACCTAACACTATGGGCAATTTAGCATGGCCAATTCACCTAACCTGCACATCTTTAGACTGTGGGAGGAAACCGGAGCACCTGGAGGAAATCTCACGCAGACACGGGGAGAATGTGCAAACTCCACACAGTCACTCACCTAAGGTGGGAATTGAACCCGGGTCTCTGGCGCTGTGAGGCAGCAGTACTAACCACTGTGCCACCGTGCCGCCCCAAGTTGTTGGAAGGAAACCTGAGGGACAGGGTTTACATGTGTTTGGAAAGGCAAAGACTGATTAGGGATAGTCAACATGGCTTTGTGCGTGGGAAATCGTGTCTCACTAACTTGATTATGTTTTTTGAAGAAGCAATGAAGAGGATTGATGAGGGCAGAGCAGAGGACATGATCAGTATGGACTTTAGTAAGGCGTTCAATAAGGTTCCTTGTGGGAGACTAGTTAGTAAGGTTAGGTCACATGGAAAAGAGGGAGAACTAGCCATTTAGATACAGAACTGGCTTGAAGGTAGAAGACAGAGGGTGGCGCTGGAAAGTTGCTTTCCAGACTGGAGAACTGTGACCATGATGTGCCACAAGGATCGGTGCTGCCACTGCTTTTCGTCATTCATATAAATTATTTTGAAATGAACATAGGCAGTCTGTTTAGTAAGTTTGCAGATGACACCAAAATTGGAGGTGTAGTGGACAGCGAAGAAGGTTACCTCAGAGTACAACAGGACCTTGATCAGATGGGTCAATGAGCCAAGGAGTGGCAGATGGAATATAATTTAGATAAAGGTGAGGTGCTACATTTTGGAAAAGCAAATCAGGGCAGGACTTATATATTCAATGGTAAGTCCTGGGGAGTGTTGTTTAACAAAGAGACCTTGGGTACAGGTTCATAGTTCCTTGAAAGTGGAGTCGCAGGTAGATAAGGTAGTGACGAAGGCATTTGGTATGCTTGCCTTTGTTGGTTAATGCATTGATTATAAGATTTAGGAGGTCATGTTGCAGCTGTACAGGACATTGGTGAGGCTACTTTTGAAATATTGTATGCTATTATGGTCTCCCTGCTATAAGAAGGATGTTGTGAAACTTGAAAAATTTACAGAAAAGATTTACAAGGATATTGCCAGGTTTGGAAGGTTTGAGCTTTCGGGAAGGGCTGAATAGACTGGGGCTATTTTTCCCTGGAGTGTCAGAGGCTGAGGGGTGACCTTATAAATATCATGAGGGGCATGGATAGGGTGAATAGTCAAGGCCTTTTTCCTGGGGTGAGGTGTCCAAACTAGACATCATAGGTTTAAGGAGAGAGGAGAAAAACTTAAAAGGGATTAAGTGGCAACTTTTCCATGCAGAGGATGGTGCATGTATGGAAATGAACTGCCAGATGGAGTGGTGGAGGCTGGTAAAATAACAACAGTGAAAAGGCATCTGGATGGGTATATGAATATGAAGGGTTGAGAGGGATATGGGCCAAATGCTGGTAAATGAGACAAGATTAATTTAGGCTATCTGGTCGGCATGGATGAGTTGAACTGAAGAGTATGTTTCCATGCTATGACTCAATGACTCTATAACTGTGTGTCTTGAGAAGCCATTTCAAAGTATATTAGAATTAGACGATATTTAATGGGTTTGGGTGAAGGTGATTTCATCAGGTTCTTATTACCGAACTAATTTGTTTTCTTCACGCAATCTTGCAACTGTCGATTTAATTTATTTACAATATGCACTTCTTGTCAGATGTGGGAGTTTAAGGAGAGTTAACCTGAGCTACAAACCTTCACAAACCTTGCAGTTCAAAGAGAGTTTACATGTTACTGTGGATTATATCTGCAATAAACACCCTTGGTTGCAAATCCTATCAGAACAAATGGATCGGTTGGAAAGACAGTGAGAGGCAATGAGGAATTTGCAACATCAACAGTATATGATGGATGGCAATTATAGGAAAGGGGAAAAGTCACAGATATAGTCACATAGATGGGTTAAATCCAGGAAAGGTAAGAGAGGTAGGCAGTTAGTGCAGGAGTCTTCTGTGGCTATCCCCATTTTAAACAAGTATGCTGTTTTGGAACATGTAGGGGGTGATGGATTCTCAGGGGAACGTAGCACGAACAGTCAGGTTTCTGGTATTGAGACAAGCTCTAATGTAATGAGGGGTATGTCAGGTTCCAAGAGGTCAACTGTGTTAGGGGACTCTCTAGTCCGAGATACAGACAGACATTTCTGTGGCCAGCAGCGAAAAATCAGAATGGTGTGTTGCTTCCCTGGTGCCAGGATCAAGGATATCTCAGAGAGGTGCAGAATATTCTCATGGGGGAGAGGGGCCAGCAGGAGGTCATTGTATACAATGGAACCAATGACATAGGAAGGGAAAAGGTTGAGATTCTGATGGGAGATTACAGAGAGTTAGGCAGGAATTTAAAAAGGAGGTCCTCGAGAGTAGTAATATCTGAATTACTCCTGGTGCTTGAGCTAGTGAGGGCAGGAATAGGAGGATGGAGCAGATGAATGCATGGCTGAGGAGCTGGTGTATCGGAGAAGGACTCACATTTTTGGATCAATGAAATCTCTTTTTGGGTAGAAGTGACCTGTACAAGAAGGACGGATTGCACCTAAATTGGAAGGGGACTAATAAACTGGCAGGGAGATTTGCTAGAACTGCTTGGGAGGATTTCAACTAGTAAGGTGGAGGGTGGGACCCAGGGAGATAGTGAGGAAAGAGATCAATCTGAGACTGGTACAGTTGAGAATAGAAACAAGTCAAACAGTCAGGGCAGGCAGGGACAAGGTAGGACAAATAAATTAAACTGCATTTATTTCAATGCAAGGGGCCTAACAGGGAAGGCAGATGAACTCAGGGCATGGTTAGGAATATGGGACTGGGATATCATAGCAATTACAGAAACATGGCTCAGGGATGGGCAGGACTGGCAGCTTAATGTTCCAGGATACAAATGCTATAGGAAGGATAAAAAGGGAGGCAAGAGAGGAGGGGGAGTTGCGTTTTTGATAAGGGATAGCAGTACAGATGTGCTGAGGGAGGATATTCCTGTAAATAAATCCAGGGAGGCTATTTGGGTGGAACTGAGAAATAAGAAAGGGATGATCACCTTATTGGGATTGTATTATAGACCCCCTAATAGTCAGAGGGAAATTGAGAAACAAATTTGTAAGGAGATCTCAGCTATCTGTAAGAATAATAGGGTGGTTATGGTAGGGAATTTTAACTTTCCAAACATAGACTGGGACTGCCATAGTGTTACGGGTTTAAATGGAGAAGAATTTGTTAAGTGTGTACAAGAAATTTTTCTGATCCAGTAAGTGGATGGACCTACGAGAGAAGATGCAAAACTTGACCGACTCTTGGGAAACAAGGCATGGCAGTGACTGAAGTGTCAATGTGGGAGCACTTTGGGGCCAGCGACCATAATTCTATTAGATTTAAAATGATGGAAAAGGATTGACCAGATCTAAAAGTTGAAGTTCTACATTGGAGAAAGGCTAATTTTGACGGTATTAGGCAAGAACTTTCAAAATCAGATTGGGGCAAACGTTCGCAGGTAAAGGGATGGCTGGAAAATGGGAAGCCTTCAGAAATGAGATAACAAGAATCCAGAGAAGGTATATTCCTGTCAGGGTGAAAGGGAAGGCTCGTAGGTATAGGGAATGCTGGATGACTAAAGAAATTGAGGGTTTGGTTAAGAAAAAGAAGGAAGCATATGGCGGCACAGTGGTTAGTACTGCTGTCTCACAGCGCCAGAGACCCGGGTTCAATTCCCGCCTCAGGCAACTGTCTGTGTGGAGTTTGCACATTCTCCCCGTGTCTGCGTGGGTTTTCTCCGGGTGCTCCGGTTTCCTCCCGCAGTCCAAAAATGTGCAGGTTAGGTGAATTGGCCATGCTAAATTGCCCATAGTGGTAGGTGAAGTGGCAAATGTAGGGGAATGGGTCTGGGTGGGTTGCTCTTCGGAGGGTTGGCATGGACTTGTTGGGCTGAAGGGCCTGTTTCCACACTAAGTAATCTAAATCTAAATATGTCAGGTATAGACAAGGTAGATCAAGTGAATCCTTAGAAGAGTATAAAGGCAGTAGGAGTGTACTTAAGAGGGAAATCAGGAGGGCAAAAAGGCAAACAGAATTAAGGAGAATCCAAAGGATGTTTACTTACAAATACATTAAGGACAAAAGGGTAATTAGGGGGAGAGTAGCGCCCCTCAACGATTAGTAAGGCGACCTCTGTGTGGAGCCACAGAAAATAGGGGAGACACTAAATGAGTATTTTGCATCAGTATTTATGATGGAAAAGGACATGGAATATAGAATGTAGGGAAATAGATGGTGATATCATGAAAAATGCTCAGATTACAGAAGGGGAAGTGCTGGATGTCTTGAAATGCATACGAGTGGATAAATCCCCAGGACCTGATCAGGTGTACCCGAGAACTCTGTGGGAAGCTAGGGAAGTGAATGCTGGGCCTCTTGCTGAGATATTTGCATCATCGATAGTCACAGATGAGGTGCCGGAAGACTGGAGGTTGGCTAGTGTGCTGCCACTGTTTAAGAAGGGTGGTAAGGACAAGCCAGGGAACTATAGACCAATGAGCCTGATGTCAGTGGTGGGCAAGTTGTTGGAGGGAATCCTGAGGGACAGGATGTACATGTATTTGGAAAGGCAAGGACTGATTAGGGATGGTCAACATGGCTTTGTACATGGGAAATCATGTCTCACAAACTTGATAGAAGTTTTTGAAGAAGTAACAAAAAGGATTGATGAGGGCAGAGCGGTAGATGTGATCTATATGGACTTCAGTAAGGCGTTCAACAAGGTTCCCCATGGGAGACTGATTAGCAAGGTTAGATCTCATGGAATACAGGGAGAACTAGCCATTTGGATACAGAACTGGTTGAAAGGTAGGAGACAGAGGGTGGTGGTGGAGGGTTGTTTTTCAGACTGGAGGCCTGTGACCAGTGGAGTGCCACAAGGATCGGTGCTAGGTTCTCTACTTTTCGTCATTTATATAAATGATTTGGGTGTGAGCACAAGAGGAATGCTGAGTAAGTTTGCAGATGACACCAAACTTGGAGGTGTAGTGGACATCAAAGAAGGTTACCTCAGATCAGATGGGCTATTGGCTGAGAACCAGCAGATGGAGTTTAATTTAGATAAATGTGAGGTGCTGCATTTTGAGAAAGCAAATCTTATCAGAACTTATATACTTAATGGTAAGGTCCTAGGGAGTGGTGCTGAACACCTTGGAGTGCAGGTTCATAGCTCCTTGAGAGTGGAGTTGCAGATAGATAGGATAGTTTGGTATGCTTTCCTTTATCAGTCAGAGTATTAAGTACAGGAGTTAGGAGGTCATGTTGTGGCTGTACAGGACATTGGTTAGACCACTGTTGGAATATTGCATGCAATTCTGGTCTCCTTCCTATCGGAAAGATGTTGTGAAACTTGAAAGGGTTCTGGAAAGATTTACAAGGATGTTGCCAGGGTTGGAGGATTTGAGCTATAGGGAGAGGTTGAATGGGCTAGAGCTGTTTTCCCTGGAGCGTTGGAGGCTGAGGGGTGACCTTCTAGAGATTTACAAAATCATGAGGGGCATGGATAGGATAAATAGACAAAATCTTTTTCCTGGGGTCAGGGAGACCAGAACTAGAGGGCATAGGTTTAAGGTGAGAGGGGAAAGATATAAAAGAGACCTAAGGGGCAACATTTTCATGCAGAGGGTGGTACGTGTATGGAATGAGCTGCCAGAGAAAGTGGTGGAGGCTGGTACAATTGCAACATTTAAAAGACATTTGGATGGGTATATGAATAGGAAGAGTTTGAAGGGATATGGGCTGGGTGCTGGTAGGTGGGTCTAGTTGGGTTGGGATATCAAGTCGGCATGGACGGGTTGGACCAAAGGGTCTGTTTCCGTGCTGTACACCTCTATGACTCCAAATCATTACACTACCACACATCCACAATCTATCAGATTATCAATTAAAGAAGCAATTGGGCTCATTGATACTCCACTTAATGGAAAGAACCATCATTAACTTCAACATCCTGATATGTTTATTTGATGAAATTATCTTTCAATATGCTTTAATCATTTGACTTTTACAGGTTCTAGTTCTTCAATAGTAAACTGTATCTACTTGCTTTTCAGATATTTTCACTCTCAAACTGCAGATTTTAATGGAAGTGGTTCAACAGGAGATTGTGACTTTCTGAGAATCAGTAACCGAGAGCACTCAAATCTTTCTGCACGTTTATCACTGCAAGAGACCCTCAACAAAGCATGCCATCTGAGGGCTGGGATATGATCATTATGTGAGAAAAGCACTCTTGCTAATTCTGTTACATTAAATAATTCTGTGTTAACTTCGCTAGCTCAATTCTTTTGTGACTAATTGCTTGAATTACACAACAGGAAGTTGGTTGCTAAGTAAATTAGGCTTAGTTGTCAGAGATGGAGGACTTATTATTACATAGCAACAAACTGGGGAGAAAGTATTAAATAAAGAAAAGTATACACATCAAAAAGAGAAGGAAATAGTAGTTGTCGGTTTTCTTAATATTTTCATGCAGAATGGATTACTGTGAAATGCAATGATTGTTGGTACATATGCAAACTGATTAACTGATTAAAAACATTTGGTGGCCCAAAAATTGAGGCTCCAATTTATACTGAAACATAAATTAAGTACAGCAGAAGAGACCATTCTTTCCATTATATCCATGCCAACCCTCTGCAATAGCAACGCTCCTCGTTCCACTCCCTGCAATTTCCCTGGAAGCCTGCAAATATTTTCAAATAACTATCCAATTTGCTCTCAATCTCAATTCCTCAATTGAATTTTCCTCCACCAGAACGTTCCTCTACCAGACTCTCAGGCAATGTATCCCAGATCCAAATTATTCACTGTGTAATAACGCTTTTGTATTGCTGTAAACAGCCATGTTTTGTTGAGGCTTTCATCTTGTAATTATGAAGACAATTGAGAAGAGGACTAATTTAAGGGGAAACTAACTTCTATATGTGTGAGAAGGAAATGCTGATTGATTAACAGCTGTGATGACACTATCTGTCAGTTTTAAACCAGGTAGGTTCACTCTGATTGGGTAAGGCATTACCCTGAGAGATAGCTAAGCAAATGGCTGGCACGTATTTGTTGAGTTGATATAGGTATACTGCATACTTGTTTTTATTCATTAATGGGATGTGGGCTTCATTGACTGGGCCAGTATTTATTGCCCATCTAGTTGTTCTTGAGAAGATAATAGCAAGCTGCTTTCTTGAACTCCTGCAGTTCATTTGATACAGGTACAACTGCCATGCTGTTACAGAGGGAATTCCAGGATTTCAACTTAGCAATACTGAAGGAAGAGCACTATATTTGCAAGTCAGGATGGTGGGTGGCTTGAAAGGAAAATTGCAGCAGTAGTGTTTTGTATTTGCTGCTCTTGTCCTTTTGCATTGAAGTAGTTATAGTTTTGCAAGTTGATCTCTAAGGGATCTTGGTGAATTTCTGCAGTGTCTCTTGTTGATGGTGGACATTGCTGCTGCTGCTGAGGATTTGTAGTGGAGGGACTGAATCTGTATGTAGGTTTGTTCGCTGAGCTGGAAGGTTCATGTTCAAATGTTTTGTCACCATACTAGGTACCATCTACAGTGAGCCTCCGGATGAAGTATTTTTTTAAAATTAGATTACTTACAGTGTGGAAACAGGCCCTTTGGCCCAACAAGTCCACACCGACCCGCCGAAGCGCAACCCACCCAGACCCATTCCCCTACATTTACCCCTTCACCTACATTTACCGCTTCACCTAACACTACGGGCAATTTAGAATGGCCAATTCACCTAACCTGCACACGTTTGGACTGTGGGAGGAAACCAGAGCACCCGGAGGAAACCCATGCAGACACGGGGAGAATGTGCAAACTCCACACAGTCAGTCGCCTGAGGTGGGAATTGAACCCGGGTCTCTAGCGCTGGGAGGCAGCAGTGCTAACCACTGTGCCACCATGCCGCCCACATGGGTACTGTTGATGATTCCTGCTTTCTATTTATGTGTTTGGGTTGGAGATGTCATTTCCTATTGTGATGTCATTTCCTGTTCTTTATCTCAGGGAGTGGTAAATCAGGTCCAAGTCAATGTGTTTGTTGATAGAGTTCTGGTTGGAATGCCGTGCTTCTAGGTGTCTCTGTTGGCTTGTCCTAGGATGGATGTGTTGTCCTAGTCGAAGTGGTGTCTTTCCTCGTCTGTATGTAAGGATATTAGTGAAAGAGGGTCATGCCGTTTTGTGGGTAGTTGATGTTCATGTATTCTGGTAGCTAGTTTTTTTCCTGTTTGTCCAATGTAGTGTTTGTTACAGTCCTTGCATGGTATTTTGTAAATGACATTAGTTATGCTTGTTGTCTGTATAGGATCTTTCAAGTTCATTAGCTGCTGTTTTAATGTGTTGGTGGGTTTGTGGGCTACCATGATGCCAAGGGGTCTGAGTAGTCTGGCAGTCACCACAGGAAATGACATCACCAACCCTAAGAAACTCAAATGTATAAATAGAAAGCAGGAATCATCAGCAATGCTTCAACCGAAGGCTCACTGAAGATGTTACCAAGTATGATGACGAAACGTCTGAATGTGGCCTTTCCAGCTCAGTGAGCAGGCCTCCATCCAGAACCTCAACCTGAACTACAAATCTTAAAGGGACTGAATGTCTGCGGATGTGGTGCCAATCTTGACACCTGATGGTGTTAACTTTCTTCAGAACTGCATGAATCCAAAAAAAATGGTGAGTATTCCAACAAAATCCTGACTTGTGCCTTGTAAAGGATGGACAGGTTTTGGGAAGTTGGAAGGTGAATTATTCACTGCAGAATTCCTAGCATTTGACCTGTTCTTGTAACCATTGTATTTATCTGGTTAGACCAGTTCAGTTTTTTGTCAAGATTAGAGTGCTGCTGGAAAAGATGCAGCATCCGAGGAAAATCGATGTTTCGGGAAAAAGCCTTTCATCAGGACTGAAGGCAGGGAGCCTCCAGGGTGGAGAGATAAATGGGAGGGGAGGGGAGTGGGGCTGGGGAAAAGGTAGCAAAGAGTCAGAGAAGATGACCTGGGGGTTGAAGAGAAAGACACTCACGGATTCTTATGGAGAAAGGAGGAGAACTTCAAGGTAGGCATCCTTGCAAGAGGATTTGAAATAAGGTTAAAATCAACTAGGCAAAAGCGAGGACTGCAGATGCTGGAAATCAGAGTCAAGATTAAAGTGCTGTTGGAAAAGCACAACCTGTCAGGCAGTATCCGAGGAGCAGGAAAATCAATGTTTCGGGCAAAAGCCCTCAGCCCCACCCCCCTCCCATTTATCTCTCCACCCTGGAGGCTCTCTGCCTTCAGTCCTGATGAAGTGCTTTTACCCGAAACGGCGATTTTCCTGCTCCTCAGATGCTGCCTGACAGGTTCTGCCTTTCCAGCAGCACTCTAATCTTGACTCTGATTTCCAGCACCTGCAGTCCTCACTTTTGCCCAGTTCAGTTTTTTGGTCAATGGTAACTTGCAGGATTTTGATAGCAGAGAATCCAGAGATGATTATGCCACTGAATATTAAGGGATAATTCTTCAGTTCTCTTTTATTGGAAATGATGATATTCCTGCCTATCTATTAGAGGGTCCAAAACTAAGGGGCATTGATTTAAAGTCAAGGGAAAAGGTTAAGAAGGGATTTTTGCACCAGATGGGTGATGGATATCTGGAAATTACTGCCTGAAAGTGTGATAGAGGCAGGAATCATCACAACATTTCAGTGTTTGAATGATTACTTGCTATGCTATGGCATAAAAGGCAACAGGCCAAGTTTTGGAAAACAGACTAAAGGTTTTGATGATGAACACTCACGATGGGCTGAAGGGCCTTTTTCTTGCTGCAGCCCTATAACAAGATAGATATTTCTGATGTGTGTTCCATGTTTATTAAGACTTAAGTGTCAGCCCAGGCCTGGGTACTGTCCAGATCTTGTTGCGTTTTAGCATGGGGTGCTAAAGTGGCTGAGGAGTCATAAATGGTGCTGAACATTGCACAATCATTGGTGAACATCCCCACTTCTGACCTTTATAATGAAGGGAAGGTCATTGATGAAGCAGCTGAAGTTGGTTGGGCCTAGTACACTATCCTGAGAAACTCCTGTAGAATTGTCCTGGAACTGAGATGAACCATTTCCAATAATTTCAACCATCTTCCTTTGTGCCAGGAACAACTCCAGTCAGTGAAGAGCTTTCCCCCAGTACCCTTTGACACCAGTTTTAACAAAGCTCTTTGATGAGACAGTTAATCAAATGCAGCCATGATACCAAGGTCAGTCAATCAAACCTCACCTCTGGAATTCAACACTTCTATTCATGTTTGAACCAAGATTATAATAAGGTTCAGGAGCTGAATGACTCTGACAGAACCCAGACTGAGCTGCCACAGTAGATGTAAGACAACCGCATTTACCACAAACAAGATGCTGATGTCAAGTCAATCAGACATTCTGTCTATTACAGAATTGAGTAATGTGATATGAATTTTGGTGCCAATGCTGTACCAGGTACAAAGGTAATACATCTCAAACACTAATACATCATATTAAACAGTTTACCCCTTTGATTGTTCACAACAAGGAAATGACTGTACACAAACAGCCTGGATATGGAATCCTGTAACACATTATCCAACATTGTATATGATAGCACAATTGGCAAACATTTGGTGAATAATGTTTAATTACACTGACAATCAGTTCAAAAAATTAATCAAAGCCTTACAATTAACTGTCAATCATATTTAACCAGTGCATTCTCCATAGCATCCCCTCTACCAGACAGGAGTTCATTGCCAAACAGTCAACACTCTCATTCAGTATAAACATTGGCCTTCCCCTTGAACTGAAATCCTTGCAAATTATCCTGATGAGTGCAAGATGAAAGGCCTTGACAAAATTGTATCTTCTTTCAGCAATAAAAATGCTGTTCTTTCATGTCCATGAGTCAGATGTAACGAGATGCTAGAATTTCCACACCAAACCCTCCTGGTGAAAGTGTCAAGGATGAATTCATTCCCACTTCAGTGGCTCACGAGATGACTCAAAGCAATTACTTGTCTTGAGGTGGAACAGCTGCCACAATTTGGGCAGGATGGCCTGCTGTTAACTAATCAAATGGCTAACCTTCAGTTGCTTCTCAACTCCACAGGATTCTCATAAATTGATTACCATACGCCATGGCCTGCAGCAGTTCCTTTGATTCCTTGACCAACTGTCTTCAATTGCTTAGTCTCTCAGGCAAAGTCTCCTGGTTCATATAACTTCTTGTGTTTTCTTAATTATGTTTAGCTTCTGTTATTTTTCACCAAAATCATTGCTAACCAGATTTGGAACCAATGGAACATAGGCCCATAGACTCCCATGACTCCCAGTTTACCGCACACTTCCAATGACCTGGATGGTCTTTTAATTGTTTAAAAAAAATCAGTGGGCTGAGTCAACATTGGGCAGCTAGGCCTGCTGGGAAATGGAGTTCTCAACTTCTGCATGCAAACACATTCTGATCCCATTCTGCCTTTTGCTATTTAAATGTCTATAGAAAGCTTTTTTGTGCAATTTTCATTTCAAGATTTTTCCTATAATTGATTTTTTTGCTTCTGTATTTTTCATTTCCTATCAGAATCTTTAATATATGCAGCCTGGTTCCCAATTGCATCATCCACCCGAGATATGTTATACACACCATAATCTAATTCACCTTACTCTACATCGTTTTAATCATTCAGGGAACTCCGAATCTTTTATCCTATATTCACTCATCAGGAAAATGTATCTCAAATGTACCTGAATTATCTTCTGTTTAAAAAAATTGTTTAGTTACAATTTTACCAGCTGCTCTTTAATTCTCATTAACTTAGACGGGATCCATTCTTACTTCATTGAAGTTGGTACTCCCCCAATGAATTAATTTTACTCTGGATTGCTTCTTGCTCAGTTCAAAGCCAATCTGAACCTTATGAAGCTGTGATCACTGCCCCTAAATGTTCCCCTGCTGATGATTTGATCTGAAATATACCAATGTAGAAATTTTCCTGAATGGATTTATTAAACTCATGCCCCTCTCTGCCAGTTACATAAACACCAGCCCAGTCTATAATAGCACAGCTAATGTTTCCCATTACAATTACTCTATAACTATTATACTTTTGTAATGTCCTCCCAAATTTGTACAACTATACTTTTCTCATATTTGGCAGATAGTAGAATACTTACATTAATATAAGGTACCTACATTTTTTCTTTGCTCTAATGAAATATATTCTGTCTATGACCACTCAAAGATATCCTCCCTCTACAGCACTGTCATCTTAATACTGCTACCTTTGCACCTTTCTTTATTTCCCTATTTCCTGAATATCTTCTATCTAGGCCATTTAATTCTCAGTTCTGTGCTCTTTGTGCCTTGTCTCTATTTCCACATAGCTATCTTCAACTGCAGATATAAACCTCACCACTCTTACTTAAAATATTCCATTCTTTCACATACATGCATAATAATCCTAACTTAGATCTTATGGTATTCAGTCTTACCCTGACTCAATCTAGTAAATTACTATTTCTTATTCCAATACTATCTGTCTCTATGAATCGTGTATTCCTCGAGAATGTGACCTCCTGTTCATACACCTCTGAGTTAGTTTAAACTTACTCCAATAGCAATAGCAAATTGCATCATGCCTGACCTCTTCAGGTCACATCCAAAACATGTCCCAGTGTCCCAGGCATCTAAAGTTCTCTCACCTCTACAAACCACTTAATGATTTGCTGTGTCATTTTTCAAAACTCGCTTTCAAGTGGTACTGGGAGTATTTATAAATCTCTAAATCTGGGAAACCATTTTTAAAGTGTCTTATTTTGTTTGAAATAGGCCTTACTGTATATGTTTAAGCTTGATATGTATGGCAGATATCAGCAAATGTTAGAATAACTACTTAAGTTTGTTGTCACAAGCTAGAAAGTGCCAACAAAGTGGTCAATAAAGATTCATACAGGCAAACTGGAATGTTAATTTTGCATTTTCACAAAATAAAACTGTATATTACTAAGATGTTTCCTCGCATCTTTGAGTCAATTCAAGACTGGTATGTACAAGTAATTCCCAGGATATTTTGGGATACAAAAGTGTTCATCACATAAACCTGACATTATGAACCACTTCAAAATTAAAACACTTCCAATAGTTGTATACATGTAATTCAGAAACACGTAAGTGTGCTTGTGTTCATGATGGTGATGGAGGAGCTGTGAATTGACAGGAAGAGGGACTCATTTGTTTCAATACGGGAATATCACAGCTTCAAAATTGTGTGCATCCTCAAAATGATGACAACTCAGAAACAAACCGCAATGTAGACTGATGGCCAATAGCAGCATTGAGAATTCAGAGAGGCCAAATCACAATTTTGTTAACTATTACTGACAGAGCAGAATGTTGCAGCAGAATTTATGGAATGCTTCTTCATTTTTGCTTTGGATATGAAATTGGGATTTAGTGTTGTTAAATGCTGGCCATTTAGTATCACAATATGACACAGGTAGACTTCTCAGCTTACCTCAGTGCACAATACTCATTTTCTCTTTTCTCAGTTTCTCACTAATATTTTCCTTCCTCTCCCCTTGAGGTCCGGCTGGTGTTTGTTTCATAAGGCATTTGACATGTAAGGGTATCTTGGAAGCTTTGGAATAGCTCTGTCCACTGATATACGAATTACTATCTCTGGACAGAGCTAGTCAGTTTTTTTTAGATTAGATTAGATTAAATTCCCTACAGTGCGGAAACAGGCCCTTCGGCTCAACCAGTTGTTCTAGCTTTTTTGCTGGTTGTTAGTCAATTCTACAATCTATAGCCATGTAGAACAGACCTGGTTACTACCTCTTAAGAGATAACAATGTTTCCTATCTAGTGTTAATGTAGTTAACCCATCTTAAGTTAATGTACCCTGTTTTCTTACTATTACATAATAAACTACCGCTTGTTACTCAAGCACATTTCTCTTGTACCAAAGATTTATTAGTGCTTAGTCCTTCACAACTTAATACTGGTAGGCCCTGTAGTCTAGGCTTATAAGACAAGTTGCTGGCAGCAAATCTACCCAAAGAAGATCCCAGAAGAACCGTCTGCCAGCTGCAAGAACTTACAATAAAACACAACTCCACCTTGTTCATTTTTCAAACCTTCAAGCCGCACATTTCTCAAGTGCTCTCCTAGCTGTTCTTTCCCCCTCCACTCTCTGTAAACAACAACTCAGCTGGATGCCACTTACTACGGTGGTGAAAGCTGACTGGGAGGAGGTGGATGCAATCGTTACAACCTTCATCACTTCTAAATACCAAGAACCATAAGATGTTTAACTACCTCACAATGGTGGCCAATGGAAGGAAAAGCTGTAGTGTGAGTACACACATTCCTGGCTGTAGTTATCACCAATTCCGTCACTAGGTGGTGCACTACATGCTCAAGCACAAAGTCAGTGCATTGCAGTGCGAGGTCAACCCAAGCAACAAGGTAGTTACTGTTGGATGGAAACTTCAGAATGTCTCTGCCAACATCTACAATGCCCTTTTCCTCTTTGTAGGACTTTATTCCACTCCAGAGTTCTGAGTCCCGAGGTGACTAAACAGTCCAGTGTGGAAGTGCACACCCTGCCACAAGTGAGAAAGGTGACATTTGAAGAGGCAAGTACATGGAATGCACAAGTCTTTGCATGCTCTTTGTACTTGGCTATTGGAGATGTTTGAGCTAGATGGCACCTTTAACAGGTGCTTTTTCCCCAGTTCAGGTGTCTTTAGGCAAGCGATTCTATTTGTTGATGTTGATTTGCAATTCTTATGGAAACTCTGAGGTCACCTTTGAAGCATTTCCTCTGCACTTCTGGTAACTGTTTGCTACAACAAAGCTCAGAGAAGAAAGTTTGTTTTGGATGGCTGTTTCAGGCACACAGATGATGTGGCCCACCCAACACACCTGACTGATCAGAACTAGAGACTTGCTGTTGACCTGAGAGAGAACGTTGACACTGGAGCAACTATACTGCCATAGGATTTGTAAATTTTTGCAGAAGTAATACTGATGATATTTCTCTAGGAACCTCAGATGTCTGCTATATATCTATGTCTTCAGCCATGAGTTTTATGCTAGATTCAAGATTCGTGTCATCAAATACTCAGCTCTTCAATGGCCAAAGGCCACACTAGCATATTAGAGCCGATGTTCAATTTCCTCATTAATTCCTGTCCTCGATGAAAGGACCCTCCCAAGGTCCACATTGTCTTGAGTCTCAATTTGGATCTTGATAACCAGGGGATAGCGTTGTCCAGTGGGAGCATGTTGGCAGAGACAGATGTTGAAATTTGAATTCATCAAACATATAAAATAAGCAGCTAACCAATGGTGACCATGTAATCACTAATGTAAAATTGTAACTGAGGTCCTTTAGGGAAGGAAATGTGCCATCCTTATCTGGTCTGTAATTCCAGACCCACAACAATGTCGTTCACTGTTAACTGCTTTTTGAGCAATTAGAGACAGACAATAAATGCTGATCTAGCCAGCAATGCTCACATCCTGTGAACAACTTTTAAAAGACAATTCCTCAATTAGTGCCAAAGAGAGTCAAGCTATTGGAGATTTTTAAAAATTAACTCAAAGGGAGACATGACAAAATAATTACTTTCAATAGTTACCTTCCTCCAATAAAGTAAGGAAACCAATTATGGCAGTTCCAAAGGTCTTGTCTATAGCTATGTATTCCCTTACTTATCTCATAAAAGGGGCAAACCAATAAAGTTATTGAGAAGAACTAGAGCAAGTCACTAAGGCTGGAATATGGTTTATGTTTCCTGGCTAATAAATACGTTTCATACTTTTGTGTTAAAAGTGTGTGGAGAAAGTGAGGACTGCAGATGCTGAAGATCAGAGCTGAAAATGTGTTGCTGGAAAAGCGCAGCAGGTCAGGCAGCATCCAAGGAGCAGGAGAATCGACATTTTGGGCATGAGCCCTTCTTCAGGAATGAGGAGAGTGTGCCAAGCAGGCTAAGATAAAAGGTAGGGAGGAGGGACTTGGGGGAGGGGCGTTGGAAATGCGATAGGTGGAAGGAGGTTTAGGTGAGGGTGATAGGCCGGAGTGGGGGTTGGGGGTGGGGGCGGGGGCGGAGAGGTCAGGAAGAAGATTGCAGGTTAGGAAGGTGGTGCTGAGTTCGAGGGTTGGGACTGAGACAAGGTGGGGGGAGGGGAAATGAGGAAACTGGAGAAATCTTGAGTTCATCCCTTGTGATTGGAGGGTTCCTAGGCGAAAGATGAGGCGCTCTTCCTCCAGCCGTCGTGTTGCTATGTTAAAAGTGTGTATTGTGTATAATATACACAGGTGGACAGGCAGTTGGGCAGCCAGCTGGTTAAGTATCCATGGCAGGGGTAGGGGTATTTGGGTTTCTGTGGACATGTTGAGTGTCTGTGTGGGAGGTGGTAGGGATAAATCAGTCAGCTCTTCACACTGGGGATGTCAGTGACTATGGCGGTAGGTATGAGGAAGGGTGTGAGGAGGGGTTTGTTCGGTGTACCCAGAAGATTTGATAATTATTTCTTTACAGTTATTGAAAAGCATGTCCAAAACATCGATTCTCCTGCTCCTCGGAAGCTGCCTGACCTGCTATGCTTTTCCAGCGCCATACTTTTCGACTCTGATCTACAGCATCTGCAGTCCTCACTTTCTCCATTTGTTTACAGTTGTCCAGGATTTTAACACTGTAACCTTCCTAGCTAACAGTTGGGCTCATGATAGCAAAACTCTCTGAAGCTACTGAATCTAAGTCGAGAGTTCCCAGAGAAGAATTGCCTATTAGAAATGTAAATGACCCGGTAATTACCGAATACTTTAGCCACTCAGGGATTGTGAGAGCCTCTGACACACATCTCCAAGGCCAGCTCCTCGACTCTAGTGACACCAGAGAGATCCCCAGAATTGTTACAGTGGAACAGAGCGGTTTGATTGGCTGGAAGTTTCAGTCCTGTCAGGTCACAGTTCATCGTTTATGGATACATTGCCCGAGGGATCGGAAAGGTAGGTAAGACAACATGGGGCAACTGTTAATCAGAAGTTTTGTTTATCAAGTTAATTTCAAAAGAACCAAATGTGTAAATCTCTCGGCAAGATCCAGGGGCCGAGCGAACTGAGAAGTTTAAAGCGGAAATGGAGTGGGACTAACAGCATACAGATTGCGTGCAAGGCCTTCTGACTTTAATGTGAAAAAACAGCATTAACTGATGGCCTTGGGTTAGTTTATCAGAAACATAAAACAATTTCACTGCAAAAGGGGGAGCCGATGAAAAAAAAGCGATTTGTGAGATGGGTGCAAAGGTCGTACTTTTGTGCAGCTTGGGCAGAGTATTCCAGTCATTAGGAGCTAATAATAAATTGCTGATCTTTGCAGAACTGGATTGCAGTGAGGTCCGTGTCCAACTGGAAACGTGAGTACAAAGGATTAGTGCGGAACTGTGTTCGAATCAACAACTTGCAGCACAGACACTAGCTGACGAATGCTGGAACTGCAGTTACACACAATCAGATTTTGTCGGCCAACTTGTACTCATTGCTGCCACACCGTTGTTTCTCTGTGATGAGTTCATGGAGACCTGCTCTTGATCGTTAGTGTTTTTAAAAAATATATAAATAGGAACGTGAGGTCTTGGAATCCAGCAGTGAAATTCCTCTGGGTTCCCAATGGACATAAGTGTTTTAAATAACTGATTTATTTTGAAGCTGCAAAAATAACTTCGTCTGCTATCTCTAAAAACTCCAGTAATCTGCTGTTTAAAACGTCCTGTCCTTTCCATATCCTGTTTATTTTCCACTTACCTTTTGTAACATTTTGGATTGTTGTGTTAAGTACGAGTTTTGGGGAGTAAGTTTTCAGGTGACACCAAAATTGGTGCTATGGATAGGGCAGAAGGTTACCTCAAAGTACTAGGGGACCTTGGGCCAGTAGGCTGACGGATGGAGTTTAATTTAGATAAATGTGAGGTGTTGCATTTTGGAAAGGCAAATCAGGCAGGACTTATACAGTTAATGGTAAGATCCAGGGGAGTGTTGCTGAACAAAGAGACCTTGGGGTGCAGATTCATGGTTCCTTGAAAGTAGAGTCACAGGTTGATGAAATAGTGAAGAAGATGTTTGATATGCTTACCTATATTGAGTATAGGAGTTGGAAGGTCATGTTGCCACTGTACAGTACATTGGTTAGGTCACTTTGAGAATACTGCACACAGTTCTGGTCTCCCTGCAATAGGAAGGAAGTTGTGAAACTTGAAATGGTTTGGAGAAGATTGACCAGGATTTTGCCAGGGTTGGAGGGTTTGAGCTACAGGGAGACGCTGAATAGACGGGGGCTATTTTCCCTGGAGCGTTGAAGTCTGAGGGGTGATCTTGTAGAGATTTATAAAATCATCAGGGGCATGGATAGGGTGAATAGCCAAGTTCTTTTCCCTGGGGTTGGAAAGTGTAAACCTATACCCTCTAGGTTTGGAGTGAGAAGCGAAAGATTTAAAGGGATGTAAGGTACAATTTCCTCACACAGAAGGTGGTGCTTGTATGGAATGAGCTGCCAGAGGCAGTGGTAGAGGCTGGTACAGTTGCAACAGTTATAAGGCATCTGAACGGTTATATGAATAGGAAAGATTTAGAAGGACATGGGCCAAATGCTGGCAAGTGGGATTCTATTAATGTAAGGTATCTGGTTGGCATGGATGAGTTGGACCAAAGCGTCTGTTTCCAGTTTGTACAGCTCTGTGACTCTTAAGCCTTGGTTAAAATTCAGTGCCATCCTGTATTTTCCCATCTTTTCTGATCAGTTAAATTATTATTATTCTTCATTCTCACGGGCACCACAGTGACTCAGTGCTTAGCACTGCTGCCTCACAGCACAAGGGACCTGGATTCGATTCCAACCTTGGGTGGCTATCTGTGTGGAGTTTGCATATTCTCCCCATGTCCGCATGGGTTTCCTCCAGGTGCTCCGGTTTCCTCCCACAGTCCAAAGATTTGCACATTTAGGTGGATTGGCCACACTAATTGCCTATACTGTCTGGGGATGTGCAAGTTAGGTAGGTTAGCCATGGAAAATGCAAGGTTAGAGGGTTAGGGTAGTGGGGTGAGTCTGAGTGAAATGCGTTTCAGAGGGTCCAGGTCGACTAAATGGGCCGAATGGCCTGTTTCCATAATGCAGGGATTCTATGATTCTCCTTGAGATTTGATATGTGAGGCTGCAAAGAGGGTTGTGAGATGCCAATAGATTTCATACCTTTGCAATGGTAGGATACGATGATGCCATATAGCAACAAATGAAAAGATTTTGGCTCTACTATAATTCCAGTCTTACCAAACTGTCTGAATCTACCCTCTGAATCGATCAGGTAGGCCACAGCACCCACACACAGTAAGTTGCTATGGGCAGAGTTTTCACATTGGGTGCAATAAATGATCTGTGTGAAAATTCCTGCCTTTTTTGATTTTCCACTACTTTGTAGATGTTATACTTGTTGATTTTCTCAAAAAAAATGCAGTTGGACAGTGTTCTCCTTGCTATTTTCTCAATTTTGGTAGGTAGATATAGTTTGAATAGTATAATGGAAAGGGAGTTTGTGACAGAACTGAGCATTTTACTTCACTGTTAATTCACCACCTGTACGCAATCTTCGTTTTTTAAATGACTGAAGATATCTTTTAAAAATGTACAGAATCATTTGTTAATTGCATAAGAGTACAGTTGTCAATTAGAGTGATAGAGTCACAGAGATGTACAGCATGGAAATAGACCCTTCAGTCCAACCCGTCCACGCCAACCAGATATACCAACCCAATCTAGTCCCACCTGCCAGCACCCGGCCCATATCCCTCCAAACCCTTCCTATTCATATACCCATCCAAATGCCTCTTAAATGTTGCAATTGTCCCAGCCTCCACTACTTCCTTTGGCAGCTCATTCCAGACACTCTGCGTGAAAAAGTTGCCCCTTAGGTCTCTTTTATATCTTTCCTCTCACACCCTAAACCTATGCCTCTAGTTCTGGACTCCCCGACCCCAGGGAAAAGACGTTGTCTATTTATCCTATCCATGCCCCTCATGATTTTGTAAACCTCTATAAGGTTACCCCTCAGCCTCCAACGCTCCAGGGAAAACAGCCCTAGCCTAGTCAACCTCTCCCTAAAGCTCAAATCCTCCAACCCTGGCAACATCCTTGTAAATCTTTTTCTGACTTCTTTCAAGTTTCACAACATCTTTCTGAAAGGAAGGAGACAAGACTTGCATGCAATATGCCAACAGTGGCCTAACCAATGTCCTGTACAGCCGCGACATGACCTCCCAACTGCTATATTTAATACTCTGACAAATAAAGGAAAGCATCCAAACGCCGCCTTCACTATCCTATCTACCTGTGACTCCACTTTCAAGAAGCTATGAACTGCACTCCAAGGTCTCTTTGTTCAGCAAGACTCCCGAAGACCTTACATTAAGTGTACAAGTCCTGCTAATATTTGCTTTCTCAAAATGCAACACCTCATATTTATCTCCGTTAAACTCTATCTGCCACTTCTCAGCCCATTGGTCCATCTGGTCCAGATCCCATTGTAATCCGAGATAACCTTCTTCGCTGTCCACTACACCTCCAATTTTGGTGTCATCTGCAAACTTACTAACTATACCTCTTATGCTCACATCCAAATCATTTATGTAAATGACAAAAAGTAGTGGACCCAGCACCGATCCTTGTGGCACTCCACTCGTCACTGGCCTCCTTTTGAGCCAGTTCTGTATCCAAATGACTAGTTCTCCCTGTATTCCATGACATCTAACCTTGTTCACCAGACTCCCACGGGGAACCTTGTCCAATGCCTTACTGAAGTCCATATAGATCACATCCACCATTCTGCCCTCATCAATCCTCTTTGTTACTTCTACAAAAAACTCAGTCAAGTTTGTGAGACACGATTTCTCACATACAAACCCATGTTGACTATCCTTAGTCAGTCCTTGCCTTTCCAAATACCTGTACATCCTGTCTCTCAGCATTCGCTCCAACAACTTGCCCACCACCGAGGTCAGGCTCACCGGTCTGTAGTTCCCTGGCTTGTCCTTACCACCTTTCTTAACAGTGGCAGCACGTTAGCCAACCTCCAGTCTTCCACTACCTCACCTGTGACTATCGATGATACAAATATCTCAGTGAGAGGCCCAGCAATTACTTCCTTACCTTCCCACAGACTTCTAGGTACTGGGAATGTATCCACATTTATGCATTTCAAGACATCCAGCACTTCTTCTTTAATATGGACATTTTCCCTACATTTTATTAATGTGCTTATAAATGTCTTTGCTCCCAAAGTGCCAGCTTAATTTTTATAGCTTCTCGAAACCCACACCTTTACCACCTAGAAAGATAAAGGGAGCAGATATATGGAATCAACATCATCTTCATATTTCCTCCAAGCCTTACACCATCCTGATTTGAAACTGTAGCAGAGCCCTTCTCTGTCATTGGGTCAAGGCCTTGCAATTACCTCCTGACAGCACTGAAGGTGTGTCTACACTCCGAGGACTGCAGTAGGTCAAGAAGACTGCTCTACCTTTACCTGTTCAAGGGCAGTTAGAAATGAACAATAAATGTTATCCAAGCAAGCATGCCACATCCCGTGAATGAATTGACGAGATGAGCGCAATTGTCTGTAACTCCAAATGGAAGATGACATCTTAGTGTAGCATATTCTCAGTGATGCATTTTTTTTCTGCTACAGTCTCCTCTTTCTTGTTCATAATTCAAGACAAAGATGACTATGTTCACCCTCTGAGGTATGTGGTTCAGTTGCTAAGGCCAATTTGCAGAAGTTTTGGCTGCAAACAGGACAGGGTACCATAGACGATTGAGTATAGGACAAGTCGCTGACACAAATTTATGTTGTGTTTTCCTTCTACTTTTTCTGCTTGTTTCCAAAAAAGGCTACGCTACTTATTTGGCGCAGCATATGCAATTCTGCGTGTATGTCCGAATATTTGAAATGAAAATTGAAACGTCTAAGTGATGTCTTTGCAACTTTTCTTTGATATCAAGTCTCCAGAGTCTCCATGACCTTTTAAATGAGGCACAGTGTTGTAATTGAGCCAACACTATCACCAAGTCTTCAAGCAGGTGGGACTAGATTAGGTTGGGATATCTGGTCGGCATGGACGAGTTGGACCAAAGGATCTACGTCTGTGCTGTACATCTCTATGACTCTGAGGTACACTTCGAGTTCAAGAAGTTAGTGTTGGAAGGGGTTAAAATAAAACCAATCCAATTTAACCAAGACAGACAGGTTCAAAACAAGATATATGTGGAGAAGCACTGACCACAAATCATTCCATATAAAAGCTAGGTTTTGAGCAGTTAGATATGTAGCAAATCACAACTTTCTCCATTTTAAGCAAAGAGGAAACTGTGAACCACAGTTAACTTCTGAGGCGGGAGTCTAAGGCAAAAGACCTCCTCTTAAATAAGGCGTAGCCAAAGCAGAATAAGAAGAAGCCGATATATGATTGACATGGAATTGTGTGTAAAAATATGATTGTAACCGCTAAAAGGCAGACTCCTTAGGCAAGGGTGACTTTTGTCCCTTGAGTCCCTTGTATTGCAGTTATAAAGGCACTGTGTGTGTGTAACAAGAATGCTATCATCTGACTAAGTGTTCGTTCGACAATTTTTGGAGGTCCCACAGCGATGGCTAACTCTTTTTGGCTTAAGGCACAGGTCTGGGGATCACGCCTCACTGGTAAACAAATCAGCCGCAGCCTACAAAAGGGAGCAACTTCGATCCCTTTGGTTTGGTTACTGGCGAGGAACAGTTGTGACCTGTGTTCCAGCACTGAGGGAAGCTGATTAGAAGTGACGATATGACTGATTTGGATGTGTGATGTCAGTGAATGTTATTCTAAGGTCTTAGAAAAGTTTGCTAGAGGCATCAGGGACCCCAGCTGACGAAAATCTGGGATGAAGAAGTCAGAGACCCCAGCTGACAGTTATCTGAGAAGAGATTGGGCAGCTTAGTAAATTGTAATATAGACATTAAAGTGTGTGTGTGTGTGTCAGAGTGTGAGACACAGCACTCAAAAGAATGGGAATCAACATCTCTCATGAGGCACATCCTTAGAAGGGAACACTTTAGCATACATGTATATCCATTGTGGACCTGAATCTGAAACAAAAACTTTGTCGACAAATGAGTCAAACGGACACCAAGGACCTTAGAAGCCATTTCTACCTGTTGGCACATTTAATTGTGATAGCATAAAACAATTGGCAGAAACTTTGAGAAAAACAGAAAGGAAAAGGAAACGGAGAGAGAGAGAAAGACACTGTGTTCACTGAAGTAAGAGTTAACAGCTGATGGTCTGTTTTGGATATACTTTCATTCATTGGTAGTTAAATGGTTGAGTGTAATATTTGTATTTTCATTCCCTGGAACTCTAGATCCAGGATTGTTGAATTTAGTTTGCATTTTGGAAATCCGTGGTGATTTGAAAATGTAGTCTGTGCCTGTGTCAGTTTGGAACATGCATGGTTAATGTAATGTCCTTTAGAGGAACAATTAGTCTAGTGTTCTGCCTGGAACTTGATTTTTAAAAATTGCGTTGGAATGCTTTGTAAAAATTTACCTCTTGGAATTGGAATTTCTCATATGTGGAATTTCATTTTCTGGCCAAATACTGTTTTAATATGTAAGGTAATAGAACATAGAACATTACAGTGCAATACAGCCCCTTCGGCCTTTGACGTTGTGCTGACCTGTGAAACCAATCTGAAGCATATCTAACCTACACCATTCCATTTACATCTGTATGTTTATCCAATGACCACTTAAATGCTCTAAGGTTGGCCAGTCGACTGCTGTTGTAAACAGTATGTTCCATGCTCCTCCTACTCTGAGTAAAGAAACTAACTGACATTTGTCCTATATCTATCACCCCTCAATTTGAAGCTATGTCCCCTTGTTCTAGCCATCACCATCTGAGGAAAAAGACTCTCACTGTCCACTCTATCTAACCTTCTGATTACTTTGTCTCAATTACGTCACCTCTCAACCTTCTTCTCTCTAATGAAAACAGCTTCAAGTCCCTCAGCCTGTCTTCATAAGACCTTCCCTCCATACCAGGCAACATCCTAGTAAATCACATCTGAACCCTTTCCAAAGCTTCCACATCCTTCCTATAATACGGTGACCAGAACTGTATGCAATACTCCAAGTGCAGCCGCATGAGAGTTTTGTACAGCTGCAGCATGACCTTCTGGCTCCGAAACTCAATCCCTCTACCAATAAAAGCTAACACACCATATGCCTTCTTAACAACCCTGTCAACCTGGGTGGCAACTGTCAGGGATCTATGTACATGGACACCGAGATCTCTCTGCTTATTTACACTACCAAGAATCTTACAATTAGCCCAGTACTCTCTATTCCTGTTGCTCTCTCCAAAGTGAATCGCCTCACACTTATCAGCATTCAAGTCCATTTGCCACCTCTCAGCCCAGCTCTGCAGCTTATCTATGTCCCTCTAACTGCAACATTCTTCAGCACTGTCCACAATTCCATCAACCTTAGTGTCATCTGCGAATTTACTAACCCATCCTTCTACGCCCTCATCCAGGTCATTTGTAAAAATGACAAACAGCAGTGGCCCCAAAACAATTGCAGTAACTGAACTCCAGGATAAACACTTCCCATCAACTACCACCCTGAAAGAAGCTGTCTTCTTTCAGCTAGCCAATTCCTGATGCAAACTACCAAATCACCATCAATCCCATGCCTCTGTATTTTGTGCAATAGCCTATTGTGGGAAACCTTATCAAATGCCTTACTGAAAACCGTATACACCACATCAACCACTTTTCCCTCATCCACTTGTTTGGTCACCATCTCAAAGAACGCAATAGAAGGTTTGTGAGGTATGACCTACCCTTCATAAAACTGTATTGATTATACCATATCAACTTATTCCCTTCTAGATGATTATAAATCCTATCTGTTATAACCTTTTCCAACACTTTACCCACAACCAAAACAAGGCTTACTGGTCTATAATTACCAGGGTTGTCTCTACTCCCCTTCTTGAACAAGGGGGCAACATTTGTTATCCTCCCGTCTTCTGACAATATTCCTGCAGACAATGACAACATAAACATCAAAGCCAAAGGTTTTGCAATCTCATCCCTAGCATCCCAGAGAATCCTTGGATAAATTTCATCCAGCCCAGGGGACTTGTGTATTTTCACACTTTCCAGAATTGCTAACACCACCTCCTTGTGAAACTCAATCCCATCTAGTATAGTAGCCTGTATCTCAGTATTCTCCCCGGCAACATTGTCATTTTCCAGTGTGAATACTGATGAAAAATATTCATGTAGCGCTACAATTTCCTCATTGTAAAATGTATTTTGTGAAAATTGGATATTTGGAAATGCAACCCTGTTTGAACACAACTCCAGTGAAATGTTCTAAAATCTGAGAAAACTGATGAGGATGTGGAAGTTACGTTGAACGATATTTGGGTATTGATGGAGATTTGAGCATGCCCGCCCTTATAAGTGCTGTTGTAAATGGGTTGCAACATGTATGAAATAAATGTTCTGTACCATCTTTATAGGACAGGAAACTAAGTGTCTGCATTAAATCTTGAGTATTCTACAACATTGACATTAATAATTACAGCTCAAGATAGAAAAAAAAGGAAAGATCTGATTGGATCTTTGTAGCTGATGGAGCTAGATCACCCCACAGACCGCACTGGATCAATGTGGACAGAGGCAAGGGATGTGGTCAGGTTGGGGGAAGAGGCAAGTCAAGATTTTGTTTTAATTGTGGCCAATATGGCCATTGGTCCCGAGAGTATCCAAATAAGTTGCAGGAGAATGTAGTGTACTTCAAGTCTCTCCAATCCCTTTCCTCTTTTGCATCAGTCGCAATAGCAGGAATGAAATTGGCAATCCCAGATAAAGGTCAGCTCCCACTAATCCCTGTAATGATCTATACTTAGGAAACTGTCACGATGATCTTTCAGCCAAGGCAGCAACCGCACAATGGCCTAGGACAATGGTACATTTATGTGTTGCCCTTACTGCCCCTAAGAATTCTGCCCCATCCCTTGAGGAAATTATCAATTTTCAATCCGAACCCAGCACTGCAGAACAATCTGCCTGGCAGACTGCAGAACATCACTGACAACTGAATGGCTTCTGGATCTCCCATGATGGCTGTGTGATAGCACCCTTTGCCTTGTTACCCTGGCCTGCCCGCGTGTGCCACCATTTTACACAGAGGCAAGGTGGGAGGGGCTGCTGAATATTATTGTACAACAATCCTGGTAAGCACCAAGCTTCGCGACCATAGCAGAGAAATAAGTGCCAGATGTATGGTATGTCAGATGTTTAATGTGGGAAAAACCCCCAGTGTTAAGCCTGCTTCACAGCCCAACCATAAGGCCCTTTGTCTATCTGCAAATGGACTTTATTTAAACGCCTAAATGTGTAGGTTTT